>NC_079203.1:625248-1285256 GCF_026745355.1 Beta vulgaris subsp. vulgaris
ACCAAATCCGCATCAAAATCTGCAAAACACGACAATAACTCCAAACACATCAAATTCACAAGAAAAGAGCTCGAAATAGCCCAAATCGACTATCAAAACTAAGGGGATTAGAGTAAATAATCTATGAATAATGAACACATCAATACATTACATGAATTTATCAACCAAATACTCTAAATTATCAACAATCCTCCCCCATTTAGAGTATTCTAATAGATAATAAGCACTAAACACCATCAAAACAACAATCTCATGCATAAATGAAAGTGTATAAAACTTGAACTTTCATATAGTAAAGTACACATTCCAAATCCGTATCCAATTGGTGTCGATAACGATTGAACCAATTTCAATACATAATGGAAACCCGAAGATACATACACACAAGATAAATTTACTTAAACTCATTATAAACCGACACATAAAGCCTTGTGTCCATATCTATTCATAAGTGTATCAAAGCTATGCCCCACTAGCTCCTTGAAGCGGCTAAACTTCACACTTACATAGGTAGATCTCTAAAATACATGCTACTGTGAAAAGCATAAACAAGAGACCTATTAAGTTATACAACCTCCTTATACAACACAGTTATAGAACTATAAACTTAGGATGAATAAAGTTCTACAATCATCTAAATGAAGAAATTAATCTTATTGAACTTAAGACCCAACGTCATATTGGGCGTTAAGTTAAGATTCCCTCATTCGTGATTCTCGAGGGGCTCCAATCCTAAACCGATTGCCATCCTCTTTACATTATCTCTAGCCAAGGCCTTTGTAAAACAATCCGCTAGATTATACGTTGTACGTACATAGTCAACAGTGATTACACTATCCTTGATAAGTCCTTGGATGTAGCTATGCCGCACACCAATGTGTCTTGACTTACCATTATAGACTTGACTATATGCTCTTGCCAAAGCAGCATCGTTATCACAATGAATCGCTATGGCGATATCGGTTTTGGCAACAAAGGAATCTCAATCATGAGATTCTTCAACCACTCCGCCTCTTTGCTTGCGGAAGATAAAGCAATGAATTCCGAAGTCATGGAGGAATCCGCTATGCAAGTTTGTTTCTTGGAAGCCCAAGATATAGCACCTCCCCCAAGTAGAAATACCCATCCACTTGTAGAAGAGTGATCTTCTTTGTTAGAGATCCAACTTGCATCCGAATACCCTTCTAAAACCGAAGGATATCCACTGTAGGATAAACCATAGTCCTTGGTTTTTCCTAAATACCTTAAACACGACGAATAGCTTGCCAATGTTGTACACTAGGATTACTAGTATACCTACTGAGTTTGCCTACCGCAAATGCGATATCCGGCCTAGTACTCGTCATTGCATACATCAAACATCCAATCACCCTTGAATACTCAAGTTGAGATACAGCACTACCTACATTAGGTAGTAATTTCTCACTAGGTCCATTGGAGTTGACACAAAAGAGCAACCACTAACATCGAATTTCTTAAGAACCTTTTCGATGTAGTGAGATTGAGACAAACTCAATTTACCTTTGCTTCTTTTAATTCTAATTCCTAGAATGACATCCGCCTCCCCCAAATCTTTCATTGAGAACTTAGACGATAGAAAAGATTTAGTCCATTCAACTTGGGATAAATCAGTTCCAAAAATTAGCATGTCATCTACATATAAGCAAATCATCACACCATGACCATTGTCATCAAATTTGCTATATACACACTTGTCTGAATTGTTCAATTTGAATCCATTAGACAACACTACCTCATCAAATTTTTGATGCCATTGCTTAGGTGCTTGTTTTAGCCCATACAAAGATCTAATTAGTTTGCAAACTTTTTGTTCTTGACCTTTGACAACAAATCCAACCGGTTGTCTCATGTAAACCTCCTCATCTAATTCTCCATACAAGAACGCAGTCTTGACATCCATTTGATGGATCACAAGATTATGAATTGCTGCAAGGGCAATCAATAATCTTATAGTGGAGATTCGAGCTACAGGTGCATATGTATCGAAATAATCGATACCCGGCTTTTGAGAAAAGCCTTGTGCCACTAACCGGGCTTTGAACTTGTCAATAGTTCCATCGATTTTCATTTTCTTCTTGAAAATCCATTTGCACCCTATTGGTTTACATTTAGGAGGTAGGTCCGCTAAAACCCATGTGTTATTCCCCATGATTGAGTCCATTTCATCATCAATAGCTTCTTTCCAAAATGAAGCATCTTGAGATTGCATGGCCTCATCATAGTTAAAGGATCCCTTCCACATTATAGACATATGGAAATTTAGTCAAAACACTATCTCTTGATCCTTCAACCAAATATACATGAAAATCCGGGCCAAAAGATTTCTCTTTCCTAACCCGTTTACTTCTCCTTGGTTGAGTTGATGTAGATGCAACATTTTCATCTAGAATTTGTTCATCTAACTCTTGATCATTAGTTTGATCAATTTCTTGAATTTCGGTACTTGGAGTTATTCCTTTGGTCTAGGAACCGATGAATATCTATTTTCATCAAAAATTGCATCTCTTGACTCCACAATAGTGTGAACCGACCAAAAGTCGTTTTGTTCTATAACATAGAACCTATAGGATTTGCTATGAGCAGCATATCCTATAAAGATGCATTCAACTCCTCTTTCACCTAACTTTTTACGTTTAGGTTCCGGCACTTTCACTATTGCCCTACATCCCCAAACTCTAATGTAACTTAGATTTGGTTTTCTTTTGTACCATAATTCATAAGGGGTTACTTTGTTCTTTTTCATAGGAACACGATTAAGATGTAACAAGCGGTTAAAACCGCTTCACCCCAAAAACCATCACTCAAACCCGAGTAGATAACATAGAATTTACCATTTCTTGTAAAGTTCTATTTTTCTTTCCGCTACACCATTTTGTTGTGGTGTATAAGCCGCGGTTGTTTCATGTATAATTCCTAAAGCTTGGAAATAACTAGGATTATGAAATTCACCACCTCTATCGGTTCTAAACCGTTTAACCTTGTCACTTAGTTGCAATTCTACTTCATTTTTATAGATCTCAAATTTTTCTAGGGCTTCATCTTTAGTAGACAATAGATATACATAACAAAATCGTGAATGATCATCAATAAATGTTACTATATATTTTTGTTTCCTAAAGAAGGTGTACTATGAAAATCACAAAGATCACTATGTACAAATCAAGCAATTTAGTATCTCTTTCCACATTATTAGGGAAAGAACACCTAGTTATTTTGGTAAGCATGCATGTTCTACACTTCTCAATACTTGGATCAAAAGAAGGAATTAAATCATCCTTAGCCATAGAATATAATTTTCTATAATTAACATGACCAAGTCTTAAATGCCAAAGAGAAGAATTATCATTAATAACACACACATTGTTACTAAAGCATTTGAAATGCTGAGTTTAAACATACCATTACAAAATAACCAAGTCCAACAAACAAACCACCTTTAGATAATATAAATTTGTCCGACTCAAAAACCATTTTAAAACCTATTCGATTCAAGATAGCTCCTGACACTAGATTACGCCTAAGTTCCGGAGCAAATACAACATCTCTTAACACTAGAGATTTGCCGGAACTAAAGACCAACTCTACTTGTCCTACACCAAGAACTTGAGCTGTAGAGTCATTCCCCATGTATAGAACTTCTCCATTGTCCACCTCCTTGAAGGTTTTGAATGAAGACCGCTCCTTGCACACATGCCTTGAAGCTCCTGAATCGATATACCATGAACAATCATCCTGTACACAAAAGATTTCAGAAATCATACACATATAATTCAAACTTGAATTACATGAAAGTTGTGTACAAGTACCTTGTTTGGCTTGGGATTGGCTAGACTCGCCTTTCCCTCCACCTTGCTCATTCTTTTTGTTCATTTTCCTCTTCCATAGGAAGCAATCCTTTTTGAAGTGTCCGGGCTTGCCACACTCCCAACAACCACGTTGTTGAACACCTCCACCATTCTTAGGCTTCTTAAAGTTGTTGCCTTTGGTGAAATTATTAGCCCTCTTCTTAGGATTTGAGTCTTTGAACTTTCCATCCTCCACCATGTTAATGGTAGAAGAATTAGGATTTACCTCCTTTTGTCCATCTTGAACCCGAATGCCCTCTTCAATCCGAAGATGAGCACCCAATTGTTCCACATTTATATCATCTTTCCTATGTTTAAGAGTATTTCTAACATCCTTCCAACTTGGTGGTAATTTGTCTATTATTGAAGATACAATAAAGTTTCATCCATACTAATATTGTGTTGTTTAAAACTTCCTAAAATCCTTTGAATTTCATGGAATTGTCCATCACAGGCCTTGTTTCATTCATCTTAAAGTTATTGAAATTACTAACTAAGAACTTCTTACTAGATGCATCTTGGCCATGTATTTGACTCAAGGTCATCCCAAAGCATTTTAGCGGATTCATAAAATTGATAAACATCAAATAAAGTTCAGACATACCGTTTAAAATGTGACCACGACATATATAATCGTCATTCTCCCACTTGTTCCTTCTCCTTGAGGCCTCCAAAGTTTCATCTTCCACAAACTCGGGTTTTGGAGTACTCAAAACATATGCCACCGAAAGAGAAGTGAGAAGAAAATGCATCTTCTTTTGCCATCTACGGAATCCCACACCCTCAAACTTTTCAAGTTTCTGAAAATTCGAAGTCATTTCACGTACCGTAGCCATCTTCAACGAATATCACTTTTGGATTATTAGAACTAGAAAAGGGTAAAGAAGATGAATACTATGAAATATGAATCTTCTAGGCGTGTGTAGACACTTTCCCAAAAGTGATATTCCGACCCTATACGAAGCACGGGTTGCACGGAATTCAATTTCGAGATACAAAGAAGAACAACAAGAGTCACGCTCGTATGAATCTTGTCAAAATGAGAATAAGTTTTTGTGAATTTTGTTTGATGATCAATCTCAAGTATTCTTAGAGAGAGAGAGAGAGAGAGTGCTTTTTAAGAGAATAATAAAATCAGAATCATTTCATTCATCTGTGGTATAAAACCACTCTTATACACGCCAAAACAAAGAAGAAACCGTCAAACCGCTCATATATTGCAAACTGAACAACAGAAGCACGCGCAAGCAGGAAGCCTGTCGCGAGTCGCGAAAGGGTCGCGAGCGGGTCGCGACAGGTATCCCGAGTCGCGAGCAGCAGTCTATCATCGCCCTCCTTGGGTCGCGAGTCGCGAACAGTAGTCTAACACTACCACCCTGAGCTTGTTTGTACTTGTTTTCTTCCTTACTTCAAATCTTACGATTATTCCATTGTTTAATATACCATAAACAACCTGTATGGGTATAACCCAAGTTCATTAGCGGCCTTCTTCTCTATGGCCGCGAATAAGATTATGGACGCAAATATGATAAAACCGCTAAAAGCACCGTTCGAGCCAGCTCATCTCTTGGGACCGACAGTGTTGGCGGACGCCTAACAAGACAAAATAGAGGGAATCTCCCGCCTGTCAAATGCGTCATAGCTCTACACGTGTCAAAGGATTATACGTCTTGTCAGAGGAATAGTACTTCTATAAATACCCCAATGGTACTATTCTGCAGGTACATTCTCTTACACACTAAAAATAGCTTATCTCTCTCTCTCTTATTTCTCTCTCTACATCCTAGTGGTCCAAATATCTGACTTGAGCGTCGGAGGGGGTTTCCTCAAAACCACCCCGAGGGTAGTTTACGTTTGCATCCTGTGCAGCTTTCCAGCAAGGACGTGAGCTCTCAGTACTTGGCGGACTCTTGCGAGGACGCTAACCGTTTCAAACCGAAACAATTTGGCGCTAGAAGGAGGGGGCCTCCCAACCTTAGCAAAGAAACAATCATGGGTGACGTAAATAACACAAATCAAGGATCCAAGGATAAGGATGCCGGCCAGACCCCATCGCAGCCAGTCATCACTGGGGCGATGGGAAACCCACAATTCAACTACCAATCTCCCGAGGGACAGACACCAAATAGTAACGTACCTCTCAATTTAGCTCAGCTAAGTCAATTCTCCCCTGAGCAGCTGCAAACTGTAGCTTCTTTCATTCAAATGTTGACTGCCAACCCCCAACAGAGCACACCAAACCAACCTGCTGGCGGTGCACGTAAGCTACCACTGGCCACGGCCGGTAGGAACGCGGACGGCACCCCTCTTCGGAAAATGCGATCTTTGAATCCTAGTGGACGAGAGATGGAGAAAAGGATTGATCAGTCCAACTATGAAGAAGACATTCTGGATACAGAAGAATTGTATTATTCAGAGGAAGAGGCCCAGGGTGGCTCCCGTCGTGAGTACAGTGCCTCAGGCGCTAGTAACTATTCGATGGGGGGTCACCTACTCATTAAGCCTAAGCTCTCCCCCTTCACTATGGATATTTTGAACCATCCAATGACGAGAATCAAGATGCCAACCTCCAAGTATGATGGCACTTCGGATCCAGATGACCACGTGGCTGCTTACGAAGGTCACATGTTCCTTTACACTGATGTAGACGCCATATGGTGCAAGGTCTTCCCGTCCACATTGACAGGCATAGCCCAGACATGGTTCAAAAGCCTAAAGCCAGGTAGCATTTCTAGCTTCTCCCAACTGTCGTCCACATTCAGTACTCACTTTATCAGCAATAGACGCCGCGAGCGTACTACGGGAGAACTGTTATCCGTCAAGCAGGGGGCTAACGAAAGTTTAAGGGACTATATCGGTTGCTTTAATGTTGAAGCCGTTTCAATTCCACGCTTACAGCAGGATGTAGCGGTGCTAGCCTTGATGACTGGCCTCAAGGAGGGGTCACCATTTCGAAATTATCTGGGTCGAAAATCTTACACCACTCTGGGTCCCGTCCTGGGTAAAGCAAATGATTATATCAGGGGGGAGGAGTTTGACAAAGCTGTGGGTAACCGTGAATCTGAGAAGAAAGAGGATAAGCAAAAGAAGGATAAGGGCCGTGAATCTGATCGCGCCCGAGATGATAGACGACAAGAGTCGCATATGGTAAAAAGAGGAGATGAACGAGAAAGGGATGGTGAAAGGTATGACCGCGATCGTAGGGATCGCGAAAGGAATGTTCGGGAAGGAGGTGAGCGCAAAGACAGATTTGACGCGTACACCCAGCTGACTACCTCCAGAAGTCAGATCTTTTTGAAGAACAAGGATAGCGACAAATGGCAGCGTCCTAAGCCTATGTTCCACAAAAATCGTGACAAAAGCAAATGGTGTGATTTCCATGGGGATCACGGCCATGTCACGGAAGATTGTCGTCACTTGAAAGATAATCTAGAAGATTTGTTGAGAAGAGGCTATTTCAGCCAATATAAAGCACAGACGAAAGAAGGAGATCTGGTGAAACCAGTCAACAAAAACGTTCAATCAAGGATAAGTGAAATTCACGTCATCAGTGGCGGACCTATTCATGGAGGTAGTGTGAATGGAGCCAAAGCCAGCCTGAAGGAATTCAGGCACCAAGTCAATTTCAATGAGAGCATGAATGGAGGCATCCGCCAGCCATGCCGGCAATGACTTTCACACGTAAAGACGCAGAGCATGTGGTCTCCTCATGATGACCCATTGGTGGTCACTCTAAGAATTTCGAATTGTTTGGTCCATAGGATCCTGGTAGACGGTGGAAGCTCAGCTAACATCCTGTATCTCTCAACGTTCGAAAAATTGATGATAGGACGAGAATACTTGAAGCCAGTCCGATATCCTGTAATTGGATTCACCGGGGCGTCTGTAACTCCGGAGGGTTTGGTGAGCCTCCCGGTCCGGGTGGGAGACGGCAATGATGTCCGGGATATCATGACTGAATTTCTGGTGGTAGACGTTCCTGGGCCTACAATGCCATAGTGGGACGTCCTCTGATACATGATGTCCAAGGTGTCGTTTCCACTTATCATCTGACAATGCTGTATGTCACCAATGAGGGGATGACAGCTAAGCTGAGGGGGAACCAGGAGGCAGCAAAGTCATGCTATTTGACAACCTTGAAACAGCCAGCTAGGAGGATGCCAGTGGAAGAAGCAAATCCACCCGGGAGAAAGCAAAGAAGGGCTCAAAGAAGGGCCGCGATGAATGAACAAGAGAGAAAGAATAGAAAAGATAAGGAGGAGATGATGGAAATATCAATGGAGGAGTTAGAGGCCAGGCCAGAGGATACGCCAAGGCCAAAGCCTGATGGGGAAACTCAACAAGAAATGCTGGCAGAAGATCCGACAAGGACGGTGGCTGTAGGGACAGATATAGATCCGGAGGTGAGGATCAATTTGGTGGCACTTTTAAGAGAGAATGCAGACGTCTTCGCGTTCTCCGCTGATGAGATGCCAGGGATAGACCCTCTGTAATTGTCCATCGCTTAAATGTGGATAATGCCGTCCGTCCGTCCAATCAAGCAGAAGAAAAGAAATTTTTCGGCAGACAAGAATAAAGCCATAAAAGAGGAGGTAGATAAATTGTTGGCGGCAGGATTTATCGAGCCATGTGACTACCCAGAATGGTTGGCTAACGTCGTTATGGTAAAGAAAGTGAACGGCCAATGGAGAATGTGTGTGGACTTCACGGATCTCAATAGGGCCTGCCCAAAAGATTGCTATCCTTTGCCTAGGATAGACCAGCTAGTAGATTCTACTAGCGGCCATGCTCTGCTCAGCTTTATGGATGCATTCTCAGGATATCATCAAATCAGTTTACTCGGAGCAGATAGAAAGAAGACGGCATTTATAACAGACTGTGGAGTTTACAATTATAAGGCGATGCCTTTTGGGCTTCGTAATGCCGGAGCCACTTACCAGAAGTTGGTCGATAAAGTATTTGCGGATCAGAGAGGCAGAAACATAGAAGCTTATGTTGACGACTCCATTGTCAAAAGTAAATCTGACCGCGAGCACCTAGAGGATTTGGCTGAAACATTTAGAACGCTGAGAAGGTACCAGATGAAGCTTAATCCTAAAAAATGTGTGTTCGGAGTAAAGGCTGGGAAGTTTCTTGGGTTTCTTGTCAGCAAAAAGGAATAGATGCGAATCCGGAAAAGATTCAGGCAATCATGACCTTGCCAGAACCTAAGGGGGTGAAAGACATCCAAAGGTTAACAGGGAGAATGGCTCACTTACTCGATTTATCTCCAAGTCAGCCGACAAGGCCTTGCCTTTCTTCGCTTTGTTAGGGGAAACAAAAAGTTCGAATGGGGGGAAGACCAGAGCAAAGCCTTCGCGGCTGTGAAAGAGCACTTGAAAAAATTACCTACAATCACAAGACCAGAAACAGGGGACGTACTGCAGTTGTATGTTTCAGCGTCACCAAAGACGGTCGCGGCCGTACTATTGGTGGAGAAGGAGAAACGACAGTGCCCCATATACTTTATAAGTCATATCCTTAACGGCCCAGAAAGCCGTTACCAGTTGGTAGAAAAGATGGCCTTGGCAGTCATCATAGCAGCCAGGAAACTCAGGCCATACTTCGATTGTCATCCCATCCAGGTGCTCACAAATCAACCACTGGAAAAAGCTCTTCAGAAAATGGATAGCTCGGGTCGTTTGCTGAAATGGGCCGTAGAGCTATCTGAGTATGATATCCAATACAAGCCCAGAACCACCATTAAAGCTCAGGCCTTGGCGGACTTCATGGTGGAGGCCTCGATGAAGAAGAAGAGATAGAGCAGAAAGAAAGTTGGCTTTGGAAGTAGATGGATCCGCTGCTGATAGCGGCTCAGGAGCCGGTATAGTAATGACAAGCCCGGAAGGTAACACTTTTCAGTACGCTATCAGATTCGGTTTCCCAGCATCAAACAATGAAGCGGAATATGAAGCAGCCATAGCGGGTCTGAGAATGTGCTTGGCAGCTGGTGCCCAACAGGTACTACTAAAGACTGATTCTCAATTGGTTAGCGGCCAGCTCAAAGGGGACTTCGAAGTTAGGGGTAAACATGGCGAAGTATGTGCAGAAGGCAAAGAGTTGATAGCTCAGCTTCGGCGTTTCGAACAGGCCATACCGCGACCGAGAACGCAAAAGCAGATGCTCTTTCTAAGCTAGCCAGCTCCAATTCATTCAACGTTGAAAGGACAGTCACCATAGACATGCAAAAAGACAAAAGCATTTTAGAAGAGATTGTGACCGTCAACATGGTAAACCAGCAGGGGGAATGGTTCAGTGAGCTGGTGGCGTATAAACTGACAGGGGCGCTCCCAAGCAATCCCTTCGCCGCGGAAGTTAAGACGACAGGCAAACTGGTACATCATATACAGGGACGAGCTATACAGAAAGTCATTTAGCCTGCCTCTACTAAAATGCGCAACGGCATGGGAAGCGAAGAAGATACTGGAAGAAATACATGAGGGCATTTGCGGCAATCACATCGGAGGAAAAGCTTTAGCGTTAAAGGCGCTAAGGGCAGGGTTCTACTGGCCAACCATGCTGGCGGATGCTCAGAGCTATGTCAAAAAATGTGATAAGTGTCAAAGATTTGCTCCCGTCATCAACAGACCAGCCAATGATTTGCAGCCCATATTTTGCCCCATCCCGTTTGCGCAGTGGGGATGGATATCCTGGGGCCGTTTACAAAAGCGAATGGGGGAAGGAAGTTCTTGATAGTAGGCATAGACTATTTCACAAAGTGGATAGAAGCAGACGACAGTTCAAATTAAAGCCCACCAAGTCAAGAGATTCATTTGGCAGAATATAATGACGAGGTTTGGGATTCCCATGGCTATTGTTTTCGACCATGGCGTCCAGTTCGACTGTCGTCCAATTCAAGCTTTCCTGACAGAGTACAGGGTAAAATTCGCATACTCAGCTGTGTGCCACCCCCAAAGCAATGGTCAAGCGGAGGCCGCGAATAAACAAATCCTAAACGCCCTAAAGAAGAAGCTGGATGAATTTAAGGGAAAGTGGGCAGATATGGTGCCTGCCGTCCTATGGTCGAACAGAACAACAGAGAAAGAAGCGACGGGAGAAAATCCTTTCAAACTGGCTTTCGGAGCAGAAGCAGTGCTGCCGGTCGAAGTGGGTCTGCCCTCCTACCGGGTGAAACATCAGGATCTAGACGCGAACGAACAGGCTCTCAAAGAAAGTCTGGATTTCCTACCCGAGGTACGGCTCATGGCGAATGAGGCGCTGCTTATAAGACAGAATCAGTAAAGCCTACAACAAGAGAGTCTGGGAAAGGCAGCTGGAGGTCAATGATCTCGTCCTCAGGAGAACAGCCGCACTGTAAAGCGCATGCTGAAGGGAAGCTAACTGCGAACTGGGAAGGCCCGTATATAATCGCTCAGAAGATAGGCCCCGGTTCCTTTATCCTTAAAGATATGGACGGAAAAGACTCAAACTGTTGGAACGCGGATGTTTCTGAAAAAGTATTATGTGTAGGAACAATTGTAATTGGCCAAGAGCCTTTGATTGAATTACATAAATAATAGACCTACCTAGCGTTCCGATAAATCTTTTGTTTGTTATTATATCGTATTTTGTTGACGTCTGTGGAAAAATAAAGTGCATTCACGGTCATATGACAGCCTAGCACACAAACAAAAGCATATAACAGGCTAAGTGCATTACGGTCATATGACAGCCTAGCACACAAATAAAAGCCATATAACAGGCTAAGTGCGTTCGCGGTCATATGACAGGCCTAGCACACAAAATAAAAAGCCATATAACAGGCTAAGTGCATTCGCGGTCACATGACAGACCTAGCACACAAACAAAAGCCATATAACAGGCTAAGTGCATTACGGTCACATGACAGACCTAGCACACAAAACAAAAAGCCATATAACAGGCTAAGTGCATTCACGGTCATATGACAGACCTAGCACACAAAACAAAAAGCCATATAACAGGCTAAGTATATTCACGGTCACATGACAGACCAAGCACGCAAAACGAAAAACCATATAACAGGCTAAGTATATTTGCGGTCACATGGACCCTACATCTAAGAAGAAGACATAAGAGAACAAATAGATACCCCATGACAAACATTATAAAACGCGAAAAACAAGGAAGAATGAAGAAACTACAACTTATACAAGCACGTAAACGATGGCGAAACGCATAACCAGAAGTAAATCAAGAGTACTTTCCATAGAATAAAAGCTACTGGCTTGGCGGCCAACTACAAAAAAAATATATCGTGGCGGCCAATGTGAAAAAGGCTTTTAATCAAGATAAAAGTACTTAGCAAAATAAAACGCAATAAATGTCAAGGAACGCCAACAAAAAGCAAAATTACAATGTTATAATCTGGGAACATTACAACGCAAAGTACAAAAACTAAAAACTGTTTGAAGAACAGGAGGAGCTAATAGAAGGCCGCCAAGAGCTTCAAGAGGGGGGCGTCATAGGCTCTCGAGGATCCACATCTGCAATAGCATCCTCGTCAGCGAAGTTTGGATCCCCCTCGAAAGGCGACAGGTGCTGGCCGGCAGCATGAGCGTCTTCAATGACGTTCCAGTCAAAACCTAGGACGCTTTTGCAGACGCACCTCATAGCCGCCGCCCAGCCGCCATCGTACCGCTTGTGAAGCTCAGCCACGTACTCATCAGAGGCTTTGAAGTCCGCAACGGCCTTGGCGGCACCCCGGGCCTCAGCTGTAGAAGCCTCAAGGACGGCAATGTCCTTCTCAAAGTTAGCAGCCTCTACAGCCTTTGTCAGGGCCTTAACGTTCTCCTCAGTCTCTTCCAGGAGTGCCGCCCTGTCCCTCAAGGTCGCCACTTCGTCCTCCAGAGGCGCCACCTTCTTTTCAGCCTCCCCAAGTAACTCTTGGCAAGTCTCCAACGAAGCCTTGTAAGAATCCGCCAGCCTCTGATACTCCAAGTACTGCTCTATCAGCTCAATAGCAGCATTATTGGCCTACGAAAGCAAACAAAGGACGTCATAAAAAAAAAAATAATAAAAAAAAAAAAAAAAAATCATACCACTAGCTGGTCGTGAGCCAACCTAGCTGCCGGAGTCTTCAGGGAGCCTGAAGGACGGTCCAAGGGTAACTGCATACCCTTAAGAATACGATAGGCAAGGATGCCACCGTTTTCAGGGATGTCAGAATATAAGGACTCATCCTCCCTGACGTCCCAATTAGGCTGATAGATCTTACCAGCAGTCACAGTCTGAGGAGCGAAGGCAGCCGCCACGGAGTCGCTCAAGGGCACTTCTTTCTTCTCAATCCATTCCCGGAATCTATAGAAGATCCCAGGAGAAAGGTTAGAGAGGAAGCTAGGAGTGGCAATCAGCTCCCTTAACTTCTCCTTAATAGAAGAAGTGTTCTGGGATACCAGAGAACCACCCACAGCTGTGCCGACGCCAGGGCAGTGGCGCCCTCATCTCGTGCTTCCTCAGCAGAGGGATCCAAGTCCTCTACAAGAACTTCATTAGCAGATGGGCCCTCTACTGCCTGCCTCTTGTTGGCGGCAGAGTCTTCAGCAGCTTGTTCCCGGGAGCGCCTCCTATTCAAGTTGCCACCCCTGGTGACGGTCCTGGTGGTGGAGGACCTCAGGGGGACGGTAGGTGAGTTGGCAGCAGAGGTGGCCGCAACCACAGGGACGCGAGTGCTGGTAGACGCACCGCGACCCCTTCTTGGAGCGGTTTGGGGGCCATGACGGTTCCCTCCTCGGCGACCATTGGTAGCGCTGTGCATTGTCAGATAGTCGGAAGGAGGAGGAGCAGGTAAATGTGTTAGTGGTTTATAGTCGTCGTCGACGCCAAGAATGTCAAGATCAAGGCAGCCAAGACCTGCGAAGCAAAAAAAAATCAGGACGATTAAATATATATATGTACATGTATAAAAAGAACATAATAATCTTATACACATATTACCGCCATCAGACGGACCAATCTGACAACATTACTTACCATTCTCATGGGCAGGAGACAATAAGAGAGCCGACAAGGGCTTGTCCCCCAAGATGTACCTCGTATGGGGAAGCCAGGTTGAAGGCTCTTTAGACTTAACAACTCTCCCATCCTCATAAGTGATATCGTAATCGACCGAATCAAAGTAATCATAAGCCGCTAACTCTTCCCCAGTTAGCGGCTTCAGAGTCAAGTGCTCCATATGTGGAGCAGGTTCAGTAAAGTGGCGGCGTACGGGGTAGTCGTCCGGCACCCGTACCAAGAGTTAGCGGCTTCAGAGTCAAGTGCTCCATATGTGGAGCAGGTTCAGTAAAGTGGCGGCGTACGGGGTAGTCGTCCGGCACCCGTACCCAGAAGAAGGCATCCTGCCAGCCCTTCAGGCTGGTCATCTTGGGCTGAACCGTCATCTTCTTATCAGCCGTCATAAGAGACCACCATCCAGCCAGACGGGAAGACCCGTTCTTCTTCAACCAATGAAGATGGCGGAACGGGTAGGGGGAAAGTCCAGAAAGCGTATCACCCATATGTACGCAATAAGGTTGCGGACGGCCAGAGGAGTCAGTTGGGCCAAGCAAACGTTGAAGGCATTCAAAATCTCCACCAAAAAGGAATCCAGAGGAAAATGGAGGCCAAACTCGAAGTGATGTGTGTAAACGGCCACATGACCGGGAGGACAGTCCGTTATAATAGATCCTTCTGACGGTACGATCAATCGGTAAGGGGCCGGCATGTGGTATAAATCCCGGGCCACCCGGGGATAATGCAACTCCAAAGCCTCCCGACGCCAAGACTCATCTATCACTACAGAAAGAGGACCATTACAGGCGTCCTCAGGAAGCCAGACAGCATTGGTTCCAGGACCCACCTCATCATCCCCCTCTCGGCCCGACCGAGAACTCTCTTCAACCATTGGGGCTTTGGAAGCCGCCACTCCAGTGCGACGCTGGTAAACAACCTCAGTATTATCCTCTTGGGCCATAGCAGGTGAAGCACTGTCGTCACCTGAATCAACAATAGGGGGGTTAGGAGTTATGCACTCCTGCAAACGGTCGTAAAAGTCGGACGATACTCTAACCCCCGCATCCGCCAAGCTATCTAACCAAGCATGTTCCCTAAGAGGAAGGACATCAAGACCAGGGACGGCATCTGTTGGCGGATGCCTACGGGTACGCCTAGCCAAAATCTGGTGCCTAAGTTCCCTAAGCGTCTGCTTATCACCACTCTGGCTAGCATTCAGGTATTTCAAAGTCAGATTTTGCTCCTCAGGAGTAGCAGGGTCGTTAAGGAACTTAGACCTCAACTCTTTTTCTCTATCAACAGTAGGGGGTATGTCCGCCAACAACCTAGTTCTTCCCACAGGGCTAGGGTCAGACTCATAGGCTTGGTCAATAGAGGGAGAAGAAGGGTCACTTTCAATCATAAAAACCTCATTGAAGGCATTTTGGCTATCAGATTGATCCGACATGGCAAACACAAGAAAAAGAAACGGAAATGAGGGAAAAAGTATGTAATTACCTGGAAGTGTAAAATCGCCGGGAAAAGAGAAGAGACAGGGAGCGAAACTTGCCGAAAAGACAGATAAAACTCCGAAACACCAAAAGCTGAGACCTTGGACCGGAAAACCACCGAAAAATCACGAAAACCAAAACAAGGTAAAACCCGGAAAATACAAGTCAAGAAAAAGCGAAATCCTCAGTGTCACCGGAACCGGAAGAAGAAAACTAAGAAAATGACGAACTTTTTGGTGGCAATGGAGCACTAAAAAGCAAGCTTTAGAGCAGTGTAAGTTTTGGCTATGGAGGTTTTTTGTCAGAGAGTAAAAGTAAGGAAGGAGGAAGCTCTTTGAAAAATGAGATAAAAAGTCAGAAAAAAACCGCCTTTTGTTTTTATACCAGGATGAGCGACTAAGATCAAGTAAACTCTTCAACTTCCTCTCAGATACGTGCCAAGTGTCAAGACTACACTAAAACCTAATAAACCATTTGGGCGGGATTTTCGGAAAAGGTAATCATTAACTTTTCGAAATTCATCAACTCCCTACGACGACACGTGGCACTTCACAAACCTACCCCATTAAGAAAGGACAAAAGTCAAGGCAAAAATAAAAAGAAATATGAAAATATCGTTGCAAAAAATGCCTGCGTCCATCCGATAACATCTTCAGTGGTCGCGACCACAAAAGATGCTGGGGGGCTAGTTGTATGGGTATAACCCAAGTTCATTAGCAGCCTTCTTCTCTATGGCCGCGAATAAGATTATGGACGCAAATATGATAAAACCGCTAAAAGCACCGTTCGAGCCAGCTCATCTCTTGGGACCGACAGTGTTGGCGGACGCCTAACAAGACAAAATAGAGGGAATCTCCCCGCCTGTCAAATGCGTCATAGCTCTACACGTGTCAAAGGATTATACGTCTTGTCAGAGGAATAGTACTTCTATAAATACCCCAATGGTACTATTCTGCAGGTACATTCTCTTACACACTAAAAATAGCTTATCTCTCTCTCTCTTATTTCTCTCTCTACATCCTAGTGGTCCAAATATCTGACTTGAGCGTCGGAGGGGGTTTCCTCAAAACCACCCCGAGGGTAGTTTACGTTTGCATCCTGTGCAGCTTTCCAGCAAGGACGTGAGCTCTCAGTACTTGGCGGACTCTTGCGAGGACGCTAACCGTTTCAAACCGAAACACAACCTATGTGTATACTTAACGCAACTTGAATAACGACACCATAACCAAGTAATTCAAGTTATACATTACATGAATTTATCAACCAAATACTCTAAATTATCAACATAAGTGTCCAGAGTTTCGCTGTCGTAGAGATTTTAAGAATTCGGTGGCTGTTGGCTGGATTCGTGCGTAACCCAGATCCCGCATATTTCAATTATGTAATGGCAGCTTCAGTTTGCACCGCATATTACTTTTTCGGATATGGAACTACTTATTTTTGGATTGTGTTATCTACTTGTGTTACCCTCAATTTTCTGCACGGTAATTTCTTCATGCCTAGCGATGCCGCCGCCACCGCCGCCGCCACCGAGGAGGATGGCAATACTCATTTTATCCCTTCTTCATGCATAGACATAATTCTTGAGGATGTATGGTAACATAAGAAAAGTTTTAGTGACTTCCCATTTTAGTTTAACTTTTTTGTCAAAGAATTGGTAATAAGATTAAATTTCATTAGCACCATACTCCATTTCACGTTCAAATTGAGTTGCGATATCTATTTACTTTTTTGCTCTTTCCTAAGCGAAGCGATGTTGAGGCCGAGGTGTCTGCCGCCTCTGTTGATGGACTCTTTTCCCTTGACCCTGGTTACTTCGTCGTTCCATCCTTATAAGGTTTCTTCCACCTAAAAGGAAGGAAAAACTACCAATGATGTTTACGGTTATAGTTAATGTTTTAATAGTCTTATTATATGCACGCTATGCGTGCGAGAATCGTTTTTAAATTTAATTAATTGTATAAATTTATCGTTTGATGCATATTTAAGGTTTGATGTTTTTTTATGCAATTTATTAAGATAATATATCTAATATTTTTATACCCACTTTCTCTCGAGTTAGTCTTGCATAGACCTGGTCACAATTAGGGCTAGCAAAAGTTGACACAATCCGATAATCTGACCTGAAACTGACTTGAAAATTTCGGATTTGGGTTGAAATTTTCGACCTGAAATAAAAAATAGGTCGACCCAACCCGACCTGAAAATATATTGGGTTTAGATTTGGGTTGACTTTTTGAACTTGAAAATAACCCGAATAACCTGATTTAGAAGTCGGATTATTTTCAGGTCGAGTCAACTTTTGAAATTAACCCAGACTTTCCTAACTTATACAACCTATCTTTTGTTATTCTTATTTGTACTGGGCCAAGCCCATTTCTTGGATCACCTAAATTTCATTTCAAGTCATTAACCCATACTTTCATAACTTAGCGTGTATAGTTGAATGTTATTTCGGGTCATATTGGGTTGGTTTCGGGTCAATTCGAAATCAGTAAGGTCGGGTTTGGGTTACGCTTTTTGACCTAAAACTAGAATCAGGTCGGGTTTGAGTTAGGGGTAAGTGGCCTGAAATATAAATCAGGTCAACCTGAAATATAAATCAGGTCAACCTGAAATCCACCCAACCCGGCCTAATTGTCAGCCCTAGTCACAATAATATTATATTGTGGACCAAAGCTACTCATTTAACATAGTGACCCTTTTTTCCATATAGTAACCTTTTAAAATTTTAAGTTACACTAGACAGTTACTATCTTTTTTTTTAGGGGACTATACAATTACTATCTACAACATTGACCGGTTTTTTTTATATATAATCACTCTTTCTTACATTAGTTTAGTAGTTAAAATTTACCATATATATTTACGCATCTTTTATATATTTTTTTTTATATAATGATCCTTTTTCATAAATTATATGAATTAGCATTAGGTACACACTAATTTAACGTAAACCAAATTAATCCATATAAGTTACTCCCTCCGTTTCATTTTAATCTACACACTTATACTTTTCACGCATGTCAATGTAAAACTTTGAGGACATATATCTTTAGTTTTGTATTTGTAAAAATTATAAAAAGTACATATTAATAAAATACATACTAATACGAATCTAACAAGATCCCACATGACTATATTTTTATTCACGTATAAACCACAAACGAGGGTCAAAGTGCAATTTGTGAATAATATAAAATGTCAAAATGTGTAGATTAAAATGAAATGGAGGGAGTATTTACTTTCCCCTCTCTTTAACTATAGCGTGCAAACCTATTTGGCTATTTTCTCTTCCTAAAATCAGCTTACTCATCTCCGATCCTTCCTTGAGTCCTTTCACCGCCACAACCGTCCATCTTCCATGTAAAATTTTGTGTTTATGGAGGAAGATAATCAGAAGGAAGAGAAGAGGAAGCCATTGTTGTGCTTGAGGTTGAAGAATACAGTAGAGAGGAAGATGGAGGAAAGAGAGAGAATAGAGAACTACATTTTATTATTTGATGAAAAGTAAAGTAAAGTATTACAAGTACCACCTATTTATACTAATTATCATATTAGTATAATCTAACAAACTAAACCAAACTAATAACAAACTAAGGCAACTCTTGTTAACTAATACTAACTAGTTATGTTATCTCCAACATCCCCCCTCAAACTGGAAATGGTTGAAAAAACATTTCCAGTTTGAACTCATGGATTGAAGACGTCTAGCTTTGCATCACTTGTAGTCAATTTGAACCACACCACCATCGGAACCAACCATGAACTGAAGAGCACATCAACAGTAGCATGCGACATTTGGAGCCCACTTCCACTGTGGTAACAAAGGATGAAGACTTGGAATGACCATTGCAGCAGCAAGACCAGTCTAATCCAGCCAATACCAACCCATTTGAAATCCATAGAAGCATGAATACTAAGCTGCTGAACAATTTTGATCTCATATTGTCATATTCTCATCAAATGATGTGGAATACCAATCCACACACTACAACATATACCATCAACTACACCAACTTTGGAACTCACCAATACCACCATGTACCGTACCAAACCAATACACCAAACAAGCATATATCTCAATACCTCATCAACAAACAACTTCTAAACCAATCAACGATATGATAAAGCCATCAACACTATATCACCCCCTCAAGCTTAGAGGGGTTGAAAAGCACTATAAGCTTGAAGAAGAACAACCATAGAAAAGATATGGAAAGAGGAATGAACTGGAGAGTGTGTAAGAAGTGAAAGAGATGAATGTATTTAGGAATTTGTGAATAAAAGAAATACGAAATGACCACTTTTGGGTCTCAAAGAAATGCCTCAATGGGCTTAAAATTGACCTCTATGGGTTACAAGAATGACCATCTATGGGTCGAAACAAGACCATCTATGGGTCAAAACAAGCCACTGTGGGCATTAGAACAAGCCTCTATGGGCGAAACAAGCCTCTATGGGCATCAAAACAAGCCACTATGGGCATAACAAAGCCAACTATAGGCACAAAACACACCTCTATGGGTGGAAAACAAAGAAGATAACCACTATGGGTTGGAGGTCAAAGTCATAAGACTATCAAATTTAGAACCTAACAAAGTAGGCTTTGAGCAAAAGAGATCACAACGGATCTTTGAACAAAACAGAGAAATGATCACTCAACAAGGATCACATAGAAAATTCAGATAAAAAACTCAGTAGATAAACTGAATTCAGATGATTAAAGTAGAATATCAGAGAACAAGAGCACAAAAAAAAAATTGGAGAAAATATTGTAGTAGAGAAAGAAAATGAGGCAGGGAGAAATGCAATGGGAAAGAGAGTTCATCAAATGCACCAAACACCATTATCAAGGTGTCATGAACAAGAGCAAGAAACTGCATATCAAACAATCTCACCACAACTAATCCTCAGCAATACCATCATGAACCACAACATACACAGCAACAAATCCAATCACAACATCCAGCAGAACATCAGAAATTCAAGAACTAAAAAAAAACAGAAATTGAGTTGTCGATTTTACCCATAAAAATTATGATTGTTCCATTCATCCCAAATCATCAAGAAACTTCAATTAGAGACCTCAAATCACCAAGTGGTAGGATCGAAATGTTTGAAGAATGACTCAGCGAAGAACTTCGAGTGAAATCCCCAAATCAGCGCCAAAAATTGAGGAAGAATTTGCATTAATCTCAAGAATTCGAATACGAAACACAAGTGGGAGATTACTAGACTTCGAACAAGTGCAAGAATTCGAGAATTGAGGTCAGAATCACAAGAATTGGTCGAGAAATTTTCCGGGAAAACGAGCCACGAATTTGAGAAAAATGGAGATTGGGAAACAAGAGCCCTAGAAATTGTTGATCGAAGATATTTGCGGAATTAAAACTTGCGGAAGAAATTCTCCAATTGCGGAAGAAGAAAACCCAGTTTAAACGAACAATCAATCTGATAAACGAAATCGAACAAGAAATCGCAACCCAGAAAAATCGCAGAAAATAAGATGAAATTTGTGAATTTGGAAGAGAATTTGCGGAAGAATTTGAGCTAGGATTCATCCTGCTCTGATACCATGTTAAATTTTGTGTTTATGGAGGAAGATAATCAGAAGGAAGAGAAGAGGAAGCCATTGTTGTGCTTGAGGTTGAAGAATACAGTAGAGAGGAAGATGGAGGAAAGAGAGAGAATAGAGAACTACATTTTATTATTTGATGAAAAGTAAAGTAAAGTATTACAAGTACCTCCTATTTATACTAATTATCATATTAGTATAATCTAACAAACTAAACCAAACTAATAACAAACTAAGGCAACTCTTGTTAACTAATACTAACTAGTTATGTTATCTCCAACATTCCACCACCTCTGAATTTCTCGCAAAAAAATCTGCAAAATTAACCAGCCTCCTCCATTCGAATTTCTCTCCTCCATTCGCATTTTTCTTTTGTTCTGCTTCGCGTCAGTATCTTCGGCTATTACATTCAGCCACCACCACCACCTTCCCCCACCTTTCACAACCATTAGGACCTCATCACCCACCAATTTTTTTTTGGGTGGGGATTAGACTGGATGGAGATAATGAAAGGGAAGAAGAAATTTCTTTGTTGTAACCAAGTTTACTTTAGTACTCCCTCTGGTCTTTATTAGTTTACCCGTATTTTTTTTTTTTTTGAAATGTCTCTTATTAGTTTACCCCTTTCTTTTGTTTCTATTTTTGGGATGTGACGACTAACTTTTCATCATATATACATTCAACTTTAATATAAAATACGAGTAGCTAGTTTCTCTTTCTTTCTATGACCCGCAATATTATTTCTTCTAAAACTTGATGCAAAAGAAAGGAGTAAAAGATCGGAGGGAGTAATTAATATTGTTATGACTAAAATTTAATCGAAGTATAAGTTTTAAAACTTAAGTACTATAAGTGTAAGTAGTAACAATGAGTTTACATTGTGATTTTGAATCTCTATTCTATGATATGTGTGCAAGTTTTGGTAGATTTCTCTTTAATGTACATACTATGGTTGCGATTTTAATATACATTGATTTACTACTCAAAAGTTTAATATAGATTTTGTAAGAACATACTTTTTTTATATCCTGATTGAACCTGCGACTGCTTTTGCTTACCCTTGAAGTTCTATGATGGTTAACTTATCCTTGGCTTCATAATTAAAATCACAAAAAAATTATTATTAGACGTTATATTTATACGGAGAATGTAGGAAAATAAAATTTACGTATGCTTTATAATTACCTATGTTGATATTGCGTAGGGGTTTGGAAGAAGATTAACAGACTATCTGCTGTAATTGAAGATTTTGAAGAGGAAGAAGATGGAAAAGAGATGGAGAAAAAAAAAACTGGCGTCTAATGTGTCTGTTTGTGGGGTTTTTTTATTTTTATTTTATTTGGTACTTTATCAGTTAACTGTTTCGTAGTGGCAGTTTGTTGGGATTGGAGTTGTAATATACTACTAGTCTTACATGCACGCAATGCGTGCGATCATGTGTGATAACAAATGAAGTAAAAATAAAATTAATTGGGTAGAAAAAACTGTTTTTATATTTTTCTTTCTCAAAAAACTAATGTTCAATTTAAATGTCTTACTTTCCCCTTTTCCATTCAAATGAAACAGTTAGTTATCTTCTTTTCTTCTTCTTTTATTTTATTTTTTTTTTGGTATCCCCAATGTGTTGCCTTAGATAATAGAGATATGGGTAGTTGGAGGTATTTAGGTAATTAAGGATGGACATCAAAGAATGCGGAGTTGACATATAAAATAGGGATATGAATGTGTTTTATCATTTGTGTACAGAAATATTCAGTTTCATTGAAAGGGGTCTATATATATGTAACACCCCAAAACTTTGGTTCTAAAACTTTATAAAATATTCACTTTTCATTAAAATATCTGACCAAACCTTTAGGGTGTTACCGCCGCATCTATTGTTCAAAATAAATGCAAGGCTAATTATTAGAAATAAAAATTTTACTCACAAACCAAAGTATCAAAATAAACCAAACTAAGTTGTCTACTTTATACCAAAACAAAACTAAACAATCTCAAATGGCAGTACTGTAGTGTTTATTAAACTAGGTGAACTTAAAAACTATAAATTCACTCATTCCTGCAACGTAGTCCCTTTCACCAACCTGCACAATATAAATAGGAAAAGAGCAAAGAAAAACAAAAACACAAAAATTAGCGAAAGCTAAGTAATTACAACTCCATCCCGTAAAATAATAATAATAATAGTTATATTTTAAAAATAATTTTATAACATACATACAAATATATCAATGCAGACAAGTATAACATAATACAGACAAGTATATAATATGATTAACCATTTCAATTATTCAAGTTTATATGAGTCATACACAACAATTTTGTTTATTAGAAGGGAATTGAACGTCAGTAGGCCGGGACTAATCCCAGTAACCACCTACTTCAACATGGGTTGTCACCCAGATAATTAAGAGTAATGGCCAATATCGTTTTGCAGAACGTCCCTAGTGTGCACACCCCTCACTAATCTAATGGGTATCCGCAATGCGCACCAATAGTATTAGGAGGAAGACAATAAAGAGTTGTAACATAATAAAATCAAATACTGTTCATCACCTATGGAGGATCCAAGTCCACAGGATAATTCCCTCAATAATATTTCCACTTTACGTGATTAATCGATTTTAAAAGTTGTGACACATCAAACATCACATTAACATTAACAGGAACCTCTTTAGTTCAAATAATATTTTTCACAACTTAGCCACTTAATAAAATAATAATAATAACGTCCATAATTTATAGTAACCAGTACGTCCATTATTAGAGTCTCATAGAGTCACAGTATATATCAACTTATAACGTTCGAAACATCATTAACTCACTAATTTTACCCATTAAGTTACATTACCAACGTTAATATAATTTCTTAAACATGGTGATTACATAAGTACACTACATTCCAAAAGTAATAATAATAAAACACTTGTAGATACATATGTATTATACGTAGGAATAATAGGTACTATAAATATAATAATAATAATAATTTTAGTCATAACACATACTAATACTATTTATGCCACATATATACATCTAATATAAACATAAAATCATATAATCACATGTATTACACATAGCACATACAATTTCTAACGGGATTCTAGTTGTTGATGGACATTGTGAATTACCTCAAACGCTTCCCAAGTATAGCAATATCAACTAAAATTCGCCTCCTACGAAATTTCCATCTACAACAAATAATATTACCTAAAGTTAGTCACTTGATATAATATCCCGAAAGAAAAATTAATCAAAGCTTACAAGGTTAATACTTAATAGTTGACAAAGTTAAATAACCAAGGTTGAAAAGAAAAAAAAATTAAAAAGCTTTTACTTGAAAAAAAAACGTGACAGGATCGTCACAGATTGAAAGGAAATTTTTTCTTGAAATTTTTTTTCAACTTTCATGTTACAGTAAGTCACGAATCTCTCGTGGACTTTGCTGCACATGTAATTCCTTTTTCTTTTTCTCTCTTTTTTGTATTAAAAACTTTTAAAACTTGACAAACAAATTTTTAAAGAACTGGTGCACGCAGCACGCATCAGCGAGAAGCAGGAGGAAGAAAGGAAAGTTTTAAAAGGAAAGAAGATCAACGCGGAACTCCGGCCAAGTCGCCGGGTTTTAAAAGTTCTTTTTTTTTTTCTGTTGAAACCTTCGAAACACAACAATGGTGATTTTAGATCTGAAATTTAGAACTTACCAAAGAGATGAAGAAAGTGAATTACGTGAGAATTTTTTTGGGTGTTTGGGGATATATATATGTATGTAAATCTAGGGTTTCACTAAAAGATAAGTATTTAAACTATTTCAAAATTTTCTTTTCTCTCTATCTTTCTCTTTGAACGAAAAACTCTGATTTTAAAAAGATAAAATTCTGATTTCGAAAATTATTTTTTTTTTTAAAAGATAAAAAAAATCTGATTTAATAAATAAAAACAGTTTCATAAAGATCCGATTTATTATGATTTTACTTTATTTTTCAGAATTTTATATTTATAAACTCTTCTTATAACAAAATAAGTTTTATAAAATAGTTACAAAAATTTGGGATATTACATCTACTCTCCCTTAAAAGAAAGTTCGTCCTCGAACTTTAACGTTATCGTTCGCTACTAATATGCAAACAAAAAGTTAGTATCACATTCTACCCCCCTTAAAGAGTTTCGTCCCCGAAACTCAAGCGTACCTGCGGAAAAAGTTCGGGATATCGGTTTTTCATATCATCTTCGGCTTCCCAAGTAGCCTCTTCAGAAGTTTGACTTGACCATAACACCTTGACTAGTTTTACCGCCTTGTTCTGGTACTTCTCTTTTTGGTGTCAAAGATCCTAACTGGGCGTTGTTCAAAAAGATAAGGTCTCATCTAGTTCAATGGTTTTAGGTTGAATGAGATGGATAGGATCATGGACATATTTTCGAAGTAGAGATACATGAAAGACGTTATGGACATTAGCTAACTCCATTGGTAAGGCTAATCTATAGGCTACTTCCCCAATTCGTTCCAAGATCTCATATGGTCCAATGTAACGCAGACTAACTTCCTTTTCCTATCTTTTCAACGGATAAACTAGCTATGAAAGAATGAGACGCCCTAGAATCAAAAAGCATGTAAGCAGGGTTAGAGTTTACGAGGAAAGTACCCGTCACAACATTGACGTTGGTGTCTGCTTCATTCCGGTTCATAACATAGATTCTTCCATTGTTGCCTTGTTGAGCACCATTTCCATTGCTGTTCTGATTGTTGTTTCCTCCATTTGCTCGATTGTTATTCTGACCATTATGCTGAGTACTGTTCCCCACTTGAGCATTCGAAGTCTGACCCTGGGAGTTATTGTTGTTGTAGGGACGGTTATTGTTATTCTGGTTCTGATTAGGCCCATGACCATTCCTATTTCCCCCATTGTTTCCATTTTGTCCATTATTCTGACGCTTAGGACACTGATTAGCCTTATGCCCTTTCTCTTTACAAGCATAACAAGTTATTGGGTCTCCTTGACAGGTAAATCCTGGGTGGCTTTTGTTACACTTTCTACAAGTAGGGTTCTGGGTACGGGATCCTTGCTGGTTTGATCTCCCCTGACCTTGGTAGTTGCTACGATTCCCTTGATAATTACCACCACCATTAGTGTGATTATTGCCCCCATTATTATTGTTACCCCCATATCGAGGTTTCTTGTCATTTCCATGGTCATTTTGGTTTCTAGGTGGGTCTTTTCTCTTATTCCTCCCCATAACTTCCTCTTCACGCCTCAAAATCCTCTCAATATTAGAAGCCTTAGCATAAGCTTCCTGAAAAGTTGCAGAAGTTGCTCCCCCAAGTCTGGTCTAAATTCTAAATGTTAACCCATCCTCAAACTTTTGAGCCTTAGCTCTCTCATCTGGCACAACATTAGGGCAAAATCTAGCTAACTCATTGAACTTTTGGGCATACTCTTGCACAGACATAGTACCTCCCTGGTTAAATCTAGTAAACTCATTGTATTTCTGCCTCCTAATATGCTCTGATACCAATTTGTAACACCCCAAAACTTTGGTTCTAAAACTTTATAAAATATTCACTTTTCATTAAAATATCTGACCAAACCTTTAGGGTGTTACCGCCGCATCTATTGTTCAAAATAAATGCAAGGCTAATTATTAGAAATAAAAATTTTACTCACAAACCAAAGTATCAAAATAAACCAAACTAAGTTGTCTACTTTATACCAAAACAAAACTAAACAATCTCAAATGCAGTACTGTAGTGTTTATTAAACTAGGTGAACTTAAAAACTATAAATTCACTCATTCCTGCAACGTAGTCCCTTTCACCAACCTGCACAATATAAATAGGAAAAGAGCAAAGAAAAACAAAAACACAAAAATTAGCGAAAGCTAAGTAATTACAACTCCATCCCGTAAAATAATAATAATAATAGTTATATTTTAAAAATAATTTTTATAACATACATACAAATATAATACAATGCAGACAAGTATAACATAATACAGACAAGTATATAATATGATTAACCATTTCAATTATTCAAGTTTATATGAGTCATACACAACAATTTTGTTTATTAGAAGGGAATTGAACGTCAGTAGGCCGGGACTAATCCCAGTAACCACCTACTTCAACATGGGTTGTCACCCAGATAATTAAGAGTAATGGCCAATATCGTTTTGCAGAACGTCCCTAGTGTGCACACCCCTCACTAATCTAATGGGTATCCGCAATGCGCACCAATAGTATTAGGAGGAAGACAATAAAGAGTTGTAACATAATAAAATCAAATATTGTTCATCACCTATGGAGGATCCAAGTCCACAGGATAATTCCCTCAATAATATTTCCACTTTACGTGATTAATCGATTTTAAAAGTTGTGACACATCAAACATCACATTAACATTAACAGGAACCTCTTTAGTTCAAATAATATTTTTCACAACTTAGCCACTTAATAAAATAATAATAATAACGTCCATAATTTATAGTAACCAGTACGTCCATTATTAGAGTCTCATAGAGTCACAGTATATATCAACTTATAACGTTCGAAACATCATTAACTCACTAATTTTACCCATTAAGTTACATTACCAACGTTAATATAATTTCTTAAACATGGTGATTACATAAGTACACTACATTCCAAAAGTAATAATAATAAAACACTTGTAGATACATATGTATTATACGTAGGAATAATAGGTACTATAAATATAATAATAATAATAATTTTAGTCATAACACATACTAATACTATTTATGCCACATATATACATCTAATATAAACATAAAATCATATAATCACATGTATTACACATAGCACATACAATTTCTAACGGGATTCTAGTTGTTGATGGACATTGTGAATTACCTCAAACGCTTCCCAAGTATAGCAATATCAACTAAAATTCGCCTCCTACGAAATTTCCATCTACAACAAATAATATTACCTAAAGTTAGTCACTTGATATAATATCCCGAAAGAAAAATTAATCAAAGCTTACAAGGTTAATACTTAATAGTTGACAAAGTTAAATAACCAAGGTTGAAAAGAAAAAAAAATTAAAAAGCTTTTACTTGAAAAAAAAAAACGTGACAGCATCGTCACAGATTGAAAGGAAATTTTTTCTTGAAATTTTTTTTTCAACTTTCATGTTACAGTAAGTCACGAATCTCTCGTGGACTTTGCTGCACATGTAATTCCTTTTTCTTTTTCTCTCTTTTTTTTTTTATTAAAAACTTTTAAAACTTGACAAACAAATTTTTAAAGAACTGGTGCACGCAGCACGCATCAGCGAGAAGCAGGAGGAAGAAAGGAAAGTTTTAAAAGGAAAGAAGATCAACGCGGAACTCCGGCCAAGTCGCCGGGTTTTAAAAGTTCTTTTTTTTTTTTTCTGTTGAAACCTTCGAAACACAACAATGGTGATTTTAGATCTGAAATTTAGAACTTACCAAAGAGATGAAGAAAGTGAATTACGTGAGAATTTTTTTGGGTGTTTGGGGATATATATATGTATGTAAATCTAGGGTTTCACTAAAAGATAAGTATTTAAACTATTTCAAAATTTTCTTTTCTCTCTATCTTTCTCTTTGAACGAAAAACTCTGATTTTAAAAAGATAAAATTCTGATTTCGAAAATTATTTTTTTTTTAAAAGATAAAAAAAATCTGATTTAATAAATAAAAACAGTTTCATAAAGATCCGATTTATTATGATTTTACTTTATTTTTCAGAATTTTATATTTATAAACTCTTCTTATAACAAAATAAGTTTTATAAAATAGTTACAAAAATTTGGGATATTACAATATATCCCAGGCTTTTTTCACTCATATTTGTAAAAATTAAAATACTTGTCAAAGTTTGCTGGGTAATATATCAAGTTGGGGCACTCAACTTCTAGGGTAGATCTAAATCTCCAAATTTCACTTGTGCAAGGTTGATCTATAGCAGTATGTACTGGCTTTAGAAGTGTATGGCTTTTGATGATTTGTGTTGTACTGATTGTAATTTCGCCATAATCCTAGGGGTGCTTATCGAGCGAGTCGATCGCGAGTTGAGGGTTGCTCGACTCGTGCTTATCGAGCGAGTCGATCACGAGCTGCTCGTTTAATGTTTTGGCCCTCTTGAATTTCAATTTTTTTTTAAAGAAAATTATTGATGATATTTTCTTTTCTTTATGGAAATTATATATTGTTATAGTGTATTAATTTATTATATTAAGTGTCAAGGTTAATTTTTGTTTTCAAAGATTTAACGTAGAAAATTATTGATTTTTCTGTAAAATTATCGAGTTTCGAGCTGATTCGAGCGAGCACGAGCCAACTCGAATCGAGCTTCGACCGAGTCGAGCTCGAGCTGCCCACAAGCTGCCCAGCTCGATTAGCACCCCTACGTATATAGTAAACCTTTCAAAATTGACGCCATTGATTATTGTGACAAATAATGCCTTCTGTTTCACAAAAATCTACTCCATATTCAAGAGCTAATATATAATTGTGTCCAATTTAAATCCTACTAGTAATGCCCTTGGGACGAGACTTTCAAATGCTACTCTCTCCATCCCATAATATAACGTGTGTTTCTCATTTTTACCAGAATCAGAAATTATGAAAATGGAGCATATCAAAAAAAAATTATTTAATGCTTTACATGTATTAGGTTGTCAATGGTTTCTCCCTTTTCTTTAAAGCAAAATAGCAAACAACATCAATCACAACTTGTGCAAAATTATGAACAAAAAAAACCCAATATGATCAACACAAAGTAACTAAAATTGAATGATTTCAAATAGGCACTTTATTGTAGGACATCCAAAATAGAATAGAAGCACTATATTCTGAAATGAAGGGAGTAAAATTTTATTTAACGCAGTCAAGGTGCAACAATTAGTATCCAGATGAAGCATGGAGCTTGGTGGACAACCTTCCCCTCATCAACATAAAAGGAGCTGCAACTAATGAGTAATGACAAGTTTACTTCATACCGCAGTTGCTGCAAGGACAGCACAAAGAGAGATATCAACTTCTTGATTACCATTTGAGACAGTTAATGGCACCTTCCAGCTCTTTTACAAGTCATAATTTAGCATCTATATAGTTAAATTAGATCATAAACAGTACTCCACAATATCTAAATTACAATTACATCAACACATAATTTTCACCTACGAACATTACAATTTATGCCGAGTCCCGTTTCTCGATTAATCTATAATCAGGTTTGTGATTTCATATGCACCTATTTTTACAGACAGCCAGCCTATTCAGACACTTAAAGAGCACACGGAGAAGTTTTATTTAGAAACGCCCTTGGAGGAATCACCCTGATTGCCAGAGAGCTGGGTTGAAGAATCACCACTGCCACCTGAATGCCTATTCAAGGAATCACCCTGATTGCTTGACACTCGAGTCGAGGAATTTTCCAGGAACCGGACGACTACACAGGTGATGTTATCTGCACTACCTCGCTGATAAGCTTCTTTCATAAGCTTCTTTGCTGCTTCCTCAGAATCCTGAATGGGTTTCACCATTTCAACCGCCTCCTGCAAATTGTTAAACAAAGTTTAGGTTAAGCAACAGCCATTATGAAAAGCAGAAAGAGATAATAAGTCTAACTGATTGCATATTAGCGATTACTTCCCCCGTTTTTTTTAGTATTGCAATAAAGGTTGTGCTAGTCGTTGTCAAGGACAAGGTTCTACTTTCAGTGGGTTCACAAGGTATACTTCAAGGGAAACTCCAAAAAGGATGTACATGCCAGTAAAGATTAGAGGTGCAAAACAGATCATTAGGATCCACCTCAATTCGAATCAATGTGGTCCAGGTCATTTTTGGGTGATGAGTCATTCAGTACAGTTTCCGGTCTATCCAATTTGGTTTCATATATTGATCTGTTGCCAATTACTTGTTATCATTAAACAATCATTATAAGTCATACTAATTCCAGGTCGAGTCCATACCAGTTCTGTTCATAATTAGGTCATGTAATTCCAGGTACATGTAGAATCATTTAAGATCCGATAACGGGTATGGTTATCTTTGCCAAGTATGGTGAGCATGAAGTTTCTTAAATGACAAATTTATCAAATCAAGAGGCAAGGAGGCCAAGAAATTGTTTTGGCACAAAGAGAAAGATCAAGAAGATCAAATTATTATTACAGTGAGTCGAAACGATTAGTTTTGATCAATGATCAAGAAGGAGCATTAGATATAGCAAACCTCATTAGAGACGACATCCCACAATCCGTCACTTGCAAGAATAAGGAACTCAAGAGAGCTGTCAACTTTCTCTTCCTGAAAAACATAAATTTACCTTACGTTTTTGCCCAATTTCAACAATGCAAAGGAATTTTGACCGTGACAGCTATGCCATGCATGTAATCATAAATTCATCATGCTGGAAGAGTGGAATGTTTATTACCTGTTCTTTAACATGGAGTAACAGTGCAACAAGAAATGTATAGAGCAAAGAAAATGAGGAAGTACATATAACACCACCAAAAAATTTGATAAAAATAAAAATAAAGATTTTTGGATCTAAAGTTATACAGAATGTATATGTTTAATACACAGTAGATATGCAAGCATCGGTACAACATGATGTGGTTTTCCTATGTAGCTAAAAGAACCAAAAGAAAGAGCCAACAAATTTTGATTAAGAGAAAATACTTTCAGATGGTTTTCCAAGAAACAGTAAGCAAGCTCCTCTCTTAAACAATGCAAATGAGACATGTTCAAACAACCAAGACACAAGATGTGAGAGGAAAGGTAAAGTCACGATCTAGATAGTAACCATCAAGATACATGCATGTCATGTATCCAGGAGGTTATCACAGAAGGGAGGGGAAATGTAGATGACAATGGATCAGGGGTCATATTCCCCTGCTCTATGCCATCAATGTAACAGATTTTAAGCAATAACCTTCCAAAGTCCAAACTCTATATACTACCTCCATCCGGATATAGAATAGCCACATATACTATATTGGGATGTCTTAAGAAATTTTCTAAGAATTAAAACAACTTATGATTGGGTTCTCACAGTGCCCTTAATTAGTCTGAGTGAAGAGGAATATCCATATGGTCCAATTATGATAAAAGATTCTTCAGTAAAATCATTTCATGTCCTTAATTATGAGGGTAATGTAACATTTTTTACCAGGCGGGAGTAAGAACTTTTGATACTTTATTAAATACACGAACTGGGAGTCCGGCAATGATATTGTAGTTTCTTATACCAAGAAGTTTATGATGAAGACAGTTAATAATCATAGAGCCATAAATTTCTTCACCTGACCTTAATCTCAGGGTCAGCAACAACATACTGCTTCAAGAGTTTGTCACCAAAAGCACGAGAAACAGCAAGAACACCTCCAACCCGCCAAGTTCCTGTTTATCAAACGTCACCCATCCAAACTCAACAAATTACAGAGGATGGAAGAAACTAAAATCAAAAGGACTGGCTGTCAAAAATCCTTACCAGCCCACATAACAAAACCCCCTGCATCCTCAATCCGTTGTCGTTCATCACTTTGGTCTGGCTTATGATCTCGGGAAACAGCAATTGCTGCAAAGAGTTGGTAGGAAAATATGGACAAAATGAGTTACGGAACCACTTCAAAGAATTGTTGTCAACAGATAATTCCCAACTATTCATTAGAAAGGAAATTAATCTCATTGTATTCTCCAGTCAACGCAAACAAATTGGCTAAGAACATATTGATTTCAGCCTCATAAAGAAGGCCTTAAAAGCATATACATAGATTTTCACTAATGGACCAGAATAAGATGATGACACTCAAGGTAAACTAGACAACAAACCAAATATCATAATTCATAACGTAATACACTCATTGGAGGGTTGAAATGGTAAACAAATTCCAAATGGAATTAATCTTATAATTTCTGCACCTTTTGATTTCAAACCTCAAAACAATTCATGGCTATGCTTTTTCTTTAATCAAAGTAAAGAGCATCATGGGGAAACAGTTTCAGACCAACAGTGTGTTTAGATAAGATTAGACGGAAGCATAACGAGAGAAGTGGATAGCTTTTCTTTAACTAAGCTCTTTCCAATATTGGAAGGATTTGGTTTTTATCAAAGGGAAGGGAAGATTCAATGAAGCTTATTGCAAGGATTTGGTTTATCAAAGGGAGAAGATAACTTTCCAGTCCCCCATTTTGTATCCAAATAAGGGAAAATGGATCCATGACTCTCTTCCCTCCCATTCCCTCCAAATACACTAGACAATCAAAGATGGTGCTTTAAAACTATAATGCAACTGAAAGCCTGCTGGTCTGTAGATAAAAAGTTAACTGCAGTGAAATTCCAATTCTTGACATATGACTAGAAACATAAGACTTCTATGCGATGTAAGATGTCCATTCAGCACTTGCCTTCACCACCTCGGCATATAACCACCCTTGAATCACCCACATTAGCAACCAACAAACGATCGCCAACAAGGATAGCAGTGGAAGCAGTTGATCCTGCATCCCTGTTCTGGGAGTTCTCAGATTTTAAAAATTCAGAATCTGTATGGGTGTAAGCATCAGCTGCAATAAGAAATAAGGTAAGATAAATAAGTCCACGATCAGCAAGTAATTTAGTTTTTTTTTAACACTAACAAGATAAGGTCCAGAGATCTGAGAACACAAACCTATAGCTGATTTGGTATCAGAAATGAACTTTGGATGCTTGATCAGATTACTGAAAAGATGGTGTTTCACAAATTCAGCAGCTCGAGCCCCACCATGTCCTGAAAGCAAAAGGTTAACGGATAGAAACACAAATAGATGACTGAAAATAAGGGAAAAAGTGAGCCTGACTGAGATCAACAATCAGGATGGTCACTGAACAGAGAAAAAACACCCTTCCCCATCCAAAGATCCTCAGTTTTTCAAGGTAAACCACAAAAATAATGAAAGTGTATGCATCCAAGAATGATCTAAAAGGAACCAGAGTCCAAAGAGATATAATCCCATTCCCATGGCAATGTCACAGTCCAGTATAGAAAACCTATTTTGAAAGTGATCTATAGATGGCTAAGTTGTTAGACATACCACATTTGCCATAGTAAGTAGCTATTGCAATTTTAGAACACTTCAAGCAGTAATTACTCTGTACATCTACCAGTTGGAAGTGATACGAAAAAGCCATAGAACCATTGAATTTGTTCATCATAGAATTGAGAATATCATATCCCAATGATGAATTTTTCAATATGTCACTGAGAATACTTTTGTTCAGTTAACAGTGCAATCCTTACTTAAACTCACACAACTCTTTCCAATAGCTTTTTAAATATTATAGAGGTATCATTATTCACCTCTCAAAAAATTATCCAATTATCCAAAGCTGGAAAAAGGAATTGACAAGAACATCACATAATTCCACTGAAAAATTCAGGGGAAGGCATGCAGCCATAGCTGAATATCAGAAATAAGAGAATATAGGTTCATCTGCAGAATGGTATTTGTTTGAGACCCAAATAAAAATAAGAAGATGAATCCTTAAACGAGGAACTCAAGAGGGTTTTGAAGCGCGCAAGCCACGAGAAAAGGGTGTAACTATAAGCGCGATAACACTTGGAAAATAAGCAAGCACAAAGCTCCACTCAATAATTATCAATATCAATCTCCTTCTTGTAAATTAATAAGGGTTATCCAATAACATAAACCTTGAAAGAAATAACAGTCTAGTGAAACTCTTAAGCTAATAATAATAATATATACTTCCTTTGTTTCAAAATAGTTGCACCATTTGGCATTTGGTCACTATTCATGAACCAACCTTGACAAGCTTTCTCTCATCATTATATAAGAAAAAAAATAGTAAAGTGGGATCTTGTTAAATTCGTCTCAATACGAGGATTTCAAATATCAACTTTTTATAATTTTTACTTATACGCAATTAGAGATATTAACGTTCAAAAAAGCTACTTGGCAAACGTGAAAAAGCAAATGGTGCAACTATTTTGAAACGGAGGAAGTATATCATAATGAAAAGTCCTACTGATCCAACTCACAACATGGGTCATCATAAATTCAAACCAACAACTTATACCCTTTATAGTCGTGACGTGTAAAAATACCACCAAATATTTAACTTCGGATTTCCCATCTGCTCGCACATCAAATAATCAATATATATAGTAAAAATCAAAAAATTCCAGCCCCACCAACATAAACATATTATCCATCTCTATGATATAGCAAAAGGCTCAAGCAATCCTTTAAACTGAATTAGAGCTAGTGTGAAGGGATTGATTATATGCACACACAAAACCAGTATCATCCATTAGAAAGCATGGGGAGGAGGTTAAGAGAGGGAAATATACCATCAAAGACACCAAATAGGCCAACTATCTCTCCGTCAACACCATCGATTCTAGTCTCGTAAAAGTCTTCCATTGATGACCTTTTCCCAGCAGAGCTCGCATATCCATAGTTAAATTTACCATTTTGACTGTTCACATAAAGATCACAATTAGTATATCGAAAGGTCATACATGCCAATTGCACCAATATAAGTAATTAACAATCTTGAGTCACTATGTTTCCAGTTTCCATTTACATCATAGCGGCAGTCATTGAGATTTTAACTTTAGCCAGCTTAAACAATTTCAACAATTATTTTGATCTTCAAAAAAGATATATATGGATATCAAAATTCTGAATGAAGGTCCTGGCGTCCTGCTATACTTATGTCACCTATGTTTCTTAACTATTGCCTTCTTCCCAGCACTCATGTTAGCTACTCAACAAAAACAAGGGACGACACTGACAGGAAACCACCACCACCACCAAAATACCCCAAAAGAAAGCACTATATTTTTTACAGTAAATTATAAGAAAACAAGCAGATGTTTCTACTTGGTCCGCATCCCATAAGTAAAAAAAACTGTGCGGGAACCTTATATGCAAAAACGTAGTTACGCCCCTGATTGCCACTCCAGCAAAATTATGAATTAAACATGATACTACCTCCGTTTTCTATTATTTGCAACGATTAGACATTTTCCCTCTCTACTTTATGTCAAATCGTTGCACATAATAAAAAACGGAGGTAGTATTATTTTGAATAGCAGACTAGTAGGAAAATAAATTACGTAATACAAGCTCATAAATGGGGGTGAGATGAAAATGCTTATAAGTATTAGCAAACAAGCCCAGCCTTACAAATGTGCATGTATTGGCTCATAAGCAAATGCCTTCTGGAATCTGAAAGTTTCATGCATGCCATTTCCCCGCCCAAGGCCCGTCTCCAAACTTTTGCCATGGTGTGTCAAACACTCGAATACACCCACCCTAACAGATCCATTTGTGAATGTAACATAAAAGGACATTGATGACTTGTTTAATAAAAGTTTCTACGAGAAAATAAACGGCATGCACCATTGATTCATCACTAATGCACCCTGCTACCTGAGTATATATCTTCTTCTGCCTAATTACTCATATGTAATCAAAGACTATAAACGGCAAACAAGACACATATTAACTACCTCATCAAAGCAAGCATCACCTGTCTATTTTAGAGAAAGGCTCACCGAAGCAGAAGCTACCATAACTATCAAGGCTTACAGACAAGGGTAAAATTTGCTTGTAATTTGAGAGATAGGAGTGAATTCTTTGGAGAATACTATATCATAATGCACATTGTCTATCCAAAAGCTGACCTTTTCCCACTTTCGCCTTTCGAATCAAACAGCTTTTTCTTCGATATAGAACTCTTACACATACTGTATTCATATGCAAGTCTTAGTCATCAAAGTGAAGGCTTTTGCTTGGGCAACTATTATTAAACAAGGACAAAAGTGGGGGGAAAAAGACTATATCTCCTCTCACACTAACTTCAACACCCACCCACTCATACTCCAAAACTCTTTCCTAGGTGTACTTGCCTGTTCATGGAATCTTTGACCCACAAAAGTTTGGAATTAAAGGAAAGCCCTTTGGTCTACAACTCTACACTTCAACAAACTCCAACAAGCAGGTTTTCGTCATCATTCAAGAATCTTTTAAGCTGCCAGATTATCATTTTGAAACACTTTCTCATCAGAGTTCTCAGTCTTGTGTATGCACAGCTGAATAAATCAAAGAAAACAGAAAGATACAGCAGGGCTTTAAGATGGACTAACAGGTATTATAAATCTTAGGGCTGACTTATCATGTTAGAATGACTGCAATTGTCATACTAGGGTCTAGGCAAGTAATTGTAAGGCTGGCACAAAAGAAAAAGTGCAAGACGGTAGAAAATGGGTTCTAGCTGGAGTGAAAGTTTTGCACATCCTCCAGAAAATGACAACCGTCAGATCAGTTTTAGTCTTACAGACAAGTGGTTCAAAGACATCCACAGTGTTGGTAACGTGGGAAATCTTGGCCTCTGCTTCATCTGGATTCAACTTTCTGAAGCAGTATTAGTGCTTCCAGAAGACAAGAGAAATGTGTCAGAGACCATGGACAGGGAAATGAAACAGGTGGAACTTGGAAGCACACTCCCCGAGGCACATGAATATAGGAAGGGCAAACAGATGGGATTATAAAGAGAGAAATGATGAGACATATCAGTTTAAAAAGTCTGAAGATAGGCAATCTTTCAAGGTCACGATATCGACATGATTCTCATCTCAATTTTATTCCATCACCAGACATTTAATTGTCAAATAAGTATCAATAGTTTACGTCAAGGGTCTACGGTGATTCTCCTTGGGTCAATGAAGCCAACGAACACTCTGAAGCGTTTGGGCATGGCAATCACTTAGTTCATGCCTGAGTAACAACATAAGTATGCAGATTTCCAATTAGCTTTAGTAATGAGATTCAGCAGCCAGTTACCCATAATGAACACTCTAAGAGGCAATGATGCAATGAAACCAAAATGGAGGGTACGAGGGCTAAGTTTGGATTGGTGCCTCATACTGATGAAGGTAAAAGGCTACAGATGGTCAACTGATGATGATATAACCTTCAGTTCCTTTGAGGATGGACTCTATTACCTTTAGAGAAAAATGAGCAATTCAAAGTTATTTGAAAATGTTGGACATGAAGCTAAAAGATGCATTGTTTGTAGCAAGGTCAGCGACATATGTTGGGAGTGAATGAGGAAATATGATTATTATATTTTTTTATAGGTATAGGCAGTGAGGATATCTCATCTTGTGCTTTGTTATGCATTTTCTTGTTCTTCTAACCCAAAATAAAATTACTTATCAGACATAGCAAGTAACAATTCCTAGTAAGAAGGTTGAACTCTGAATTTTTTCTTTTTCTTTTTGTTTCCCTTTCTAAGTTCCAATGCAGAATTTTTGTGCACAGTCGGGTCTCCTAGAGCTAAAATATGATCCACCAAGAGCATAAGAACTTTGATAATCCATTGAGCAACAAGCCCTCCAAATTCAAAAATGGAAATCGACTCATTTCACACGCGAAACAACATCAGGCTATCCTTCAATAACACACATTCATATTAATGACCAACTATATGCACACCCACATACACACACACACACATTATTACTCCCTTCCTAAGGATAATCCAACATCAAAACAATTCAAACGCCGTCAACGCTTACATAGTTCCTTCACTTTCAACAGGCAGATAACATGACAACGATAAAATATTTACCATCTCAAGAGAAAAAGAACTTCAGCTAATAAAGTTAAAACAAACATGACTTTACACAGAGCTAGATCCAAAAAAAAAAAATTGTAAAGTGAAATACTAAAATGGCATGAAGAAATCACCTGAGGCCGCCACCGGTGACAGGTTGTTCCTCAGCATGAACTTGGTTGGAAGATTGCAACACTGAATCAAGGTAACCCATTTCACTGCTCAAATTTTCACAAATCCAACAACTTCTTTTCTCTTTAATCTGATGTATGGAACTAAAAACAATAACAATAGTAGCAGTCAATAAAAAAACTATATTCATCAACCCTATTCAACCTGAAGGTGGCGGCACCCGTAGATACATTTCCAATTACTGATAACAACCAAATCTAACCTGAAAAAACCGTAAAAATAAAATAAAAAAATTGCTTTTAATCACACCAATCAAAAAATTTGCATCCACCTTTTTACAAATTTCAATTTCAAAATACAATTGCAGATATTTGATCAAAATTAATATAGATAATTACAGATAAAGAATTAAAGATCAGACGAGATTATGATATCAAAAATGGAAATTAATTGAAAATAAATAGACCAAAGAATCGAAATTACATATAGCTTAGAATTACGAAAAACGAAGATCATTATCCCAGCAACGAAATTAATAAATTGCAGAAAAAGGGTACCACAGAAATTACCTGAAAGTAGAAAAACAATGAAGAAAAACTGAGAGAGAGAGAGAGAGAGAGAAAGAGGAGAGGGGGAAAATAAAGAAATTTAATTGTGAGTTTCGGTTAATTTTTAGTTTTTTTGGGGGGGTTGGTTTGACAATGCAAAAAGTGATGTGTGCAAATTGGAGACTTTTGATTGAATTTTACCTCTCAAAGAATAAATTTTCAATGGATTAACAACAATACTAAATTTGGTTAATGGGAATTTTATATCACTAATTATGACGGGTAATTTTGGCTGAAAATTGAGAGGGAGTTATTTGGTCGAAAGCTAAAAATAGAAATTTTTTTATCATTGATTAGATAGGTACTTAGATAGTCCGCGATAGGTTGGATAGTTCACCAGTTTTTATTGAAGTTTCATGATGGACGAGAAGGCTAAAACAAGAGATGAATTTTCTATCTTAAAAAGCTAGGGAACGAGAGTGAAACACATGTCACATTCAAAAGAATATCATATGACTTGAATAAATAACAAATTAAAGCTTGAGTCATTATATTGCATAAAACTGTAAAATATTTTAGAATCATAATTTGTATCTAACTTTGTCAATTGTGGACTTCAAATCTTTTTGTATCATAATTGTATACCACTATGGCACTATGTATTACAAATCAACAATAAATCTAATTTATCAATTAAAAATTTGGTGGACTTTATGTACCTCGTTAATTAAAGGATTATTTATATATTCACAAAATGCATTTTGTAGGTCAAGAATTACATTCTTCTTTGTTAAAAAATTCAAGAGACGGTATTGAAAAATATACGAGATTGGTTAGATCTTGTTATAGATGGGTTCACCTAATCATGCAATGCATTACAACGATTTATGCAATATATTGACTCAAGCGTGAATTCGTTATATATTCAAGTCATATGATGTTCTTTTGAATGTGCCATGTGTTTCACCTAATCAATCTCGTATATCTTTCCTTGATAGAATTTCAATGCATAGAATAAACAGATAAGGGGATAAATTAAAGGATCTCCCTATCTAAGGCCCGCAGTTTGCTTTATGCTCCCTGTCGCTTCCATATTGACGAAAACTGCATATGAGACTGATGTATTGCATTGCACGATTAATTGAACCCAAACTTCCGATGTATTATTACAGTAGTAGTGAAAAAAATACGGGATTGATTAGGTGCATTGCATGATTAGGCCCGTGAACCCAAACCGTTGTAAGACTTGTAATAACTATCTACCAAACACATCAAACATCTAATCTAATAGGTAAAAGTTGACAGTTAACATAGACATCTAACTAGTACTAGCTAACCTCTAATTACCAAAAAAAGGCTATTTCGTATGAATTTAAAATTTAAGAGGCTTCAATTTTTTAGTCTTTATTTTATGTAAAAATAAAATAGTTTATTTAGCGACATGTCAATAGTAATTATCTATGTACCTTTTTCAGATTTAAGTCTAAATATTAGTAAGTACTCTTGAAGTCTTTTTATTATGATCAAACCAAATGGCCGGATATAAAGGTTATATATTGAATATCACGTTATTGATATACCTCAAATTTAGATGAAACTATAGCAAGACGGCATTGTTTCACAAATATATAACATTGGTGTTATGAAACCGAGTCATATATAGCTTTATCATGTTGATATAAAAGGAGATACGAGGAGACAATGATTATTTAACAGGTATGTGATATACACAAAGTGTTGTTTAGTTAGAGAGAGAAACACATAAGTAATGGTCGCATCTTTGTAATTTATGTTCGTTTCATCTTTCAGAGGTTTTTTTTATCTCTTATTTGTTTTATTGGTTGGTCATCAAAAATTCTGAAGACCTTTTTATCAAATTTTCTTGTTTTTTCTCCTTAATTATCAACTTCACTTTGAGAAGAAGAAGAGGGAGATACTTTTAACTCCTTGATATAGATGTGTTGTTGCTTGGCTTAACATGATCTTATTGTCTTGGTGTTGGCTCTTTGATAAAGCTTGGCTCATTTACATTTTTTTTTTTTACAATAGAACATTTACATTGTTGTTAAGCCAATCTTTATTTCAAGTTTGGATTTTCTTCGTGGAAATTCTAATTACTAAGTATTGATATCATTCATATCCTTGCCACTGTTCATTTTTTATGGAGTGAGATTTTCCCTAATTTTTTGATGATCAAAAGCTCTAATTATGGAAATTTGAAGTTTCGCGTGGTGAATTTACTCAAAATGTGATACGATAATATCCTTTTGTATTACGAGATATGCCGGCTATCACACTTGACTATCACACTTTACCTTAAAGTATCCTTTATAAGAAGATACATATAAGCTCTAGACCTGACACACTAAATTTAAAAGTCAGCATATAAGCAAGATATAAGGAGTGAAGTATAAGGTCCTTACAAAAGCTAGCATTTAAACTTACAATATGTCTTGGGTCAACCGGATTCAGAATAATATTGTGCACCTCAACTAACTTTACCACACAAAAATTGACTATATTAGAAAAGACCCTACTATATCATCCGAAAACTTACTATATAAAAGGTTATTATATCATACGAAAACTGACTATATCATTCAATACTAACTATATCAAATGAAAACTAACTTTATTATATAATTTTCGATGCACAATAAGTTATTGTGAATCCAGTTCATTAAATTGTTTCTTTCTAAACTCAAGCTTTTAACTTCTTCAAATGGAACTCCTATGACCTCAACCAAATTTTGCTTAGTCAATACACCAAATTATATATGAATTTTTACCTATATGAATATTGTCCCCTCTTTTTATCCACAAGTATATAATCCAGATAAAAGTGACACAAGAGATTCAGCATAGAAGTTTTAACCTTTTATATGCACGTGCCTTTGCAAAAACCGAAGCAATTTTCATGACATGCATGTTCTAAAATTTATAACGTCATTCACCCACTTAGGCCACTTTCCTTCATTCTCACTACATTCCCCTCTTATTTTCTGTTTTTTCAATCTGGGAAGGGGTGGATGTTAATTCTTGTTCCAATATTGACAGAAAGACACAAAATGTTGAATATTCTAGATTGATTTAAGATATGAATATGCTCTATTGTGAGGTTGTGCCACGAAATACCATGGTCCCTTTTTTTTTAGGGCTATCAACATGTTTTCTTTTCATTTTGACAATTGACTAACCAATATAAAAATATGTCCTTCCCAAATGAATTGGCTTATTCGAAAAAAGCCCTGTTCGATCTTCTTTACTTACGAGTTCAATTTCGTCTTGATTCTCATTCTCTAATTCAAATCCGAGATCTTCTTTACTTACGAGTTCGTTTTCATCTTAATTCCCATTCTCTAATTCAAATCTAAGATCTTTTTCTTTTGAGGTTTTTCATATATGAGCTTATATAATCTTCTTCAATATCTTTTTGTCGATTTGAGAGAACAGATTCAGAGTTCTTAGTTACCAAAAGCATAATTTTAATTTTGTCTGCTGATATAATTAATTTTTTTTTTAAAGTAAGATAAAGTCCCTTGCAAGGAAGGGGGAAATTGAGGATCCCTCCTTGCAAGGGTGAGACTCGATCCCTTGACCTCTGGAATCGGAGGTGATGCCAATACCACTAGGCTATCACCTGCTGCTCTGCTGATATAATTAATTGAGTACTACCAAAAAAGTAAGGAAACTATCTTGAAAATATACATTGCTGTATGAAAAAATATATATCAATAAATCTAACATTACTACAATTTTGACCTACAAAATGTGACAAGTAATAAAGGGGATGGCATATTTGCCAACTACTATTTCAAGCTATCTACACGCTCATTGACAGAGGGAACATTATATTTTCTGCTGAAATTTAAGAGACCTTACAGAAAGTGAGATCTAGATTATACAACCAACTTTTGCTAAGGCGCACTTAGCCCCTTACAGTTTGTAAAGAACCGGCTCTCCAACTATCAGTCTATCAACTAGAGTATCTCATAAATTGTTAAGACTTAGAGCTATCTACCAAATTGTGGAGTTGTTTAGATAAATGAATCCAAATAGTCTCAGGAACTTTACGGCTAGAATGCTGCATCAAGACAGAAACTAAATCCAGAATGAAGTTGTGAAACTCAGGTTTTACTGACATGCGAGCTAGCATAGAAATCCATGCTTCGGGAGACTTTTTCACAGCCTGCCAGAAATACTGAAAGCCGTTCGCAACTCTTGTTGTGTGTTCCTGTTATAACCGAAAAGAGAAGATAAAAAGCAGACGAACCATAAGCAAAAACGTGGAGGATACAAAAAAAAAAAAAAACATGTACTGGAAAGATTTCTGCTTCATTCTGTATATATTGCCATATACTTCACATAAATTGTGAAGATGCCACAAGGATGCTATAACAAAGTAGATCACACTGGTTAAAAATTAAAATATCATTCTCTATCTTCAATTGTCTCCCATCCAAAAAGGAGTCTAGCTATTTACCTACATTTTTATTTCTTCACCATTCTACCCTTGGTCATAAATTATGGGTTTGGAAGTGTAATGGCAAAGATGAAACTATCAACTTTGAATAGATAAATGGGCAAGTTAACTTTCTTTTTACTTCAGATGATTAAAATTTAGACAACAAGACATTTTCAGAAATGAAATGTTGCAAGACTAATATGAAAGATGTACATCTCCTCCAAAGAATAACTCAAATGAGATAGCAAAACTATAGAACATGAAGGAAAAGCTTTTTGCACTTCCCCCGCCCCTAAATGTTTTTCCTCATCCGCTAATGAGAGCACATATTGGAACCCGGACCCGTATTTAATCAAGTGCAAGACATTTTTGGATTGCCAATAAATAAAAGAAGTGGGTTGGCTGGAGCAGTGTAGAAGATGATAGTAGCGAGCAAGCTTGTAAAGAGTTGAAAAGTGCTTCTAAATAAGACGTTACCTTTTCTTTTGAGGGGGAAGGAGCTATGGTTTTTCTTTAGCAATCTTTATCTTAATCACGACAAAGCTTCATCAGAGAATTATCCAAGGAAAACCATTAAATATATTCTAAGTAATTAGGAATTTCGGGGACATATTCTATGTCATCTTTTACTCAGTGAGTCAATGATGCCATTTTAGGCGATTTATGTCCTAACAATTTGATTGACCATGATACCCTCAACTTATTACATGCTCTTGTACTGCCATTATCAGTAGAAAGTGTAACTGAAATGAAAATGTGAGGATATCAGATCCATTTTCCCGCACTCCATAATTTCCCTTCACCAGAACTTCTCCCTTTTTTTCTTCTCTCCCCCACCCACTCTCCCCTATCTGCCACTCCCATCCAACCTCACCACATGGATCGAGTTCAACAAAGATTAAAACGGCATTTACAGAAGAAAGAAAACTGCAAAAGCCATAATCATAAATCCACAAAAGGTGACACAAATACAAGTGAATTTTTTTTTTGAAGTGAAATACTAGTAAACTTGAGGATAATTTAGAGTGTTAAACAAGTGAGGGATCAAATTACTGATCACCTTTCATCAAAATAAGAAAGATTGGTGTGCCAATCTGTTCCAAAACGATTAAAAAAGCTGCCTAACAAATACATTTACATGAACAATTACTCTGTAAAAATTATTTAAAAAGTAAATCCAACCAGTATCAAGAAGGTATAGCTACAGCACATTATGTGACATCCTAATCCACAAGCAAAATAGTGAAGATAGGGCAAGAATCTACAGTTACCTCAGATGTTGATATTTTCCTCTCACTGAAGTCCCCATTTGAGTTCCGAGTAATAACATCATCCTGTAAGAATGCATCCAATGCTTTGACTACATCCCTTGTAAGATACATACGCACCCTTAAACCTTTTTCAGATAAGATAAATAAAAGAAGATCTTCTGTAGCTGACACCACAGATTGCATGTTGAAAGCTTTCCATCTTAATGGAGTTGAAGAATCTTGTACAGAATCAGGATGCTGCTCAGCAGAGTCAGAAGCTTCTGATATTGCTGCAATCTAGAAGAGCAAATGCAGTCAGCATATAACAATTTGCTAAAAATGTTTTATCCAGCAACAGATATCCAAAGAAGATCTAAATATTAATAACCTAAAGAGTAACTCAAAAAAGGATGTGGACATAGCAGAACATTTAAATCTGGTGCAATAAACCAAGAAATGAAAAATAAAATACCTACCAAAAAAGAAAAAGACATTAACTCTTTCCAACTAAATTTCATCTTGCTTTAAACATTTGAATACAAAAAAAATTCCCCTAATCTTTAATTTAAAGAGCAGGTATATATTGAATGGGCTGACCTATAAATATCTGTAAAGACAGCATGCAGAGGCTTACATTAACACGATTTGGATATCTGTGTTATGAATAATGATCAATTGTGTTTAGCTTTGGCAGAAAGCCAACATACCAAACATGAGCAAATTGGAGAAAAAAAACAACGAAGATGAACTGATGAACACGAATTTAATGTGGTTCAGTCAACATGAACTACGTCCACAATCAAGGAGGAGTCGTTTAAAAGACTTGAAGGAGAATACAAGGGAAGAGCTTAAACAAAACACAAATATAAAGGAGTTTACCAAACCCGTCGAGTTTTTCCTAACACCAAAACAGAGTCTATGTAATTCCCACATGGACAAACTCTCGTCATAAAACTTTCACAGGGTGTATCACCTCTCATCATTAAACCTCCCAAAAGTCTGTCAAAAAGACTATGATGCATAAGTTACAAAACTCAAAGGCCTCCTTTGAAACAGGCATAACTGCTCATAATCATCCCATAAATGCTAATCATAACTACTCAATGTTGGTTAGCAGATTGAGCACACCAAAGCACAGAAGATGGTGTGGAATAGAATAGATTGATTGAGAGATTGAGTACACTGGAATAGAGTGAGTACACCAAAGCACAGATTCATAACTGGTTCAATGAAATAGAACATGGTGTGGAATAGTCATGTTGCTAATCATAACAGGTTTAATGGGATAAAATGGTGTGGAACAGATTGAGTTAACCAAAGGTCCAAAGCACAGGGTTAGCAGTTCAAGCTAAGCTTCAGACTGCAGAGAAATTGGCCAGGATAGGTGTTGCAACTCTGCTGATTGTCTTCTATGTGGTACAGGAGTTGAAAGTCGTGAAGATCTCTTCATCAGATGCACTTTAGTACAAGTTATTAATGGCATCCAGTGCTTGATGGATATGCAGACTACAACAGTGGAGTTGCAACGCCTCATCAGATGGGTAAAAAATAGTAACAAGTCTAAACTTCAAAAGCCTCTTGGCTTGCTGGTATAGCTGCAGTCATTTGCTTTGTGTGGAGGTGTAGAAAGGGGAGCTACTGGTTGCAGCAGTTTGTTCCCACAGTTCATAATACAATAAAAAGACTTAAGTAGGTTATTAAAAAGAGAATAATAGCTGTTTTGCGACACAAAAAATTCTAGGAAGGATAATAACTGGTGAGTTGATCTTGTTGATCTTGTAATTAATGTAGTTTTTGGGCTTTTGCTGGTGAGTTGATCTTGTTGATCTTTCTTAGTTGTCAGGTCGTAATGGTGATTGTTCTTAATACAATTTTACTTGCTTAGCCAAAAAAAGGAAAAGAAAAAAACTCAATGTTTCAGGACTACCAGTTGGTCTGCTCCATTGTCGTGCAAAAAGCTGTACAACCGACTGAGCGTGCAGCTAGATGGACCCCAAAAGTGCTTGAATTCAGCTTATATTCTTCAAACCAACTAAAATTCAAGGCATACTATCATGGTTGACAGTTTACGCGATGCTAGTGCACGTCTACTTGTATTAAATTTTATTTTGTGCAAGTAGTGTCATTGTGTGTTGTTTTCTTGCTCTATTGTGTTTCATCCTTGTTAGACATATGGCCCAATATGGGTGATCATAACTTCGGGGATCAAGGCATCGGACAGGCAATCCTGAGCCCATCCCCCAATATGTAGTATCAGATACAACATGCAACTCAACATTGTGCAAAGAACGAGGTTCCTTCAGGCTTCAACATCAGATCTCCAACAGTGAGGCGTCGGTTGAGTACTTGATGGGGCACAAATTGCGGCATGAGTAGTGCGTCAGTCATAGAGGTAAGTTAGCTAGTTCGGTGGGGGCCAGGTGCTGAGGAGTGAGAGAGATGTTTTTGTCACTTAGCGAGGCACGACTTGTCGATGGCGCTAAGTTGTCTTGTGAGTCGTATCATACGAGGCATGAGCGACAACAAGCAAGCCTAAGAGCACCACAGTAGAACGTTCATTACTTAAATCGATAAACCAACACAAAATTCACAGGTTTACAGCAATTACGCAGCTTTAATACATGTCTACTTATACTAATACATATATTTTGGTGCAAGTTAGTGTTATTCAATGTTTTTTCTTGCTATATTGTGTTTTAAGTTTGCTGCACATATAGGGTTAGGCTAGCCGCTAGCATGGATCATAGCCTCAATCAGGGGCCCCGCAAGCGATCCGCGCTAGTCCCCTGACAATACACTTTCAGCATCGCATCAATCCCAATGTCTTACACGAAGCCATGCAGTATGCTTCAAAGACGGTTGTTGCCATGATCAGAGCCAGGTACAAGCATGCATGACATACGAAAGACAACACGACCTAATAAGTATTATAAAATTCTGATCTCAAAAACAGGCCAAGTAATTTGGTCCAAAAATATTTCATACAGAGATCCCTTTGGTTCGGGTAATGTTTGGGTCTAGTATATTCGGATAGGGTCAACCATCTAGTCAAGTCAAAGTCGTTCAATTAAAGATTGAAATAAAACATAAACATCTTAGATTAAAAAGTACGGTTTTCTCACCATATACCCCCGTTATTTCAGAAATTCATCACATACCCCTGATTTTCCTAAAAAGTTCACCATTTACCCTTTTTTAACGGACGTTAGTACGCTATTTGCCATTATTTACGACTTTGCCCCCATTAATATTTTTTAAATGTTTCTTCTCCCCCTGTCTTTCTCTCCCTCCATCCAAACCACTACCACCATCATCCAGCCACTTTCTCCCTCCTCCCCAGCCCCCATCAATCGGGAGCCACCCCCACCCCACTGGAAACCACCCCCTCCCCTTCGACCAGCCCCCACACCCACCCCACTGGAAACCACCCCCTCCCCTTCGAGTCTTCGACCAGCCCCCACCCCCTCAGCAGCTCCCCACCCCCAAAAAGATCCCCCACCCTGCCACCAGTCTCCACCCTAATTGAAAAATACCCATCAATATTTGCGCTTGGTTTCAATCTTTGAAAGATTAAAAAGGAAGAAGTATCAGGCAACATTTGAAGGTGCACCAGCGCTAAAACAATGAGTCTGAGGAGAGAGAAATCAGAATACAGCAACATAGTAAAAGGAGAGATAAAATCATCATCAGCAATTACAGAGGAGCAGCAGCAAGTCTAAGACAATGGAGCACTGATGGTGGTGAACATTTCGCCACAGAGAACGGTAGAAAATCTAATGGCACAACATCATGGAGTTTTAGTGAAAGGTTAGTAGTGGTGGAATTCGATACCTCCTTGCTTCCCTTAAAGCTCAACCTCCCCATGGACTGGTATGCCCTCCTCTGGATTGGGTAGTCCAACACCGTGAAGAGTCCAGGGTTTCAAAGTTGCATTAGTTTGTTAAGTCTAATAGCTCTATCCAGAAATGACACTTTCCCCAATTTTATTTTACAAGTGATATCAGTGCATCGCAAAGACTTCCAATTATAAGCATTGCATGCAAAAGCTCAACTCTGGCCCACAAAGCCATTATCTCAAATTCTAAACAGAGACATGCATGCAGCATGCACAAAAAGGTTCTGCTACATTACATTAATGTATTATCCTACCAAATTAAGATCTGTCTCATGTTTCATGACATAGGAACTGATAAGATCAAGGATACAAACTACATACAAATCTACAAGGCGAACTTAGATTTATAGGATTAACAAAGAAACATCATATACATATAAGGAACCATTTGGAATACCATTAGTGTTAGGTAAACGAGTCGCGTATCAAACTTCATGGGTTTAGAATGGGTGATACCTAGAAGGCTAGAACTCCACACCTTGAACAAATTGATTGGCTGATTTTTAAAAAAAGTCGATACCAAACACCCCCATCTCATTTTCCCTATTCCACCTCTGTTCTCTTCCCACTCAGTCCTCATCCCACGTCATCCTCTTTCCACTCTGTTCTCCTCCTCCTCCTCCTCCTCTCTCTCTCTCTCTCTCCCCCCTCCTCCCATCATGCTCTTCTCTAGAGCGGCAGCCAAGGCACCACCTGGCCTACCTTCTCTCTTCTCCCACTCCACCTTTGTTCTCTCCCTGATCTCCACTCTCTCTCTTCTCTCCAATTCCCTCCACCACTTCCCTCTTTCTTTTCTCCCCCACTCTTTCCTCCTCCCTCCACTATCATGTCTCTCTCTTCCACTTTCCCCTCCACCGTGCATTTGCGAAAAAAAAAAAATTACCACCAATGTTCAAAGTCTAGATCAAAAGAGATCCAAGGACATTATGATATAAAAATTCATGTGAATTTAAGTTTGGGTGATGTGGTGGATGCTCCAAAGGCAATGGTGATGGTGGGAGTTAATCACCTCTCCCTTAGTACGAGAAACCTGTACCTCAAAAAATTTTTAACATGGGCCTCACTACCAAATGTTGTTCAACCAAACAAGTACATTTGCCAAAAGAACCCAATCCAATAACAGAACATAAAACACTTGGAACCTAAAAGCCATATTATACTTCTACAGAAGGTAAGTAGACATTTTCCTGATGTCAATTGATCTAAGATTCCAAAGCAGGTGACAGATCTGAGATAAATCACAAAGCATGTTTCAAATGTCTGAATAGCCAAACGATGATGTAACATGTATGCTAGAGAGGACGGGCGTCAAACACACAATAGTTATCCATGCTATGACCAATCAATTGCAATGTTATAGTTAGATATCATACCAAACGTTCAAGACGGTTCCACCTTATTGACCCATCATTACGGATAACCAGTTCCCTCAGAATTTTCCTCATATCACGACTTGGATCTGCCAAAAGCCTCCCAATAACAAATGGGTATGCACTTTCAACCACTTGAAAATCTGGGTCCAAAGCTTTAGCTGTCCCCTCCAAAGACCCCAGTGCTCTTATAACTAAAGCATAATCCGGAGGGAGAGAGAAGTTAAACTCATACATCACATCATATAGCTGGTTCATTATGCTCTGAAATCCAAAGTGAACAGAAGGTAACAATTCAATATCTGTTTATGCAAAGACTATGATCTATGAATCAGTAATCTGTAGTAGAGACTAAACAAAATAATAAAAAACAAATAAAAAAACAAAAAATTGGGGCAGACTGGCAGAGGTCAACAAAATGAAGTGAATAAGGACATAATAAAAACACAAATGCAAGGTAAACAAATAACCTAAGCCAGAGAGCTCCTACAGATAAAACAAAAACAAAAATGGAAGGTAAGCAAATAAATCTTAAGCCAGAGAGCTCCTACTTTCAATTATAATGGAATATCAAACTAAAGACAAGACAAATATTGTTAAGTACCCATAGAAATTAGCAAACAAGAGAAAGGGGACTTGTAGGGAATTGAGATTTTAGAGGACAAAGCTATTAGATCGTTTAAACTCTGCAATATAGAAAAAAATCTCTTACACTTCCAGGCTTCCTCCATATCCCTTATACTATCCATGTTGTTCTAGTTTTTGCAGCCTTCAACAACCCCAATACCACCTCACCTCTAACCCCAATCAAAAGGAAATTTTCAACAAGTACTTCGAACTTTAAGGTAATTTACCAGGTACCCGTGGTACCTATATCCATGAGTCACAATATTATCCTAGCAAAGGAACAAGCCTAAATGAATCTTTTTGTGGCACTTCTGTTTGAGGCACATTTTCCTTGGTATATATGAGATAGGAGGCTAAAAAGAGCAGATAACATAGCAGATTTCAGAGAAGGCAACAACATTGCAGCGTAAGCTCTTGCGACATTTATTCTCATATTACCACACTATTAAAGAAGTGTCACCACTGACCTGAAAATCTCGAGATTGCCTGCTCCCGTCACCAAAGGATGCTTGTAAAGCTTCAGAGACCGATAGAATATCAACCCCTTCAGGAAGAAATCCCAAGGATAGAAAGTCATTTGCTAGACCCAGTGAGTCACGATTCACAAAGTGCACAAGCTGAAAACATATAATGGACCATCAGAATTATAACATCACATCATAATTACACGTAAAGATAAACATAGTCATGTGAGATCTTGTTACATTCGTTCGGATATACTTACAAGATATCAACTTTTGATAATTTTTACTTACAAATGTTGAAGATATCAATGGTTAAATTTGTGTGATGGGAGGTGTGAAACTCTACATGTAGTGAATAGTGATTGATAGAAAAAGGAGGAAGTATACAAAAGTAAATGTTATTATGTAAAATGTTATTGGATTTTCCTTAATGTATATTTTCAAAATATTAACTCTGTAACTTTTACAAATAAATAATTAAAGGTATTAATAGTCAAAGTAGTACATAAGAAAACATGCAAGTTAAATTGTTGCAATTCTTAGAAAACAGATAAACAATTTAATTTCTATCTCCTTCACTTGGCTCCCCTTCTCAGTTCCCCTCACCCCAAAGAATTGGCTCTCTTTAGTGGATCAATGTGAGCACTATTCATATCCGAGGCCCACTAGGAAAGTATTTCAATTTTTAAATTAAAGAGAAAGATGGAGAAAGAGTGGGAAATGTAGAGAAAAAACAGAAGCCAGAGGCTCAGGTAAGCGAGAAAGGAATATGGTCTGGGTAATTGGTATAGCACATCTATAATTGTAATAACATTTGGAGAAAAGTTAGAGGCCATAAATGTTTCATAGCAACGAATAAAGACAAATTCAGCACAAAAAGGTATCAAAAACATCTGAGGGATCAATATAATTTTATTTGTGGGTGAGTCTGAAACTTTGACCTATACCAAGCTAGAAAAATAATAGATCGCAGAAGGGAGAGGCCCTACGAAGAATTCAGGGGAGATGATCAAGCAAAACTTCAAGAACCGTTGTTTCCCTCTCCGCTCCAGGATTCATGTTGCAGAATCCCAAGAGCGCTTTATAACTCATGACTAAAGGGCTCCAGCCTCCAGGAACTTAGGTAATATGTATTAACTCCATTACTATATAGACTACGTACTAGTCTTCCAACCAGTCACTGCTAGTTATTATTAAAAGTTATTGTGCTACATAACACATAATTAATAGTACATACCACTTGAATGAGGCCTACACGATAATGGCGTGGAATATTTCCCATCATCCCAAAGTCAAAATATGCTAGAGATCCCTCATCTGTAGCAACTAGATTTCCCGGATGAGGATCAGCATGAAAAAATCCCACCTCTAGCAATTGTCTCAACGAGCAGTACAGTCCCTGAGAAAATGGCAGAGGCATATATATTGGAATTAAAATAAGACTTCAGATAGAATAGGTTTCTTTTGTTGGAAACTAAACACACATTAAGCAGCCTTTTTATACAAATAATCACTTTTACTTTTATCAGTAGATAATAACCAAAAATATGTCAACCTCTTTACATTATAATAATACTGAGCAGTCTCATTCTTTTTTATTTAATAAGAGGTAGTAACCAGCAAGAAAATCTATCAACAAAGCAACAGTCCATCAGCATAGATTGTTGCTACAGCCACTACAGGAGCACATCATTTAAACTGTGAGTAGTAGGACAACAGAAAAGCCTTTGGAGGCATAAGCCTGGTTCCATTTTTATTGGTATGATAGTTTTTGCGACAAGTTATTCAGAAATAACGATATAAAAAATGTTCTATGTAAATAAAAAAAAAAGCATTTCTTCCATTGAAAGACTTCTCTGAGAAATACATATATCAAAGGCATCGGGATTAAGAAAACATAAATTTGCAAATAAACACAGGAAGAAGTGGCTAGAGGGCAACAAAATAAAAAGATCATTGAAGAGTTAAAGAGGTAAACATCTCTAAGAGGAAAACTATAGAGCACATAATAGAGTTCCAAGTTTCAAATTTGGATCAAACCTGGTCAACAAGCTCCATGCGCTTTAATTGGAGCTTTGCTATTGCGTCCTCGTTTGTAAGCTTAATTCCATTTATCCATTCCATTGTCAGCACAGCTTTACGAGTGTACTTCCAGTATATTTTTGGGACTCTAATAAGGCCTCGACCTCTGTTTATCTGAGAATTCCCAAGCGTAGCTTCAAAACTCTTTCCATGACTATCAGCACCTTCCATTAAATAAAGAATTTACTCAGACATAACGATGTGCATGCAACAAGAAGTAGCAGCAGCAGCCGCTCAAGCTGTCAATGGGCAATGAGAAGGTCTACATGTATGAAGTCTTTACCATTTAACCAGTTGAAACTGGTAGATCAGAGGCTGAATCGGATAGCCACTAAGGCACAAACATGTTTACAACAGAGGTGAACACATGAGTTCGCTTGTTCGAAAAGCTATAAATTAAAAACTTACAAAACCAAACGTAAAGTTGACACAGGATTCAAAGTGCATACAGGAACTACAGAAATTCCAGCCAGCTAAATCCCTGTGAAACACTTCTAGAGAGATTCAAACAGCACAGGTTTGTCATGTTCTAAATGAAGCTGATGACATGTCAGGTGATAGTATCTTTCAAGGCTATACTGACAAGAGCCTACTACATTCACATGACCACCTCCGAATATGAAGAGAAAATTGATAGAGAATATGGTCTACCATTTTAAAGTCTGAGCAGGATTTCAGATTGATACCAAGATATAGGGTTTTTAGAGGAAGCATGTAAGACTTATGCAAGTACAAAAAGTCGAATGAGGTGGCGTGCACTGACCTTATCCTACAATATCTCATCCTCAGTGCTTCTGTGTCTGCTTTGCATGTCGACAACTGTTGGGATCTTAATCTACGAAGACCTTTCCCAACAGGAAGATGGACTAACTTGCTATTTCGACTGAGGCTTTGGGTCTCCAGTTATCCGAGTTTGAAAAAAAACCAGATGTGGGTCAGCCACTTCATAAACTTTTTATGCAAATGCAGTCTGTGTTGTTTAACCTTGCCACCAGGGCATCCGGCATCCCCTTGTTCTTGTAGTCAATATCACTTTTTGGGCTGACATCCTTTCAAGGTGAGGGGTTTACAGTGGCGTGTGGAGTGTGGACACTGGACTGACAGGAAGGATTAAAAGAAATGGGACGCACCGAAGATGACAGCGATGGTTGACTATTTTCAATGGTGGATCTAGCTCATATATATTGCTTCATCTTCAAGTGTCAGTGTCCAAATTTCAATGAAGGAAATTTCCGATACATGAGCCATGAAGAATCTTGGATTTGTCTTTATACTATTTTTGGAGTTTCTGTAGGTTGTGATATTTGAAAGAACGAAGGAAGATCTGCCACTACGACGCAATGCTTTTATGGCAATTCTATGGTGCATTTGTTTAAATGGAATACATTATCTTATCGGTCAGATAAAGGCAGTTTGGCTTTCAAGAGTTACTTGATTTCAAAGATCCAAAGGACTTAATTAAGGATGCTTATCTTGTGCTTTATTTTTTTAGCCATAATACAAACTCCTTTTATTATCCACCAAAAAGTAGGCATAATTGACTTGGGTTAACTTCTCTTTCCAAGTTCATAGCTCCTTAACTCCACCACCAGTACTTAATTTATGCGGGTAGCCCCGAACTGTATTTTCCAAGACATAGACCCAACCTGTATGCTATGGACTCTAAATATGTTGAGGGCTCGTTGTAGTGTGCGAGCAAGGAGATTATCCATATCCACCAACAACAACCGTTTAAACATGTGACTCCAATGAATATGAATTCCACCAAATCAGTTATGCAGGCATATGTTCAACATAAATTGAGAATAAAAACCGAGATGGTGAAATATCTAAGGTAAAATTTCATCAAGACTTTTACCATGACAAGGGGAAGCGATTCAGGTTTGATTATGTTAAAACACCGAAGATAAGATTAGCTCAAAAGAAGTTGAAGGCTTCTAATTTGCAGGGTTTGTTACTGCTTCAAAAACTAAAGCTGATCATTGATGTGGAAAAAAAGTTAGGGATGGGAGTCCCACGTTTCTGAGATCCCTACCATCAATCTTCGAGGCACTTACAAATTCCAAGAGCTTCAACGGTCTCTTGGTGAAGTATAATCAAGATAAAATCACAGAAGCTAACGTTATAAACAAAAAGTGACAGCAAGAACATGGTACTGAGAGAGATGGAGATCTGCCAATCACTGCATTCCAAAAGCTGAAATAGTATTTATGTCATATCACTTCAGCATGGAGGAGGAAATTGAGTTCGAAATTTTAAAAAAAAAAATCCTGACAAAAAAGGTAGTTGATTTAATAGGAACAATACTAAACTTCCCTAGAAGTACATTCCAGACTAAGGACCAATAATGAAGGTCAAGGCCTAAGAAGACAGTGTCGCTAAGCAGAGAACCGTTTTTATAACAAGGTATGAGATTTCAAGATATCTCAGCTCTCTTTTCATAAGGGAATCTCTAGAATATAAATAATTTGTCTTATCTAAAAAAGGTTGTACACAATCAAACCAAAACTTATATTAAGGTGGTGAGAAAAGAAGTACAGAACAAGCAAATACAATATTCCAAACCCCCCCCCCCAAGAAAAAAAAGGTGAGCTGCCCCCTTTCATCTCCTGAACTTCTAGATGACGAGCAATGAGAAAACTAAACAGTGGATGATAGGAAGCAAACAATATACACATCAGACCAACAGCAAACCATATACTGATCAAGCATATAAGATAACAAACACCAAGCAATATTCAGCTGTTTACGCAACCTTCACTAAATAGACAAGAAGACCAACTTCCACAGTGAACAACACACATCAATTTCTGATCACCTCCCAGGTGAAAGAGAAAATCCTCCACAGAAAATTCACAGTTGCACACATTATTGTCCTTTGTAACAAAACTAAACCAAGTCGAAAAATCAATAAACTGTCTGACTTACCAGGATAAGAAGCATACAGAGAAGCAAACCGCTCTGCATTTTCTCCTTCTAAGATGTAATCAATCTCTTCAAACATGTGCCTGACCTGTCAAACAAAGAAAAATGGCACAATTAATAAAATGTTGCACGTAAAATTCTCAATAGAGGCCTCAAGGAAGGCTGTGAAACATATGGGAGATTTCTAAACATGAATTATCTAGTAACAGTTAAGGATCAACTGCAACAGCCCACCGTAATATAACTTCTTAAATCATTCTAAGTTGTATTATATAAGATTAGTGGAAGCATTTTGATTAAAACGACATGGAGGTTGTCACCCGCTAGAGTCAAACCCATAAATATGGCTAGGTTGACTCTATGAGCGTACTTTAGAAAAGCATACATCATACATGAGATAGTTCAAGGTATTTCAATACATAGTGCAAAATCAGGGTGCAAATATATATTCAAGTATACATCACAAAAAGTCATTTAGTAAAGGTGATATGATCATGCTCAAGTTCCAGCTTGCTATGGATACCCCTGTTACACATTCCTAGAGCTCCCGTGTAGCCTACCTATTAGTTCCACAAGAGAGTCTCCCCCCACCAAGACAGGTGCACAAAACAAAATGAGCTTAAGCTGGTACACAAATCAAACCAAGAAACTACTTATGGTGGCTGAAAATGGGGAGTTACCCCATAGTTTATAACAAAACATAAGCTCAACAATTACGTATTAACAAGACTTCCAAAGATACTTGGAATTTGTAACTCAAACTTGATGTAAAACATCATTTGCAAAACCAGATATCGAAACTCACAAACTCTTAGTTAAACAAAGGAAGCGCAAGGAGGGTGTTTCTACACTTCGGGGTACCAAAGCCTCAGCTCCTATTGTTGTAGGAGCTTGCAAGCTATTAAGAAAGGAAATGGGTAATATATTTGAGACACCCCAAAATTAAGAAAGGGCGAAGTTGCAGGGGATGGAGGAAGTGACATTCTTTACTTTATAGAAATTAGAAGGTCACTACTATCCAGCGCCTGTACAGGCCTCCAGCATTTGGCGCCAAAATTCCAACTAAGAAATAAACAAAAAAAATATTTTGAGACTAACCAAATATCAACATTTAAACCAACACAACTCTAAAGTTTCACCAAGGTCAGCCATGAATCAAGAAAGGGGCTAACAGCACTAGGTGCTAACTGTAATACTCCGTATTTTGAGAATTAATTCGTATTAATTAAGAAAATATAAAGAAGTTAATAAAAAGGTATTTTAATATTATTTACAGATTAATAAGAATATAATAATATTAATACGAGTCGATTGTGTTAATTTCGGATTTATAAAAGTTAAGTCGAGTTTACCCGATCTAGAGTTACCACTTTTAGAAGGTTATAAAAAGGAAATAAGAGGAGGAAGTTGAGAAACCCTAAATTTCTTTCTCTCATCCTTCAGCCGTCATTCCCCCTTCTCCCTCAAACCCCTCTCCTCTCTCGCTCTCCTCTTCTCTCTCGGATCTCTTGTCTCTCCCTCACCGTTCGTCTCTTCGTCGTCCCCTCGCTGGGTTCCTTCACGGATCCTCGTCGAGGCTGCTGGGCGTGCGGAGACGAGCGCACGAGCGTCGCTGTTGTGCGAACGACAGGCGAGGGCTAGGCTCACGAGCGTGGCGGTGCGAGGCGAGTGTTGTGTGCTGCTGCGGGTCGAACGAAAGAAGTGCGAGTGAGCGGTTTCGTGCGGAGGGAGTGCGAAGTGTTGGGGTTCGAGTGCTGAGCGACGAGCGAAAGTGAGTGTGTGCGTCGTGGTGTGCGAGACGAGCAAGCAGGACGCGAGGCTGCTGCTGCTGCGAAGTGTCGTGGGACGATTCGAGCGACGCGAAGACTCGTGCGGTTGTGCGTGAGTGGTGTGCCGTTACCGGAAATCGGTCGCGGAACTTGATTTCCGGCGAGCTTAACAGTATAAAACATTTTATATATTAAATATATTATATTAAGTTTAATTATAATTTATGTTTTCATAATTATGTTAAATTATAATTAGTTAATTATTAATTCAAGTTAATGAGTTTATTTTACTGATCTGAGTATAATTGCGGATCTGACTTTCAGACATAATACTGGATTGGACCTAAGACTTTTGGACATAAGATTTTGGACATAAAACATGGTTGGACTTATAATTTAATTGGTTTGGTAAAGTTAGTGGACTAATGACACTAACTAATATTAGTATGTTCACTAACCTTAATTCCTTAAAAGACGTTAAACTCTTTATAATAGAAAAGTGACGAAAATTCTTAAACAAGGAGTTTAATTATCGCTTACTTCGAATTATTAGACCGTATAGTCTTAGTTACGTAGTAGTTGTTAATATTACCAACGACGTAGCACTAAAGCTTTTATTTAACGGTTTAGGTCCCAATTTCATAAGCGGAACGTTCGATTAAGACAGCAAAATTCTCCGTTACAAGGTACGTACGCGTAGCAGTTTAATCCCAAGTATTAGTATCATGATTAGGTTGCAATCTATGTTATTGGAACCTAAAAGCATGATAGGAAACGTTTGATTGATTGAGATTGTCTGGTTAGACATTTGTAATTGAAATCGATATGTTGCATTGGAATGCGTAATTCTATCGTAGTATAAACAAGAGCATTTTTAATCTATCCATAGTGTAACAAGGTTGTTACAAGAGATATGATTCGAGCATTGTAACTAAGAGGACAGGTAAATGATTCTATGTATCCATAGTGTAACAAGAGTGTTACAAGAGATACGATTTGAGCATTGTAACTAAGAGAACAGGTAAATGACTATATGTGGTTATGAAATGAATGGTTAATATTAAAAGAATTATGGCAATATCTTGTAGCTGGATCCCTACAAGTGATGAACAATGGGGGGAGTGTGGGACTTGTCCTACGCTCCTACGCAGGCCTACTGTGACGACAGTAGTGTCCTTATATTTTTGACACTCAAGTAGGCGGAAGGTTCCGTTCGATCTTGGGGTATGCATACTAAGGTGATGGGTGTGAGACGGAACAAAACCGTATTTGCATTTCATCTAACAGACCTAGTGTCTGTTAAGGATTCAGTAGCCCGTATGATTCTAGTAAGATGACGGTGCCCGTTCGATGCCAATTAAAGATTAAAGATTAAAGGTTAAAGGATGTAACATAGTGTAGCATCATGCTTAAGATTGTTCATGTGTGCATCATTTATGTTTACATGTATTCAATGGTTCATTACGTACTCAGCATAGCTGATTGTGTGTTATTATGTGTTTGATGAAATGCGATGAACCATTGATGCTACAATGGGGAGCAGACTAGGTGTGTTGGTGCTGCTGCATAATCTCGAGCATACGGGGACTAGGCTTGGGTATTTACATTTAAAGCATTTTGAAACAAGTATTATTGGTTTTTCTAAGACTTATATAAATGGTTTGTGGTTTGAATGAAAGGAGTCATTGATGATTCCCGAGTTGTATTTATATTTTAATTCCGCTGCATTTTAGTTTTCAAGTTAATGTTTTAAGTTATCGTAACTCTTATTATGCCTTGCGTTCCATCGCGGCGGTAACGCCCCCGAAGTCGACGCGACTTAGCAGTGGTAGACCCGTGTGGATTTTGGGGGTGTTACAGGGGATGGAGGGGATGGAGGAAGTGACATTCTTTACTTTATAGAAATTAGAAGGTCACTACTATCCAGCGCCTGTACAGGCCTCCAGCATTTGGCGCCAAAATTTCAACTAAGAAATAAACAAAAAAAATATTTTGAGACTAACCAAATATCAACATTTAAACCAACACAACTCTAAAGTTTCACCAAGGTCAGCCATGAATCAAGAAAGGGGCTAACAGCACTAGGTGCTAACTCCCCAGCCAATAAACCTGAATATGATCTAGAGTTTCTCTCGAGATCAACCACATATCAATCAATAAATAACTTGTTACAATTGATATATAAGAATTGCAGAAACAGATAACGGAAAAACAATAACTTGCAATATATATATCTCACCATCTCATTCACGGCAACTAACAAATCCTTGCGAGCCTTCGCAAAACGTTTTAATTGGCCGCCTATCATGTGAAACAATAACGCATCAAGAGTCAATGACAGTGACATACCAGGCCTCTGCACCTTGACAGCTACCAGCTCTCCAGAATGCAAATGAGCTGCACCACTTGAATCATCAAGAGAGATATTGAGACTAAAATCATGCAAGATATACAGATTTACTTTAGTAACAACTTACTCCATAAAAGAAATAGAAAAAGATACAAACATTAACAATCAAATTTATCATCAGCAGACATCTCTAACCTTTATAAACTTGCCCTAGAGAAGCTGCAGCAACAGGCTCTGGGCTGATGTCGGTAAAAAGTTCTGAAACAGGAACACCCAACTGGGATTCAATGGATCTCATTGCAACAGATGTCGGAAAAGGAGGAATTTGATCCTGGTCAGTTAGGAAGAATAATTTTTTATGCTTATATGTTATTACCACACCATAAGAGGTCCACAGAAAAGAAAAGAATGTAAACCTGCAATTTTGAAAGCTCTTGGCAGTATATGGTGGGTAATATATCTGGTCTAGTGCTCAATGCCTGCCCAAGCTGTATATACAACAAAGAAACAAGATAACCAAAAAGCTTCGACAGGAAGAGGAATAAAAGCTTACATAACAAGCATCCTCTATCACTACAATTCACTAGTAATCTCTATATTTAGAGGCACACTTACAATGTAACTATTGTTTCCAAGAAGCAGATAGAGTACCATTTTTTTTGAAGCAAAAGCATCATTTACTTATACTATACTGCTTATTTATAATAAAATGGTTGGGCACTTAGATATCATATATCTAGGGTTTAACATCGATATAAACCTCTCGACGATAAAGCCACATTATTCCGACCCCCCATGGCCAGGCAAGAACTCCATAAAAGGCACTGCATTTATTACTTAAGCTTGGTTTTACATCATCACTTACACATGCTAAAGATTTGCAAAACAATAAACACTCCAAATAAAGACAGGAATCAGGATTTGAGGAGTTTCAAACATATGCAACCATACCAGTAACTAGCCTAGGGAAAGTAGTAAAAACGTTGTTTTCGAAACAATACGTCGCCATAAACATCATCAACAAATATTGGAAACCTACTTTCCAGTAAAATAAATCAGCATATCTGGAAATTTTGGGTCTTTAAACTCTCTACACTACTGAAAATGTTATAGACTCCCCACACATACACATATTTATTTAAAGAATTTTAGTATACATTTTCAGATGATTCATCTATTTCCACAAAACGCAAATATGAACATTTTATGCTAAAAAGTAGCATGTACAAAAGCAAACACAGCAAATTAATAGAATAGAATAGACCACCTGCAGGGAAATAAACACTTGCCTTGATATAAAATGGCCCCAGTCGAATTAGAGTATCACAAAACTGCATGAAATTGTATCGTTATCAATGTGAGTCCCAGATGCAATATCTTGAAGATAGTTCAAAGTCATGGAAAAGAATTCCACGGATGACATCACAAATTTGGTAATACATAGGCCACACGGATAAATAGATCCTCAATATTCAAATCTAACAGCATAAATTTCTTGCAAGTCTCCAGACAGAGAGATCATCAGTTCATCACATGCACCAGCAGAGTATGACAGCATAGAGCACATAAATTCAGAACTACATATACTATAAGAGGAAATTTAACTTGGCATATGCTATTATATTTACATATCCTTAAAAGTTTAGCACCGCAAATCAGTCTAGCTTGTGCTTAAATAAGGAAAAGACAATTATTCACCTTCTCTGGTATGACTTGGGTTCTCAGTCTTTGGTTATCTTCGTCACAAAGAACTTGTATTCAAAATGACAAGAAAATTATGTGCTGGTGACTTGAAAGGAAGAACTAAGGTGGCCTAGATTGCTACAATGTGTCTATACTCAATCCAGAATGTACCTTAAAGAAAGAAACCAGCAGATTCATAAAGCCAAATTTTCTAGGCGTCAAATTTCAAGTTTTGTCTTATTGGATCAAAGTGCTGAACCAAATATGGCATTAAATTCTCCTTGATTTATAGATAAAATTAGATACAATAGCTTTCTCCTTCCTTGTGTAGATGGGCAACATGAGTTTTGTAGAAAACTATTGTTGGTGAAGGTTAGCAGTCACAACACGTGAAATAATAGAGTCTAGTAGGAATAACATAAGCTCGAAATCTTCATTGAAAAATCAAGAAACTACGACAAAAGAAAAGGAGCATAGTTCACCTTAGTGGCACGTTTGTGAATATCATCAACGAAAAGTTGCCATAAAGACAACTTTAAAACGTGATATGAGATAACTGCGGCTCTGAATAAGGCCAGGAATGGCCCAAAACGATAAACCACAGAAACACTTCTGGAGCTGTATGTTCCCAATACATGTCCAAATTCTTCCTCTAATGATTCCTTCCTCTGCTTTGCATACTCAGCAGTTGGTCTCTCACCGTGCACACTTTTAAAGCTGGTAGATAACCTGCATCATATACCCACCCTCAGATGATAAATGATGTATGATTAAGAAAGTTACATGCAAATTCTCACTGAGTGCATAACCTCTATTTGGACCAGGGGTAAGATGGAGAGATTTGGAGGGGTGAAGGAAGATATTACAAATTCATATTCAAGAGAAAAGATCAAAATAAGAACAACTATCAATATCCTCATCAAAAAGCAAGTCGAAAACTAGGGAAAGATCTCTCACCAGTCAACTGATATCTAAAAACTTGCTCATTCACAGACAGGCTGCTGAATACCTTGAAAGTTAACTTCACCAGAAACAAAAGATCCATGCAAGTTCTTAATTAGAAAAGACAAAAGACGTTGTAGCATAACAATAGAGTCATTTTCCCTAAGATTGAACCATAAGAGAAGGCCTACCAATTAACCTTGCATGCTCTCTCTCTCTCTCCCTCCCTCCCTCCCTCTCTCTTTCTCTCTCTCTCCCCCTCTCTATCTTTAGCGTCCATTATATCAGATGACTTTATCCTTCCCGAACACCAGTCAAAGCATATTTCTAGATGAACCAGGGAAAACTCAGACCTTCCATTAAGTAATGTAGGTAAGCAGATAGCTTTTAACACAACCAGTCAGCAAACTCACAGTGAAGAAGGATGAGTTCACAGTTCCTTGTTCCCCATTCTTATGATACATATCTCTGGTAAATTACCTTTATTGGCCATCCGAGAAATCATTAGTTGGGACGTTTGTCCGCATATGTAATTGAGTATTTTAGTTTTGACTTCAGATCAGAATCAGATACACAAAACACTAGCAGGCAGCGAGCAGAACAACATAAAAAGAATCCAGAAACTAAACCAGAATATCCCTCTATGATCACAACATTTAAAAATCTGGAAACAAGTGACTCACAATCTTTTCTGCAGCATAATGGATAAAAACCAATGATCTTCATATACTTTGGGACCACTATATCCTTGAAATGATAAGCATCGCCATGTCCTACTCCATTCTGCAAATGTAAGAAATGATGTAACCAGTAATGCAAAGAAGAAACGGTTCAGCACACAAAACAACATCAAGGTAGAGAAGTCCACCAGTACTTCTTGTCTTTTCAGGGGAGGGGGAGGGAAAGTAAGCTGTAGTAAACTACTACCTCATTTTAGCCAACAAATAATGTAAACGTGTTAGAAAGACATAGCTACTAGCTAGTAATATAAAAAGAACAAAGCAGGTCAAAGAAAACCACAAAACGCGAGGGAATGAAGTTGCTACACATCACCAACAGTATATAAAGATCCTGCCAGTGGAAATTATGAAGAGCAGGAGAAGGCAACAGCCCATGAAGCACAAAGCCCTCCCCCTTAGCAAGCTACAAGGCACCAAAGTAATTTCTAAACAGCCTTGGAACATATTTTCTTAAAAAAAAGGATAAAAGTAAACTAAAAAGAGGTAAAACAGCTAATGATAAGCAGCGAAGGTGCAATACAAGAAGTCGGGGGTGTTGAAGTGTTTGCACCGCTCAGGAGAGATGAAATTAAGCTTCTCATATATGGTAGTAGACCGTCTGTCGGCCTGTCGACCTCTTGAGTCTGACACTTGTCATTTTTCCAATGCAAGGTAGTAATCAAGCAATCTATCTCCAACCAACTACCCCCCCCCCCCAACTCTCAAGTATGTACAAATTTATTGATGAAGTAAAATTGCATAGCATATCACAAATTCACAACCATATACATATAGTTGAAATTGCCATATATACAGCCAAACTTAATATACAACAAAATGTTTTTCACCCCTCAAATGGTTTGGTGAGAGGCCCATTTCCATATACCAACGGTATAATTCCCATTTCAAATAGATCTCAATTAACATTTTGAGACCATCAAATGTTTTTCTCCCCTCACTCTACAATCAACATGATCAAACATACAGCCCAAATGCGGTTGGTGTGAGTTGGCACGAGGGCACAAAATTGTATCACATGTGAAGGTGTTCTAACAAATGAAGTAGCTATTAAGGGTAATGTAGAAGTAGCAGATATAACATCAAATAGTCGTTAATAAATTGCGGTAATGGGAATGAATTTTAAGTGTAATTTTATTAGGGAAGCACCCTTAAAATCTCAATGGGGAGACATTTTTTCTCCATGAGAAAGCAATCTCACTCCTAAACTTGTATTTTTGTCTCCAAGGGGAAGCAATTTTCGTTACCACTCATTAACACCTACAAGGTGGTATTGGATGGGAATGAAAATACAAGAAGGAAAGTTGACAGTCTTGACACATTAAGATAAATTAGCATTACCATGAGAATGGACAATGATATTCTTCACAAATTTACACAAAAAATTCATTCTCATTACCACCATTTATAACCAACTACCAAACGGACTACAAAGGTATTCTTACATGTATGTATCACATCCATCACAAGTTAAGCCCAAAAAAGTGCGCGAGATGTACTCCTCAATCCTCATGCATATGAAATTGGCAACATTACAAGTTTACAACATATATTTCCCATATAACAACAACATTAACATTCAACAGTAAAACAAAATGACCCAATTGAAGAAGATTGTCAACTTCTAAGAACCCAATAACTAAAACCGCATAAGAAATGAATAAAATTAAAATTGTAAAGTAGTAACAATGTAATACCAGTAGAACGCAACGTTGCATGGCGATGATGACGGAGAATTGCAGTGGCGTATCTCATTGAAACATGAAATGTAGAGATAATGGTAATTCTGCGATCTTTCTGAGATCAGCCCAAAAGGTGTTCGATGAAATGCGTAACAGAAATTGGAGTTAAAATGAGAAAAATGAAAGCTGAAGCATGAGACACAGCGGTTGGGAGGAAGAAGGAGAGAGGATGAATCAGAGAGGCTGCATTGTCCATAGATTGCCACGTTTTAACTTTACGGGGTTGGGTTTCCCCTCTTTCCTCGTATGCCTCTTTCAACAGAAATGAATACCGGAGGGCCATCGAGTTTATAAATGTGCTAAACATTTAGGGGTATTTTTGTAACTTATGTCAAAGCTACACTGTTTCTTTGTTTACGGTTAAGAAAAATTATAATTCGGAGCTATTCTCTCGAGGAGAAAAATAACCTAATTTTTCACTTTAAAGGATCGAGGAGAGTTATGAGCTATCTGTATTGATATATATATAGAAGAATTTACAAAATGTCATTCATTAACTGTTTAGTCAGTTGCTCTGTTTTCTTCGCGATAAATGTGATTAATTTTTCAGTGCTTGAAATATTTGAAGAAGCAATTTGATGTCGATTATGATGTTTTGAACTTTTCAAGGAGCACAGTGGCCTTTAAGAGAGTTAACCACTTGTAGCTTGTCGCATTCAATTATGATTTATGAGATGTTACTGATTCCAACTTAGAGGCCTTTGTGGAGTGCTAAAGCTTTTGCTAGATATGTTGGGGGTTTCTCCGAGATTAAAAGTGTATGCTACATTTTTATATCTTCCAAGAGCTACGCTATATAACTTGTAAAATACATTTGTACCTACAGCGGTTAGGAGGAAGAAGGAGAGTAGAAAGGGGGAATGAATAAGAGAGGCTGCATTACTCATAGCTTGCCACATTTCACTTTGACGAAGTTTCTTTCTTTCGTTATATGCCTCTTTCACCATAATGTTGCGAGTCCAGTAAAGGGATATTAAGGTTTCTAAAAAGAAAATAGAATTTCTACAACTTATCGCGGTTTAGGATGTTCATGTTTTATAGTGCTTCTTACAGCAAGAGTATTTTCATGATTTGGTTACTAGAATGAGTTTATGTTAAGAGTTTGAGGAGGGATTTGTTTTCTTTAGATTGGATTGTATAAAATCGTATTGTTGTTCATACTAATAACTATTGAAATGTGCTTCATTGTTGATTTTGGTGGAATTGAATGCAAAATTAGTGATTATGTGAAGAGGATAAGTGAAGATTATCAAATTGGAGGAAGATTAGTAATGGGCTAAATTACTAACCACGATTCAGAATAAACTCTAAAAAAATAACTATTTAACGAAAAACATCATTAATGTCACATCCGCATATAAAATACAAGTATAGAAGTATAAGGTAACTTTTTGAACAAACTTTTAAAAAATGATTGTCAATTGTGATTTCGTTTGACACAAAATACTAATGAGAGCATCCTATAATTAAATTACAAGAGACAAAATAAATGAGATGTATAATCTACTATTGTTATTTAAAAGCGCGCGTGGGCAAGATATTAAGGCGCCTAGGTGGCCACATGCCCCCCTCCCCTTCAAGCACGACATGGTGCCATGTCTTTTCTGTGTTGGTATCTATTTGGAACATTGTTAAAGTGAAAAAACTAAACTCGTAACCTCAATTATGGACGAAAGAGATAATCTAAATGCTTCTTTAATCAAGATTAATGATGATTTTATGGATTTTTAATCGAAACCAAGAGTTAATTTCTAATGTTTTGAATGCATATTATGGATAAACAAACTTGTTTTTATTCTTTTTAGACATGGCATTACTGTTAAAAATGATAATGTGATTTGCATAAGAGGTTTAGAAACTTCATCTTTTATCTCAAATGTCGTGATCTTACCACTAAACTACATCTTTATAAAACAATATATTCTTCTAACTAATTTAATCTCTTTTTGTTTTTTTGTTTTTTTGAAAGAGAAATTTCATTAATTGAAGGCCAAACGACATCTACAATAGATATTAAAGAAAAACAAGATACAATTAAACAAGGTTAAATCAAATTCGTCTTCGAAGAAACTATAATGAACCAGATCGAGCAATACAACGCAGCCCCCTTGTATTTGCTGAATCAAACAGCTATTGATGAGGAAGTCTATCATTCTGACATAGTTTGGAAAGAGCATTCTTGATCGAGTCATGTTAACTGCATCAGAGATTCCAATATCGTCATGTTGAGTCTTGAACTTCAACCAATAAGAACGATTTCTCATACCTAAAAACAAAACAACCACACTCACAACTCTCATAGGGGAGAAGGAGATCTCCACAACAGAGACTAAAAACCCCATAAAAGGGTTTGAAGAAATCTCATAAAGAGATACTAATTTATTCAACAAAACAAGAAAATAAACTATAAACTGAAAACAAAAGGGAAAAGGGGGCTTACTATGGATGAAATCATCCATAACAGCCCCTAACTGAAGAAGAAGAAGTAGGGGAGGCTAGGGTCTTAGAGAGAAAAAGAGAGAGGGGGAGGCTAGATATCTTTTTGTTAATACAATTAAAAAAGTAACCGGAAAATAGTTAGACTCGAAACACTAGTTTCCTTTTAAACAGATTTCACTATCACAAATTCACAATAGTATGACTAAAAAACACAATATATTTCAAATTTGGAGCCCTCCTAAAATAGAAGGTTTTCTTTACGACCAATATAGATGCTTAGATGGTCATGAGTACTCATGACCAAAGTCGCCAATTCGTGCTCGATGCTTTTTTTTTTTTTTTTTTTTTTTTTTGTGTTTGCACCCGGTCGTTCGGGCTACATTTGAATTAGTGAAACTTCCATCAAAACCAGCTGTTATATTACATTTTTACAATATGAAAGGTGCAATATTCCACAATGCCGAATGATTCATTCAAGACCTAGTCAAGTGCTTCAACTTGCACGTATGTAATTTTTATACAATTGAGTATATCAAACTATAATAGACATGATCATAGACTGAAGGAACAACCACATGATTATTAAACTCTCATCTCCTCCTGGTAAGTTGTCAGATTTTGTCAATTGTCAAGTATTGGTTATCGATTGACTGGATTTTTTTTGACAGATTAAAGATCACAGGAAAGAAACATATGATGAAAATTCAAAGAATATCAGATGGCATATGGATGCAATTGCAACGAATGGTAAATAGACCAATTCACAACTTTGTCTGAAATTTTGTATTCTGAAACACCAAGTACATCTCTTGTATCCCTGCAGCAGGACGATTTGTTAGGGGTGTTCATAAAAAACCGAAATCGAAATACCGTACCGAAATACCGAAAAACGATCTAAATGGGTGGTTACCATACCGACAAAAAAAAGTTTGATCGGTATGGTTACCGAACCGATAAAATTAGCGGTTAAACGGTACGGTTACAGTTATGATTTTTGAGTTGTTGTATCATTGTATCATTGTATCATTGTATGTTCTACTTTGCACCAAGTCTGAATCTTTGTGTTAGGACTTAGGAATAGGATGCCTTGGATCGGCTCTTCAAGTAACCATCTTAGAAAGTCAACCCTTTTCCAAATAACCACCACTTAATCGTTTCCGTCTAGTAAATGGGAAATTTCATTTTTTTTCTCATGAAATTCGTTAATTCATAGTACTCCCACTGTCTTAAACTATAGTTCTCATTTCTATTTTGAGTGTCCCAATCGGCTCTTCAAGTAACCATCTTAGAAAGTCAACTCTTTTCAGCAAGAAATTTAGTTCATATAGTCTATTGTAACAAACTGATATCTTTTTTAAGCTATATATGAAAGGAAGTAAACAGAATACTTAGAAGTTCTTATTGTTGTTGTAGGGAGGAGATAAAAAGGAGGAGCATGAACAAATCTCCAGTGAAAGCTATGAACATCTAATGATAAATGGAAGACTATTACTGGAGGAAAGAGTTTCCTTGTTTAATGGCAGAACAAACCCTGTCAAATGTTTCTCCTTTGAGGAGCTTAACAAAATTATAGACATCAATCAGATACATAGTATTGGATCAAAGTGGTGTAAAGGTTTTATAGATGGAAAAGTTGTACTAGTAAAGGTCTCCAAAAACAAAGTTCAAAATATTATTCGTGAAATTGTGGTTGCTGCACAAATGAGTACTCATACAAATGTTCACAAGCTTCTAGGATGCTGCCTCGAGTACAAACGTCCGATCCTTGTTTATGAGTGGGTGGAGAATGTATCTCTTCAAGATCGAATTGTTGGAGATCGGATCGAAAATCAGGAAATATTGGAATGGAAGGACAGACTTAGGATTTTGTGGGAGATATCTCATGTCATTGCATATCTTCACACTGCTTTTCCTAGGCCTATCATCTACAAATACTTAACACCAGCAAATGTGTTCTTTGATAAAAATAATGCTGTCAAGGTATCAGACTTCAGTCTTTCTGTTTCAATTCCTAAGGGTAAAACATATTTGGAAGACGGATATCTGCAGGGGACTCTTGGTTATCTAGCTCCTGAATACATGAAACATTTCAAGTTATCAGAAAAAGTAGACGTTTATGCCTTTGGTGTGCTTTTTCTTGTGCTTTTGACAGGCCATACTCCGTTTTCCACTACAAATGTGCACAATAGTTGGGAGAATTTAGAGGACTGGGTGAGGGAATGTGTCAAAAGGTAATTGCATCAGTGAGATTATAGACTCTAGAATTACTTGGAATGGGATGACCAGAGATGAAGGCCTTCAGCATCAGCAGCGAGCATCTATAGAGCTGGCACTGAGGTGCACATCAATAGAAGAGGATATTAGGCCAACTATGGTGGAGGTTGCAACTCAAGTCAAGACCATGATCAGGTCCTCTAGTGTCTAGTCCCTATGTAGCATGGGTGCTTCTTCTAGGTCACGTACTCGAACCCCGTACTTGATACGATATGCATCCTGTAATGGGTAAAAATATTGCCGTTTTTCTGTTCCCGTACTCGAATCCGCACTCGTAACCATATCCGTCTATGTGCAACATAGTTTAGTCATATCATCAGTAGTCACTTTAAGCTAAAGGTTTTCTCTTTGTCTAATAAGTGGCTCCTTTTAATTTGCATTTCGAAGTAAGTCAATTATTAACTCGATTTCCTGATGGTTGCACTGCATTGCATTAAGGTTGTAAACAAATAGTTGTTTTAATCTTGTCTTGTCTCTCCTGCAGCCCGATCATTGGTTCAACTAGATTCTTAAAGGTGAACTGAAAGCAAAGTAAAATATATTAACGAGTACTGTGTACCTGGATTGTTAGAAGAAAAAACTGTAGTTTGTAATTTTAAAAAGTTACATGAGCTAGTACAGTGGCAGTTAGTGCATTCTGAAAGTCCTTTATTCAAAAAAGTTGTTTCCATGAAATTTGACAACAAAAATTCTACTTATATTGCATTCTTTCAAGTCTACTTTGCTGATGTTATTTATTCAGACATTTCTACTCCTATTGCACTTTGCTTCTGAAGTCTTAACTAATTGGACTTCATTGGTTGCTACAGAAAATAAGATAATGAATGTTATGGTTTGAGTTTATTTGGCTTTGGAACCAGTGTAACACCCATTTGTAGTTACAGCTTTTTTTTATATCATAAATAGGGCCGTTTCTAACATTTTGTAGGTTCGGGGTGAAACTAAATCTTAGGGCCTCTTATATATGGTTAGAGAGCTAAATTTTTTACCACTAATTAGTACTTCCTCGGGCATTTACACGGCAAAATAAGTAATTGTATATATTCGAATAGTATTAAAGTCAAATTGGGCAATATGTTAAAATGAATTGAGGAAATTTTTTTAAAATGAATTATTTCCTTCGTCTAAAATCACTTCTTATAAGTTATACCTATTAAGATACATAGCTTTAGAGGATTTGTATCAATTGTTATTTATTAAAGAAGAAGATAGATATGACACGAGGTAGCAAAGTGGTTATTTTATTTGGAGGAGAGAGAGTGGTGGTTCATTTTTGTTGAGAAAAAAAAAGATTAAAATAACAATGGGTTGTATCCAAAAATAAAATTGCAAAGGGTAATGTACGACTAATAAAAATAAAAAGTGCAAAAAGTATTGTGGGATAGAAGATTTAAAAGAGTAAAATGTAGATAAAAAATGTTAAAAGAAGTGTAATATAGAAAAGCGAATTTTCTATCCTTGTGGGTTTTGAGTACGTCTTCAGTAAACTAGCAAGTGTAAAGCAAACAACTAAGCCAAACTTCAATTTGTTGATTATGGTTGTTGTTGATTCCCTTTATTAAAAACTTTATAAAAAATGGGCCCCTTATATTGATGCGCCCTAGATGGTTATCTCTCAAAACAACTCCCAGCCCCCAGGGTCGAGCTTGATCATAATCAGGGTCTTGAAACCTGTCTGCATGGCTGTGTGTCTTTAGAACATGATACTTATGTCAATCTATTATAATTTATTTATTTCCTATGTATATAGAAGATGATGCAGTTGCACTTCTTTCTCGTTACTACCATTATAACCAACTACCAAATGGCCCGTTAATGGTCTGTAAATAATTATTTTCCAAAAAAAGCCCCATGAAGCTCGTCGGCAGTACATTACCTTAGTTCGTCCCAACCCTGGCCCAACGTGGCACAACAACACATCCCATGCCTAGCTCCTGTATGAGTCGGGCTCGGGCCTATCACACTTCCTCCACTAGACACTAGTCTAGTAAGTCTACCAAGAATATATTAACCTAATGGTTAAGTTTGAAGTGCCATGAACGATCAATGACAAGTTTAAATTCGCTTCCCCTTCTTTATACTTTGTAATGTCTTCGTAGTTCATACAGATTAAAAAAAAAAAAAAGCCATCCGCGCTCAACTCTTCTTTCTCTTTCTCCAGTTTCAACTGCCCCATCTAACAGTAATGCCGTAAAGCAGCTTATTCACACTTCCCTGCTCATCTCTTCATCTTCTGCAACTACTTTCTCTAAAGATGCGCTCCAAAGACAAAATCTCTTACTTCTACGACGGTATTCTTTTTCGACCTCCCCTTTTTTTTCTCCGTTTTAAACCCTAATTCCTAATTTTTCTCAATTCTTTCAAAATTTCATACGAATTTCTCACATTTCTTGTAAATTGATCGGAAACATCTAACTAAATTCTTGCAGGTGATGTTGGGAGTGTTTACTTCGGGCCTAATCATCCCATGAAGCCTCATAGGTTATGTATGACTCATCATCTCGTCTTATCCTACGACCTTCACAAGAAGATGGAAATCTATGTAATTGCTACAATTTTTTTGGGTTCAATTTAGTTTTTTTTTTCTTTTTTGTTTCTATTGATTTGCGCTGTTTTCTTGCTCATATTTGTGGTTTTTGTGGAGTTTGTATGGTGCAGAGGCCGCACAAAGCGTATCCAGTAGAGTTAGCTCAGTTTCATTCAGCTGATTATGTGGAGTTTTTGCATCGAATTACGCCCGAGAAGCAGCATCAATTTATGACTGAAATGGCCAAATGTATGTTTCTAGTTTTCTACTTGAATTGAGCTTTGTAGAATGTTTGATATGTTGGTTTGTCTTGATTCTTGAATTGCATTGCCAGTGAGGAAACCCTTAATCTTTCATGAATTAGTTAGGTTACCGGGTTATGCTCATCCATCCTTCTCTCTGAGCAACCCTTTAACCTTTTTTGAATAAACTAGGTCATGGGGTTGTTTGTTTTATAAGATTGAGGAGTAGGACTAGTTGGCGTGTTCTTGTACTTTGAAGTCTTATATTTTCCAAGCAGTTGTATTTTTCGCATAGAGGCCAGAAGGAAAGGGGACCACCTACTTGAAACTGGTTATTGTCGGTGGATTTTGATGCTTCATGGGGAGGAACCATAAATATTCTTGTATGAGGAAATGTAAATGATGTCGTGGACAGAACTGGAATACTGGGAACTTTTTTTATTTGTTTTGGTCATGGTTAGTAGCTGTGGTTAGTGGCGTATCCAGGAATTACGGGATGGGGGTACGGAATTATCTGAGTGAATTTACGACTAAAAATTCAAATCAAAATACAATGCCAATACTTGAGTTAAAAGACGACATTTGTGATTTTCCTCCGCCTCTCTTCCAAAAAGATTGTAAACTTTTTTTTTCATCTTCCAAATATAGTATAAAGTAAACATATTATTAGATATTAATTCCAAAGTCCCTTGTTTCAAATTACATTTCACAACACCTCTAATTCCAAATTCAACTAATTTCAATTCACAACCTCTATTTCAATTTCACAATTTCTAATCTCTAATTGCAATTCAAGTAACCTCAATTTCCATATTTCACACAATTGCACAGCATTGAAATTTCATTTTCATAATTTCTTATTTCAATTCAAAATATCAATTCACATCAAAATTTCATTCATCAGTTCACATCTAACATAGTTCTAATCATATCTAAAAATTCCATTCAAAAAAAAATTGAGAAGTCTTATAAATTAACAGAAATAAAAAACAATACCTCAACCAGTAGGGTTCTGCCATTCTGGGCTTCTGGCGACTGGCGTTCTGCCATTCTGGGTTAGTGGCGACCGGCCTCCACAGGCGGCAGTCAGCAACATCCGGCCAGTGGCACTCCAGCCGTAATCAGAAAAGAAAAAGGGATATTATAAACAGATCCCCATCCTTATTCCCTAGTCAACGGATCATCACGGCGCAAATACCTTAACAAATCCTTCAAATTATCTAACAAATAAAAACGAAATTCAGCAAACAATTAAATCAATGAATGACAAAAATCAGCTCCCACAAACAAATTAGGGTTTTTCGTAAAGCATATTTTTACCTAAGCAAAATTCTTCCTTGATGTAATCAATATTACCATCTTCATCTTTATCAAAAGAACCGATGCCTTCAATGTCCATTGTTGATTTCAGAGAGGAAAAAGTATGAGGGAGAGGGAAAAATAACGTTATGAATGACAGAGTGGGAGAGCCCAGAGGAGAGAGAAAGAGAGGATGCAGAGTAACTTTTTTTTTTTACCCTTTTGCTTTTATTTTCTTCAAAAAAAGTTTTGGGGAATGGGGGTACAGCTGTACCCACTTAACCCCTGTAAATCCGCCCCTGGCTGTGGTGGTTGGTTTATAAGGTCTTATACAAACATGATAATAATGATAGATGGACTAAGTGTGTGTTAACTTGAAAGTTACAGTTGTGACTGGAGGCTTCTTTCTTGGTGCTAATCAATCGGGCTCCTTGAGATTAGGTTACCCCTTAAGGGTGAAAGATAGAGCTACTCAATTTTTATTTACCCTAGTGGTGGATATGTTGTATAGAAGGTTGCTCAAGAGTTTTTATATGGTAGGTAGGACAGGTGATAACTGATAGGGATCAATATCTCAAAATTTTTATTTAGAAAAAGTTCACAGAAACTATTGATAGGTTTATATCGGGCATTTCTGCAATTTCCTTTCAGTATTGGAGTTTCTTTTCTGTGTTTCTTTGGTCTTTAAATACTTCCATCTACGTTATTAGTTTGACATAAATAATTGCGATAGAAAATTATTTGCGACTTTCCCTCATTATTCTGTTCTACTGCTGTTCTATCATGTCTTCTTCACCTATGTTCTCCTTTATATCCTGCAAATCTTTCTTTTTTCTTTCTTACCTTCTTTCTTCCTCTTGATCTGTGTCACTGTAGTATTTTGTTTAAACAATGAAGGTTCACAAAAGCTCTACTTGGTCTTCCAACTTGTACAATGGCCTCAGTTGTACTTTGCTCTCTTGAAGTGCAAATATTCAATCAATCGTAACTCATCTTTTGGTATTCTGCATCTCTTCAGCTTGGTATATAATTCGGGATCAATTGTCACTCCTCATAAGTAGACAATGCTTTATCATGCCACTCTCTTTCCTTATTGTTTTCTATTTATGCCCTCCCTCTTTCTCTCTAGCCTTTCCCATGCTCTTCTAATGAGATCTTCAAGGAATTCCTTTTTATGGATAGAAGAATCTTTGATTTGTCTTCCTAGAAAATCAACAATTGAGGATTTATTAGGATTAAGGACAAACTCGAGAACTTCATGGATGGTGTTGTCAATGGTGACGACCCAATTGTTTTGAGGGACTCTTGGCTCTTTGGTTTATAAGGGTAGTAGATTGGTGGAGCATGAGCTAGCAACTATTTGGTTCCGTTCTTGAGTGGATTAAGGCAAGATCTAATTTAAATTGGAGATTTTCGGATTTAGGATATTTTGAAGGGATACATAAGAGGCCTTGATCCTTGTTCTAGGCAAGCATTTTGCTGATGTATGGGTGGATTGGTCGTGGCACTAGGTAGGGTGGTGGTGAATTGGCAACTGATGTATATAATGTTGGTAATGGTTCTTGATGTATTGGACTAGAGATCTGTTTCGATGCTCGTGGTTATGAACCATGTCCTTACTCCTAAGGAGACGAAGTTTTTAGGATGAAGAAGTCAGTGGGTGCTCTCTGGAAATGGGGCTTGCTGGAGAATCTTTTGGGTGGCTAGGGTTTGATTACATGCCGTTTGTGATGCTTGGACTCGTCACTTTGCCCTGTCGCGCCCGTATCGATGTGACCAAACCCGGATGGGGACATGGAATACGAGTTACCGAACAACATGAAAACGGATGCGAGAGTTTCTGGTAGGTCTAGGTGCTCACCACACCATCTCCGACGCCACTGTTAAATCTTCTACTTGATTCTTTCTCTGTCTCGCTTCTGTCTTCTTTTTCTTTGGGAGTCATGTCATTCTCTTTACCTCTCTCTCTAAGTAACTAATAGTGGGTGGGTAAAAGTAAAGTCACATGGCTTGTTTCAAAGTAGAAAGAAGAGTGAAGTCACATGGAACGGGTCCTCTAAGCCTTTAACTTTCCAATTCTCGTCTCTTCTTACAGTTCGTGTGCAACTACTTTCTTTTATCTTTATAATCCTCCTATTTTTTTTTCCTTCAAATGTATTTTAATTTTTAATAATATTCCTTTTTCTTATATAGTTACGAAAATAGCTCAAAATATAATTTAAAAATATGTAAATTATTATTATTTTCTTGTTTAAATTACTGGGTCGCTGAGTCCAAATTTATAAATTAGATCCTTCACAAACGTGCCTTTGAGTCCTTCATTTTGAGATATTTAGTCGGACCCATACCTGTGTTGGACACTTGTACCCGAGCATTATGTCATGCAAGTAGTTAAGGAAGGATGCCGAGATGGTGTGTGAGGCAGTGGAGGTGGTGGTGTGTGATGCGTGAGTGGCGTGTGTGACTAGAGTGTGGAGGTACCTGACTTGATGTGCATTGCACACATTGTTTTGAGTCCGTAGGTAATGCTACTTATAATGAGTTATTCTGAATAAAATAGTCAATAATATGGCCAAAGCTTTGGATTTAACAGGTTTAAAGGGTCTCAGCTTAGTGAGCAAGCAAAACAACAACCGTTTAGAACATCATCAACCTTGATCAGTTTCTCAAGGTTGGAAATTGGTTAACTCATGAGTAATTTTCTTACCACTATGTTTGACAAAAGACCAAACAGTATTACCAAAATAAGAAGCTAACGCTAATACATCCTCCACAACTCGATGAAAATGACTAGAGCCCCTAGAGTTCCCTTTCAGAGCTTGATTAACCAAGAAGCTATTAAAATCCCAATTGCGAAGCCACCTGCAAGCCCCCCCAAAACAGCCTGGCTTCAGCCATTCAAACCTCCCGATTCTCACGAAATTGAAATGTGGTGCTTGGCAACACGACCTTTGCAGCATCGCGGCACACAAATGCAATGCCTGACCCCCAACTCACCTAGCTTGCCGGCATCATCAACATTGATCTTAATCCATCCATCTTCTGGCGGCTACCAGTTGGGTGAGCAGTAGATGAAAGAGCTGTATGGTCATGCGTGGACTGTGCAGCGTATCTCGCCTCCTTGCTGATTTTAATGGTGTAAGAGAGAGTAGCTTCAGGTGCCAAAAATTCATCCTCCATCACCATCCTACATCGAATGACCCACAGTCCAATATATATTTAAGAACTCCAGCTCCTCGCCTTCCATGTTTTAGAAACAGGCGCCCCACCAGTCCACAATCCAAGAGCAATGTGCATGATCAACTGCTCATGGGCATTAATAATCCATATAGCTTTGGGGGCTTTGCAGGAAAGCAGATCATGTAGAGGCGATTCCTGCTCAATATGACAAATGCTACAAGTAGCATTTTAGGTGGAAAGACGACGAGGTAAACCCAATAACACCCTTGGAAGAAACTTCGCTCTCCAAATAAATCTGTCACGTGAATCCTCTTTGGACGGCTGGTCTCTCGCGGAATTCTGTTTGGCAGTTGGATGTGTCCACAAATGAGGATAACAAGGGTCTTGAATCTTGATGCAAAAGATGATGCACAGGTCATTTGTACTATTTTGTATGAGTGGATGTTTTCTTGGCTATAAGGATCTTATGGTCAGAGAGGATCCTTCTTCAGGTAGCTCTGGGAATTTAATTTTCATCAAGAATAATGGTTCTTTTGCAGTGGTGGCTATTCAGGCAAGTTTATTAAGTTTGGTTGTGTGGGTGATCTGCTGATGATTACCAACAGGTGGAGAAGCTTATGGTATATATATATATATATATATATATATATATATATATATATAATATTATATATATATATGAAGGTTGAAGTTTCAGTGAGAACAACTTGTATATGAGAATGCAAGAACACTAAGTAGTAACTTTTTTCAACCAATAAGTAATCCGTTTTGGCTAAAATGTAACTAATTTTTCTTTGCATGTCAATCTTCATAAAAGATTACATTTTTAGGAAAAAGGATTACCATGTAATATCTAATACAAGGTTACATTTTTACTAAAATAGATTACTATTCTACTTTTCTCACACTCTTATATAAGGAGTGTTTGTCACTAAAACTTTATTTCTTTTTACCCATTTTAGTGAAAATATAATCCATTTTTTACATATTACATCACAATCCTTTTTCCTGAAAATATAGTCCTTGTGGGAAATTGGCTCCGCAAGGAAAAAAAAGTTAACAAAAATAGATTATATATTGGTTAAAAAGGATTATAACAAAGTGTTCTAGTATAAGGATTGTTCTCATGGAAATCCGACCCTATATATATATATTTATATAAAATTTGATTAAAAAGACACCAAGAGGGTGTTGCATTCACAAAAGAAGGGATAATGACAAAAGGCTCAATCCCTCATGCTATTGTGGATCATTTTATCTATAAAATCAAGGAAAATCTTCCAAACCTTTGCAAGCCAACCATTTTCATCCTCTTTTCCAGGCAACTAGGGGGTATCTCATAAGATAGACAGACTCGGTTAGTGGATTTGCTAGAAGTTAAGTGGTTTAGTGTTGATGATTCAGGCCCTGTGGAGTAACCACTACTCCAGGGAATCACTTAACATCCTCAGAATGGAAATGTTTTAGATACTTCGGTGGATTGGATGGGTTGTGTCTTTCTTGTTGTAAGGAGGCTGATGAACATGCATAAAATCTTCTTGGAAAAATGGGGCTGACTGTTCTGCCACTAACTGTGAATGATTTGAATGTTGAAGATTTCAGGTCTGAGTCCGAGTTTTTTCTACGACAATTATGCTTGATATCCTCTCTTAGAAAAGTATTTCTTTCTTATGTAATGAAAAAGGATCTCTGAGTGGTCTTCATCTTACTGGGGTTTCCCTTTTGAGAGCAATTTCTCCTCTATGCCTTTGTGAAACCTGCTGTTTCCTCGTGTTTCTATTCCCTTTTAGGTGAGAATTACCCTTGGTTGATTTTTTTTTTCTTTTCAAACATTTTCTTTTGGCTCTCCTTTCAAAGTCTCAGTAAACAATGGGAAATAGCAAATATTCTTTGGAGGTTGATAAGGTATCTTCTCACCTCAGCCTCAGGATATGTATGGTAAGGATAGAGGAGCATTTATTGAACTTGGACTTAGTGATACATTTAAAATGCTAAGCGTTGGTCATATGAATATATGATATGCTAAAGCATTTTACTATTTGAAAAATTCTTTGTGGCACAAATTTGGTCGTCGGAGGAATGGTTGGGATGCCAGAAGCAATTTACGACCTATTCAATTCCATGGAAGGTTATCTCAGCTGTTATTCCATCTCTCATATTTTTTTGAAGTGTAAATTTGAGATTGGTGACATTTTTCAAGTTGAAGGCTTCTTCTGGTGCAAAATTCCCTCAGTTGAACTCTCTTTTGAGTCTGTATTCCTTTTCAACCATTATGATTGAGAGTTATGGACTTATGGGAGCTTACTTCTCTTCTTTGCTTGTTGTCTTGTAGCCTCTTAAATTTGTCAATAAGATTGAGATAAGTGTTGAAGATTTCATGTTTCTGTTTGTTTACATGCTGATCATTCTCTTCTTAAAATTTGTTTATCTATAAAAAAATTATTGTACTCTGAATTCTGATTTAGGTTACATCTTACCCTATGTTGTTATATCCTACATCTCTGATACAATTTCTATCATCTCAAGAAATTTGTCAGATAAATTTTGAACTCCCTATCCCCCCCGCCCCCCCTCTCTCTCGCTCGTATGCGCGCGCGCGCGTGTGTTCCTCCTCTTGCTTTATCATAGTTCTAACTGACCTGATTCTTCTGTGTGATATCGTAGATTTTGTGTGAAGTAGACTTGGATTCTTAATATCAAAACACTCCTTCCTCTGTTATCCATTCTTTGTCTTTCTCTCAATTCAGTTTAAATATCTATGCTTTTCTTTGTACTTTATTATTTATATGTCTTTTGGCCTACTGTCGTATAGACAATCCACTTTTTTTGCATTCAGGAGTTGGCTGACAAAAGGTTTTATTTGCTTGCAGATAATCTTGGAGAAGATTGTCCAGTCTTTGACAATTTGTTTGAGTTTTGTCAAATTTATGCGGGTGGAACCATCGGTAGTTTCAGGACCTTGTTTATCTGACAATGAACTTGTGTGGCACTTTTTATGTAAATGATAGAGTTATTTTCTGACAGATGCTGCTCGTAGGTTGAACAATCAACTTTGTGATATTGCTATAAATTGGGCGGGTGGCTTGCATCATGCGAAGAAATGCGAGGCTTCCGGATTCTGTTACATTAATGACTTAGTTTTGGGTATTTTGGAGCTTTTGAAATACCATGCCCGTGTTCTTTACATTGATATAGATGTACATCACGGTGATGGTGTTGAAGAGGCATTCTATTTCACTGACAGGTATGCAACCTCTTTAGAAATAGAAATGTATATGGCATCATGCTATAATATGAATGTATGTAACTTATTTTCAGTTCATCTGAGGCGAGATCTATACTAGGTTGTTTATTACTGATCTTTTTAGGATAACGATGCACATGAACAATACATTCTTGTATTTTTGTAAGATTTTGACATGCCTTATGGAGTCAGAAGTCTTACTAAAGTTCCATATGGTAAAAATATCTTCATTGGTGGTTGCATAATTGCTTTCCTTTATGGTATTCCTTGCTTTGTGTTGCAGAGTGATGACTGTTAGTTTCCATAAATATGGTGATCTCTTCTTTCCTGGATCAGGAGATGTCAAGGTAGGATCTTTAGTGACTTTCTCTGTTTTTAACATGTTATTGGTTGCTCAACACTCTGGCGTTTCTGGTATTTCTTATCCTAGCCTGTTTGTTGTTGTATGCTTGTTCTCATTACTTTAACTAGAGAACAATTCTTTGATATTGATCTCTTTTGTCATTGATCATGAAGGAAACTGGGGAGAGGGAAGGGAAATACTATGCCATAAACGTTCCTCTTAAGGATGGTATTGATGACACTAGCTTTACTAGATTGTTCAAGACGGTATGTTTATATTCAGATGCCTTCAAGTCTAATATGGACAATTGAGCATGTTGTACTGCAAACAAACGATGAACTCTTGTCTTATTATATGCCGATGTGCAGATTATTTCTAAGGTTGTCGAGTTTTATCAGCCTGGAGTGATTGTTCTGCAATGTGGAGCGGATTCTCTTGCTGGTGACAGATTAGGCTGCTTCAACCTCTCTATTGATGGTGCTGGTTTTTGTAATTCGACATTTTGTCTTATTGTTTGCTGGTAATTCTGTTGGCATGAATTTGCTGAAGGGATTTCTGGAGGACTGCTAAGTGCTAATGATAGTTGTGCTAATGGTGTAACAATTAACAGGGCATGCAGAATGCGTTAGGTTTGTGAAGAAATTTAATCTTCCCTTGCTGGTAGGTTCCGGGAAATTATATGTTTTTTAAGTTATATTTTTGTTGCTTTTCTGAAGTAGTCTAATATGAAAGGTCTTGTTATTAGGTTACTGGAGGAGGTGGCTACACAAAGGAGAATGTTGCTCGATGCTGGACTGTAGAAACAGGGGTTCTTTTAGATACAGATCTGCCAAATGGTATTCTTTCTAACCTAGTTGCTGTGGCATGTCGTGGTTAAAATCAATATTCTTTTTTCCTTCTCCAATCCTTCTATGGTCTTGCTGTCTTTCATGCCTTTCATTGTCTTTCCTGCAGAGATTCCTGATAATGAGTATATCAAATATTTCGGACCAGATTATTCCTTAAGGATTCCCAATGGACACATTGTAAGTTTGTGCTCTTAACTCCTGCCTCTCATGTACTCCATGTTTAATTAATGGCAGGCCATTTTCTATTTGGACCATCTCAAAAGTCAAACCAGTAGGTCACCTTTTAATTTTCCATATTACTCTTAATACTACATCCTTAACTAAAAGTTCCAAGGAAAGACACCTGGATGGTGGTGGTATAAAAATCTAAATATTGCAATAGTTATAGTGCATTAACTTTATTTCTTAACAATGATCCTAGTAGAATGTAACCTATTATTGATTGGTGAAGGAGTAGTGTATAATAATTTGGCCTGGTAAATTTTTGGCAGTCTTGTGGACTTGTTTTTAACTAAAGCTAGCAGTTTCTTTTTGTGGATAATACTTCATAAGCTTGAAGCTTAGCTTGGTATGGTTTGGTTTGATTGACCAGGAGAACCTGAACAGTAAATCATATTTGACAACAATCAAGATGCAAGTTCTCGAAAATCTTCGGTGTATTCAACATGCACCAAGTGTACAAATGCAAGAGGTCAGTGGCAACAACAGTTTTGGCTTTACCAGCATATTTTATGAAATAATGTATATGTCTTTGTCTACCCTTTGGGGAAATGCAGGACATCATGAACTGTGTATCCAAATTATGATATCACATCTTTTTACTTCCGGTTTTTACACCACCATAGTTCGAAAATACTGTTTCGGTCACGATCGCAGTAATGGTCACGATGATGCAATATCGGCTTAAACATGAAATATCCCTAGAATCCGCCTAAAATGCCGGTTTTTTAACACCTCTACGATGCGGGTAATATCGGTTTGGTAGATTTGAAAACCTTTACGACACGGGCGATACGATACGATGCGGCCTTGTTTTGACACCATGCCAAGTACCCCCGTGGTTCCACTAAATTTGTGAGGTACCACCTATAGTTTCGAGAATGTACAAGGTACCCTTTAGGTTTAATACCCTTTAGGTTTATACCCTTATTGAGTAACGACATAAACTGCCCATCAGTTTTTTTTTTTTTTTCCTTTCCTTTTCTTCTCCCTTATCACTCTCACTTCTCCCACCTCCTTTTTCTCCCCTCTTCTTTCTTCTCTCACCTTCTCTCTCTTTACCCAGTTCCCTCATCCTCCCTTTAATTTTGCTCTCTTTCTTCTTTCTATAAGCATACACAATCCCCAACTTCTTTCCTAAAAATGAACCACTATTTCATTTTTTAAAAACCCCATTTTTTTGGAGGATGAAATTCACCATCTTTTAGTCATCTAACAATCTTATTACTGTCATCATCATCTTTTCATTCTCTTTGCTCTGTTATTCCCTGTTTTTGCAGCACCAACTAATACATAAACTTCCTCACAATCTGTCTCTTTTAACCAAACACTAACATCCAAAGTTGGTAAGTTGACTTTTTTTTTTTGAAAAAGAATCGCAAGAAATATTATGTTGGAATATGGTTCAAACATATTCCTTCAAATGGCATCCTCAATTGGGGTGTTGCTGCTCATTTCTTCTATCTCTCATCAAATACACTCAATTCTCTCTTCATCGCCTTAATTTTCTTCTCTGATTTGAAAATGTTCAATAAATTGATGAAATTATAACAGCCCCAGAAAGGAAATCCCAAATCAATAAGTACCCTAATTTGAAACCCAATTCTATGGTGTGGGTCAACTTGGGAACCTGCAACAACAACAATAAATGTACAACAACAAAAGCTGCCTAGCAACAACAGCGGCGGAGAAGAAATAAGTATAATATGTGCAAATTTCAAATTGCAGTTGGGTATTTTTACTTTGTAAATATGAGAGGGAATGTAGACTCTTCGTGAGAGTTGATGTTTAGAGAGAGAGTGGTGATGGAGCAGTGGGAAAAAAGTAGATATAATGTAGACTCTTTGTATCTTCTAAGCTTTGGTTTTTGTCCTAAAAATTCTAATTATAAGCTGTAAAGTAGTTTTATCAAAGAGTTCAAAAAGATTTGTGTGTCAAATTACTGGGTATTGCTTTCAAAGTTCATCTTTGTTTTTAAGGAAATGGTTCATATTGCTCAACGATTAATACTTGGAAATTAATCAGCAGTCGAAAGCAAATGAAAGATGTTGTCGAAAGCAATAAAAGATTGAGAGGAAAAGAGAGAGGGGAGGGAGGGGGGGGGGGGGTGGAGTCAGTGTTCAATGAGTGCTTATACCACATGGTACTTGGTGAAATACTGAAATGAGTTCAGAGTGGATACTGGACATTAGGTGCAAGTCATGATAATTTTCAAAACCGATAGGTGCAGCTGGTGTATTAGTGAAAACGCAAGGATATCCTACGCACTTTTATGACTCCAGGGATACCTGGTGAGAAAACTATTTTACTTCCAAGTTCTAATTGAGGGTTACAATGTCAATGTCATGTAATCATGTTGTAGAGAGATGTATTTTGCTTTAGCAATTGGCTGCTAGCCGAACTTTAAATTATGGCAAAAGTGAGCTGAGCCGATTCAGATTGATTGCAGGTTCCCCCTGATTTTTATGTTCCCGACTTTGATGAAGATGAAAACCCCGATGAGCGAATTAACCGTAAGCCTCACCAAGCAATTTTATACACCACACTTCCATTTGTACTGATCTGATTACTTGTGATCTTATTGTTTTGGATTTCTTGTTCTTTCTGTGAATTTGAATTCCCAGAGCACACACAGGATAAGCTAATCCAGAGGGATGATGAGTATTATGATGGTGACCAAGACAATGATCACAACATGGACGATATATAGGGGTGTCGATTGAAGACTTGAAATCACATTCTTTTGGACTTAATTAGTGCTGCTATTGGGAATGTAAATAATTAGGTTATAATTTAGAGTACACCTATTAATGTGATAGGCAGTTTGCATTTTAGTCGGCTTAATTTGAGCTTATGTGTCAGTTACCATGTAAATTTGAAAGATAATCGTAATATTATGGAATAGGTCAATTTTTTCCCCACAAATTTAGTCAAGAGTAGCAGACATTCAAGTTTTTGTAGATTGAGATCTTATATTTTGTGTAAGTTTATTGTTGGTAATTTCCGTAGAGTATGTGTGTTGTCCAACATACTTCTATTTGTGTTGTTTCTTCCTTGCTATTTCCCTTGGTTCCGATACTCATATTGAGCTCATAGCTGTGGTACAGTGGTACTGTGGTAGACTGTAGTTTGATATCTGTGTGCATGCACAAAGTTGTCTCATAAGAGAATATGTATGGCCGTGCTTAATTTTGACTTTTAGTTTTGAAAATGACATTGAAACAAAGACAAACTAGTTATACTAATAATTTACTATCTTCGTTTTTTATTATTTGCAACGATTAGACATTTTCCCTCTCTACTTTATGTCAAATTGATGCACATAATGAAAAACGGAGATAATATATTTAGTTTTTTTTTTGTATATGCAAGACATCATTAGGAAATAATGAGAAAAAAGAATACTTAAATCAAGGATGAAGTGAAAAGACTTTAATCCAAGATTGAAGTGACTATGCTCTCAAATAATGATGTTGGAAAAGGAGTCCTGTTTACATTATATATAAATTATTCTCTTTGTAAGGAACGAATAAATTAAAAGTAATGGTGAAAAACATGGGAATTATTGCACTGTTAAGTTAATTATGACAAAAATATATTTTGTGGTACCTTTGTCCTTAAATATGGGATTAAATGAATTATGATGGGGTGACCCAAAGAAAAATTGATACTCGTGTATCTACTAATTAACTAGGATTAATTGTATTATTGCATTGTCAACTTAATTAGGACAAAAATATATTTTGTGGTACCTTTGTCCTTAAATATAAGAATATTTGAATTATGATGAGGTGATTCAAAGATACATTGATACTTGTGTATTTACTAATTAACTAGGATAAGTCAGTCCTACATGAAATATATATATAAATAGGTTGTTCAGGATTTTGAGTTTCGTATGGTGATTCTTATAAAGTCTCTAATGAGTTTAAGTGTAGTTGAATGAGGAAACGGTTGATTTTAATGTCCTTAGGTCCAAAATGGTGAATAAAATGAGTGAGGTATCAAAAAGGAAAAGGTTGGGGTCTCAAATATCGCCTTGTACTAGATTTGCTGCTCTCACGCAATCTTATATCTTATTGAAAAGTCTAGGTAATTTCTTACAACGACGAACGCAAAATTTTGTAATTGGGAGTGTCAAGAATAAAATATATACATACAAAATATATATATAAATAGGTTGTTCAGGATTTTGAGTTTCGTATGGTGATTCTTATAAAGTCTCTAATGAGTTTAAGTGTAGTTGAATGAGGAAACGGTTGATTTTAATGTCCTTAGGTCCAAAATGGTGAATAAAATGAAGTGAGGTATCAAAAAGGAAAAGGTTGGGGGTCTCAAATATCGCCTTGTACTAGATTTGCTGCTCTCACGCAATCTTATATCTTATTGAAAAGTCTAGGTAATTTCTTACAACGACGAACGCAAAATTTTGTAATTGGGAGTGTCAAGAATAAAATATATACATACAAAAAATTGTATAATAAAAATATTATATTGAATCAAAGTAGTAGCAAAAAATCTGGTATATGTTTTCAAACATGTATCAGACAAACAATTGTATATTAAATAGATTAAACTAGTCACTCTATCCGTTCTCTTCTTTCAATATTGGTTTTGAGCAATTGCCTAAAATTTAAATTAGGCGATTTCTTATAAGACCAACGATAGGTGAAGAGTAGAGAGGAAAGTGAGTTTTTTATTCACTTGGAAAAGAAACTATTTTTCACCATTGTAAAAACTTGTATTCAGTTTTACCGAAAAATGTTTTATTTCCCAACTAAACACTACTACGGCTACCTCTGTTTTTTTAGTTGCAACGATTTGACATAAAGTAGAGAGAGAAAATGTCTAATCGTTGCAACTAAAAAATAATCCCCCCGTCCCAATTTATTTGCTACATTTTGCCATTTAGGGGTGTCTCAATTTATTTGTTACATTTGCAAATATTTTCATATATAGTACATAGGTCCCACACTCTATTTACAAATTTGCCATCACTCCCTTCTTGATTTTGTAAATGTTTTCATATATAATACGTAGGTCCCATAATTTACCTATTTGCTTTTTTGTTAATTCCATTTATGTCAATGGTCCCCACTCCCTCTTTGGTCTTTGTGAAAAAGTGCTTGTAGCAAATAAATTGGGACGGAGGTAGTAGTATTAATAAAGTATGAACTTGGGAAAATGTTTTGCTTATCCCACCGCCAACTTTCTCAACTGATCATCAATCAACTCAGAAGATTTCACAGTCATCATCGCTGCGCAAGGAGGAGCAACACCCACAAATTTCCAACTTCAAGTAAATTTCAAGTTAGGTTCGTCAAGATTATCACTTTATTTGGTCACATAAATTATTCATCATCAATCATCAAATTCTATACTGTATCTCAATTGGGGAATCAATAAGATTTCAGATACCATTGTTTGCTTTTTTGGGTAAAATTTTTTCATAATTAATTCACATAATTGAGTGAGCCCTTGAATTAAATTAAAGTAGTGAAGAAATAAGCAGCCTAGGTTGCACAGAGGCGGATACGGATAAGGATATGGGTTCGGATTTGGGTACGGGGACGGAAAAAAGCAAGATTTTGTAATTTAAGGAATGGGTACGCTTAACCATACAGAAACGTATCGCCGTATCTGTAATGGGTACAGTTACGAGTACGTGATCTAGAAGAAGTACCCGTGCTACATAGTAAGCAGCTCCCTTACAAGTTTGTAAATTGTACGTGGCCAAGTGGCAAGCTTCAACTTAAATGTGTTTCTGATAAGTGATTAATAGTGAATGTTTGATCATGACAATCCTCCCATTATAAAATATAAGTAGCTTTTGGCTGATTTAGGTTCTATGAACTTAATTTATTGCTTCTGATTAACTTTGGAAGCTTATTCAATCCGTTTGATTGTTAGATATTTTCTTTTGGAAAATTACAAAATTACTTTTAGAGTATAAGTTAGAACTTACTGAAATGTTATATCTATTTTATATCTTCTGTTCAGAGTGTTAGAATTGGTGCAATTATACTAAGTAGTCAATCATGAATGTCGTTAAAAGATCAAAATCTGAACTTCTTTCAGGTTGTGTTTGAAAACATCTTGTGCTTCTCCCTCTCCTTTGCAAGCTCCCTCAATTTTATCAATCGATTAGTAGGTCTGTCCACCTTTACACATATGTGAACCGTCAAACAGAACAATGAACTGATGGGAGAATAGGAATTGAAAGCCGAAAGTATAGAAATTAATAACTTATGTTTGTCTGTGTTAATAATTGATAAAGTATAAAACTATTTTTGGGCTCCAACCATCAACTTAAGTTTTTGGTTGAGTTCGTCCTCTGACATGGTACAAGAGCCAGCGTGATAAAGTCACGGGTTTTAAATTTTTAATATCATCCACCCCTCCTTTCTAAGTGAAATATTTAGCGCTAGGTATGAGGGAAACATCTGTTGCATCCACACTTCAGGCCCATTGGTCTCCAACCATCCGCTTAAGCTAATGTTGTGCTCATGCTTTATCGTGTAAATTCATGATTGCAGGTGCTTTAATATATAAACTGAAAGCCAAGCTCCGCAAAAGAACACCAATCATGTCAAACAGCAAAAAAAACAGATTCCTGAGTTTTTCTTTGATGCCATTTGGTTCATCTAGAGGTTTAACAAAAAGAATCAATATGAAACAAGGGGAGGATTGTATGGTATGATTTTCTCTTCCTTCATTTCTCAAGCTAAATAACGCTTTTTATCTGTTGCCAACTGTCTTAAGAGATTGTTGGTTAATGCAGGGAAGGGGTAAAGGCTTATTTTTCCGTGGTAGTAATGTAAATTTTCTACACAGTGGAAGATTAGTGCTAGAAGAAAGTATTTCCTTATTTCATGGTAAAACCAACCCCATTCGTTGTTTTTCAATTGATGAACTCAACACCATGGTTTTGGATTGCGACTCTCATGTTTTTTCCGATGCATTCTCCAAATGGTATAAAGGTATTTGGGAGGGAAGACCTGTGATTGTAAGGTTACATGATCGTATCACAGCTTACGGTTGTGGTATAGAGTGCATCATACGTGAAATTGTCGTTGCCACACAGATGGGCTCTCATAATAGTGTCCAGAAGCTCCTAGGATGCTGCCTTGAGACAGACTTCCCTGTTATGGTTTATGAATGGGTTGGAACTGAAACACTTGCAGATCGCATACTTGGCTATGGAAACCAACACAGACAACCACTAGAATGGAAGGCAAGGCTAAGAATTGCCTGGGAAATTTCCCATGCCATTGCTTATCTGCACACTGCTTTTCGTAGGCCCATCATTCACAAGGACTTGAAACCTGCTATAGTGTTTCTAGACCAAGACAATGCTGCCAAATTGTCTGATTTTAGTCTTTCTGTTTCTATTCCGGAGGGTGAAGAGTATGTGCAATCTGATAAATTAATAGGATGTTTTTCTTATCTCGCACCAGAATACCGCATAGAAGGCAGGGTAGCAGGGAGTGCAGATGTGTACTCTTTTGGTGTGTTATTTCTTGTGCTCTTGACGGGAAAAGCTGCTGTGTTCTCTCCAACAGCTGAAGGCGATGACAAGATGTTGTTAGTTAACTGGGTAACAGAATGTCTTAAAGGCAAGTGTGTCAGTGAGATTGTAGACCCATTGATCTTTGCAAACAAAGTGATGATCAGTGAGCTTCTCCAGCAGCAATTAAGAGCTTCGATACAACTTGCACTACAGTGTACAGAAGAAGAAGCAGACAGTCGACCAACAATGGTGGATGTTGCGACTGAACTCCACAACCTGCTTAGGTCCTCGTAAACTACCCTCTAACACTGACAGAACAGAGATCTGGGAATTTCAGTAAGCAGGATATCTGTCATTAGTAAACAACCAGGTCAAAGTAGTTTACGCAACTTCAATTTACCTTTCCAAATTACAGATCTGATTTAGACTTAAGAGTATGAGAAAGTTCAATTGCCACGTTGCTTTTAGCTGCTCTAGAAAATCAGAAAGGAAAGCGAACTCTTTGATGGTGATGGTATATGTCAGTAATCAGTGACAAAAGCATTATGTTCTGTATTAATTGGAATGTAGCCCATTCTGAGATTATTCAATTTCTACCGCAAATAGTTACAAAGTCTTATTTTCATTCTCACAAATCTTATCTGTAAAATTGTGTCTATTGTTTATGTTACGAGAAAATTTGGGTTGCCTTATGATAAGCCTTTCATTCCTTCTTTTCCATTCCTGAAAGCCATTAATAAATTTAATGTACTCTATGGGTGGCCTGGTATCTGGTGGTCTAGTTATAACAAAATTGTGAACTTGGAACACTGCAGTGAATGGCAAAATGGAGAGAAGTTTCTGCAGCTATTTTCTATTGTCTAAGTAGAGTAAGGACTGCTTTTGTTGTCAGTACTGCTAGTTGCTTCAAAATGATAAGTCAACTTTGATGCATTCAGTCTTCGACATGTTTTATTATATCATCAACACTATTCATGTAGCTGATCTGATTTAGTCAGTACGCTATGGTGATGATGGAAAGAAATAAGTCCAGGACTAAAGAATTTGCAGACTGCAACTTCTGTAAGGTACGATGACAATTTCTCCTGTTTCGCGTATGTTTGAGGTTCATGATGGATATTCCGTAGTACATAATTACACTTAGTCGGCTTTCCTGCATTATATGTTGATCTTGAATTCTTGATATTGGTGAAGAGATCAGTAATACTTATTTGCTTTCCTAGGACAAAATTCAAATACTATGGTATCTCTCAACTAGCTGTGAGATTCTTTCAAAATTGATTGTAAAGAAAATTGCATTTCCTTTCGTTCATTACAGTTTCCCCTTAATTCTAAGGTCAGAGTTAGTACTTAGTACAAGCTCTTTCTTCAACTTGTGGAGTGTATTGCTACATACTAAGTACTTACTAACTTTTTATGTGTATATCACGATGGCTCTCATTCACTTCTATAATCCGTGAACTCCTATACTAGTGATTGGATTTGGATGTGCTGCAATCTAGATATAGAAAGGCAACTGGCAAAGTTTCATGTAGGGAACTCTAATCATGTCAATGTCATAAGAAATGGCACAAGTAGGAGCATCTTTCATGTGCTTTAAATTGTTGATGGTGCATGCTACTTCTTGTTTCTTTCTTTTTCTCTTGGTAAATGAAGTATTTTTCTAGTCTTGCCTGTGTTATAGTTGACTTATGTCAGGGATCTTTCTGTCACCATTTATCTAGCTATAAGTAAAAGAAAATATACGGTCAAAGTAGTCCTAATTTGACCAGGTATAGTGAATGGTGGAACAAATAAAAAATTTGCTGTCAAAGTTGTCCTAATTTGACCACATATATAGTACTACCTCTGTTTTTTTTAGTTGCATCATTTGCTTTTTCACATTTGCCGAGACGATTCTTTGAACATTAATATCTCTTATTGGGTGTAAGTAAAAATTATAAAAATTTGATATTTGGAGTTGTCGAGACGAATCTAACAAGACCCCACTTGACTATGTTTTTTCTTATATAATAATGCGAGATAGTTCATCAAAGTTGGTTGATGAATAGTGCCACAAACCAAATGTTGCAACTAAAAAAATACGGAGGTAGTATTTGGTAGAACAAAAAAGACAGGAAGGAGTTGTTCGCACAGAAAATAGATGTTCAATAAAGATAATATCTGGTTTTACGTATATTGAACCTTTTTAGAGGTTCTCCCTATGATATTTTCTTAATTATGTAACAGATATTTGTGATGAGAAAAATAATTGTTAGGTAGATGTCAAATATTCTTGCCAAACGAAAAAGAGCTAGATGTTAATAACTGTGAACCAAAATTTTCATACCATGTTGACTTTATCCTCGTCATTACATGTTATGTTCCTGCTTTTTTTTTCTTTTCAGTCAATTGTATTAGTAGACGTAGACTTGGAAGTTGGGTGCCAGTGATGGTTGACTTATAATTCAATTGTGTGCAACTCCAACTTATGCTAAATTATACTGTATGTAATTGATCGCAAACACTGTTGTATATATTTTTTTTGACAGAACAAACTCTGTTGTAGATCAAGAACTATTAGGACAATACGTCTGTAAAATCTAGGACTATGTATTTTTTCATTTGAAATATATTCATTAGTTAAAAATCTTCAATTGCTAAGCTACAATGTTCTTCAAAGAAAATTCATGGTGACATAATGTGAGCTAATGGGATAGTAGTATCAAGTATGTCATGATTTCGTGACAGAAGCCAGAAGGTGCTTCAAAACTGCAAGGATGTCAACTCGTCTGGAGAAGATGGTAAGACTACTATGGCCTCAAAGCAACAAGAAACCACAAGATGAAATGGTATGAAACTACAACTTTTCTCTTTTCTGTTTTGCAAGTCTTTGGGTTTAAGCTATCCTTTTCAACCCCAAACATTTTGAAGTTCTCACTTGTTTAGAGGTTGATACATTATTACTTGACATTCTTAATCAGTTTTTTAAGGTCAATCGATCATTTTACGAAGGCATTTCCTTTAATTGGAATGGTTTGAATTAATCCATTGTTAAGACTGTAATGAGAAGTTCAGCCATAATTGGGATTATTTCTATAGATTTCTCATTTTATCAATTCATTTATATTTATATTGGACAATTGGTCTACGCAGAGAGCGGGTAAAGAGAAGATCTTTTATGGAAGCGAAGAAAACTTTATAAGGAATGGAGCATGGGTACTTGAAGACAGCATTTCCTTGTTTCATGGTCGAACAAACCCTATCCGCCACTTCTCAGTTGATGAGCTCAACAACTTAAATGTGGAATATGCTAGTATTGGGTACTCTGGCTGGTACCGAGGTTTTTGGGAAGGGAGAATTATATTAGTAAAGATGAATGGATATTATAATTATAATGAGATTTCGCGTGAAATTGTGGTTGCCACACAAATGGCTACACATAATAATGTCCACAAACTATTAGGATGTTGTCTTGAGACTATATCTCCTGTTCTTGTTTACGAGTGGGTGGCTGCCGATACCCTTCAAGACCGTATATTACACAGAGATGAGAACCATTATAAACTACCAGTATTAGAGTGGAAGGACAGGTTAAGGGTTGCCTGGGAAATCTCTCATGCAGTTTCCTATCTTCACACTGCTTTTCCTAGTCCCATCGTCCATAGATACTTACAACCTGATAATATTTTCTTGGATCAGGATAATACTGCAAAGTTGTCCAACTTTAGTCTTTCTGTTGCTATTCCCGAGGGTGAAGAATTTGTGGTACAAGATTTTATAGTAGGTACTAATGGCTATATGGCACCTGAATATCTTGAAGATCGAAAAGTGGCGGAGTATACAGATGTGTATTCGTTTGGTATGCTTTTCCTTGTGCTCTTGACAGGAAAGCATGCTACATTTTGGACTACTAGCACGGGAGAGGGGAGAATGTGGACTAATTTAATTGAATGGGTAACCAAAGAATTTCGGAAGGAGGGCATAAGTGAGATTGTAGATCCTGCAATCACTAAAAGTGGAGTTGCAATCACAGAGCTGAGTTCATCGATAGAGCTTGCACTCAGGTGCACAGCAACCGAAGAAAACAGTAGGCCGACTATGGTGGAAGTTGCGACTGAGCTCAACGACATGATTAGATCCTCGAAATCTATCATGAGCATCAATAGTGCTGTCTGATTCAGATGAAGTACTATTGTTGATTTTGTATATGTTTTCGATTTTTCAAGGTGATTAATGGTGGAATACCGTGAGCTAACGGGATACAGTTTATGAAAAAGCTCGATAGAAGGTGATTAAGATTACTGGTGGGAAGATACAATCCCTGCCAAACACTTGCAGTGAACTCCAAACTGTTGGGCTTATGGATCCCTTCCTATGTGGAGAAGCCGGTTTATTTTCTGTGTTATTTTTGGGGGCAAGCAAATTGGTTCTTTATTTCTTCAAAAAAAAACTGGTTGTTGGCCAAGAGATGAAAGCTTCATTGAGAAGCTTCTTGTGTTGACTTTTGAGGTAACTCACATGCATATAAGGCAGCAAGTTAGCTTTCTTTGCTGTATGAATAAAAGTCAACTCTAAGGGATTAAGTAAGAAAACAGGAAGTTCAAGAGTAGGCCCTCTTCACGATTTTCTGGGCACAACAACCTCTGTTCGAAGGTTGTTCTTGGTAAGATTTGGCTGAAATTTTGGCAGCATATACAGGACATCTTGGGGGCTACATTTTTGACGGTGTAATTGTTACTCGGTGCTCTGGTTAGTGAGATATTGCTGCTGTTCTGAACTCTGTTTTCTGGTGATATTTCTCACTCTTTCTTTTCTGTAAGAAGCTCTTTATAATTTTTTTGTGTTGGTTAAATCAAGTACCTATTGTAGACTTGGAATTGGGTTTGTGTAACCTTCCTTTTATCGCAATAAGAGCAATTGGGTGGATTCCCTAGTTGACTCGTGGTTTTTACTCTCTGCATCAAAGGGGTATTCCATGTAAAAAAAATCCTCCTGTTTTTGCTTGATCATTTATATAGCCAATTGCTTATCTTGTTGTGATTATTGGTTGAAATTGTTTGGTAGACGACAAATTGTATTTATGGTGATTTGGGTGTGACTTTGAACAAACTAGAAGTTCTACAGTGTTTGTTTTCATCACTTGAGTATTTCCGCGGGTTATGTTTCACCTCAACACAAACGTGTTAACTCGCATGAAAAAACATAATGAGTAAGGATTCAAACCTCAAAGATATTAGAGAGGAATTTGATTTGTTTGTATGAAAAGCAACTATAAGTGTGAGAAGGCAATGGAGTTCAGATTTGGATCATTTTGGTATATGCTTTTTTCTTGCAAAGTGATGGGTTATTTGATGAGAAGCTTAAGATCATACTTTAGGGTTTCCCACGACAACTCATAACCAATCATCTTTCACGAATTGGTCGAGATATCAAAGTAAGGAGTTGTCTTTGATCTTGGGGACTAAAATTTACAAGTTTGGAATTAGGATACTCTAAAAACTAGTTGATGGTTTATTAGGAGCAGATAATCAATCCACTTAGCAGATATAGTTATATGCCTTCATTTTTACTAATTAAATTTAATTTCTTAAGAATATTAATCTATCTTTATATTTTGAAAAAATAGCTTGATTCAAATTATCACTGACTTTTGTCAAAATAACCGTACTTTGTCATTGTCAGTGTTCTTGAACAATTTGTGAGGAAGATTCTGAACTTCAAACATGTTAACTCGTGCAAAAAAGAAAGCAACACGAGTATGGGACCAAAGTAGCCTTAAACCTCAGGTATGAAACTACAACTTCACCTATAAGAAAGTAGGTGAAATTCATAATTTATTTAACTGTTATAACTTATAACACACTAAAACACTTATATTACTTACCATTCTCTTCAAATTTTCTTCCCACATTTTGTAGTTACAAGGTATAACAGTTAGGAATACATTACTCCTTAGACGGTAAACATGACAATCCAAGGGATGATTTCAATTCATTTATTCATGAATTGATGGCAGAACATAATTTCTGTTTGTAAATTCATTGGTTGATGCAGCTAAGGAAAAAGTACTTAATTTTCCATGGACGTGAAAAATATTATATAAGGAATGGAGCATGGTTACTTGAAGAAAGCATTTCCCTGTTTCATGGTAAGGCGAATCCTATTCGCCATTTCTCAGCTGATGATCTCAACAACATGAAAGTGGACCGACTGCCTTTTTATAGACAGGGTTTCTACAACTTGCACCTCGGCTCTTGGGAGGGAATGGTTGTAGTGATCAAGAAACCTCATGTAGCTGATCATGATATGAAAGAACATTTTTTGCGTGATATAGTGGTTGCCACACAAATGGATACTCATAATAATGCCCAAAAAATATTAGGATGTTGCCTTGAGACTGATCATCCTGTTCTGGTTAATGAATGGGTCGCATATGGAGATTTAAGGGATTCTATGCCAGCGGGAGATGGGAACGACCAAAACGAACGAATATTAGAGTGGATGGACCGGCTAAGGATTGCATGGGAAATATCTCATGCCGTTGCCTATCTTCACACTGCTTTTCCAAGGGTCATCATCCACAGGAATTTGACACCTGCGAGTGTGTTTTTGGACCATGACAACAGTGCGAAATTAACTGATTATTGTGTTTCTGTATCTATTCCGGAGGGTGAAGAATTCGTTGAAACAATGCATATAGCGGGAACTTATGGCTATATGGCACCTGAATATGCAATGCATAGTATTGTAACAGAGAGTACTGACGTGTATTCATTTGGCATGCTTTTTCTTATGCTTGTGACAGGAAAAAATCCTGTTCACTTCATCCAGGGAGGAGGGCAACTGTATGAACAACGTGATGAATTAGTTACTTGGGTACAAAATGGCATAAGAAACATGCTCAACATCAACATTCAAGATTATGCAATTACTAGAAATGCACTAGCAACCATTGAGGACCTCCAACTGAGAGCATCTACAGAGCTTGCAATCAGGTGCATCGCTGCAGAAGGAGAGTGTAGACCAACAATGGTGGAGGTCGCAACTCAGCTCAAGAACATGATTAGGCCCCCCCAGGTAATGACTTTTCAAGACAAGTGTATCTGTGTATGTTGATGAAAAAAAAGATGATGTTTTCCATTCTTTGATAGTAGTACAACAAAAATCATTTAGTTTTTTCATAAAAAGCTTATTAGGTGTCTTTTTCAAATATGTAGCATATATTAGGTATAGTTCCTCAGACACTTTTCTTCAGAATAGCTATAATGGAATGTCTCAACTCTATATTTAGTTTTTGTTAATTTCATTGTTTGTCACAGGGTGAGTGCATATACAGGATTTTCCAAGGAAGCAAAGAAAATTTTATAGATAATGAAGCCATTGTACTTGAAGAAAGCATTTCCATTTTTGGTCACAGAGTAAACCCTGCCCGCTACTTTTCAGTTTATGAGCTGAACAACATGAATGTGGAGTACTGGCATAAATGTTGTAATTTGTATCAAGGTTCTTGGGAAGGGAGAGCTGTTTTTGTAAAGCTACCAGAAAACGTACTTAAGGTTCCCACATTTTCTAATGAGATCCGATCAAGGGTTTCGCGTGAAATTGTAATTGCTACAGAGATGACTTCTCATAATAATTTTCATAAACTATTAGGATGTTGTCTTGAGACTAAATTTCCAGTTCTTGTTTATGAGTGGATGCAAACTCTTGAAGATCGTATATTACTCCAAGATGAGAACCAAAACAAGGTACCTCTATTAGAGTGGAAGGACAGGCTAAGGATTGCATGGGAAATATCTGATGCTGTTTCTTTTCTTCCCTCATTTATTCAATGCCAAATCATCGACGAGTATTTGGAACTTGATGGTGTTTTCTTGGACCTGGACAACACTGCCAAATTGTCCAACTTCAACTTTTGTGTTTCCAATCTAGAGAGTGAAGAATATAGAATGGAGAAGTGCACAGATGTGTATTCATTTGGTGTGCTTTTACTTGTTCTTTTGACTGGAAAAACTACTAACTCTTCGTCTGTTGGTGTTGGAGAAAGTAGCAAGTCAATTGATATAATTGACTGGGTAACCAAAGAAACCATGAAGGACCATACTAAGGAGATTTTAGATCCTGTAATTACTAGAGGAGTGACAGATATTGAATACCATCAGATGCGTGCATGTCTACAGCTCGCACTCTTGTGCACAGCAAGAGAGGTTTACATGAGACCAACAATGCTGGAGATTGAATCTGAGCTTGAGAACTTGATTACATCTCCTGAATCTATCCCTACTACCAGCGATATTCAGGTACGACTTTCTTGACAATTATATTTGTTACTCTCATTCGACTTTACACATAATATATGACAGCCAATCATTTGTCATTTAATTTGGTTTTTTTGTTGCAGGGAGAACGAGTGCACAAAATTTTTCAAGGAAGGCAAGATAATTTCATAGAGAACGAAGACATGGTACTTGAAGAAAGCATATCCTTGTTTCATGGAAGATTGGATCCAATCCGCTACTTCTCAATTGATGAGCTCAACAGCATGAAGTTCTGTTCAAACAATGTGGAAATCTGGCAGAAACATTATGCTTGGTACCAAGGTTCTTGGGAAGGGAGAGCTGTTTTGGCAAAGTTATCAAACGGTGTATTTATGGATCAAGTAGAGGCTAATAAGTTCCTTCAGCACCTTTCGCGTGAAATTTTGGTTGCTACACAGATGGCCACTCACAATAATGTCCATAAACTACTAGGGTGTTGCCTCGAGACTAAATTTCCAGTTATTGTTTATGAATGGATGGCAGCTGAAACTCTTGAAGATCGTATATTACTTAAAGATGAGAACCAAAAGAAGCTACCTCTGTTAGAGTGGAAGGATAGGCTAAGGATCGCGTGGGAAATATCTGATGTTGTTTCCGATTTTCACACAGCCCATAGGCCTATCATCCTTACGAACTTGGAACCTGTTAGTGTTTTCTTGGACCAAGACAACACTGCTAAATTGTCCAACTTCAATTTTTTCTTTCCTGCTGGTGAAGAAAATAGAAGAGTGGCAAAGTGTAAAAATGTGTATTCCTTTGGCGTGCTTTTTCTGTCTCTCTTGACCGGAAAATCAATCGATTGGATTACATTGGAAATGGAAGGGGTAACGAAAGAATATAGAAAGGTCTGCATTAGTGAGATTGTAGATCCTGTACTCACTAAAAATGGAGTAGCAGCCACTGAACTGAGTGCAGCTATAGAGCTTGCACTTAGGTGCATAGAAGAAGAAACATATAGAAGGCCAACCATGGTGGATGTTGCAAACGAGCTCTATAACATGATCGACTCCTCTGAATCATTCGCTACCACCAGCTCTGGTGTCTAAAATCCAATGTTACAGGGGCATATCTCTCTGCTATGAAGCTGCCTTGAATTTTGGTTGATCATTAAAGTGTATGGTTTTATTTCCTTTTCCTACATTGCGTAATGTGAAGCAAGAACTAGAATCAAGACTAAATACTTATAAGAATAAACTTCGTCATTGTAACAATTAACATTGTCACATCGCGCTATTCAAGCTCTATATTTCTTTCTTGCCTGACTTTACTCACTTGTGATACTACATGTTAGTAGACTACATGTTTGTTATCATATTGGTTTATAGAATTCTTTGAAAAGAACTTCAGTGTGTTACACATCCTGCTTGTTAGAGTATTTAGGATCACACATCCTGCTTGAATGATTACTTGGTGAAGGGGGGTCCAGTTGAATACTGTCTCCTGCTGTCCTTCATTCGAGTGAACGTATGCAAAGCAAATCTCATATGCCAGAGGATGAAGTCCCTAGCTTAATATGATCCTTAATCGATCTCAAATAAATTTGATTACTTGAAAAATCGTGTATGCCAGAGGATGAAGCCAAGATAATTTCACAGAGGAAGTATTTGGATAGATGAGTATAGTATATAAGAGCTTAACATCAGTAACCATGCATATATAAGATTAACCATGCATATATAAGATTAGTTAGGTGATAACATCTACACCTGATAGATCAGGTGGATCACTTGGAATGAGACGAATAAGTGCAGGACTACTAACAGGCATGACCCGATTGACGGGACTACTAACAGGCATGACCCAATTGACGGCTTGATCCGGGCTGGCATAGACACTGGCCCTAGATATAACGCTTGTATTACTTAAGAGTTATATTGTGGTCTACATGAACATGAAGTTCATGCATATGAACCTATTGGTCATAACATAACTCATAAATTACCCCTTAAACTATACATTCCCTGTGTTTGTTAGTTGCAATTTGTAACATTACCTAATTTAAATTATTTTTCCTATCTTTCTCCTCCTAATCCTGGTCCTCCCTACACATCTTTCTATCTTTCTCCTCACCTAATTAATATGTGTCCTCTCATGTTGCAACTAAATCAGAATAGAGGAAGTATATATGAACTTTTAAACTTGAACTCAACTTATCTAAGTCGTCGTGTGTGACGTTATAAAACATGAATGTAGAAGTTTCTAAAAGTTGAAGTATGTCAATCTATTAGGTCGGCAAACATGTAAAAATATACACCTCTTAAGAAGTTATGCTTTTTATAAAATGAAAGAAGTTGCTTACTTAGATCCCTTGATCAATAGAACTTATAGAAGTGTGTGAAATTATAGTTGCCTTATAGTCCATAGTTGGGAAGTTTCCTAAGAGTTACATAGTTAACAAGATATTTAGGATTTGTTAGCTTCAACTTTTTTTTTATTAGTTAGCATCAACTTATTTATCCAATCTTATTTGAATTGAACTTACTCAACTTATTAGAATTCATCTTATTAGAAATCATTAGAACTTTCAAAGAGTTATTTTAAAAGGTGTTGGAATTTATTAAAACTTTTCTAAATTTATTACTTCCTCTAATTTTTTTAGTACTTGCAATTTTTACTATTTTAAGAAGTTCTCTATTACTTGTAATATTGACAATTATGGTAACACATTGTCTCCATTTCTCTCCTAACACATGATGATATTTCTTTTATCTATCTCTTCACCTTAGTTTTTGTGCAAGTTTTTTGTTGCTTGCAACGTTGTTAGTACTAAAAAAACTGAGGTAATATAACTTATCAAAATTTATAATACTTGAAACTTTTTTTTGTGAAAAATTGAAGTGAACACATCCTTGTTAGATAATCTAAAAAAAAAAAATAGTTGAATGGACCCTAATATTAAGGTGGCCCCATCGGCCCATCTCCATGACCCATGAAACTGGAAGTAGGGATGGCAACGGGTGGGATTTGGGTCGGGTGAGCCATCACCCGCATCCATCACCCAGTTCGATTGACTTTCATCTATCCATTCGTCACTCGCTTTACTCATCACCGAAATTCATCCATCACAATCGGCTGATTCGGGTCGGTCGGGGTGATTAACGGGTGAAAAATCTAAATATCAAATTTAGATTATAAGTATTAAAAAAAATAATATACCCAACTTCCACCTACACATTCCGAAATCATAAATAAATACACCGATGTTTTTAGCATAAAGAAAAGGTGATGTGTTTCACAATAATAAAGTCTCGACAACAATACTTCAACAATACGAGTTTGAACAACAAAAATTAAACGTTTAGTCATTCATTATACTTCAACAAAAAGTGTTTTGTAATTTGTTGGCAAGAATTCAAAATTTATTATAAAAAAAATTTAACGAATGGATAATGGATCAGGTGCTTAATTGGGTGATGGGTGAGAAATAACCACCCGCATCCTACCCGGATCCGTCATACGGTTCACCCGTCACCCGATCTTCATCCATTTATTACGATTTTTCACCCTTTTATTTAAATAGGATGGAGCGGGTTACTGGATATCCACTAGATATTGCATCCCTAGCTAGAAGCTCGAGTGGGTATGAGTCGGATAAAAAAATATACTTCCTCCATTTCAAAGTATTATTTGTGAGATATAAAATATTCTTTTATTGTATTCAATTCGAAACGGAGCAAGTATGTGAATGATTTAATAAGCCTGGAATCTCAAATTAACCATATTATTTTGACTACCATTGAAAATAAAGGTATGGTTTCTTTTTTCGTTTATAGTACTATTTCTTAAAATTTCTTAAATTATTCATTACTCAAAATTTAGTTTGATTTAGGTCTCCAATCTATCAATATCACTTTCGTTGATTGTTAAGTTCGATACATTGTAAATTGTAATTCTCAGTGTTAATCTTAACTATTTGGGGAGATCTTTAATTTTCTACAATTTCAACTTTTCAAATTATTAGATTCATGATGAAAATTCTAGTTCACATGCATAAATTGAGCTGATGGAGAAATCCCTAAATTCAACCTAAGTTTCATCCATGGCATTTATGTAAAATAAATGAAGTAAATTTTGTTTGAAAAAGAAGGTAAAACTAATATTGTTCCATGAAATAGTATAATGTTGTGTAGAAATTAGAAAATAAGAAATGTTATGTAATTTATTTTACAAATTTTGTTCTACCTAGATTGGAAGTAGACAATGTTATGCCTTAAATTTGTGATAGAAGATAAATGTTGTTTCATTTGCCAGGTAGAAGAAATTAAAGTGAAGACTTTGAACTTTTAAAGGGAACTTCAATGATGTTAATTCACAAGGAAAATAAAGTAAGACGAGTATGGAATCGAAGAAGAATGATTTCACAGGTATGAAAGTACTCTACTTAAGAGAATTTAAACCAACAATTTGTTGGGTAATGCACAAAATCTGTTGAATTCAATGAATGATTTTAATTCATTTACTTCCATTGGAGATCATAAAATCTGTTGTATTTCTTGCTTGATGCAGCCAACTGACAAATACTGGGATTTTCGGGGAAGCGAAAAAAATTATATGAAGTATGGAGCATGGGTAGTTGAAGAAAGCATCTCTCTGTTCATGGTAAGGCAAATCCTATTCGCCATTTCTCGGTTGATGATCTTAACAAGATGAATGTAGAAAACATCCTTATTATCGAGAGGGTTTCCGTGACTTGTATCATGGTTTTTGGGAGGGAATAGTTTTATTGGTAAAGAAGCCTGATGTAGCTGACAATAGGAAAGAGTACTTTTTGCGGGAAATAGTGGTTGCCATACAGATGGTTACTCATAATAATGCCCACAAAATATTAGGATGTTGTCTTGAGACTGAATGTCCTGTTCTTGTTTATGAATGGATGTCACATGAACTCTTGAGGGTTGTATACTTGTCGGAGATGAGAATGGCCAAAACAAACAAGTATTAGAGTGGAAGGACAGGCTAAGGATTGTGTGGGAAATATCTCATGTGGTTGCTTATCTTCACACTGCTTTTCCAAGGCCCATCATCTACGGGCACTTGACACCTATGAATGTATTCTTGGACCAGGATAACATTGGCAGATTGTCCGACTTCAGTCTTTCTATATCGATATCAGAGGGGGTGAAGAATTTGTTGAAATAGATCGGATACCAGGGAGTATTGACTATATGGCACCTGAATACCACCATGGCAAAGTAGCAGAGAGTGCAGCTGTGTATTCATTTGGTATGCTTTTTCTCATGCTCTTGACAGGAAAGAAGCCATATGATTATTACACTGATGTGATTCAGGAGAGACATATGATGGAGTGGCTGAGTTACGTACTTGGGTGCAGAATGTTGTAAAAAACAAGCTCATCGGCAACATTGTAGATCCTGCAATTACTAGAACCATAGTAACAACCATTGAAGACCTCCAGCTGAGAGCATCTATAGAGCTCGCAATCAGGTGCATCACAGTAGAAGGAAGCCACGAAGCCACAGACCAACAGTGGTGGGGGTTGCAACTAAGCTCAACAACATGATTACGTCGACTAAGGTAATGACTTTCCTAAACAAGTGTATTTTTTAACATCATTCAGCTTTAAACGTAATTTATGAGAGGTTTTCATTTGTTGTTGAGATATATGTTGAGGGGTGCAGCATTCTCTTCACCTTATTTTTCTGAATTTGTCTGAATTGAATTTATTGGAAAGTATCTGGACTTATCTGAAGTTTAACTTATTGAATCTTATTATAGAATGTGTTAGAACTTATAGTTATTGGAACTTACGGAAACCAATCTGACTCATTAGAACTTACTGGAACCCATTAGAATTTATTAAGACTTTAAACTTTTTTTTGGTGAAGAGAACAATAGATCCTTGCTGCTTTGTGTTTATTCATGAACTATCCTGATTTTCCAATCATGTAGAAAGTTTTATTACTTGCATACACAATTATCTAAACAAAAAAAAAAAAGGCTTGAGAAAGGTTTTTGCCATATGCCTTTCCAAACTAAAGCCTTATACAAGTGTCTCTTACCATAACTAATATTCTAGACTTGGGCTCCTTGGTCACTGTCTTTTCTTTTGTCATATAAGGTAGTGAGGTTCCTATTCACTACAAAAAAAGGCTATTTAGAGTCGGATTTTGAGACGGATATCAAATATGTCACAAAATTTGCAACATTTGCGTCTCATACTCATATTAGAGACGATTACTTAGATTCCCCTCTTTAATTAGAGATGCTTAGATTGATTCCCCTCTCTAATTAGAGATGCTTATATATATTATCTAGATGTTTTTAGTCTCCAACTCGAGCACTTCCTTCTTCCCTAAATATTTAGAGGAGAGAATTACAAACTAGAATATTGCCTTATTTGCTTCCTCCTTCCCTATACTATGTAGATGTTTTTAATCTCCTACCTATGTAATGGAATTTAATGGTATAAAATTACTCCCTCTGTACCTATTTGTTTTTTCTACTTTCTGCATTGGGATGTTCCTCAAAGTTCTTCCTATAAAGAAAATATCCTTATTTGGACAACAAATAGTAAGATAGAACTACTATAGAATAAGAGAGAAGTTACACACTTGGAGAGAAGTTCCAAAAAGTAAGTAAGATAGTTCAAAAAGTGCTTATAGATTGATTTCTTCCTATATTCCTTATAGAAGAACAAATAGGAACGGAAGGAGTACAACCTTATACCAGAACAATGAAGGGGATGTAAAGAGTTTGATACTTTCATTAATTATTGTAGGAAGAGTGCATATACAGAAATTTCCAAGGAAGCAAAGAAAATTTTATAAATAATGAAGCTACTGTACTTGAAGAAAGCATTTCCCTTTTATTGTGATAGAATGAATCCTATCGATTACTTGTAAAGTTGATGAGCTCAACAACATGAATGTGGAGTTATGGCATAAATGTTGTGATTTGTACCAAGGTTCTTGGGAGGGGAGAGCTATTCTGGTAAAGCTACCAGAAAGCGTACTCAAGGGTCCCGCGTCTTCTAATGAAATCCGATTAAAGGTTTCGCGTGAAATTGTGGTACACAGATGGCTTCTCATGATAATGTCCATAAACTACTAGGATGTTGCCTTGAGACTACATTTCCGGTTCTTGTTTATGAGTGGATGGCAGCTAAAACTCTTGAAGATCGTATATTACTCAAAGATGAGAACCATAACAAGCTACCTCTATTAGAGTGGAAGGACAAGCTAAGGATAGCAGGGGAAATATCTCATGTTATATCCGATTGTCACACAGCTTATCATAGGCCTATCATCCTTAGGAACTTTGAACTGGATAGTGTTTTCCTAGACCAAGACAACACTGCAAAATTATCCAACTTCAGTCGTGTTTCTATTCCTATCGATGGGGAATTATTGGTAGCAGATTTTGGAAAAGAGACCAGGTATTCAAAATGGGTGGCACCTGAATATCAACATCCTGGAAGAGTGGCAGAAAGTATAGATGTTTACTCATTTGGCGTGCTTTGGCTTGTGCTCTTGTTTGGAAAGAATGCTATATTGCTAGATACCCATATGAATTTATGTATATGGTCATTGCAATGCTTCAAAGATAACCGCATTAGCGAGATTCTAGGTCCTGCAATTACTAGAAAAGGGGTGTCAGGAATTGAAGACCAGCAGCTGAGTGCATTTATACAGCTCACATTCATGTGTATGGCAAGAGAAGTTTACAGTAGACCAACTATGGTGGAGGTTGCAACTAAGCTCAAGAATATGATTTGATCCTCTGTATCTATCCCTGCTACCAGTCTTTTACAGGTACGTCTTTCAAGTCAAGTGTGTATTTTTCTTCATCTTGCTTAATGCAGTTTATAAGAGGTTTTATTTGTTGATGAGACATATCAATTGACGAGGTTGTTGTGTGTTTTTTTTCATGGATTATTCTGATTCATAACATGTCAAGTTTGTAGTTTACCCGAATTGGCACTTGCAAACAACACCATCCTAGACAACAAAAGGCTTGAGCAAAGTTTTGAATTTGCTTTTTGAATTTTCCGCCTTAAACATGTGTCTATCACTGTAATTAGTTATTTAGATCTCGGGATCCTTGATGATTCTAAATCTTGAGATAGCCGTTTTGCCACTTTGTCATTCCAAATTTTTTGTGTGCATGCTGCACATAAAAAAGGAAAGGGTCAGTATGGTGAGTGAAATAGGAATCAATGATCAGAGAAGCTATAGTAGATGGATGGTATATTGGTATGGGTTTCCAACTTTTTAGCTTTAAAAGTGATATTGAGTTTATTAATGTCATTGATTGATGCAGAGAGAGGACATATACCAGATTTTCAGACGAAGCAGAGAAGACATTTTAAGGAACGAATCTATGGTACTTGCAGAAAGCACTTCCTTGTTTCATGGCAGAGTAGACCCTATACGTTACTTCTCAGTTGATGAACTTAACAACATGAATGTCGAGTTCTATATTAGTGAGGAGTTGTCCATAAACAATCTTGATACGTGGGATACATGGTCATGGCTAAAACATTTTTCATGGTACCGAGGTTTTTGGGAAGGAAGAGCTGTTTTTGTAAGACTATCAAGTGGTATATTTAAGGATCCAACATCTGCTAATAAGTTCTTAAAGATGCTATCGCATGAAATTGTGGTTGCTACACAGATGGCTGCTCATAATAATGTCCATAAACAGACTACTAGGATGTTGCCTTGAGACTAAATTTCCCGTTCTTATTTATGAGTGGATGGCAGCTGAAACTCTTGAAGATTGTATATTACTCAGAGATGAGAACCAAAATAAGCTCCCTCTATTAGAATGGAAGGACAAGCTAAGGATCGCTGTGGGGGTGAGGCTGCAGCGGTGGGGGCTACAGGGTGGAGTGGCTAGGTGGTAGTAGTTATGGAGGAAAAGAAGCAGAGGAGAGAGAGAAGAGAAAACCTATATTTTTCAGGTTACCAACAGGTAAGGGTTCATTTTCAGTAAATACATCTCAAAGGTGGGATCATTCCCAAATTTATGAAAGGTGGAACTGTTTTGGGAGGATCGCTCAAAGGTGGGATTATTCCCATCAAAAAATCTTACTTAAAATGACAAAAAGTGTCCTTGTGTTCTCAACACGTTTTCGATTAACTCATTTAATTTCTTATATAAAACCCACCATATTCAAAGGCGGATAAATCCTTTTTGCTCAACTCATCTAGTTATACCTTGTGACAGCTTGTGTACCTAACATCCTCTTCTAGTCCTCCTTAATAATCCCTCCGGTCTTTATTAGTTTACCCGTTTCTTTTGCACAGAATTTTAGGAGAAATGATATCGTGGGACATAGAAAGAAAGAGAAAAGTTTAATTTATATTAAAGTTGAATGTTTGTGTCATGGAAAGTTAGTGGTTTCATTCCAAAAATAGAAACAAAAGAAATGGGTAAACTAGTAAGAGACATCCAAAAAAGAAATACGGGTAAACTAATAAAGACCGGAGGTAGTATTTCTTAACTTTCTCCATATTTCACTTTAAAAAAAAATAGAGGAAGAAATAGATATTCATACTACATAATTGATAATCCTCACAATTTGCACTGGTTATTAACTATTTCATCTGATTTTTTAGTTGATCTATTTCCTTTGGACATTCTTATCGAGGTACTATTTTGAACCTTTATATCTTTAATTATCAATAAGCAAAAATTATAAAAAGTTAATATTTGGAAAATATACATTGAGACAAATTTAATAAGATCTTACATGATTATAAATTTTTTTCTTAAGTACAAATCATAAAAGATAATCAAAGTACTTTATATAAATAATTTCAAACGTCAAAACGGATCATCTAATAAGAATTGAGGAAGTAGTTTAATTGATGTGATGGGTATGGTGGACCTATGAGTGTAAAATAGAACAATTGTTCCTCTTTATTTGGAAATTTGGACAAGGACCTGTGATTGCGCGTCAATTAATTGACTCCTCAGTCAAGTTTACCGTGTCTGCGCACTTTTCATCCCCACATAAGACTTATTGTCATTAAGAGTATGTCATTAAGGTGCTTGAGTTATCATCAGATAAAAGAAAAGGCGAAGACTCTCAACTTCAAAGGGAATTTCAAACATGGTAGGAACTCGCTTGAAAAAGAAAGTAAGACAAGTATGGAAACGAAGCAGACTCAATTTACAGGTATGAAACTACTACTCCAACTCTAAATATACTTTATCCGTTTTGTTTTAAGGGTTATGCTATATGCAGCCTTCGGGTTGCATATAAGACATAAATACACTACTTAAAATGGAAATAAGTTGTGAATTTATGGAAATTTTTTGCATCAACCGATATAATAATTAATAAATGATCAATTAATGCATTTTATTTCTATTTTTAGCTTCTTATATACAGGCATATAGCTTTTTCCTTGTTTTAAATGCAACAAAGGGTATTGTGAGATATAAAATATTCATTGTTGCATTTAAAACGAAACGGAGGAAGTAATAATGTTGTCCTGAGAATTCATTGCTTGTTAGCAATTCATTATTTATTAATCATCAATTGGAGAACATGAAGTCTGTTGAAATTTATTTGGTTGATGCAGCGATGGAATGAATACTTAATTTTTCGTGGAAGTGAAAAAAATTATATAAGGAATGGAGCATGGGTACTTGAAGAAAGCATAAAGTTGTTTCATGGTAAGGCCAATCCTATTCGCCATTTCTCAGTTGACAATCTCAACAACATGAATGTGGAACGAAAACAGTATTTGCCATATGATTTTCACTACTTGTATCCGTTGCATCCGTTTCGCCGTGGTCTTTGGCAGGGAATAGTTGTATCGGTAAAGATAGCTTATTCATTTCGAAAAAAATTATTGCATGAATTAGTGGTTGCTACACAAATGATTACTCATAATAATGCCCACAAAATATTAGGATGTTGTCTTGAGACTAAATATCCCGTTCTTGTTTATGAATGGGTGGGACCTTGTGAAATTCTTGATGCTCGTATACGTGTTAGATATGAGAATGGCCAAAAGAAATGAGTATTGGAGTGGAAGGACAGGCTAAGGATTGCATGGGAAATTTCTCATGCGGTTGCCTATCTTCACACCGCTTTTGCAAGGCCTATCCTCCACTTGGACTTGAGCCCTCAAAATGTGTTGTTGGACCTGGACAACACTGCCAGATTGTCCGGCTTTAGTCATTCTGAATCAATACCCGAGGGTGAAGAATCTGTGATAACAGAGTTAGGGATATCTGGCCATGTGGCTCCTGAATTTGGTGAGCCTGAATTCAGATATTTCGATCACAAAGTAGCAGAGAGTACGGATGTGTATGCATTTGGCATGCTTTTTACCACGCTCTTGATAGGATATGCTATTGGTATTGGTTATAAAATGAGAACGACTGTGTCAGTTAAAAAGCAGTTGGAATGTGCCATAAAAAACAAGCTCATCAGCAACATTGTAGATCCTGTATCAACCATTGAGGACCTCCAGCTAAGAGCATCTATAGAGCTCGTAAACAGGTGCATCACAGTACAACACTGCAGGCCAACAATGGTGGAGGTTGCAACTGAGCTCAAGAACATGATTAGATTGACTGAGGTAATGTCTTTCTAGACAAGTGTATTTTTTAACATCATTCAACTTTTATTTATAAGATTTATTGCCTAATGGTGCGTTCTCTTTCTCTTATATTTTTTAAATTTTTCTAGACTTACCTAAATAGAATTTATTGAGAATTATCTGGATTTATTTAAACTTATTGGAAGTTATTAAGGTGTTTGAACTTATTGAAACTCACCCAATCTAATTTAAACTTAAGAGAACTTATTAGACCTGAAATAAATAAAAACATTGCACGTGAATAATGCAACAAGCAATCGGAGTCTCTTGTAAGAAAAGAACTAAAGTTTCCAAACATGAACTTCTTTATACAGTTGGATGGCCTTGGTTTTATATATTTTGATGATAACAGTAGTACTTTAGTTGTAAGAAAAACTATACTAGAATTGGATGGTATAGAGTTTGATAATTTCATCAACTGTTGCAGGGAGATTGCATATACAGGAATTTCCAGGGAAGCAAAGAAAATTTTGTAACTAATGAAGCCATCGTACATAAAGAAAGCATTTCCCTTTTTGGTGATAGAGTAAACCCTGTCCGCTACTTCTCAGTTAATGAGCTCAACAATATGAATGTGGAGATACATCACTGTCATAGCTTGCACCATGGTTCTTGGGAAGGGAGAGCTATATTGGTGAAACTACCGGAAAACATACATTGGAATTATTTCACATCTTCTAATGAGATCCGATCAAGGCTTTCACGTGAGATTGTGATTGCTGCACAGATGGGTTTCCACAATAATGTCCCTAAACTACTAGGATGTTGCCTTGAGACTAAAGTTCCAGTTATTGTTTACGAATGGATGCAAAATCTTGAAGATCGTATATTACACAGAGATGAGAACAAACACAAGCTACCTCTATTGGAGTGGAAGGACAGGCTAAGGATTGCGTGGGAAATATCTCATTGTATTTCTTGTCTTCACACAGCTTTTCATAGGCCTATCATATTTAACTGGGAACATCATGATGTTTTCTTGGACCAAGACAACACTCCTAAATTGTCTTTTAGTGTTTCCATTACAGAGGATGAAGAAATTGGCAGAATGGAAAGTCACGAGGTTGTGAAGTCATTTGGCTTGCTTGTTCTTGTTCTCTTGACCGGGAAAACTTCTGAATTTTCATCTAGTGGCGATGGAGAAAGTACAAATTTGACTGATCTGATTAATTGGGTAACCAAAGAAACCACAAAGGACCACATTAATGAGATTTTAGATCCTGCAATGACTAGAATAGGAGTGACAAAAATTGAAGACCACCAGATGAGTGCATCTCTAGAGCTTGCACTCCTGTGCACCGCAGAAGTTTACCTGAGACCACCAATGCAAGAGATTGCAGCTAAGCTCAAGAACATGATCGAATACCCTGAATCGATCCTTACCACCAGCATTTTTGAGGTACGGCTTTCAAGACAATTGTATTGTTACCCTCATCTAACTATAGACGTAATTTACGAAATCAAACACTCTTTTGTGGTAGATATATATCCTTGAAATGATGATACATGGATTTTCTGAATCATGAAGTTTCAAGTGTCTTACTTTACCCAGATTAGTACGTGCGAACATACTATCATTCTAGATGATAAATGGCTTGAGGAAAGTATTATCATTTGCTTTTCTAGATGTTCAGTCTCAAATATGCGTCTTCTATAATACTTCCTTCGTACCTTTAATAGATCTCTCATTTGTTGCTTGCATGGATTCCAAGACCCATATTTGACCATCTATATCTTTTACTATGTGTAAAATGATAACTCGATGGTAACTATATGTACACATTTAAGTGAATCTAACAAAATCCTCATATGATGATAGGACTACAATACTAAGATCTGTGATTAGAAAAAAGTTAGATTTGACTTTGAAAAAAAGCAATAAAATGTCTATTGAAAGACAAAGGGAGCAATTACTTTAATTCTGTTTCTAGAGGTAGCCCTTTTCTGACATTGTCATCCCCTCACTCCATAGGTGTATGTGCATATATTATTTTTAAGAAAGGGGTGGTTCGGTATTATTTTAAGCAAAGCTTCCATATTAGGTGCTTCCTCTCACATATTTTGCACATTTATATTTGCACATTTACATTTTGCTCATTTATGTGACAAAATGTACAAAACATGTGCTTGGAAGCACATAGATTTAGGTGGTCCTGAGAGCACCTAAGATCTGTAATTTTTAAGAAATGAGGGGTGGTATACTAGTATGGTGATCATAAAAGCAAAATATAGAAAAATAATAATAAGAGAAACTCAGTTACTGAAAAAGCACGTAAGGACGGTACGATGACTCAACATAGAGTTTATGAATCTCATTGATTGTTGCAGGGAACAAGAATATACAAGATTTTCCGAGGAAGCGAAGAAAATTTAAAAAAAAACGAAACCATTGTACTTGAAGAAAGCATTTCCTTTCTTGTCGGAGTGGATGACGTCCGCTACTTCTCAATTGATGAGCTTAACAATATGAATGTGGAGCAATCATCTGACAAGATGGTGTCGGATTTGAATAACATAGGTGAGGTAGTTTGTAACTGGAATTGGTACCAAGGCTCTTGGGAAGGGAGAGCTGTTTTGGTAAAGCTATCAGATGGTGTAATACATCGGAATGGAAAATCTGCTAATGAGATCATTGTGAGCCTTTCTCGTGAAATAGTGATAGCTACACACATGGGTACTCATGAGAATGTCCATAAATTACTAGGATGTTGCCTTGAGACTGAATTTCCAGTTCTTGTTTATGAGTGGATAGAAACTTGTCTCGAAGATCGCATAGTACTCAAAGATGATGAGAACCAAAAAAAACTACCTGTATTAGAGTTGAAAGACAGGCTAAGGATTGCATGGGAAATATCTCAACTTCTTTCCTATTTTCACACAGCTTTTCATAGGCCTGTCGTCTACAAGCTACATAAATTCCATATGCCTGCAGTTTTCTTGGACCAGGACAACACTGCCAAGTTGTCTGACTTCCATAATTGTTATCCCATTTCAGTGGGTGAGGAAACTAGTCTAATGGCAGCAAGTGTGTTCTTCTTTGGCCATTTACTTATTTCTCTCTTGACTGCAAAGTCAACGTCTTGGATTTATAACAATATTACGTGGAAAGGCTCCAAAGAGGACCGTATTAGTAAGAATGTAGATCCTGTACTCAGTGAAAATGGAGTGGCAACCACTAAACTGAATGCAGCTATAAAGCTTGCAGTTAGGTGTATAGAAGAAAAAACACACAGAAGGCCAACCATGGTGGATGTCGCAGCCAAGCTCTACAACATGATCAAATCCTCTAAATCAACAACCAGCAGTATCGTGTAAAGACTAAACTCCCATGTCAAATTTGCCCAATTCTACTCCAGAGTTGTCTTACATTTATTTGATCGATTGCATTTATAGTTTATGTTTCCCTTGTCGGTTACCTTAATGTGCAGCAAGACTATAAAAGGCATTAATAATGCTTACAATATTACTCTTTTTCATTGTATTCCACTAAGGCTCCGTTTGGTAGGGCGTAAAACGTTTTCCCGGAAAACTGTTTTCCTCTATTTTCAGTTTTACATTGTTTGGTTGGCAAAAGAGTGTAAAACCATTTTCCCTTGGGGTAAAATTACTCTCCCAAGGATGGAAAACCATTTTTCCTTTCAAAATGAAGGGAAAACTATTTTCCTTCTCTCTCTTGTACACTCCTATCACTACCTCCTTACTTTCCCTTTCATTTTCCTTTCATTTCATCAATTTTTTTACATCGAACCAAACAATGGAAAACTAATTTTGGAATTATGTTTTCCATTGTAAATTGTTTTCCATGAAAATCATTTTACACTGAAAATATTTTACGCCCTACCAAACCGAGCCTAAATTTCAATGTTACCATGCTTCAGTTCGTCTATTCTGAAAAGCGATTCATAAACAATCTTAATCGACAAAATTGGTTTTCCAAATACCTTGTCGACACTTTCTGTTTATGGATTATAAGCTATGATACACGTAATTTGCTATATACCATCAAATTTGGATTTAGGGTTTTGAGTATAGAAAACCCTAGATTTATAAATTGGGGATGAATTGTGTGATGTATTATATGGAGATATTGGGGCTTTTGCTCAGCATGTTGAGTTCTAGTGTAATGTAATGGTATAATTCTTTGGCCACCGTAGAGAAGAGGGGGAAGACGGAAGTAGAGGATAAAGAGTAGTGAAGCATGTACCAGTTTTTAATTTTATTTTAATTACTTCCTCTCTTTTTTTTCCCTAAAAAAACAAATTACCTACTTTTTTTACTTTTCATGATACAGGAAAAAAACCTCTTTATTTCATAAGTGCCATAACAGAATCAGTTGGTCTTGTAGGAGGCCGTTAATTTTAATTTAAAATTAAGCACGATCCAAGACCAATATTAAGAAGAAAACATGTCACCTTTTGTAATATATTGACTAGTTTAATCTATTTAGAGACCAGGTTAATTTATTTCGTGATCAGTCTAATCTATTCAGTAATGACATTTTTTTGATCCATTCAGTGATTAGTTTAATTCATTTAGTTACTAGTTTAATTCGTTTGGTAAAACTATCGAGTTATTTTTTTAAAATCATTTGTAGTTCGATAAAGAAGAAAAAATAAGAAAGAAAAGAGAACCGATGACTAGGATAGTGTTGGGTTATAGTCAAATAGAATGGGCTTGTTAGAAAAATTCAGTCTTGGATTCGTCTAATTTTATGTTAAAATTAGACCGCCTATTCTAATTATTTGTGTTATTGTTAATCAAACACCTAAGTAAATATTTCAACATTAAAGTCAAATTAATTTGGACAAATGATTTAAAATCTCAGTAATTTGAATAACATATTACTAAAAATTATAATCCTACCTCAATAATAATGTAGGAAGTAATTAGGAAGGGTCTAATTTATCGTGCTAGAATCACTTAAGTCTATTTAATTATGTATGAGAGGACAACCATAGTTTTTCTTACAAATTTAAATCAAAAATACTTTCTCCGTTTTATATTATTGGTTACACTTCTTAATTCACGGACTTTTAGGTAATTTTGAAGAAAAAAAAATAGAGAGTAAAAAGAGAAGGGGCCAATGTAAAAGGAGAGAGATTGAAAGAGTTTATTGCTCAAAATGAAAGTGTAACAAGTAATGTGGAATTTCCACGACGGAAAGTGTAGCGAGTATTAAGAACGGAAGAAGTATACTATTAGTGGCAGTCGCAGCAGCTTCTCAGTTCTCCCCATGATTTTCTTCGCCTAAAACATCGCCAGTTGATTTTGATTTTTCCTCCATTACACTTTCTCTCTCTAAAAATGGCGCAACATCAAGCATCAGCGAAGACAGGGTTTCTCGAATTAGTCCCCTTTTTCGTTGTTCTTCTTCTTGCTGCTCATGTTTTAGCTTTGGTACCATTTCATTCCTCTTTCTTTCTTTTGCATTGCAATTTCTTTCTTTCTCTCTCTTACTTGCTTGATCTTCTCTTCAGGTGTACTGGATCTTCAGATTAGCAACTGAAAAACAACAACAATTTCCTGGAAGAACCAAAAAACACTGATTCTGATTCAATCTCCCTCCTTTTGCATCGTAAGTTCCGTCGCAAACCCTAATATTTGATTAATTCTTTGCTTTTATGCTATATCTTGAAGAAATTAGTAGTTGTTGAGTTTTGTCTGTGATTTATTTGACTTTGATTTTATCAAATTTGATGTGTATGCTGTTTAATTGCTTTAATTTTGGACAATAATTTGGACCAAATGCAATACAAATCCATGTTTTTTTCCGAGGTTGAGATGACGAATTTGTTGAAAAGAATCTAATAATGAAGATTGCTCTTTTGTTTTAAGGCTCTAATGCTACTGGCTATAGGATGAAGGATGTATGTGACGAATGCGGAATTCGTTAGGAATTAGGATCAGATTTATATTGGATATAAACATTGGCATGAGACGATCAATTAATTGAACAGCATAGTGAAAAGTCATGCTTTTGTTGGTTGGAGTTCTTCGTTCTCTATTATTGCATCCGTTCCTCGTCATTATAAGCCTAATTGCATTTACTAGCTATGATATCGAAAAATTGTACAGGGGATCTAAATAAAAAATGGATCTTGTTTGGCTTGTTTACCACTAACTTAACAAGATAAGGTCAAAGTTGTTGGTATCTAGATATAGAGCGAGAGAGGTTAATCTATAGTTTCGAAGTCTTGGTGTTTTGACCTAATTTACGATCAAGTTCTATGTTTATTTTTCAATGTTGAGGTGATTTCTTTTCCAATATTTATGGTGTTATAGACTATTAATTAGCTTAAAATTGATTTTCGTCAATGTAAGGTTACACAGATTATGTAATCATTTCCATCTCTCTCATGATTCTGTGTGCTATATGATATATCTATGAAGCTCTTCTAATAATACTTCATACATTTTGCTTAGACATTCTATAGTATTTGGGATTTCATACATTTTGCATCAAGTAGTTTGTTTTAGGCAGAAGAGTAAGCTTGACATTAGATGCCTCACGAAGTTTGCTTAGACAACTTCTGGAAGTTGTAAGTTCATTCATACAGCATCCACGCCTTTACCGTCCACAGGGCCTTCTCCAAGGTTTAGTAAGTCAAAAAGTTACTAACGATTCACCAATTAGATTATAGGATGAAAATCTCTTATCTGGTTCATATAATCGTATTGTGGCTTAAGTTTGGTCTCTGTCAAAACTTGAGGATGCCCCATAATGCATCCCCTTTTATGGAACATGGTAAATCAGTCAGCACAGTTGCCAATCTGTTTTATTTGTGGCATTGGCATAGCTATTTTCTCTGCTTTCTCATTTATTTTTATTGTGTTTCCCTGAGTAGCTGCTTTCTGCTTATGGGAATCTCTATATATCAAACTCTTGGTTTAGAATTGAATCAAAGATATCCAACGAATGATTTTTATTCAAATAACATATGATTCAAGTTTAGGTTTGTGCTCCTATGAGACCAATTTTTGTTGCAAAAATTCTCTCTCATGCCCCCAGACCAGGATAAACTATCTTATCTTGAGCTATTTTTTTTGTTGTTTTGATTTGTGCGTTCACATTTGTTCAAACTTCTCTGCGATGTTAAGAGCTTGTGGAGCATTAACTCATAACTTTGCTGGCTATCCTGTGTGCAGCTCTACTTTTCGCTGTAAATGGTCTGCTTGCGTTAATCTGCACACAATAGAAAGATCATGGTAGAGATAGTGCTAACCGGGAAGTTTGCTTCAGAGAATTCTTGTTTTATGGCTTTGATCTCGTAAGTCTGCTGTTCATTCTCCTCCATCCATAGTCAGCTTAATCATCATTGTGGATGATAGAGAAGAGGTGGTATTGCTGATCTTATAATGGATCTCGAAAATTATGCAATTTTCTACTTCCTAATTGATGTAAAAACTAGCAAGTAGCAATTGAGGGGAATGAAGTTGAGTTGGCTGCTAACTGAATTGACGGGGTGATTATGTGCTTGCCTTTTGACTTTATCGTTCATTGATTTAAATTGAGTGTCGTCTCTGTACATTATAATCTTGTAAAATAAGAGCATCTTCTGTAAAATAAAGAGCTTTACAACTTCCCCTTTGAATCGGTTGAGAGCAGCATCATGTCAAAGACTCAAAAACAAAACCAGATTTATCACTTCCAGCTCTCCCTTGCTCGAAAAGGGGGGTGGCAAAGAAGAGAAGCTTGGCCAGTTAGTAGAAACGAAACTGTGCTGAGTGTAATGGATTCAAAGGATGTCGTGGTCTACAATAGCAGAGTATTGATGGATGACTGGATGTCAACTAGCTAGTTGATAAATACCCGAAATGGATCTAGTCTATGCTCTATATCAGTCCTTTGTGTCTCCTTGAAGACCCAAGAAGCAGTTACAACTAAACCTCTCAAATTATGGGGATATCAATCGCACCTTCTAACTTCCTTGAGCCTGGGGTTACTTTGAGGGATCTTAAACAGCTTCCAAATTGATTTTGGAATTGCCTGTTTTAGCTGTGCGAGTTAGCCAAACAACTTTGACTCCCAAGCAAACTTTGTGATGGGATTGATGACAGTTAGCTAAACAACCTACACGACTCATTTGTTAATCTTCATAGCAACATAGGAAATTCATGTATAATTATATAGAGAAAATCTCATATCAATTTCGTAGTAATGATACTCAATCCCTAAATATATACTACCTCCGTTTAATATTATTTGCTACGATTAGACATTTTTTACTCATACTTTATGTCAAATTGTTGCAAATAATATTAAACGGAGGTGTATTTTCATTTGTAAGTCTTCGTCGCTGTCACTGCCACCTCTAAGGCTCTAAAGTACCTCTAGTGGACCTTTGATCTCACAACTTTAAGATTGTGAGATACAGACCTTTATTATTATACCAATTAATGTTGGTTGAATTTCAACAAAAAAAGAAGGTTTTGTTGAGAACATTTAATGATCTCATATTGACTTTTTCTTAATAACCTTGCTATGAAACACTGAGACAGTTAGTGGCGAACTTTACATACATTTCATTTTGCACTCTCTATAATCCATTGAAATTGATCTAATCATGGTACATGATGATAAAGTTCTAAAATATAGGCATATCTGAAATATATACCTATTCGGGGAAAAAAAACTGAATAATATGCAACTAAATGACGAAACGACGTGATCCTGATTCCTGAGGATGCTCATATCGTAGCACATCTTTACTTAACCAAGTCTCCAGTGCTACTATAAGTTCAACTATAATAGCTTTAACTTCGCCTATAATAGTGAGTTAATATAATTAAAGTTGGTTAATGAATAGTATGCAAATATTCAATGTACAACTAGACTTCGTTGTTAGATAGGCCGGGTCACGAAAAGGTTCATCTCACAAAAGTCCAGCAGGTCGTGCCAAAGTGGGTCAGGTGTAATAGTGAGTTGATTAACGAGCATCAAAAATAGTAAACGAAGAGATAAAAGTGAGTATAACTGAATATGAATTCGTACATATAATTATTTTGTTACAATATCTATTTTATTTTCAAAATTATTAAGATATTTTATTGACCTATGGTCATGTTTAATAATGACTGTCCATTATAACCCTGTCTAACAAAAACCCGTTAAATTTGACCTTGTTGTGGTATCCTGTCTAATAACTAGGTCTGGGTACAACTAAAAAAATTGAAGAAGTAAAAAGGAAGCAAAATCAAAGCTGGTGATAATAACTTTGAAGAATTACCAAAAAAATCAACATGAACTCCTCACCATTTCTTGCCTCTATGAATAGTGAATACAATGTCAAGGAGTGTTGCAAGCAATAATAAATAAATTGTAGAACGCCAACAAGATATGTAGACAAATTCACAACTTTTTTGAAAAAAAAGTGGTTGGGTATCTACAAAATCAAACCATCAAAATCAATCACCATAGCAACAAGGCTTTGACAGCATACTTTTAACTCTTGTGTATACATCATCGTTATCATTGAAAGAATCCTCCTTATTTTTTCAATTTTGCCAGAGGAGATCCAAAGACAAGTAGAGAAATATAGCAAAAGTTGACAACAAAAAATAAACTAATACATCTTCATCATCATCATAACAGTTGTTTCTCAATTTCATCACATCGACCGCCACCGTTGATCGCCCTCTTCCGCCTTCCCATCCACCTGACTTGAAACGACGCCGTATATCAATTGAATCATGTGATAATTTAAGCTTAAAAGTACAATTCAATGACTCTCCAAGTCTTCAACAACTCCGCATTACTAGTTCTTAATCCTAGTAATAATACCAAATTACCCTAAGAATGAACTCTAGGAGATTGGTCACTACTACTTCCTTCTCCATCAACGTGATTTACCTTAGCCAACCCCAACCTTCCTACACCAACCCCATTACAAGACGGCGTATTAGAGTCAACAAACTCGGCTGAATCCATCTCCATTTGACAAATCCTCACTGCTCCGATCAACTTCTCCGGCAACTCCTCCTCGCTCTGACCTTCCACGACAAACCCCATGTCTATGGTCACTGACGTCACACACCCCAATGCAAGGTGTACCAATGCGCCAGCTATCTTCGAGCTTGAAATGTCCACGTCGACCTCCAAGTAGTCCGGTCCCCTATGATACCTACATGTCAATGCCTTCCCTAAAAGACATGCACTGTAGTTCCCAACAGCTGTTTTTACTATCCATGGTCCCTTCACTATCCGATTCACTAGCTTCAAACGGCTATTCCTAAACCCATCATCACCATTTATGAATCGATCTAACAATGAACCTTGTTGAATCGGCTCGTCTGTCGAGAAGTAGAATACTGCATTGTGGTGCTCCCTTCCTACCATAATTTTATACAAATTTTTCTAGCATCAATTATTGTATCTTATGATAAAACATAAAAAAAACCAAGGAAAATTTAATCAAGTGCCACAACTCTTAATATATGATCAATGTATAGTAAAACCATCAATTTATCACTAGATTGGCAATCAAGGACGAAATCGTGACGATATTATCCTCACAAACCACAATCAATGTAAACACAATTTGATCACTACTTCATGGCATCACGGAACAAAATTGTCCAAGTTGTTGAAATATAACATGTGAAGTAGTAGTAGTGATTTTCAAAAGGTGTTCATAATTGTTGACAAAATTTCCTTGAATAATTATATTTTATACAAGCTGATATGAAAAGTATATGATCTGATAATAAACCATCTCATTTTCTTTACTATAGTTTTGCAATTAAAATTGAAGAAATTACTCCTATTCATACATAGATACATGTAATAAAAAATAATAATAGTACTACATTTAAAAGTAATTAACCAAATTATAATCCTAATTATATAATTAGGAAAAAATCAACCTAGATCTGGATTTACTAAGCATTATCTGATTCTTCCAGGTTTCATGGAATATCAGCAAAGAAGAAATTGTTCAGAAAAAAAATGCATTGATTATTTAATAATGTGATAGTAAAATTTCACGCATTTCTAGGTAAAGCATTTTTTGGCGTAGACGCAAAATCAATTTCTATTTTTTGCTTTGTTGAAAGTAACTGGATTACTACTACTCCTTAGATTTCTCCGTCAAATCAAAATCAACTAAAACATCAAAATTACATAATTAAGCACCAATTTTCGACTCTTTCAACAAATTTACGAAGATAATTTCCAGAAATTCAAGGATTTTTCAGCTAAATCTCAGCTACTTAACGTGTGAAAGCAACGTTTTGATAATTTTTTTTGTTACATCAAATCAAACTTAGGTTTTTCTGTCAATCAACAACACACAAAAACTAATCAAAATTCAATTTCCAAAATTCAACAATAACAATCTCAGATTTTCAGAAGATCAATAAAACATCCAATTTTCACTAATTTTTTTCATCAAAAAAAAAAAATTAAAAAATTCAGCAAACCTGGAACTTGAAGATTAACAGCAAAAACAAAAGACTTCATGAAGCTTCCATTACACTGACGAGACCTAAGCGCGCGCATGACACGATTATCCTCACGTGACAGCACGTGCTCAAGCTTAGACGTTGACCGAAGCCAGTCAACGGCGGTAGGTTTCAATAGATAGTCAACGGAAGCCGGAGACTTCATCTTCTTCGACAAATATTGTTTTGATCGGAGAGTGAAGAGATTTCCAGGCGGTGAAGCCCAGCCGTTGGATCCTTTGTGAAGGTCCACGTGGCGTAGAGATCCACTGTTGATTGTTTCTTCTCTCCAGTCGGAATTTGTAGTTGTAGACGACGCCGTTTCGCCATTGTTGGTTGTTGTGCACATTTTTAGTGTTTTTTTTGTTGTTGTTCTCTCTCTATATTATCTTGGGAAAGTTTTATGGAGTAAGAAATTAGACTTTGGGAAGAAAAGAGAAAGAGTGGGTTTTTTTTTAGTTTATTATTAATTTTTTTTCAGGAAGAAGGGAGCTCGTGCGCATCGTTTTATATAATTCGATGGCCCATATGGGAAAGGAGGAAAGTTCACTATAGTTTCCTCTTCCAAATTCCAATTCTTTTCTTTCTTTCTCTTTCGGTTTTTTTCCTTAAATTTGTTTTGCATGTATTAAAGGGATGATTTTGTCTTTAAGAAATCGTCTATATTTAAATTAAGATTAGGTAATAGTAAGTGGTTACTAGTTTCATCTATTTAGTGACTATGGGCATGTTCTCCCCAGCTTATTTTCAGTTCAGCTCCAATTAGTTCAGTTCAGCTCCATTCTTTTATGACCATTTTGTTAAATATTATAATTATGTTGGTATAATTTATTTTTACTAATTACTCTTATTAATATTATCATTATTATTATTATTATATTATTATTATTTATTTTTATATCATTACTATGAAGTAATATTATTATTATTATTATTATTATTATTGTTGTTGTTGTTGTTGTTGTTGTTGTTGTTGTTGTTGTTGTTGTTTCTATATATTTTTTTGTTTATTATATCTTTACTCATTATTATTACTATTATTATTAGGAGGAAGATGGTTTAGGTCAAAGCACAAATAAACCCACGTTTTTTAGCTCATAAACCAATCAAATCGCATCAAAAAGGTTTATGATGCAATTTCGCGGTCCAATCTAATCATTATTTTTATTACGAAATATTATTATATTATTAAATTTAATTATTAAAATAGTAATATTAATTTACTTCTTAGATATTATTGTATTATATGATCATCATCAAATAATTTATAATATTAATACAAATAATGTAAAATAATTATTATTAATTATCATTATTATCATTAATTATTATTATTATTTATTTATGATTAATATTATTTATGTATAACTATTATTTAAAAATATTCAAAATACTATTATTATTCATTATTCTTACTTATCATTAAAATGATTGTTTAATATTCATATTATTATTGTTAAATATTATTTATATATTTATTACATTTAATTCAATACAATACAATTTAATTCAGTTCAGTTCAGTTCAGCTGTTTTATGCCGAAGAGAACAGACCCTATCTCTAATTTTATACTCCTATTAAAATTAGACCGTCTCTTTTAATAATTGATTTGTGTGAATGGAAAAAAAACAAAGAGATATGTGAATGGTGAAGGATATGGATAATATGATCTTTTGCACTTATAGAGGACAAATACTACATTTCTTAGAAGTCTTTTAACTTCTAAGAGTAGTGGTGGATCTAGAAATAATATTTAGTAGGTTTAAAGATAATTTGATAAAATTATACTGGGTTAAGTGGTAAATTTGAAGTACAAATTGAAAATTCCATATTTTAATAAGAAAAATTTTCAGTTTTTTATATGTAAGTGGGGTCACTTGGCCTCACTTGGTGTAGTGTGGCTCCACAACTGTTTGAAAGTTCAAATTGTTGTCAAATGTGTGTTGGTCGAAAATTTATCATTTAGGTTAAAATATGCGTAATGAATGTTGGTCAGAGATCAAGTTATTAAGGATGATGTAGTTAAGTAAGATGGCATTACGGAATTGGGATTTGGGATTATAATAGGATTTAAAATTAAAACTAGTTATTAGGCCCGGGCTATACCCCGGGTAAGAAAAATTTTCATTTATTAATATTGTACTTTGATATGATAACACTAAATACAATTTGGTATAGTGGTTAAAACTTTAATACATGAACTTGAGGTCATGGGATCAAAACCTACACTATGCAATTTCTAACTTTTTTATTGTACATGGATTACATGGACTAAAACTACTTAGAGAGAGCGCCACGTGGCACCGTTCCTCGTTTACACACGCTTTTTAATATATTAGTATAGATGATATGTTTATTATGAGGATTTAAATTACCTAGAATGCTAGGAAAAGGAATATTAAATTCAAAGAAGCGATAAACAAATTAAGTCTTGGACTTCGCTTTTATCACGAGCGTTACATGACACCGTTCTTTGTTTAAGAACGTTTTTAAATATATTAGTATAGATATATATGACATCTTATCACTTATGGATCAGAGTATTTTAGAGATAAGTCTTTTGAGGTTATTACCTTATTGGTTAGGAAAAGGCCACACTAAATAAATGGCTTAGTAGGGAGTAAGATAATGAATACACCATTAATACATCTAACTCAAGGAGAAGGAGAATGTGCACACAAATATATAAAGAATATACTCCCTGTGTTTCAAAATATAAGGCAGTCATACTTTATGAAAATTTGCTTTGACCACAAATATTTCTCAAATCCGATAAACAAAAATTATAAAAATTATATCGTTGGATTCATCTTGAAAAATACTATAATAATATTATTTTTTAAAATTCTCTATCAACATAAATTGAGAATAATTAACGGTCAAAGTTCAACCTCAAATATCGTGCGTGCCTTATATTGTGAAACGGGGGGAGTATATGTTGAAATGAATTAGGCTCAATAGATGAGTACATTTGCAAAGAAAATTACCTCAATTATAAAGCTTCTACATACTAACCAAGAATTCTAAATGCTATGCTACTCTAATGTTAATGTATGTTACGTAACTAATCTTGTCTAAGTACCAAGGATGTCTTGGCCTAGTGGCTAAGATTGAAGTGTCCTGAACAATAAGTCACAGGTTCGAATCCTTTCTTCCATTTTTAGTATTTTGTACTGCTTTCGTGGCTCATATAGATAAAATAAAGTAATCCTGTCTAAGTTAAATATAATGGGAACTAAGTTACAAAGAAAATGAAAGACTATTGAAACTAGACAACTAGTTATCGTTGAATAATTTTCATTTTATGCTTCCTGAAAATCTATTGTCGTCTTTCTTAATATGATGATCTAAAGTAACAGTCAAAATTGACTAGAATTGATACAATGGTCAAAACCAGCATGTTATTTAGAAAAAAGGAGGGAATATTAGTTTAGCTATTGAATTTGACCACCACACTAAATACTTTTCCAACTATCCACCCCAAAAGCTTTACGAGTGAATTTTTACAACTTACTTTTAAAAAGTATCCAGAAAATGGATTTTATTGTGTGAAACTATACAAGCTGACGATAATTTTGCTAACTTTTTCTGGTGTAATCACAAGTTTCTCCAAGCCTTTCACATTTCTTATCTAGTGTGATAACTTGGACTATAGTCTATAGACGATCAAAGTTTTATGTTTATTATTTGATGATCTTTTACATTTTGTTACACAATTAGGGCAAAGTTTCATGTCATATAGAGCTAAAAATGCACTTTGTATCATTTCTACATGTCTTTAATAATCCAGATTATTAGTAACTAATTATTATTATTTTAATATTGCAAAGAGTTTTGTAAATAATGTTACTCCAACACCTTCAATTACCTTAAAAACAGGATGTCGTGTTGTGTATGACACGACACTTTACTTGAATACTTTATTTTAAACTAATTAAAAACTTGATTTTTTCTACAAAATAGCCAAGTCGTCGGACACTTAGACACCCGTATCCGAGTAGACACTCAATTCGTGTATGAGTAACATGGGTGTAAATTCTAAATATATGAAATTTATTTTCTTAAGAGCTATTTTAAGGATGTTTATGTGTATTTTGATTCATAACACTCCTCATATTATAATAGCTAACTAACCTTTTCTTTTTGGGATTTGGCCTTTAGTGCTTGAAAATGATTGGGTACTACATGTCAAATTCGGCCAGCTATGATACCAATCTTGGTCACTCTTGTATCATTTTGAGCTGGTTCCTTTTGATAATAAAGTGCTCAATATTAAGCCTTTAAGAATGCCCTAAAGAATAAGTTGTTCACTAATTTTTTGCTAAAACACTTTTGAGTATTCAGCAATATCCATACAGGATTTGTTTCAGCAGAGTGTCCTTATTTGAAGATTTAAGGTGCTGAGATACAAGTAAATATGGGTAAAACATTAAAATTAGGGAGAGAAGGGGTCGTGAAAGTTAAGAGAATGATCTTATTGTTTTTTTTTATAAAAATAAGGTAAGTTGAAGTTCCTTACAATTAGGAGCGAAGAGAATGTAGGGATCCCTCTTGCAAGGGATGATCAATCTCAGTACCTCGATTAGAAGTAATGCCAACACTATTATGCTATCACCTACTACTTATATTTATAGTTAATTGTTGTAATTGAATTATACATGTTGAACAAATTTTAGGCATTTCCTAAACAATGAGTATATTAAGCTTGATTTTAGACAAAGACTCGGTTTTTTCCTCTTTTCCGATAGTAAGCCGTGAAGTGTAAACAAAACCCATGTTTGAATTGAAATTGAGATACTGATGCAAGTTCTTCCTTTCTGAATTAGATAGATTCATATTGAAAAGAGGTTGACAAGAAGTTCTTTCAAAATGGACTATTTGTCCCTCAATTACAGATTGAATTTTAAATACATAATATAGTAATCTCACTATTAATTGGATCAAAATATGGGCGATCCAAATCATGAATTGATAGTATATGTAACTGTCTATTCTATTTTGTCACTAATCTTGAATTGAATGACGTACTGGTAAGTGTCTTTGCTGTATTGTGTAGATATGACTCATCTAAATATAAAGAAAAGAAAATCAAAGGAAGAAAAAAAGCTTTTCAAGATGGTGAATAGTTGTCTGAATCTTTACATCTGTCTCTTCTATTGATTGTGAGGGCTAATTGGCTAATGCTTACATAATCTTGATTTCTTTTTTATGTACACTTTTCAGAATTTGGAGTTAATTTGTTTGCTGGAAATTGCAATGAAAAATTGATAATATGTGTGTTTGTGACGCAGTCGGAAATTATGGAGAAAAGCAAGCGCTAATCTCGATCAAGAACAAACAGATTTACAAGCGATAAATCTGTAAAAACTCTGGAGTCCACCAGTAAAGAATAGGAACTCTGTGATATTATTAAAAGTCAAAACTGCCTCCAAACAATGACCTAATAATGTTTAAATACTTAACACAAAACCCTAATACGAAATTAAGGAAATAATAAAATCCGAAAATAATTAAAATGCTGATTTCGGGCCTTAAACGAACTCGGATGGCTTAAAAAGCCTATAGATCACAGCATAGCAGTGAGTTTGACTCGTTGGCCCGTTCCACTTCCGAAAAGGTATCACAATAAGCAATCGGACACCGTAAGCCCGATTAGTGGAAATCATTTCAGGCTCTTTTGTCGAACTTCCTTATCGAACTTATCCGCTAACCTTCCTACGTCAGTTTGGTAACACTATTTGAGCAAAATTGAAAGTTAAATTTGAAATTTGACCGTTAAATTTGAAATTTGACCATCAAATTTGATGAGGTATCTATATACTTGAGAGATTGGTAGAATAAATAGCTTGTTTGATTTTTTAGCTCTTATTGTTTTTCTTTTTTAGAAAACACCAATATAAATTCGGGCGCTTTTCAAGGACTCCCTCACTTGTTGGAAGGCGGTAGCAATAGGATCGAAAAATTCAATTCTTTTAACTCTCGAGAACTTTAAAAATGCACAACCCGGAAACAAGTAGGTCTCAGCCTGCATCAAATAGGTAGTTCCGAGCCTAGCTGATAAGCTCTAATATGGTGAATATGATGAAAAAGAAAATTTTCAACTCCATGGTGGAGATGCTACTCAAAGTAGCTATTTTGGATAAAAAAAAATATACATGTCGTTTCAACCTCCTTCGAACTTATTTTAAGTAACCACTCTAATTATTTTAGTACCTATAATAAATATCTACTTATTATTTAATGTAATTTTTTTGATGGCATCATTTAAGATGATTTAAATGATGTAATGGGTTATCAAACATTTTAACATAACCAAATTTATAGGCAAACAAATACACATGTAGCCTGGATCTTATTTTGTTCTCAATACATGTTAGCCATATAGGGCCTTAATCAATTTTTAAACTATTGTCTTTTCCAGAAAATGTCTTAATCTGTCGCAGTGATTTGAAGTATTAAAATATCATATGAGCATTTTGTGTAATTTCAGAAAATCATGTAATGCTTGATTGGAAATGACCCAGACAAATAGAAGTGATCTGAGAAGTTCGGCTTCATTTTTTCTCCTAAAAATCACAAAATATTACTGTGATTTGTAAATGCACTATTTGCACATCACAATGATAAATTAATAATTTCTCACTTATCAAGGTTAAAATAGATTTCTTGTTCCTATAATGGTCGTACAAGTATTCAAGTGTATATTTCATTGAATGCTCTCTTCCTTAAAAAGTAGTTCAAAGTTTAATAAGTTCTAATAAGTTCCACTAAGTTCAGACAAGTATAGTTCATATATGTAGTAACACCTCTTCAAATAAGTTTCAATAAGTTCATATAAATTTAAAATGTTTAATAATTCCCAATACGTTGTAATAGTTATGATAATGTTCAATTGAAGTTATTTTTGAACAATTAAGGTAAAGAGAAAAACCCTTTTACTATCTATTTTCGATGCCTAAGTTAGGAACATAGAGAAAGAGAAATCATCAATCTAAGAGGTGTGCAAAATGAGCATAAATGCTATACATTTCTCTAACCTTATTGTAAGCTTTTTATACCACAAGTGATAGTGTAATTTTCTTTTTGATCCCCCACTAGGGACCTATAGTAAGATGAATGATCCTGTCAGACCAGCACCTCTCACAGGTTAATCCGATCTGGGTTTGTGGGCGGACACTTTGAAATTGGGGAGGATGGTAAGGAAAAACCGTTTTCCAAAGTGTTACTAGTGGGGATCAAACCCCCAACCTTGAAGTCGGAAGGTTCTTTTCAAACCACTAGGCCAAGCAAGACTTGGCCGAGTGGTAGTGGTCTAGTGGACTTGCATCACCATAATAAGGCCTAATAATCGGGGACTCAGCGTTATCTGTTGGCATAATGCCTCCTCTTTTATTCCTTACAACATATTATCATATAATCTGAAGATTACGCAATAAAAAATATACAGTTCAATCAATAATTCGACTTATATAACAAGCAAATACAGAAAGAAACAGGATAAAACTCAAAGGAAGAGCCCAAACTCCATCTCCTAGCTTAGAATACTTCCAAGTTCACCATAAAAAACACTACAGAGGAAGATTATGGTTTTATTTGATAAATTACCAATTAGGACCAACTACAAAAGGTTTACAAAGCTCAGTTTGCTTTACATAAAACTATGTGGAATAGCTTTCTTTTTAACTCTCCTCAAGGCTCAAACCTCAATCTGACTTCGATCTGCTGATGTATAGCAAATTACAGACAACCAAAACCCGAAAAGAAATGAAAACAAAGGGGGAAAAAAATAACTCCATGTCTAGGAAAGTGATTTAGCTGCTTCGACGACAGCTTCTTTCGTGATTCCGAACTCCTTGTATATCTTCCCAGCAGGGGCACTGGCACCAAACCGATCAATACCAATTGCTTTGCCCTTGCTGCCAACATACTTCAACCACCCAAATGTTGATCCAGCTTCAATGCTCACCCTGGCTGTCACATCAGATGGCAAAACGCTTTCTTTATATGAATCGGGTTGAGCATCGAAGAGCTCCCATGAAACAAATGACACAACTCTAACAGCTTTTCCTTCCTTTCTAAGCTCATCTGCAGCTTTAGCAGCAATCTCTAATTCAGAACCAGTTCCCATCAGAATGACATCTGGTTTGTTTGCCTTTGAGTTGTCAGAAATTACATAACCACCCTTTTCAACCCCTTCGACTGAAGTACCAGCAAGTTGGGGAAGTTTTTGCCGAGAAAGAGCCAGAATCGCGGGTGTCTTTCTCTTTAGTGCTGCAACCTTGTAGGCCCCAGCAGTCTCGGTACCATCTGCAGGACGGAGCATAAGAACATTTGGCATAGCCCGGAAACTGGCCAAATGCTCAATAGGCTGATGAGTGGGCCCGTCTTCACCGAGCCCAATAGAGTCATGGGTCATAACAAAGATGACCCCAGCTTGTGACAAGGCAGCCATCCTTATGGAAGCTCTCATGTAGTCTGTAAAAACAAAGAAAGTTGCACAGTAGGGGATGAATCCCGGGCTGTGGTGGGCAATCCCATTACAAATGGATCCCATTGCATGCTCACGAACACCAAATCGCAGGTTCCTCTCCTCAGGAGTATCCTTCTGGAAATTTCCAAACATCTTCAGTAAAGTCATGTTTGAGGAAGCAAGGTCGGCACTTCCACCCAGAAAACCTGGAAGAACTTTGGCAAGAGCGTTGAGGCATTGTTGAGACAGATTTCTTGTAGCATCAGCAGGGCTCTCTGTGGTGTATGTCTGTAGAAGATCCAACACCATGATTTTCATAACAATCGTCATACATCAATCAGAAATAACTTCTTTTTCACAATGCAGAAATAATATTACTCAAGTATATCTTCATTTCCAGAGGAGTGTACATCAACTGTCCATTCATTTAATAAGCAATAATAAATGGTGGCAATGGTAAAGACATATAAGCAATGTTAGTGCAAGAAATACACATGCCAATGTCTGTGGTAACAGAACTTCATCTTGAAACATGTGTTTGTATAATTGTATTCATAAATTTCCATATATTTGGTATGTGCAAGCATTACCATTGACATTGATATGACATTTTTGTTTACTAGATTTTGATTCATATATATAGTCCAAAGTCACTAGCACCATTCATTACCGAAATACAGCCTACCAAAAGGGGAATGAAAATTAGAACAATGATTCTGTTTAAGACATCAAGTTAAAATATAGTAAGAACTAACCGGAAGTGCATTCTCCCAGCCAGAAGGTAATTCCCCAGTGATGATAGACTTCAACTCTGCAGCTTCATCCTTGTATTTTCTTTCATACTCGGCAAACTTAGCATTCCATTCAGCTTCAAGGGCTGCTCCTTCAGGGGTGTGGCGACTCCAATGTCTACAACGAAAAGCAAGATGAGATGTAAATCTAACTGTATAGGTAAAAGAAGCAAAAAGAACAAGTAGCTCATTCACAAAGACTCACTTCTTGACATCTTCAGATACATGGAATGGCTCATGCGGCCACCCGAGATTGCTCCTAGTTGCTTCCACCTCCTTAGCTCCCAATGCACTCCCATGAACACTGTACGAATTTGCCTTGTTTGGGGAACCATAACCAATTGTTGTAGTCACCTACCATCAAAAAGATTGAAACAAAAAGATTGAAACCATTTGATTACACCACTATTATTCTAAAGCAGCAAAAAAAACTCATTCATGTATCAAGGATCAAAAAACTATAGTCTCAACAAATGAATAAGTTATAAGACAGCCCAACACACATGCATCCATATTCACCTTAATTAAAGTCGGCTTGTCCGTAACAGCTTTAGCTTCTCTAATTGCTGCACGAATTTCATCATAGCCAGTATTACCATTCTTGACCCAGATCACGTGCCATCCAAGAGCCTCAAACCGCTTGTCAACATCCTCGGTGAATGCGATATCGGTGTTACCATCAATAGAGATATGATTATCATCATAAAATGCAATAAGCTTTCCAAGACCCCAATGCCCAGCAAGAGAACAGGCTTCTTGAGAAACACCCTCCATTTGACAACCATCACCAATTATAGCATACCTAAAAATAACCAAAACGCATAGTCAGGATGTGAAAACAAAACACAGTCCATTTCTTAGACTAGAAGCAGGACAAAAGAAACATACGTGTAGTGATCAACGATCTCTGCACCAGGTTTGTTAAATCGAGCAGCCAAGTGCTTTTCTGCAAGAGCCAGTCCAACAGCATTGGCAATACCCTGACCAAGGGGACCTGGAAAATCACAACGCATATGAATAGGCAAACAAAACATTTCTACGAGTTCGCAAAAATTTGCGAAAAATAATGTTCAAAGTTCAATTACAAGTCCCAACCAGTGGTGACTTCAACCCCAGGAGTCTCAAAATTCTCAGGATGACCAGGAGTCCTGCTTTCCCACTGACGGAAATTCTTCAAATCTTCTTCCTAAAATAGGACAATTCCATACAAAAGAGGTTGAGCTTCCTAGTCAAATAAAAAAACCACAATGTACATCACGAAATCGCAACCTTGCTAAAAGTGGAACATAGCTGATTGCAAAGTGAACATAGCAAGAGCTACAAATAAAAAGGTCAAATTCTTAGTACCCAGCACCTAACTAAAGTATCATTCTTCCCCAATTCACTTGAACATTAGAAGTCTATATTATCCAAATATGAGTGTGCATCAAAATAACCTTCAATAAACTTACAACATAATTACTATACATGCAATATAAATTGTAAATCACTAAATTGTAATCTTGCTAAAATTGGAACACAGCAGATGGCAAAGTGAATATAGAAAGTGCTACAATGCCTGCAACATCACAAGGAAATGTAGTAAGATAAACCACTTATGGCTGAATACTAATCCTAAATTACAGCTCCTAATAAATATCAAATGCTTAGTCCCAACACTTAACTAAAGATTCATTCTTCCTCACTTCACTTGAAGATTAGAGTGTGCATCAAAATAACTTCAATTAACTTACAACATTATCACTATCCATGCAATACAAAAGGTGCACAAAATCACAAGTCATCATACAAATTACATAAACACAAAGCACTTAACTAAAGATTCATTCTTCCTCAATTCACTTGAAGATTAGAGTGTGCATCAAAATAACTTCAATTAACTTACAACATTATCACTATCCATACAATACAAAAGGTCCACAAAATCACAAGTCATCATACAAATTACATAAACCCAAACAAAAAAAAAAAACCCCAAGTCAACATCAAGATAGTTAAGTCAAACCCAACTCTTCAAATCACCTCATACCATCACTTTCCAAATTGCCAAAATCATGCATATATGTATATATTCATCCAATATCACACCTTTTCCAAACAAACAAAAAAAATAAAAAATACCCAGATCAAAACAACAAAAACCCATTTGGACCCCACCAATCAAAATCAAAATCTACCACCCAAACAACACCCAAAATTAAAAAAAAAAAGTTTTTTTTTTCCTTACAGTGACACTATCATATCCAGCCAAATGAAGCAGAGCATATTGAAGCATGCATCCATGACCCGCGGACAAAACAAAGCGATCACGGTTAAACCAATACGGGTTCTTCGGGTTATACCGCATAACTTCATCATACAAAACATGACCCATTGGAGCACAACCCATGGGTAAACCCGGGTGACCCGAATTCGCTTTTTCAACTGCATCGATCGCAAGAAATCTGATCGTGTTAACTGATTTCTCAATTAGGGTTACTTCAGTTGAGGCGGATTTGTCGAGGGAATCCACCGCTGATGATGCGCGTATTGTTGCGCATGGTGCTACACGTTGAGATGTTTTGAGAGAGAAAGAAGATGATTTGAGGAGAGAGAGAGAAGAGAGAGAAAGTGATGAAGGAAGGTGGTGAGAAGGAGATGATTGGTGGTGAGAGGAGGAAGTGCGAGCTGAGATTGCTTGGGAGAGAGAAAGAGAAGTTGCCATTTTCGGTGAGTTAGAGAGAGAAAGAGGGGTTTTGGTGAAGGAGAGGAGAGAGAGAGAAATGGTGCAAGTGTGCAACAACTATGAAGTATGTAATTTGAAAGAAGAATGGGGTTGGTGGCCGTTTGATGGAAGAAGGAGATGATCATAGCCGTTGACTGCTTTTTCTTTTTTGGTGGGTTGGTGGATTCATATTATTTTAAGGTATGATGTGATGAGATGAGATCATTCATGATCATATTCACCTGCACCTGCACTGGTTGTTTGAATGGTGATTTGGGTTAGTGGGTCGTGTTTGGGGGTTTAGTTTCGAATAGTGGCGGATCCAAAATAACATATTAGTGGCCTTTGGGTCGAGTTCGCGTTTTATCACAAAGATATCACATACTTCCTCTGTTAAAAAATAGTTGTACGGCTTGCAACGTTTTATGTTTTCATGCTTGTCGATGCATGATTTCAAACGTTAATATCTTCAATTATCAATTAGTAAAAATTATAAAAAATCAATATTAAAAAAATATACATTGAAAGAAATCTAACAAGATCCTATATGATTGTTTTTCCTAAAATATAAATCACCAAAGATAATCAAAATATAAGATGTGAATAGTAAAATACTAAATACTATGCAAATGGTGCAACTATTTCTAAACAGAAGAAGTATAATATATGGGTCGGATTAGATTAGATTCATATTGCTGTTGTCATTACTTATTATTGTTTTTTCTATTTTTTTTTTTTGTTTTTTTTCTAAAACTAAAAATAAAAGAACAATAACTAAAAAAATGAAGTTATGAATATTATGTTGTCGGTTTTCGAGATTGACATTTTTATAATAAGCATGATTAATTTTAAGCTTGTTGTATCATATGATTTTTACATGATTAATCAAAAACTAGAAACTGATTGAACCTTTAGAATTGAGTTAGGATTTTTCTTAGTAACTTCCAATTGGGTTGGAATACGAATTACTAGCTCTACTTTAAGGTGCTTACTAGTTAAGCTCAACTGCTCAAGCTTTGATTAGAGGAAGTGGACTTGATAAAGTAGTGGGAATAAATAATAATGTAGTAAATGGCTTAAGTTGAACAACTTTGGTGCAGTATGGCTTTTGGGTTGTGAGAGAGACACTATCTTTAATCAAATCACCAACTTTTGTTGAGGAGAAATGATAAACATCTAATTGCTAGATGTTTATAAACATCTAGCAGGGGTAAAATTGTCAATATACATGAAAAAAAGTTATCAGTCAAACAAAAAAGTAATCTCGAAAATTGGGCACTGTCAGAAAATTTCGATGCTAATATATGATGTTCATGCTACTACAACTTGTGTTCGTGTAACTATAACTAGTGTTTATGCAACTAAAAATAGTGTTTATGTATAAATAGATAGTGTTCGTATTTTTTTAATTGGACACTGTCAGAAGATTCCGATGCTAATATACAGTGTTCATGCTACTAGAACTAGTGTTCGTGTAACTATAACTAGTGTTTATGCAACTCACACTAGTGTTTGTGTATAAACAGATAGTGTTCGTATTTTTTTTTACATATCTAAATAAGAGATAGAGAAGAGTAAAATAAAAATATGATGAAATTATATCAAGATGGATGTCTATTTGTAGAGAATAAAAATATATGAATATTGGTATATTTTTTATTTTTTTCTAAAATATATTTTTTGAGATATACAAGTTTAAAAAAATTGGAAAAAGTAATTTGTTTGGATAAACAATATAGTGACATGTGTACCACTCACATGTTGCCACATTATTGCTAGATGTTTGGCAAACATCTAGCAATTAGATGTTTATCATTTCTCGTTGTTGAGTAATGCAATCTTAGGAATATATTACTATTTGATATAGTTTGTTTAGGCATCTCTTATTATAATAATATATCACTAGTAGTGTCAATTCAGTTAACCAGTTCAGTTCTGGTTCAAACCAAACAGTTCAGTTGACTTCAGTTCAGTTAATTCAGTTCATTTTTTCGATCTTAACCGATTCAGTTTAAACTTTTTCGGTTTCAGTTTCAATCCATACAGTTAATTCAATTTTCAGTTAAGTTCAGTTCAGTTTACAGTTGTCTTTTGGTTTGACCCATACAGTTTTGGTTTAAACAGTTGACTTTTTACGGATTACTATCAGTTAAACAGTTATTTTCAGTTCGGATTCAGTTAATTTCAGTTTCTTAAGGAAACCGCATTGACTCGGGTAAAACTTGATATCGATTATGCCGTGTACATATTTTCACTTCGGGTCTCACTTCGGGTCAAGTCATTATTCATTGCAGGAAATTCCAACTCAATTGGACTTTTCTCACATGCATAGATTAAACTTGTCGAATACAACGATAGCACCAAGAGACGTATCTATATTTGTCTACGAAAGCGCATTTTGAAGTTGCCATATTTTATGTAAATTTATTTTATTAAAGGTTCAACATTCGGTTGATATTGAGAATTTCAGTTTCAAATTCTCTTAACTTTGTATATATATGTGACTATAAAGAAACTATTTTATCAGTAGGCTTAAATGTATTAGGACGGTTATAATATTGGAACCATTATAGCGAATACGTGATTGATTATTTGATTATTAACGAGTATGAGGAGCATCAACTCTTAATATGCTCTAATAACTTAACTACCGATAACATAATGAGAATTATATATTAACAACAAATATACGATCAATTACTAGATTTATATCAAAATAATTGTAGAACCAATCTAATACTCTATTGATTATAGATTAGTATAACGACTCTTAATATGTTATAATAATGCTATAACAAATGACAATCATACATTCATATGTTTACAACGACGGTTCATATGAGGCCTAGGTGATTATAACGAGGGTTCATAAGTTGCACAATAATAATGATAATGTATTATACCCCCAAATCATTATCCCCTACGTATGCGTGCGATAGATATATGGATGATAACGAAAAAAACTAATAAAAACACTATATTGTTTACCATGATGTTTAGTGTATTCTCATAGTGAACTCGTATTTGGACTAATCAATTGAGTAAAACCACTCTAATGAGTAAAGGAGTAGAACGACTCTTCATATTTTTTTTTTTTTTATATATATATATATATATATAATATATATATATATATATATATATATATATATATATATATATATAACCAATGACAATAATAACGAGTAGATGATCAATTCCAAGCTTCATATAACAACAACAATAATAATTAATGTAAACTTAATAGATTAAAGTATAATATCTTTATCTATCTCATTGATTATATCTTGATATATATGTAAAACCCAACAAATAAGATATCATTTCATCCCAACCGTCGATTAAAACAAACCTATGGCTTAAACCTCATAGATACAATCACGCATCAATATAAGTATATTGTTATAATATAGTTCACGTAAATGACTATAATTAAAACTTCAATTGAGTACGTAATAGTTGTATATAAGTAATATTTCAATAAATTTAGTTTTGTAACAATGACCACAAGCAACATATATAACTAGTATAACTATTTACGGATTCTTAACAATAACAATATAAATACTAATAGTAATATAGTAGCAACAATGTTAAGAATAGCAATAGCAATAACAAACATAACACGGTATATATGCTTTATGTTGTGACTATATATGATAAAGTATAAACAAATAATTTTATCAATGTGTTTAATCATTTTAGTATAATTTTGGTATTAAAATCATTATAAAACCCGTTTAATACTCTATTGATTATAAATTAGTATAACGACTCTTGATATGTTTACTATAACAAGTGACAATACTAATTAAATTTAGAAAACTAATTTCTTAAAAATCATTAATACTAATTAAATTTTGAAAGTTTCTAATTTCTTTTAATTTCTAGTAATACTACTAATTTCTAAAGTTAGTAAACTAATAATATTAGAACTAGAAATTAGAATACTCAAATCATAATAATATCAAAATACAATACTAGTTTATTAGTAGTTTAGGCTATTAAATTTTTTTTGAGGGAAAAACCATTGATTTTATAAAGATGAAAATCCAACCATTGATTAAGTTAGCAATCCATGTGATTGACCACTCTCAATTCTCATTGGTCAAAATATAATGTCAAAGATTATGAATTAAGACCATTGATTTGAAAAGATCAAAATCCAACCATTGAACTACATCCCTTTCTAACCCTAAACCCTCCCCCTTCCCTCCTATCATCATTCCTCAGTAATAGCCTCCCTCACTCTCACTTCTCCCTCTCTGAGATTTCCTTCCTCAGCCTTACTCGTACTCCTCCCTCCCTCTCATGGTAGATCTCCTTCAACTTTCTCTCTCACGCACCTCTCTTCGCCACCGACGTTCAAGCTTCGCGGTCGTTCAAGCACGCAACGTCTCTTCTTCTCTCTTTCACGCGAACGTTCAAGCTTATCGTTCGTTTGTTCGATATCAATGGCTTCAGATTTAGTTTCCAGATCTCGCCGGTCGGTCTTCATTCTCTCATCATCTCGCCGGTCTTCATTGTCTATTTTTTTTTTGAGGGGAAATTTTGTCTATTTTTAATTTAGTTTGTTCATTGTTGTAAATCATTTCTTAATTTAGCTTGTTTATATATTATTTTTTAGATTTTTAATTGTCGAAATCTTCAACAAGGCTGAATGTTGTTTTAGATTTTTGATTTAGCTTGTCAATATACATTATTTTCGCAATTCGTTTATTAATTTAGCTTATTTAAATATTAGTTTTTAGATTTTTAATTCGTATAATATTATTTTTTGCGTTGAATAATTCAGAATTTTGTAATTCATTTTTCTTGTTTTTATTAATTTTTTTTCGTTTACTGTCTTTTTCTTCTTATTTTTGTTAATTTATTTGTTTATTTACTGACTTTTTCTTATTTTTATATTCTTATTAATTTAACTGTATTATGATATTGCATGTAGAATCTCTTGCTTTTTCAGAAATGATAAAGATTGTTGGTGGTGTTTGTTAATTGAACAAGATTTGCATAAAACCAGTAGTTAACAAGTACTTGATTAAGCGATTTAAAATCGCTGGTTTGGGATCTAGAAATAGTTTTGTAAGTTGATGTTATCTTAGGTTTAATAAGTTTAATAAAAAAATCAAAGTAAAAATAATTGACTTGTAAATTCAAGTACAATTTGATGTAGATAACAATAAATTAATTTGGTTACTAAACAGCTTTGGTTAGTCAAGTTCAATTTTTGATTAAAATTTGTCAAGTTTCAACTCAATTTTTGTTCAATTTAATTTTAGTAAAAATAATTTACATGTTGACGTTGTGACTTTAATAATATACATCAATAGATGTAAAATTAAAACAAGAGAATAATGTACAAAAATAATTCAAAAATAAATGAAAATAAAAATATAAACAAATACATGATCTTGAAAGTGTAACCCACAAATAGTCAAATTAAATGTAATTTAATTTTTAATTTTTTATTTAATTAATTATTAATCGTAAGCAATTTTATAAATTAACATATTTAAATTATTTTGTAGATATAAAAAAAAATTGAATTTTAATAATATCTTGTTGATTGCGGTCGGGTTCGGGTTTGAGAGCAGGTCTGTCTGAACAGGTCAGGATATAATCTTGCCGGGTGCCGGTCAGGTCTGGGTAATCCCAGGTCAGGTTTCGGTCAGGTCTAAGGACTGACCCTCACAGGTCAGAATCAGGTTGACCCATCGGTCAGATCTGATTCTGACACCACTAACTGACCCTCACAGTAGTCACAGGTCGAACCAGGTTCAAGTCAGGTCAGGTCAGAATCAGGTTGATCCAGCGGTCAGATCTGTTTCTGACACCACTATTTACGACCAAACCTTATGCAGTTCGGTTAAAAACAGTTTGATTCAGTTCAGTTAAAAACAGTTTTATTCAGTTTGATTCAGTTCAGTTAACAACAGTTTGATTCAGTTCAGTTAAAAACAGTTTCATTCAGTTTGATTCAGTTCAGTTAAAAACAGTTTGAAACAGCTTTCAGTTAAATTCAGTTCATTTTCAGTTCAGTTCAGTTCAGTTTAAATCGGTTTTTCGTCCAGTTAATTTCAGTTTGGTATGTTTTCGGTTGAGTTTCAGTTCAGTTTCAGTTCAGTTAATTGCAGTTTACTTTAATCTGATTGACTTATCGGTTTTTAACTTTTCAGTTATGGGTCAATTCAGTTCAGTTTATTCAGTTCAGTTGATCAACCGTTTGCAGTTTAACCATCAGTTTTCAACCAAACTGACAGCACTATATATCACATACGAGTAATATGTATTCTTTACTATGCAACTTTTTTCCATATCGAATCGACATATAGTAATATTCTCTAGAGTTACTTAAGGATCATTTTTTAGAGGAGTAGTCTTGTGTTGGTCCGAACATTATTCCGAATGTTGCTCCGTGTGTTACCTTTTGTCTTCTTCACAATTGATATGTCTTCTTTCCACTCTTATAAAAAATTAATTTTAAAAAATCTAACATTTAATTTACTTTATGTTTGCAATGAATATATAACATTGTGTGGGAGTTGCCTCTCTCTTTTTTTCTCTCTAAATCCTAGCCTCCTCTACCCCTTCTTCATCAGTTAGGGGCTGCCATGGATGTTTTCATCCATGGCGAGCTCCTCTCCCCTTTTATTTTCAGTTTTTAGTTTTGTTGAATAAATTAGTATCTCTTTATGATATTTTTTTAGTCTTTGTTGTGGAGATCTCCTCCTCCCCTATGAGAGTTGTGAGTATGGTTTTTTTTGTTTTTAGGTATGAGAAATTATTCTCATTGAGAAATTATTCTCATTGGTTGAAGTTCAAGACTCAACATGAAGGTATTGGAATCTCGGATGCGGTAAACATGACTCGATCAAGAAGGTTCTTCCCAAACTATGTCAGAATGATAGACTTCATCATCAATAGCTGTTTGATTCAGCAAATACAAGGGGGTTGCGCTATATTGCTCGATCTAGTTTATTGTAGTTTTTTCGAAGACGAATTTGATTTAACCTTGTTTAATTGTATCTTGTTTTTCTTGAATATCTATTGTAGTTGTCGTTTGACCTTCAATTAATGAAATTTCTCCAAAAAAAAAAATATAACATATTGTGGATTGATGAAGCACTAAAAAAATTGGTTGAGATGGTAAGGACAAACTTCTCTTTGCAAGAAGTCGTATGTTCAAAACTTGTGACAAACAAATGAACAATATTCATTTTGTAATATGACGTAACTGGCCTATGGGTTGGTGTTCAATCGGACAACGAGTGGAAGGCTAAAGTTTTTTTTTTTTTTTTTTGACGACAAGAACAAACAACACAAGGCTAAAGTTGTTACTTGTTAATAAATTACCTCTATATCTATTTTAAATCGTATATAAAGGCCTGAAGGATAATACTAATAAGGATGTAGACTGTAGTTTGCCATCATATGACCGTTCTTAGACACATGACTTGGGGGTGTTTATGACCTTCTACATTAACTTTAAGTGTTGCATAGTTCTAGTTGAACACTCAAAAAGTTACCATATATGTGCCTGTCCTTAAGCATGGCCTAGAGCTCATCTTAGGATACATGATATTTTTTAATTAGATTTGATAATATCCTCACCACGATCGGCCCATAAAATGGACCTTAGGTCCAAGAAGAGGGAACTATTGTAAGTGAACTGTAGTTCGTAGAGTAACTATATAAAGTTGTGGTTCAAGTTAATGATAGTTTAATAATGTTATGAGTTATTTGTCTCGTTATAATAAAAAATTTGAGTCAAATCCCACATGTAGAGGAACTTTCTATTTTTACTTTTTATTTTATTGTTGTAGAGTAAATTCCACCAATGTCAAATACATGCAAAAAATGTGAATCACGTTATAATTTCAAAAACATCGCCTCGTGAAAAAAATAAATCTGAATGGAAGCATCAATCCAAGAGTTACTTTCAATAACAAAAAAGTTGGATGAATCTGAACCAAAATTAGGTTCTCAGATCTCTGTCAAAATCTATAAAAAAACCAGGGGAAAGAAATGCATCAATTGCAAATAATCAAATAAAAATGTACATGAAAGTGTCCATTCATTATTCATTGTCCTGATTCCTCTAGACTTGTACATGTTTCTGAATTTTTTTTGATAAACTAAAAGTAAGCACATATACATATACACATACATAAGAGATATTCCAAATTGCAAAGATTTTCCTTGCACTAGTATAAGTATATATGCATAGACTATAGTATAAACTAGAGACACCCACCAGGTCCAAAACCAAGCTTACCACCAGCAACATCATATACAACATCAAAACCAAGTTGTTGAACATTCCCTAAGATACCCACATCACTAGGATCACTATTTCCAGCAAATGCTAGACAAACTTGTGAGAGATCTTTGACATAAAAAATCCCTGAAGGAGGTAAAACAACCTCAGCTCCACCACTAAAGACAAGGCCGATTTTAGGCACTGTAATTGTAGTGTAGTTGGTTAGGTCATAGCAAGTGTCGAGGATTGATAAGGCCGGGGCCTTAGGGTACTTGGACATGGCTTTGTCGAAGGCGGATTGTAAGGCAGTGTAGGCATCTGGTTGAAGACGACTGATGACAGTACCGGAGTCGATTAGAGTCCCGCCTTCTGAGAAGACTGAAGGAGAGATTGATAGCTTTTGGCCACCAACAGTGAAGCCTTGTAGCTCTATGAAATAGAATGATGGTCCTGATGAGCTTGATGTAAGAGGTGTGTATGTAATGGACTTTGAGTACTGTTGTATAAGAAAATCAATTTTTGATTGTTAGTGTTTTTGCTTTAAGAATCATTCAAAACAGTTTGTATGAGAAGCTTATAATATCATTGCAAATTTTAGCATGGTCTAAGACACAACTATATTGGTGCTCGTGTAGCCTGTAGGCATGTTTCAATCACACCAGGTATGTATGCCATCTAACTATGCTTTGTTACATCTAGTGCATGCTATAAGTAAAATTTATAGGTTTTTGCGCTATCATATGTGCTTATACGTACCACTTATATAATAGGGAATTATAAATGGAGATAATGATAATGTATTTCAACGTATTTTAAAAGGAAAAGTTATGTACAATACCACCATTCAAAGTGATATGGTTATAGACTTATAGTACTGAAATCTATGAATAAAAAAGATGTTGTGGCGATAGGTGAGATTGATATGAAACTACTTTTACAAAATTATGTTAAAATTCATTACCATTACCTCTACGTATTACCGCATGCCAAAAGGTTGGGGCATAAGTCGGTTTTTATTATAAGACTAAATTCTAATATCGCTTATGCATGTCATTTTTGGGTCCTCATTAGCTATTTATGCTAGAGTGAGAGGTGGTAGCTCAATAGAGAATTCCATGGCATTGTCTAGGGTTCGAATCCTCATCCCAACAATATGTTGGGGCATTTAATTATGGGTTGTTTAGCCTTGTACACAGTTTCTGAGCTGGTGTGCCCTACAAGCTAGTAGCCTAGCAGGGGTTGGTTTTCGGGCCAATTATCTTTCCTAATAAAAAGAAATTAGCTATTGATACTCCCTAATGCGAGGTTATAAGTTTTTGTTTATTTCAAAACTAGTTTAATTTCATGCATATCATAATAATGAAAAGGAAAACATAAATTGAGGGCTCGTTCGGTATCACTGTGGCTTTTTGTTTTTTGATTTTCAAAGTCATATGATAAATGTTATATAATGAATTATAAATTAGTCAAATTTATTAGGAACATGATGATTTTGAAAACTGACAACTGAAAAGGGAAAACCACTTTTTTTGATTTTCAGTTTTTGATTTTTAATTTTCAAAAATAAATAAAAATTTAAAAAAAAAACGATAACAGAACGGACCCTAAATTATAATGAGAGATTAAGAAAGAATAGATAGAACTTACCGTCCCCCCTTTACCAAAAGTGAGATGTCCAGTTGAGCTAGATTTGGAAGGCAAACAATACGAGAAGTATTTGCCATATGTTGAAGCACATTGTGACATAACAGATAATTGGTTCCTACCAAGCCCAAGAAGCCCAGCAGACCCACCAAAAAGGCCTTGATTATTCTCCCCACACCCAAAATAAAAATTTGGAACAGTATCATGTGGGCCAAGACTTAATGTATCCTTGGCAAAGAACCCAACTGAGAAAGATGAGTCCCCATATTGGATGCCATATATGCAAGTGGATGAAGAGCATCCCGGCGAAGCGCTGGTGGCCGATCGCACCTCCGAGCATAGCGTAGAGGAGCATGTGATGTTCGAGTACGTTGATGATTTCGACGGGTCGAAAACGGGCTCTCGTTGCTTGTAGCAGCTCTTCTTGCATGGTGCACATTGTGTCCATGTAAAATCACTACCTGAATACATGCAAGTGCATGAGAACTAGATTGAAAATCAATTAAGTTAAAAAATATACTTTTTTCATTTCGTTTTAAACGCAACAAATGAATATTTTATATCTCAATAATAATACCCCTTTATTATATTTAAAATGAAACGGAGTAAGTATTATAGACCTAATTTTACGAATAAGAGCTTCTTACTATTAATGATGATGGTCCGTTACTTATATCAATCACTTGTAGTGTTAATCTATGTGTGGCTAGGAAAGTTCTATTGTAACTAGCGAAAATAAAATTTATTTGGGCTTGTTGGGCCTATGGATGAGTGGCCTTTTGTGAGGGCAGCCCAAAGAAAATTCATCCTATCACAAATTTCCGAAAGAGGCCCAAAAAAAACATGAAACAACATAAAAATATGCCGTCTATTCTTAGAGAATCTGTCCTATTTAGCTTATAATAAGAATATTACCACTTAGTTAGCTAAGTAGAAGTACTTGGTAATGTTACTATCTATAGAGCCTGCACCACTACTATCTCTAAGTAAGGTAATTGAAATTTAGTCGAATAGAATTTTCCTTCTGATATTGAAAACACGGTCGTATTAAATGTCAATTAGGCAGGCCGAGTGCGGGAGTTGATCCCTTTACACCTGTACCCGCCTAAAAACCTCATCCCTATCGCCACTTTACCACTCATTGCGGGGGAAATTTCCAAACACATCACTCGTGTGGGTACCTACACCTACTTTATACCTGCTTCATACCCGTCCCATCTATCCTCCCAAATACATTATGCAAGTACTGTCACATGAGGATAAGTTTTTTTTTTTTTTTTTAGATAAACCAAAATCCAGCTAATAATGATAGAAACATTTACCTGTATCAAAAATAAGAGTGAGGTCCTTTCTTGGAGTACCAAGCCCAATAGTAACAATATAATTACCAGACCCAATTGTGCTTCCAGACTTTACTGGGAGGCCCACTGTTTTTTGTTTGACTGTGTCCTTTTTAGGTACTTTGGGCTTTTTGTGCAATGAAAACGAGTCAATCTCCACCAATTTCGGGTTGACTCGGCCTCTAATTGAGTCAACTCGTTCTTCGTCGTGTTCTAGAATGTCCGCGTGACTTGGGCGGCTTGATTTGTCCAACTGCAATGTGGAGCATGGCCCATGTCTGTGGCTTACCTCTAAAGAATTCCCCTTTCTTCTACGTTCTGCAAAAGTAATACCCAAAAAATGCCAAAATTAGAAGTTATTGCTTTTGTACTATCTTAGTAAATTTCTTTTTAGATCTTGTTTTTAATAGGAAATTTAGGTGGAAGGTGAATTTTGATTAAATAAGATAAACAAAAATATACTTCCTTCGTTTTGTTTTAGATGAAACGTTTGCTTTCTCACGCAACTCAATTCACTTCTTTAATTTTTAATATTTTTAGTTTTGCACACGTAAAAAATATAAAAAGTTATAATTTGATAGTATGCATCGAAACAAATCTAACAAGATCCCACTTGATTATGTTTTTCTTTATATAATGGCGATTGATCAATTAATAGTGTCATTTCATCGAATGTTTCATTTAAAACAGAACGGGTGAAGTATATGTTTCTAATTATACTTGGTTCATCTTTGCTTCTTCTTTTTTCCCTTTATCTGTATATCGTGGACTCATAGGTGTCAGTCTTGTGTGGACCTGGTCTACACTAATATTATTGTAGATTTGATCCACACTAATATTATTGTGGACCAAAATCACCGATCTAACCCTTGTCAAAAAAATTCACCTCGATAAACCTTTTTTTTTTTATCATGTAGTGACCTCTTAAAATTTTAAGTTACACAAATCTATTATTATCTAACATTGCGACAGTTTATTTGGATACAATTACCCTTTCTTACATTAGCTTACCATGATAAAAATTTATTTTATAACATAGTAACCTTTTTTCTCACATAGTAACCCTTTGTAATTTATACATACTTCTCTTTTATATCTATTTTTTATGTATATATTGACCATTTTTTTTTTCAGAAATCACATGTACTAGCATTAGATCCACAATAACTTAGTGTGAATCAGGTCTATATAAGTTTTTACGGCTCGTGATCGTTGTTAAATACTACTCCCTCCGTCCCAAAATATAGTTCCCATTTCCATTTTGGGTGTCCCAAAATATAGTTCCCATTTCCATATTTAGTTCCACATTTTTCCGTAATTTGTCTAGAAAAACCGTGTCCCATCATTTAGGGCCTGTTCTCTTCGGCATAAAACAGCTGAACTGAACTGAACTGAACTGAACTTATCAAAGCTGAACTGAACTGAACTGAACTTATCGGAGCTGAACTGAACTGAACTTATCAGAGCTGAACTGAACTGAACTGAATTGAACTGAACTGAATTGAATTGAATTAAATTGAATTGAATTATATTACATTGAAATAAATTAAATGTAATAAGTATATAAATAATATTTTAAACAATAATAATATAATATTAAATAATAATTATAATGATAAGTAATAATAATGAATAATAATAATAGTAGTATTTTGAATATTTTTAAATGACAGTTATAAAATTAATATTAATAATAATAATAATTAATGATAGTAATGATAATTAATAATAATTATTATATATTATTTGTATTAATATATTAATACTTGACGATGATATTAATAACAATAATATCTAAGAAGTAAATTAATATTACTATTTTAATAATTAGATTTAATAATATAAAAATATTTAGTAATAAAAATAATGATTGGGTTGGACCGCAAAATTACATCATAAACCGTCTTGACGCGATTTGATTGGTTTATGGGCTAAAAAAAGTGGGTTTATTTGTGCTTTGACCTAAACCATGTTCCTCCTAATAATAATAGTAATAATAATTAGTAAAGCTACAATAAAAAAAATATATAGAAACAACAATAATAATAATAATAATAATAATACTTAATAGTAATGATATATATTTAAATAATAATAATAATAATAATAGTAATTAGTAAAATAAATTATACCAACATAATAATAATAATATTTAACAAAATGGTTATAAAAAAATAGAGCTGAACTGATCTGATCTGAACTCAACTGAACTGAACTGAACTTATTGGAGCTGAACTGAACTGAACTTATTGGAGCTGAACTGAACTGAACTGAACTTATTAGAGCTGAACTGAACTGAACTGAAAATAAGCTGGGGAGAACAGACCCTTATTTTCTTCTTGAAATTTGTTTTTTCCTTTGTTTATTCAACCAAAATGTTACAATTAATGCTCTTTCACCAATGATTCTCCACTCTCTCTCTTAAGATCATCTTTTCCCATACAACATTTATTTAAATAAACAAAAAATCTTTACTATCCCTCCTAGATTCTACTTGCATAAATTACCGTGAAAAAAGGCAAATGGGAACTATATTTTGGGACGGAGGGAGTACTATATATTTATCCTTTTTTTTATATATATTTCTAATGTTTTATATATATGTAGAGGGTCCACAAAATGGTCATGTTGAAAAGATTGGATCTTATGTTTTAGATAACCAATCAAGCTAATTTGCATACATATATATTTTCCCTCGTTCTTTTTTTGTAATATAATATAAACTATCGATAAATGTATATAAATAATTTCAATGACTAAAGTTTAGCTATAACATATAGAGACAAAGCATGAGTTTGCTCAAAAGTAAGTAGGACAAAATAAGAGGCAACTTTGGTAACTTTTTATACTATGATTGATATGAACAAATACTAGCTACCTCTGTTTTTATTTAGTTGCAATATTTAAAATTACGAGTGTAGTACTAGCATGTATATTATATCCATATTATTAATGTTACAACTACAGTCTTGAGTCTGATGGGAAATTCATCTTATCACGAATTTTCGAAAGGAGATAAAAAATTATTATTAATGTCACATGGTGTCCTTTTAGTGGTGGTGCCTTGCCAAGTTTTGCTAACTTATCAGTATTTGTAGCATCATTTCATTTCAAGAAAAGAATTATTAACAAACATATTCTAAATACATGGAGGTCATGAATCATTTGAAAGAAAATGTTATCTTAGATAAAGAGATTATATTAGCTCAATTATTAACAACAAGCTACATGTTTATGTTATATACACATAATCTTTCGTACTATATCAACTCTGAAGACTTCAAGAACGCATTTGTCCTTGTCGACAAGAAACCCCATCAACTTGAACAAATACCTAATCGATTGATAGTCATATTTCTTTTTATTAATTGCTATAGTATTTGGTCTCATTAATAAGTTTGATTGACACATTTTTGTCAAAAAATAAATAGTACTCTCAAATAATAACAACAAATTGTAATCTTAAACTATTATAATAATAATAATTATGTAATCTAATCAATAATATGATAATTAATTTTGGATAGACATATAAGGACATATACAAATGTGTTAGTACATGACAAGAAATAAATCTCTCATTATTTGAGAGGATAAATTTCCCATTAAGTTTATCAAATTAAAGCACATCTTGAGTCCTTGCTTTCATACCTCTCTCATTTCTTAAGTCACAATATTTAGACTTTTGTTATCAAACAATTTGGTCCCTAGTAATTAAAAAAAAAATTGAACAAAGTCAAAATGTTGAAATTAGAAAGACACCGAAGAATTTTATTAAAATCAACGAAACTTACAATCTATATATAATACTCGGTATACATACCAAGTTAAGCTTCGTCTTGTAGTAAGAATTATTATGCCTCCCAACCTTAAAGTCAGGATTTAATTCCCACTAGGGCACGTTGAGAGTAAGGATTTCCCTTACCATCCCTCTTACCCTTAAAGTTCCTATCCTACTAACCCGACCGTATATATTGACCTGTACGAGGTTTTGGTTCGTTTATATATATAATTTTCAACTACATGCTCTCACTGTTGTTATGAAAAAGTATAAAGAGTTCTTAGTTATAAGGATGAGGAGGTAGCTCATGTGGTAGAGCACTCCCCTCTGATCTCTGGGGTCAGGGGTTCGATCCTTACTCCTAGCATTATGTTGGGGAATTTCCTTAGCATGCTTTGCATGTATTACCAGCCAATGTGCTGGTAGTTCCTACAAGGCTAGTAGCCTTAGTAGGGATTAGCTCTTGGACTGACTTAATTTCCCAATCAAAAAAAAAATAAAAAAAAATAAAGAGTTCTTAGTTATGACTTCTTACCAAGTACTACCTGCCATCCATAAAAGAAGGAATAAAGGAAGAAGTGTAAAGAAAAAGGAGGAACCGAATAATGTTATCGGTTGTCTTTTGCTTGTGCATAAAAGCTTGGCCATGCCCGTGCTTAAAGACCTACTTATTTATTGAAACATCTAAAGTTTATTTCTTTAGAAATATTAATTCATTTTTATCATTATTCACCAAGAAGAAAAATCTTCGTCACAAGCAAGACTTGATTTTGGTGAAAATCCCAAAACATAGTACGATTTATTTAATAAAGACATAAGTCTGTTTTTTTTGGTGCACAACAAGACATAGTCTGTTATTATGCATGATTCAATGAATATCAACATGACATAATGGGGTCTATGTTGGACCAGCTCTAGAATGAAATGTTAGACTATTTACATAATTGTTCTTCACCAAATAAATATGCATATAAAGACATTTTTATTCTTACAAACAATAAAGAAATGACAAAGTTATCAAATATGAGAATATTAATATACCTTTATCATGTGGGAAGAACATTAAATAACGAATTTTAGTCGGGAGGAGTAGCCGAGCAGAGGTTTGCCCTTAATTTTTTTTCTCACGAGTTATTGAAAATATCTATACTAATATATTAAAAGGCGTTCCTAAGAACGTATATATGCCACGTGTCACCCTCCCTCATCCAATAATATTCTATCCACGTCTTTCTCATATAGTTAAAAAAAAGAATTGTTTACGTAAAGATTCGAACCCACAACGTCAAGTATGAAAGTAAGAAATCCAACCATTACTCCATCTTACCATTATTGATTTTGTAATCAAAATTAATGATGACATATGAATGGAAAACGTTTGAAATACATATAATGAATAAGATGACTTTTTTAAATGAGTATGAGAATCCTTATTTAACTACTAATAAATTGTAGCAAAGAGAAAATCCGGGGCATCCCCCGGGCCTAAATACTAGTTATATATTATACATATATAAAAGTACGTATGCTATTTAAATTATACTTATAAAAAGATAAGATATTTGAGAGATTTAAACCTTGTCCCTACAAATTTTATTTAAATTATACTTATAAAAAGATAAGATATTTGAGAGATTTAAACCTTGTCCCTACAAATTTTGTCCAAGATCTTAGGTGAATGTCCATTTTTTTCTAGAGTGCAATAGCTCAATGCACACCAACTCTTTTAAGCATTTACTATCTTTCACACCATATAACTAATTATTCTATAGGGAATATAGTATATATTGACATAATACACTCACCTTTTCTACCTTTGCTATCTTATTAATAAGGGCAGTTAAGGGTCTGTTCTCCCCAACTTATTTTCAGTTCAGTTTAGTTCTAGACAATACTTTTACTCTCACATATCACTGTTCATTTCAGTTTAGTTCAATTCAATTCAATTCAGTCCAGTTGTTTTAAGCCGAAGAGAACAGACCCTAAGTCAAATATACACTATATTATCCATATACTTAATAGCTAGCTAAACAGCGCAACTCATTTGTACTTGAAACATCATACTCTATAGAGAAATAGAAAGATTCTAAATTTATATTGATTGTTGTATGAATTCTTCCTAATAAGAATATTAACTTACAAAATATGCTAAGACATAATTGTCACTAATTTAATGCTCAACTAATCTAGCACTCAAGTAAACTTGATTGACGGCAAAAATTCATGAAGAATAGCTAATGTTTAACTTGAAGACTTGGCTTACTAGCTAATTATACATAATACAAGAGGCTACATTGGATGACGCATATGATGCAATTTTAATTAGATAGCCTATCAACATCTATTGATACATGGACAATTCAAAGAAATTATTGCTTGTACTAAATTAGTAGACAATATAAACGTTCCAATTTTCACTTTTCATGAAACTTTTGTAGCCGAATAACTTTTTAAAAAAAGACTCACAACATAATGGAATTCACTACGATATTCTCTTTATCGGAGCAATTGAGGTTTTTTCTACTAGTATTTATTATATTTACTATTTTTTTCTTACGTGAGCTTATTTAAACTTATCTGAACTTATATCAATGGCGAAATCATTTCTACTCAATTTGCATACCAACAAATTCAATCAAATTCCATATTTTCTCATATGAAAACAATACATACACTATACTTGAGATTATATTTGACAGAGAAATCACAAAATTAAACTAAAAAGAGATGTATGGCTAACCTTTTGGGGAAGCATTACAACTATCTTCATCAGTAGATGGAAGAAGAGAGGTAACTTGAACAATATGATGAGAGTGATATTTGAGTTCCAAAGATTGAGGTTTATCAGTTGCTTTATTATTAACTTTACCATCACCAACAACAACATGATCTTCTGCTTTAATGAACCAATGAGAATTACTAATTGAAAGTAAAAGAAGAGCCAAAGAAAGAGAGAGAAACCACTTTATGGTTGGAATCAGAATAATTGTGGCCATTTTTTTTTTCTTTCTTTGTAAGTTTGTATGCAAATTGCTAGCTCTATCTTGGAAGGCCTACTTATAAGGTTTGAATCATTGTATAAAATATCAATTCAACTTTAAATTTGCACGTCACCTTTTGCCCACTTCTACCTTTTAAAAAAAAAAACCAGGTGTATAAATAGCTATGTTGCTCGGACTCGAGCATCTATGTTCGACACGGGTACGTGTTTAAGTGTCTTACTCGATTATTTATTTCGGAACTTTTTTTTATTTTTTGGCCCAAAATGAATGTCCAAGTGTCCCCACTCATGTTCGAGTGTTGAGGATCCAATATAGGTACTTGAGGTGAAATGAAGAGTCCGAGCAATATAGTTAAATAGGTTTTAAAATTGATAATTTATTTTGGGTTTCGAATAATTTTATTAAAGTGATGCCTATCAACAATTGTGATTATTCTAAATTAATCAGACGTTAGTATTCTTTTAGAAAAAAAAAGGTGAAAGTTGAAATACTTATTTCAATTTTTCCGAAAATAATAATAAATGACTTTAAAAACATTATTGATAACTATTGTACCACATTGGAATTAAACTTATTAAAATCTACGAAAGAAAGAAAAAATAATACTTTATGCGTTCTTTTTCTATTGCAACAATTGAGTTTTCGTATCTGTCAATGCATAAATTTAATTATTAATATCTCTAATTACTTTTTATTAAAAAATATAAAAATTTAATATTTTGAAGAAATATATTAAGAAGAATCTAACAGAACCTACATAACTATATTTTTTCTTACGTAAATAAATAGTTAAAGAATAGTAAATAAATAATGTAAAAATTTCATTATTACAATAGAAATAAAAAATCAGAGGAAATAGAGTTTAAAAAAGTTCTCACCACTAAACAAACCCAACAACATTTCGTCCTTTACCCACTTCATAAAACTACAAATACTCGAGTATATCTCTTGGTGGTAGGGACTTGGAAGTTGGAATTTTATGAATTATTTAGGTTAAGTTTATAAGTTGGGCCTTCTAAGTTCTAGCTAGAGTGTGCTTCCACTATTTTTTCATTTTTTGCTTATGAGATAGTAGTAGTATATAACTATTTACAAGACAAATTGTAACAGACATGGGTCGTACATCATTATTAGTTGTTTTCTTTTTTTTTTCCTTTGGGGATTACCACTTCATAATCACCAAAAACAATTATTAGTTGCAATGACTTGGTTTCATTTCTACTTGATTTCTTGTTGCTGTTGGTGGTTAATTACTGAACTTCGTACCCTCCCCAGTCTCCACAACATAATTAGTACATAAATTATTAATTACTTGGTTTTTGTTTTTAAATTAACATTAATTCATTGATTCAAAATCATATGACATCTACAATAGAGTCAAAACTAAATAAATACTTATCAAAATGAAATAAATTCAATTCTAATATAACAAAATCACAACCGTTAAGTAGATCTAACACTTCTGAAAACCCTTGTCTTTCACATTGCTGTTGAATGCAGCCTTTTGCAAGGAGGTCTATCGATCTTTTGTAGTTTTAAAGTAGAACCAGATTCAATTCAAGTGATTGTAATCGAAGTCTTGACTTCTGCTGCAACTCCGCACTAATTTCGATCAATAAATCAACATTTTGAATTACACAAAACCCAAAAACAAGTTTTCTAAACTCTCACATGGAGAGAGATAAAACTCAATATATGGATAAACAATCCAATATATGGGTAGAAAACTCTCTATTAGAGAGAGACTGAAGTTTATTAGAAACATAAACATAAAAAAACTAATAATAAAAGAAGAAAAGGGGCTACCACCGCCCAAAAGGGTGGTGGTAGCCCCTAGGTTCAGAATTAGGATTTTGTGAAAGAGGAGAGAGAAGAGAGAAAAAGAAGGAGAGAGGAGACCCGGTAGGAAGGAGTTTACCTAAGTGAGCTAGGTAGGTGAAAAAGGGATCAATTAATTACTTGGTTAATTGTTGCTTTGGTCGTATTTACTTTTTTTTTTTTTTAAAGCAATAATTTTCTATAGCCCAGAGGACGTATTTTCTTTTTAATTTATAATATCCCGATAGGACAATTTTTTTTAGGGGATCCTGGTACAACACTTGGTAAAGAAATATTAGTTGTGAACCACCATTTAAATAAATGAGAGTTAAAATTAGTGACAATTGAGATAAATATTATGCGTGAATTTTACATAATTAGATTTTTTTTGGCTCTTTTACTTCTCTCTATAATTGTGAACTTCTTTACCCTCATTAAATAGTTAAAAGAAATATTCAAGTTTGTTCACCAACTTTTTCAGTTAATTGGTTTGCTTGTCTCTTTAAAATTTTAAGCCGAACTCGAATAATTTAGGAACCAAATAGGCTCTCATGAACATACATATAGTTCATATTACCACTTTTATGGGATACCTTGGATCTCGCACCCTGAGTGAAGTATGGAGGTAGAAGGTTCATATAGCAATGATCACTTTTAGGGCTACATATAAGCATTAAATACATGTCTTAAAATGAAAATAATTTTTGAATTCATGACAAAATTTCACATCATTTGAGGTAATAAATGCTTGAATCAAATTTTTATTTCTATTTTAAGCTTCTTATACATAGTCCTAAGGGCTATGAATATCATTTTCCTTTTTTTAATGCTTTATTTGGCCTATTTCATTTATATAATATGGGGATTATATATGTATACAGTATACACGCTTTTTTTCTCAATCTAGACTCTCTTTCGAACTCATTAAGAATGATCAAACTTGATTTCTTCTACCTGATATATAAACAGCTAATACAATGTTAATGAATCACGTAAAAATTATTCATCTTTTTCTTTTTCTTTCATCCCTTGTAACAATTAATACCTTCCTTATATAAAATCGGTGGAAACCGATCCGAGTAATGATTTTCCCTTATTATTTCTCCCATTCTCTTAAGTGCCTCTTGCCTAACAGAGTAATAAGAGTCAAAAATTGAGTACACAAATAACACAACTAACCTACTACTAATTGGTTATACTTAGGGATGGCAATGGGTCCCGGACCCGACCCAGACCCGCTAGGACCCGACCCATTTATAAGGGTCTGGGTCTAGAAATTTTAGACCCAATGGGTCCGGGTCGGGTCTGGGTCCGAAGAACGTGGGTCGGGTCTGGGTCCGGGTCCACATATGCTAGACCCAGACCCGCCCCGCGGACCCATTTACATATTAGAAATTTTTTTTTTTACCTAAACTCTAAAATTTTATGAGAGAAATTAACTTTATAAGTTGTAACATTTTAATATTTTATCAGTTAATTTTTAAAATTTTATTTAGAGAATGCTTTAACCATGGATACAAGAACCTATATATATTAGGGGGAAAATTTTTAATTACATATATTTAAAAATGTGATAAAAACTTAAAACTAAGAAGGACCATTTAGGACCCAGTAAGGACCCATGGACCCGCTAGACCCAGCGGGTCTGGGTCTGGGTCTGAAAAATCTAGACCCAACGGGTATGGGGCGGGTCTGGGTCTGTGAAAAATAAACGGGTCTGGGTCTGGGTCCAGGTGGACCCGACCCAGACCCGCCCCATTGCCATCCCTAGTTATACTTATGCATAATGCGTCAAGCATTAATGTGCATCCACATTGAATCAAAATGATTGATACCTCCTCTTTTTCACGCCATACTAATTTGTATAATAAACCTGTTCAATTTGGGTCCACTTCCACCACTTGTTTACACAATTTGGTACCTTAGCATATCATATTCTTTAGTTACACAATCCATATATATGTGGTATACTTCCACTTACTGTAAGAACTAGCATGCACCAATATATATATTCTTATACTCCTAAATAACTAACTTTTGAGAGATTATAATATCAAAGAAGATTTGGGTAAGTGGATTGACAAACAAATGAGATATGGTTGTAGTTTATCTTTCTGTTTTTATTTTTTTGCCGAAAATGTTTGAGCTATCGTTGCGCCTTTATGATAATTTTTTTTGAGGGATGATAAACTTAGTCGTAAATTAGTTTGATTTTTTTTTGTGGCGATGATAAACTTTTTATTATACTTCCTCCGTTTTTTTACATGTTACATTTTAACATTTTATATTATTCACAAATTAATTTTACATGTTAAGAGGATAAACCTTTATTGATGCAACAACGAACAGATTGGAACGGTGTATAATAAACAAATTAGACGAAAGGCCTTCAGTAAAAATATCAACAACATGCAAAGCATTTGCCAAAACCTAAGCCGCCTTTCGCCACCATTCTCTATGCAAAATGATAATCAACATCAATATGTTTACTACGATCATGCTACACGGGAATAACAGTAAGACAGATAGCTAGCAGACACAATATCACATTATAAAATCACAAGACTATGTAGAAAGTAGCCAAGATCAGCAAGAAGTTGACGGAGGGACATAGTCTCCGCAGGTATAAGCAACAACACAATATTCGACTTCAATGGAGGACTTAGATACAATAGATTGCGTTTTTAGCGAGTCATGAAATCAAATTCTTCCTAAGAAAAATAATATAGCCAATAGTAGATCGACGACAAAATTCTTTCTCAGAACATGAATGTGATTCTAATATAGTCAATCTCTCTATTTAGTTAATGTGAAATCACATGTAGTTTATCTCAACATAAAAAGAATCGGGTTGACCGAAAATCGTGGTATGTTACAAAATTATTTTATAACTGTTATTCAAATTCATTTTTTAAACTTTAACCTGATTTTTTTTATTAACTTTACAAAATATGTAACGTTATAAAAATTACCATTTGAAACCATAAAACCAGAAGACACGTGGCATCAGTAGATTTGCTGCTCAGTAGCATCTGATGCGCGTCAGAACCACTGTGACAACAAATCTGTCACTTGGCCCACCTTTTTTCACGCATCATTGTGAAACGCACAACTTTGTGCTTTCTCCCGCTCTATTCTTCTCCCTTTTTCTTTAAACCCGACGTTTAAGTATTTGTTAAATAATAATAAAAAATCCGCCAGTTTTTTGGCCACGTGACGTCACGCTACTCGGCCTGTGCACTCCATCTGAGGTGAAGTTGGACTGGAATTCCAGACCAACCAACTCCAAGGACCAATTGCCCCAATAGTAAAACCAACCAAAGCTAGTTTACTATTTCCTAGACCATCGCAAAATCATCCCATATTCCCATTATACATGCTCTAAGTACAAAGTAACGAGTAACATGTAGAGATGGCAGTGGGTAATGGACCATACCCGGATCCGTGGATCCAGATCCATTTTTGACGGATAGATCCTCAAATTTTGGATCCTATGGATCCGGGTAGGATCTGGATCTTCCTTGAAAAAAAGGGATCTAGATCAGGTTCTAAATTATTACCCAAATCCAGATCCGTTTACCCATTTTTATAATATTATTATAATTTAATATTATATTTTGATAATATTATAATATTAGTTATTACATGTAAAACGGATTTTCGCTTGAATTTCGGATTATTATTCTAATTATTGTGTGATTTTTGTACGACTTTACAGGATAATTAAGTTCGAAAATTGGGTTGATAACTAATCTACAGTTTGATAATTGAATAGTTGTAACTTATAAGTAGTTGCAATGGTTATTTTTCAAAATTTAAATGTATTTTTTGATTGATATTAGATGACTTTATTATATAAATCTTTAATTATTGTGAAAATTAGCTTAGTTTGAAGACAACAGGCAAGGATCCGTTTTGGATCTGTTTAGGACCCGGATCCATAGGATCCATACGGATCTGGATCTGGGTCGTCATTTTTATTACCCAGTGGATCCGGGTAGGATATGCATCCTTGTCTAGAAAACGGATCTGTATCCTGAAGGACCCTGTCCAAATCCTACCCATTGCCATGTCTAGTAACATGTAACAAGTAACAAGCGTACAATGTGCATGCTTCCGGATCACCGGATGCACTATATAAGCATCGGTGGAGGATATATGTATGTCTCTATTCGAAGGGTCAATCTTAGTAGTTACTACCTCCGTTTCTTTTTAATTGTTACACTTACACTTTTCACGCATGCCGATGCACTACTTTGAGCCTTTATATCTCTAATTTTGTATTTGTAAAAAATATAAAAACTACATATTAATAAAATACATACTAATACGAATCTAACAAGATCCCACATGACTATGTTTTTATTCACGTATAAATCACAAACGAGGGTCAAAGTGCAATTTGTGAATAGTGTAAAATGTCAAAGTGTAACAATTAAAAAGAAACGGAGGTAGTACTAGTTAGCATGTTCTTTCATACACAATTAATTCTGTCCATATCACTATTTTACCAGATAAAGCTGTTAGTGGAAATTTAGGATCATCTAGAGGACTTGAAATATTCAACCCAAAAAAACTGAAAAATGCAAAAATATATGGTAGGTTTTGGAGATCTAAATCCAAAGAGTCAAAATAAAGACCCAATATATTGCTTCTATATTATACCTCTCATCTGAGGATGAAAGTTTTTCGAATAAAAATAAAAAACCCAACTCAAACAGAATTAGTAATTCGATTTGCACTCGAACTATGTTCAGGTTGGACTCGAACAATGTTTGGATTGAATTTGGATTGAGTTTTTTTTTTCCAGAAAATACGGATTTCTAGATTGAATTGGATTGGATTGAGGGTGATTGGATCCAAAAATCCAAAATAACCGAATAGTAAATAGACCTCTATATTTTATATCTATGATTGAGCTTAATTGATTTTTTATAGTAAATAACTGAATAGTACACCGAACTTTCACCCCTACCCTTGATACCTGGTACGAAACTTGTCTTGCAAAGGACGGGGTTCATGATTTCTTAGACTATTTTTTTGTGAAGATATTTAAAAGAAATATATATTAAGATACTATTTTGCAATAACATATCCTAAATGTAGAAAGAAATTATTATGTATATATGCTCTAATGCTCTATCATCAGAAAAGTAATGCGCAAGACAACCCCTTATTGGAACACAAACGTTATAATAACATGTTAAGCAATGACATGACATGATAGTATTACGTGGAAATGTTTGTTTTTGATTCTTTTCAGGATGAAACAAGATAAAAGTAAATTCTACTAAAACATAGGAAAAAAAGATGAGAGAGAAAGTTAGAGAGATAAGCTTTAACCAACAGCCTCAGCCCTCTAGTCCCATTAGAAACCCTAGAAACCCGATTGTAGTTCCGCGAAAAATTTCGCTTCATCTCTTACCCTCTGATTGGGGCTTAATCTTTAGAGTAATCATTGTTTTTCTTCACTCAATTAATGTCCTCTGTATTCAATTGAGAGTGGGTGGAGTTCAGACTACCCCTATTCATCTTAGGGATAGGTCTGCGGCTGATTTAGGTTTGCGATTATCTAAATTCGCTAGCTGGCGTGTTATTGAAGCAGTAAATTCAGGGTTTTTTGCTTGTTTGCTTAAATTCATCCTTAATTGCCAGTTTCTATGGCTGAGGTGGCTCATTTTTAGGGGTTTTAAGTTCAAATTAGGGCTAGGTGTTGGTTTTGTCAGATGAGTGAAGTGATGGTTCAGTTCTCTGCTAGTGTGTTGAATGCTATTCTTAATGTCCTTGTTTCTATTGTCATCATTATTTGGGGTTTCCGGGGTGATTTTTGTATCTTTCCAGTTAGATTTCTTGGTGTTGTTGGATTTTTATCCATCAATTTAGCTCTCGCATTTAATGCGATTCGAAAAGTCCCTACTCAGGTAAGGATTCATAGTTCTTTTTTTTGGCTTTCCGGAGAAGATTGGGTCTATAAAAGCCCTGGCTTTGTTTTAGGTGGTACTCACTCTTTCTCCCTCTGTCATTTGTTCTTCATATTGCTGGTTTTTCTTTATCTAACTTCAAAAAAGTGTGGTAATAGCTTAACTTTTCTGTTGTGGTTTTGTGTGAGGATGAACTCGTTCAAAGAAGCTTTGCTGTCCGAAAGAAATGGCCAGCTCCAGAATGCTGATGAAGGCGTTGTGGATCCTGATGCGCTGGGTGGTGCTCCAGCTTATAGTCCTGCTTCTCTGTCTGTAAGTGACCCTCCGGGTCCCCCAACTTTCCCTGAAGCTATTATATTAGATGAGTTATCTCAAGTTAAGCAAGACATTGATGATTTATCAAAAACTTGTTTAGTTGGTAAAATGTTGGGTGCTGTTGTTGATTTGAGGACTGTTATGTTTAGAACAAAAGCTGATTGGCAGTTCTGTAAGGGTGATATTGAGTACCTTGATATGGGGAATAATTGGGTTATGATTAAGTTTGCTAATCATGGTGAGTTGTTTCTTGTTTGGTCTGAAAGACCTTGGCACGTTCAAGGTGAGTTGTTTGTCATTTATCCCTGGAAACCTCATTTTGATCCTTATGTGGAAGAAATTAAATATGTGGATTTATGGGTAAGGATACCTAGATTTCCTGCTGAATTGCTTAACTTTGATTCCATAGCTAACCTGTTAGCTGCTAATAATATTGGTGCTTTGATTAGATTGGATACTCGTTCAGTGTTAAAACATAAGATAAGGTTTGCCCGAGCATGTGTTAGGGTAGACATTACTGAACCCCTGTTGGAATATGCTGAAGTGACTAGAGCTGGTGGTGTGAATTGGTTATTTATATTGGTATGAGATTTTTCTGTAGGCTGTTCATTTGTGGTTGTGATGATCACAGTATTGATGATTGCTTGATTCTGTCCCCTCCTCCCAAAGAAGTCAAAGTGATGTTAATGAAACATCCAAAAAAGCAATGGCTTGCAGAGTTTATTCAAAGTGCTACTAGGCTAGCTAAGCCTCTTACCACTGCTGAGCAAGCTTTAGTGGTTGAGGCTAGGCCTAGACACATTGTTAGACCTCTCTCTGCTTCTGCTACTCCTCCCAAAAAGTTTGTTCCAAAGAAAAAGTTCCCTGGAAAGTCTTTTACAGGAAAGAAAAATGTTGCTGCTGGTGCTGGGATCTCTATTAGAGAACCTGTTGTTCAGTCCCATCCTACAGTTGCTGCTTTATCATTGCCTTCTCAGGCTGGGAAAGGTAAGGGGGTGATGTTTGCCCACCCTGTGATAGAAGTGGATTCCTCTGATGATGATTGTGAGTCTGTGATGCCTTCTGAGGTCCCTCCTTTCTCTAACTGTCTAGTCAGTAATGCTGGTAATCAGAATGAGAATGTTGCCATGGTGTCTTCTGCTGCTATGACCCTCCTCCCTCCCTTAGTCAATGATGATCCTATTAAGTCCCCAGTCCCTTTAAGGGTAATATACCCTGCTGAGCTGCTTGATTGTGGTTTTATATCTGATGCTGATGGTTTCATGGATGATGAGAATGATTTATATGCTGAGGAAGGTGTCCTATCTGGTATTGTTGAGGACACTTATATCCTGGAAGAAACTGTTCATGCTGGGGGCATTCTTCGCAGCCAGATGGCTCTTTTCACTCTCTCCATTCTGAGACCTCAATCATTAAGCAGATTGAGGGGATGGGGTTGAAGGGGCTAGCATCAAGGACTCCATGTCAGCCTCTAGTTCAGCTAAGAGAAGGAAGATGGACTCTGATGAAGAATCATCAACAGCAAACCTGAAGAGGGGAAGGACCTAGTCGGGTCTTTCTCTTTTCCACTGCCATGTTATGAATATTAGTTTTTGGAATGCTAGAGGATGTAAAAGACCTCTTCTTATGGAGGAAGTAAAAGTTTTTTGTAATCTAAATAATGTTCAAGTCATGATGCTTTGTGAAACCAAAACCTCTTCTCCCCCTACGGAGGCCTTTACTAGGTTTTGTGGGTTTCACCATCATGACTTCCTCCCTTCTTTTGGAATGGCAGGTGGCATGCGGATTTTTTGGAAAAATGTTCCTAGTCATCCCTTTTTATTTTCTGTTGATGCCAAGTATGACCGGTTTATGGTTTGTAATATAAATGTGTTGGCAATGAATATTTCCTTTAAGCTTATTTTTATTTATGCTCCTCCAAATAATAATCTCAAGGTACAATTTTGGGAAGAGTTAATTAATATTATTCTTCGGATTTCAGGGCCTTATTTAGTATTAGGCGACTTCAATGAATTAAGCTTTAGTAGTGATAAAGTAGGAGGCGCAAATTTTTCATTCGCAAGGTTGAACTATATGAATAGACTGTTTTCAGAAGTAGAATGTATTGAATTACCATTTCTAGGATCAGGTTTCACTTGGAAAAAAAAGAGAAGTGGGCCTGATAATATCCTAGAAAGATTAGATAAAGGAGTAGCCAACTTAGATTTCTTAAATGTATTCCCTAATGTGAAAGTTCAACATCATGCGTTCACATCCTCAGATCATTGTCAAGTATCTGTTAAACTCGATATTCTTCAAGGTAGGAAATCCCCCCCATTTAGATTTGATAAAGCTTGGACTACTCGTAAAGACTTTGAAGTGATTATTAAGAAGGCTTGGTCAACTAGATTTCATGGGTCTTATATGTTTTGTTTAACGAAAAAGTGTAAGCTTCTAAAAGAAAAAGCTAAGAATTGGGCGACCACCAGATTTGGTAATGTTATTCGTCAATTAAAAGTGGTTGAAAGTAAATTAAAGTGTATTCAAGATAACCTTCTGGCTAATCCCAGCTGCCCGTTTCTTGCTGCAAAGTTGGATAAGTTTCATTTGAAACAGGTTAGGTTGTTAGAATTCCAAGAACTATATTGGAAGACTAAAGCAAAATCTAATCATCTAAAACTTAGCGATTCCAATACTAAGTATTTTCATGCATGTGCGTCCATTAGAAGAAATCGAAATTTTATATCATCCATTGAGGATGATGTTGGTGTTGTCTTAACAGATCCAAAGGACGTTGAAAATTGTTTTACAAATTCTTTTGTTCAACGGTTTACGGCTAATCAAGAGTGTTTTTTTGATGAAAACTGTGATTTCTCTCTATTAGATAGTATCATTTCAGAGGAGGATAATATGCTTTTGTGTTCTGAGGTTAGTGCTGAGGAAATTAAGAACGCTGTTTTTGAGTTAGCTCCTGATAAAGCACCAGGCCCAGATGGTTTCCCGCCTTATTTTTTCCAAAAGTATTGGTCGTTAGTTGGTAATTCGGTCTGTCACGCAGTTAGGGCTTTTTTCTTTTCAGGAACGCTGTTAAAAGAAGTCAATCATACTTTTATCACTTTAATTCCTAAAGTGGAATCCCCTTCTAATCCGAATCAGTTTCGGCCTATTAGCCTTTGTTCTACTATCTATAAAGTTATTGCAAAAATAATGGCTTCTAGATTGAAGATTGTGCTTGGGAAAATTATTCACCCCTTGCAAGGTGCTTTTGTCCCTGAAAGACTCATTCAAGACAATGTGTTGATAGCGCACGAAGTTTTTCATTCTTTCAAAAAGAAATCAGGGAATCAAGGGTGGTTAGCTATTAAGCTTGATATGGAGGAAGCTTATGATCGATTAGAGTGGAACTTTATCTTTGCTGTTTTTAAGAAATTAGGTTTTTGTGAGCGATGGGTTGGCTGGATGAAGGAATGTATATCCTCAGTTTCATTCTCTGTTTTAGTTAATGGGATCCCTGGTGATGTGTTCTATCCTTCTAGGGGAATCCGGCAGGGAGATCCTCTGTCGCCTTATATTTTTATTTTGTGTGCTGAAATTCTTGCTAGGCAGCTTCATGCAGCCAGCAGAGAGGGGCCTAAGTTAGTTGGTGTCTCTTTGGGTCACTCTCGTGTTAAAATTCCGTTTCTAACATTTGCAGATGACACTATGATCTTTGCTAAAGCTATTGTCGATAGTTGTACTGTTATCAGGGAAATTCTGGACGATTACTGTAGGATGTCAGGCCAGTTAGTAAATTATAATAAGTCTGCATATCAGTGTTCCCCTAACACTGATCCCATTCTTGCTACTTCCTTTACCTCTATTCTGCGTATGGGTGAAGCTTGTTCCTTGGGTACCTACTTGGGTTGCCCTATTATTGATAGTAAGGTTACTAATAATACCTTTGGGGATATTCAGGAAAAGGTTCAAGGTCAGCTCTCCAAGTGGAAGGCTAACTCCCTTTCCCAAGCTGGTCGCACGGTCCTCATTCAATCTAATTTAGCAACCAAGGCTAATTATCAAATGCAATGCTTCTTATTGCCACCTCACATTGTGGAAGATCTCGACAAGAGTTATCGAAATTTTTTCTGGAATAAATCTTCAGAATCTAAATCCCCTAATCTTATAGGTTGGGATAGAATCTGTAAACCAAAGCAAAATGGGGGTCTTGGGTTGAGAAAGGCCAAAGTTATGAATATGGCCTTACAGTTTAAATTACTATGGAAAATCTTATTTTGTCCTGACAACTTATGGGTTAATTTGGTGTCTAAAAAGTATATGAAATCTGATGGCTTGTTTGATTATAGGGTTAAAGCTAATGTTTCATGGCAGTGGCGTAAACTCATGTCTTTAAGGAATAAGTTTAAGCATGGTCTGCGGTGGGTTGTGGGTAGGGGGGACAAGATCTCTTTCTGGTTTGACAATTGGGTGTTCCAGTATCCCATTTGCTCAGTTTGTTCGGTCCTCAGGGGGTCTGAGTCCTTGGTTGTTGAGAGCTTTATCACCCAGGATTATCAATGGGATGCAGCGAGGCTTAGGGAGTTTGTCAAGGAGGAGGTTTGTCTTGCCATCTGTAGCATCTTCATTCCTTCGCATCCTTTGGAGGATAAGTGTGTGTGGGCTCTTTCGCCTGATGGGTGCTATTCCGTTAACTCGGGTGTTCAGCTAATTCAAGGTTCAGGGCCTGAGGTTCATGGTTCCCTGCCTAGGGTTCCTTTCTTTTGGATTTGGAGTCTTCAGGTTCCTCCCAAGATTAGGTTCTTCCTTTGGAAGATCTGTAATAAGGGCTTCCTATAAAAAGAGGCTGGAGGTGAGTCATGTCTTCCTCCCTCTTGAGTGTGTTTTTTGCAATCACCATTCGGAACATCTTCTTCACCTATTTGTGGAGTGTCCCTTTTGTATCGATGTTTTTGATATGTTAGGGACCAGGTTTGGTTGGCCTTCTCTTCCTGGTAATCCAGATGGACTTGCTTTCATCGATTGGTTTTGTGCTTTACCAAAGAGTAGGTCTTTGACTGAGTTAGCGAAGATTGCCACAACTTGGTGGTTTGTTTGGTATGCGAGGAATGGTATCTCCTTTAGAGAGGAGGCTTTTCCGGTCGTTAAAATTTGCTGGATGATTAAGAAATTTGTTGATAGGTGTGGGGATGACCCTCTTGTGGTGGACCCTTCGCTCCCTGGTAGTGATTCGCTTCGTAGGGCCTCTAAGCTTTCAAGGCTAAATGTTGCTTGGGTTGCCCCCCCGGTCGGGTTTTTTAAGCTCAATTTTGATGGATCAAAGTTGAAGGATGGCTCAGCGGCCTTAGGTTTTGTTATTAGAAATGGAGAAGGCATGATCAAGCTTTGTGGTGCTCGTTCTTTAAGTGCTGATTCTTCTATTTTGGTGGCTGAAGCTTGGGCTCTCAGAGAAGGGCTTGTTGGTGCTCGTATGCTAGGATTAATAAGCTGGTGGTTGAAGGGACAATCTGTCTTGATTCAAGCTATTAAGCGTGTTTGGAAAATTCCTTGGTCTATTCATTCTCTTATGGATGCAGGGAAGATTGAAGAATTTTGCGGAGGTCAGTATCAACCATGGAGTTCGGGAGGGAATGCTGCAGCTGATTGGATGGCTCATCGTGGTCATCTTTGTTCTAATTTAACTTATTGGTTTGAGTCTCCTGATTTCAATTTCTCTGTAATCATCCGAAAGGATGCTTTAGGGTGGCCCATTTCCTGGGAACCTCCCTAGTGTTTGGTTTCTGTTTAAAAAAAAAAAAAAAAAATCATTGCCTCCTAAAAAATTTCCATACATCCATATTGACATGCGTCTTCATCTAATTAATTAGCCGGGGTGGAATAATTAAGTTTTTTTTGGGAGATGTTTGTAGATAGTTTTTCTTCAGTTTAGAAATAGTTGTATCGTTTCATGTTTTCACACTTGCTGATGTGTTGTTTTAAACGTTAAATGAGTAAAAATTATAATAAGTTAATATTAAAAAATATTTATTTAGACGAAACTAACAAGATCTCATATGACTATGTTTTTCCTAAAATATAAATCACCAAAGATAATGAAAGTGTAAGATGTGAATACCAAACACTATGCAAATGGTGCAACTATTTCTAAACGAAAGAAGGTTATATATTTATGCTCTGCGATAGCTAATGTCCTTTAATTTTGCTACCAAGTTCACTAACTTTAGCCGCCAACACTAACATCCAAGGAAGAATGCTTGCAAGCAGCAACAAAACTATAAAAAATAGTAAATCGCCAACAAGTTCAGCCAACACTCAACAATAATGTGTCGCTACTTGTTTAAGATTCACTGTTGTTATGTAATTTATTTCGCTTATGCAAAAAAAAATCTATCAACTTAGCCAGCTTGGTTGAGAAGGAATTACATCAAGTCACTTTCAATATGTATGGAATCTTGTATGGCAGTGGCCCTAACAGCCCACACTTCTTACTTGAGGGAATTGGGTTCCCATGATAATTAGGGGAAGAGAGAGTAATTTGGCAATCATTGTTAGTTTGGAGTCCTCTTACATGTATGGATAACAGGGGCATGTTCTATGGCTAAAGATGCTAGAATCTTGATAATAATCCATCTCATTTCAACAAATCACAATTTTAGAATGTGAATCTGCACTCAAAAGGAATAGAATAGAAAGGGATTGATGTGCTAACAAACTTGGGATGATGATCCATGTTCCAAAGCTAACACGTTACTACGACATGAAAGGCAAAAGAAGAATGTGGTTGAACCTCATGTATGTTATGCACATGTGAGTTGTCCCACATTGGAGAATGATGAGAGAAAGTACCACAATATAAGCTAGAGGAGCTACTCCTATTATTGCCAATTGGTTTTAGTATGGAACCTTTTTTGGACTTGTATGTGGATTGAACTTTCCTTCTCCGTACTAGGTTGCCAGATCCATTTTCAATCATATCAAAATTATCCCATTTGGAAAACTATTGTAATAATAGCAAATTTATTTATATGAGCCGTGTTAGATTTTTTTTTTTTTTTTTTTTGGTTCTAGGAGGTCCTGAGACTAATTCTTATCTCGTTTTTGTGGTCTCTCTAAATACCAAAAAAAAAAAACTTATGTGAGCTGCACAACAATTTGTTCTCTCCATACGTTAGAGAAGTTTTCCAATTAACCTTTTTCAAAAATATTGTACAATAAGAATACTTAGGCAAGGAGTTTTGAAGTCATCAGCAATACCTTTAAGGCTTTAATAGTCATTTGATAACTACAAATGCATTGTTGAAACAAATCATTTATCATTCAGTTGCTTGTCACTAGAAATCATATCAAATTAGGAGGTGCCCCATCCCAAAAGTCATTATCTGTCATGCTTTTATTGATCGGAATATACTTCTTCAGTTTCTTTATTGTTGATCCTATTCACATTGTTGATCAACTTAATATCAATAAAAATCAGCTCTTTTTAGCCAAATCTAATCAAATACTTCCTCCAATTTTGATAAGTGGCAATACTTTGACTTACATTTTTATCATTGCACACTTTTGATTAATATTTATCTTTAAATTATAGAAAATTCATATTTTGTATGCATTGAGATATACTCCCTCCGTTTCCTAAAGATCTTCCCACTTACTGTTCCTACAGATACCAAGGAAAATCAAGTTGTGTGGGGCATAGTGTGAGTAAAGTAGGAGAGAGAAAGGGGTTAAAGAGTTCTATTATTAGCTAATAACAAGCTGAAGAAGTAGAGAGAGAGATAGATTGAAGAGAGAGATAGATTGAAGAGAGAGATAGAACGATAGAGAGAGAAAGATAGGAGGTAAGTTTGTCATTGATTTTCTGAATGAATTCCAAGTATAGCTACTGTTAGCTACTTATACTGAAAAATACAAGCTAACAGAATTTCTTAACAGATTGCTAATAACAGAATAACTGTATTCTGTTACATTCCTTCCCCCTTATAAAAGAATTCTTACAGCAATTACATGAATTCAAACACTTAAAGAACAGTTTTATGGTATTGAAAATGTAGGATAACTGGATTCAAATTGTTGTGCCCATTCCCAAGTAGCTTCAGAAATAGGACAACCCTCCCATTGTACTAAGTACTGCACCTGAGCTGTATTCTGATGCTTCACCACCCTCTTTTCTAGGATAGCTGCTGGTTGTAAGGTCGATGTGGCAGATGTACCTTGCAGCCAAGCAGGAATGTGAGTAATAGTAGGTAAATCTCCTCACATTGCTTCAATTGAGACACATGAAACACTGGATGCACTTGAGCATTATCAGGTAGCTGAAGCTTATAAGCTACTTTTCCTACTTTGGTAATCACCTTGAAAGGCCCAAAGTAACGAGGAGAAAGCTTTTCACTTGTAGAAGACTTTAAGGTTTTCTGTCTGTAAGGATGTAATTTCAGCCAAACCCAATCGCCAACATCAAAATTTCTGTCACTCCTTCTATGGTCAGCCTGAGATTTCATTCTGTCTTGAGCTCTTTTAAGGAAAAACTTGATCATATGAATCATACTTTCTCTCTTTTGCATTGATCTATCTACTGCTTCTTCACAAGTCTCTCCTGGTAGATAAGGTAAATGCAGTGGAGGGGGTTGGTTATAAACTACCTCATAAGGGGTAAGTTGTGTTGAAGTGTGAAAATTGGTGTTGTACCACCACTCTGCCAATGGCAACCATAAACTCCAGTCTTTGGGCTTCTCACTACACATGCACCTCAAAAAGGACTCCACACACTTGTTAACTATCTCAGTTTGTCCATCAGTTTGAGGATGGTAGGCTGATGATAGTAGCAGATCTGTCCCTTGAATAGTAAAGAGAGCTTGCCAGAATTTGCTCAAGAAAACTGAATCTCTGTCACTTATAATGGACCTTGGCCATCCATGTAGTTTGAACACATTATCTAGGTAGCATTGAGCAACAATTTCAGCTGAGTATGGATGTGCTAAGGCCATAAAATGGCTATACTTACTTAGCCTATCAACTACTACAAAGATGACATCCTTCCCATGGGACTTAGGTAGCCCAGATATAAAGTCCATAGATACATCAATCCACACCTCCTCAGGAATAGGCAAAGGTTGTAATAACCCAGGAGAAGCTACATTTTCATTTTGTTAGCTTGACAAATCAAGCAATTTCTAACAAAAGTTGTAACAAATTTAGTTAAACCTTTCCAATAAAAGAGAGATTTAACCCTCTTCAATGTGGCATCTCTCCCAGAATGACCTCCCATACCAGATGAATGTATCCAGTGGCTTAGTGAATTTTGTTAATTGGTCCTGACAATGAATTGAAGTTAACTATCCTTCAATGGTTACATTCATCTGGTATGGGAGGTCATTCTGGGAGAGATGCCACATTGAAGAGGGTTAAATCTCTCTTTTATTGGAAAGGTTTAACTAAATTTGTTACAACTTTTGTTAGAAATTGCTTGATTTGTCAAGCTAACAAAAGTGAAAATGTAGCTTCTCCTGGGTTATTACAACCTTTGCCTATTCCTGAGGAGGTGTGGATTGATGTATCTATGGCTTTATATCTGGGCTACCTAAGTCCCATGGGAAGGATGTCATCTTTGTAGTAGTTGATAGGCTAAGTAAGTATAGCCATTTTATGGCCTTAGCACATCCATACTCAGCTGAAATTGTTGCTCAATGCTACCTAGATAATGTGTTCAAACTACATGGATGGCCAAGGTCCATTATAAGTGACAGAGATTCAGTTTTCTTGAGCAAATTCTGGCAAGCTCTCTTTACTATTCAAGGGACAGATCTGCTACTATCATCAGCCTACCATCCTCAAACTGATGGACAAACTGAGATAGTTAACAAGTGTGTGAGTCCTTTTGAGGTGCATGTGTAGTGAGAAGCCCAAAGACTGGAGTTTATGGTTGCCATTGGCAGAGTGGTGGTACAACACCAAATTTTCACACTTCAACACAACTTACCCCTTATGAGGTAGTTTATAACCAACCCCCTCCACTGCATTTACCTTATCTACCAGGAGAGACTTGTGAAGAAGCAGTAGATAGATCAATGCAAAAGAGAGAAAGTATGATTCATATGATCAAGTTTTTCCTTAAAAGAGCTCAAGACAGAATGAAATCTCAGGCTGACCATAGAAGGAGTGACAGAAATTTTGATGTTGGCGATTGGGTTTGGCTGAAATTACATCCTTACAGACAGAAAACCTTAAAGTTTCTACAAGTGAAAAGCTTTCTCCTCGTTACTTTGGGCCTTTCAAGGTGATTACCAAAGTAGGAAAAGTAGCTTATAAGCTTCAGCTACCTGATAATGCTCAAGTGCATCCAGTGTTTCATGTGTCTCAATTGAAGCAATGTAGAGGAGATTTACCTACTATTACTCACATTCCTGCTTGGCTGCAAGGTACATCTGCCACATCGACCTTACAACCAGCAGCTATCCTAGAAAAGAGGGTGGTGAAGCATCAGAATACAGCTCAGGTGCAGTACTTAGTACAATGGGAGGGTTGTCCTATTTCTGAAGCTACTTGGGAATGGGCACAACAATTTGAATCCAGTTATCCTACATTTTCAATACCATAAAACTGTTCTTTAAGTGTTTGAATTCATGTAATTGCTGTAAGAATTCTTTTATAAGGGGGAAGGAATGTAACAGAATACAGTTATTCTGTTATTAGCAATCTGTAAGAAATTCTGTTAGCTTGTATTTTTCAGTATAAGTAGCTAACAGTAGCTATACTTGGAATTCATTCAGAAAATCAATGACAAACTTACCTCCTATCTTTCTCTCTTATCTTCTATCTCTCTCTTCAATCTATCTCTCTCTTCAATCTATCTCTCTCTCTACTTCTTCAGCTTGTTATTAGCTAATAATAGAACTCTTTAAATAAACAAATAAAAAGGGGTTAAAGTAGGAGAGAGAAATGGAGTAAAATTGAATTAATAATGTAATGGTGGACCATATGATAGTGACATGAGAGGATAAATAGGGAAATTTGTTTTGCCAAATAAGGAATAAAGCAAAAGAGAGAAGATTTTTTGGAAACACCCTTAAACGGAAAGAGGGAAGATCTTTAGGAAACGGAGGGAGTATCAAATAACATGGAAGATCTTTAGGAAACGGAGGGAGTATCAAATAACATCTTCATATGAATATCTTATATATTACTTTAAAAAGCAAATTTCGACCAAAGTCAAAATATTTATAGTTCAAAAATCAAAGTGTATCAAGTAATAAAAAAAGACATCGTCTATTTTCATTCAAAACAAATATCAGCTAGCAATATAACAGACTCCTAAATCCTAATTATGTTCATCAAAGACTTCTCTTTTAAGCAAACATCATGGCATCAAAAGAATCATTATACACAACTTTTTACCATGTTAACAAATCTGATTTCATAGTTGATCATACCAGTTTTTCTATTATCATTCCTTTATGAGGACAAAAAAGTTGGTCACACTTTCAAATGTTCAACAATGTCATCAAATTATAATTAGCCATAACATAGTCAAAGTAAACCCCATACCACATTCATCTTCCACCCAACTTATTATGAATAACTCAACCACCCACTAAGGTGGAGATTTATCTATTTTTTTCTCCCAATGTTTGATTTTTAGTTCCCTAAGTAAATGCTATTACATTCATCTTCCACTATTCAGCTGCATCATGTGAATAATGATAAAGAATGGAGGTTTGGAGCAGTGAAATAGTAGAGTTTTTTGTGGGGATATATCAGGGTAATAGGGTATTTTGTGGCGATATGTCTCATTAAATTTGTTTTGTGGGGGATATATCCACCTAAATTTAAGTTTTGTTAAAAGGTACCAAAAACACTATTTTCGGCAAGAAAGTCAAATTTCCAGCCTTTGACTTGGTAGGAACTCGCGAGTGAGCCACGAGGAAGTTGGAGAAAATTGAATGTAGTAGAAGCAATTGAATATCACACACTATACAAAGAGTAATTAAGCAAGTCAAAGACCGGAAATTTGACTTTCTTACCAGAAATAGTGTTTTTGGTACCTTTTAACAAAACCTAAATTTAGGTTGGTATATCCACACAAAAAAAATTTAGTGAAGTATATCCCAACAAAATGCTCTAATACTCTGGTATATCCCCGCAAAAAACTCGAAATAACATCCACTCTCCATATATATTTCATATCTAAAACGGCTTAAGGATATTACTCAATTGATTATACATTAACAATTGATCGAGCATGAATTTTTTATTTAGTTATACTTAGGCTATGTTCAGTTCACCTTATTTTTGCTTATTTCAGATCTAATCAGATCAGATCAGAAAAAATAAGTTCAGATCAGAAAAAATAAGTTCAGATTAGATCATGCTTATATTTAAAAATCATTATACTATTGAATATCTTTCATTACATATTAGTAAAAATTATAATAATTGAATATCAATAAAGTACTCATTGAGACGAATCAAACAAGACTCCACATGACTATATTTTTTTCTTATATATTGAGAAAAATCTAAAAAATAAGATCTTTTAATCAGATCAGATCAAATTAAATCAGAAAAAATAAGTTCAGATCAGATCAGAAAATTTCAGATTAACTAAACATAGCCTTAGCCTTTTGTTTTAGTTCGTTCTTTAAAGTTGTTTACATTATTTTACCCGTTTATAATAAGAGTTTTTCTAACCTATGCACCAACTACATAGATTTAGTAATTTGCTTTTATCCGTGCTCAACAAAATTGATAAATATGACATACTTAGTTAGAGACATTATTCACTTGGTGCATAGATTAGAAAAACCCTTCTCTTAATTAGGTTTCAGAGGAGGGCAAATCTCAACATTTCAAAATATGGAAATATCTAAGTTACAGTATTACACACATGATATGCATAGAAAAAGAGTCAAATTTGTATTGATTATGCAAATACATCATCACAAGTGTTTGAGCAAACTTGCTAGCATAGAATGTATACATCTTGAAGTAGGCAAGTAGCAAACTGTGGTAAGCATACATATATGTGATATATCCATGAAGATGTGTATTGCAAGTTGTGAAACAGTTTATCATGCCATTAATTCTTTGTATGCAAATCCAATCAAGACTAACTAATATGTAAACTTAAATTGATTGACAAAATTTCAGATGTATCATCCAAGATATATGCTTGAACTTACATGTTCATCAGCCCGTTTTCCAGGAATCGAACACATGATAACTTGACAAAGTACCACAAAGAATTGTCAGTCATCACAATCAGCCGCAGCATCCATCAAGGACAGCCCATTCCTGGACAACAGCCTCTGAGTTAGAGGCTTTTTTAAGCATTCGGATCTCGTTCATAAGACCTTCCAAGGTATCATATATCTCCTTGGAATTGGGATGAGAAGTATCCTCGGCATTAAAAGCATGAGATTCATTGTTTATTTCCATCCAACTCCAGCCTGGGACCTTTCGCACCCCTCTTTCCCTCATCAACCTTGTCAGATTAGCTCTCTCATCCCACCTCTTAAGACGCCCATACATATCAGATAAAATAACATAGGTACAGTGCTCTTCAGGAACGATTTCGAGCAGATGACTTGCAATTTGATTTGCATATTCAACATCACCACAGTTTCTACATGCACCTAAGAGAGTTTTCCACACCATTGCATCAGGCTCAAATGGCATTGATTTAACCAAGGTCTTCGCTTCATCTAAGTGCCCAGCTCTTCCAAACAAATCAATAGCACAAGCATAATGCTCCATTCTTAGTGGAATCCCATACTTAGATTCCATTGTTTTAAGAATATGTCGACCTTCCTCCACCCAACCCATGTGGCTACAAGCAGTTAGGACAGCAACAAAGGTTACATGATCAAGCTTCACCTTACTTTTTGTCATTTGATGGAACAGCTCAAGGGCGAGTTCGCCTTGTCCATGCTGAGCATACCCAAAAATGGCAAAGTTCCAGGTAATTGGGCTGTCTTTTGGAGTTTCTTCAAAGGACTTTCTAGCATCATCAAGTAAGCCACACTTAGAATACATGAATATCAATGAGCCAGCTACATGTTCATTTGATTCTAATCCTGACTTGAGAGCCAACACATGAACTTGTCGACCCAATTGCAGGGCTGCTAAGTCAGCACAAGATCTGAGAACTGCAGAAAAAGAATAGTGATCGATCCCAACATCATGTGATCGCATCTCCCCAAAGAACTTCACGGCATCTTCATTCAAGCCATACTGTGACAATCCAGTCAAAACAGAATTCCAAGACACAGAATCTCTATGGTCTATTGATTCAAAAAGTCTCAGTGCATCTGCCATGGCTTTTCTACTTGACTTCAGATACATAGAAATCAATGTATTGGCTATTGCTGTGGAATTCTCTAGCCCCGCCTTTATTATCAAGCAATGGAAACATTCACCATAAACCTGATATGGCTCTTCAAAACAGGCACTGATGACAGTAGTATATGTATATATATCACGTTCAAAACCAAACTCTTGCATATCAAAGAAGATTTTGATTGCAAGTTTTTCCTTGTTATGTAGAAGGTAAGCCCCCAACATCGAATTCCAAGTTATCGAATCATGCACATCAAAAGCATCATTAAACAACTTCTCAGCATGCTCCAATGATCCACATTCAGAATAAGATGTAAGGAGAGCATTACATACAGTAGTATTAGAACTCAACCCATGTTTAATAATCTTCGAATGCAGCTGAATCATTAGCCTAAAATAATCCGGGTCATTAAGTAGAGTCAATAAAGGAGCAACAGTTCCATCATGAATCTTCATACCCTCATTCTCCATACAACAAAACAGCTCAAACGACGTCTCGAAATCAGCTTGTTCCACAAACCCTGCAATCATAGCATTCCAAGACACAGAACTACGCTCAGACATCATCTTAAACACCATGTACGCATCCCCAAGTTTCCCACACTTGGAATACATATCCAAAAGTGAACTTGCAGTATAAACATCCAATTCACAACCAACCTTAATAACCATAGAATGTAATTGCTCCCCACAAATAAGCTTACCATTGCAAGCAATTCCCTTAAGAATACTACCAAATGTGTACTCATCAACCCCAAATTTACGCCGTCTCATGTCGTTGAAAAGTTCCCAACTTGTACTAAAACACCCAACATTTACATACCCAGCAATCATAGTATTCCAAGAAACTGTATCTCTGTGAGACATTTCGTCGAACATTTGGCGTGCAATTCCCAAACGACCGCATTTTGCATACCCAGTAATTATCTTGTTTGAAATGTATGAATTTTCTATAATTCCCAACTTTAATTCTCGGCAATGAATTGAAGAAACTTCGTAAAAACAACTTTTGTATACTGATTTCAATGTCTTCATTCATCTGGTAAAAATGACCGTTTTTTTTGAACGAATAATAAGAGGGAAGAATTAAGGCATAAAAGAGAAAGGAAAAATTAAAAAGGCCCAAGTAAGGCCCAGTAGAGATACATTGTTTGGGCCCCCAAATTAGGAAGTTGTTATTGGGCTAAGCCCAAACAAGTTCTCAGAAAAAGTGGCCTGCAATTTGACCCATGTGAGTTTCTCTCTCTTCCTCTTTCTCTCTCTTCTACTTCTGTTGGTGAAGGACTGAAAAATGGAGACAATTTCACAACCATGGTATGTAAGTATTATTTTTCCTAGCTTTTTATTTATATTTATTTTGGAAATATATGAAAAAATATGATAAGGGTAAAAGTTATTTACTTAATTAAAATTGAAATTGTGCAATTATTAATTAATATACGAAAATCTTGTTGCTAATTGTTTTACTGTCAGTTGTAAACTTGTAGTGCTTAAGTTTAAGGGATATAAATTTGATTAATTTTATTACTATGATTTTGGTTATCTTGAATAGTCTTTTGTTCATTTTGTTGTTATTGTGTTCAATTTCTGTTATTCATCTGACAAGTTAAAAAATTTCTGAGTGTTGTCTAGAATTCTTTCAAATTTGTTCATGTTTCTGAGTATAGTCTTTTGTTCATTTTGTTGTTATTGTGTTCAGTTTTTGTTATTCATTTGAGAAGTTTATTGATTTGAGTATTGAGCATATACCTTCCATTTTATGGGATGAGAATTTGATCCTTTAACTGCTGAGTCATTGCTGATCCCCCCCCCCCACCACTAATAGTGTTTCGTAGATCGCTTATTTGTTGAATTGCATTGGAATTTGGATGAAGACTTCACATTGTTGATATCTTGAGTTGTTGATTGGTTTTATCAAATTGTGTTAAGGTGTGTAGACGAGAAACTCCAAATTTATCATCGTTTTTTTGATCCATATGAGCTACGAAGGCAGTACAAAGAAGGGGAGGGGAGAGTCGAACCTGTGACCTATCTTTCACAGCACCTCAATCTTAACTACTGGGCCAAGACATCGTTGGTTCCAAATTTATCAATCGTGATGTGCAAGTTTTGCATATGGTTATGCATATCATATAGCCTAGTTAGCGGAAATTTCTGTATCGTTCTGACCAAGTTAGACGACTATTAGTTAAACAAAACAAAAAGTTGAAATTACGAAATGACTTAAAAAGTTAATCAATGATCTGTGAATTGTTACTCAGGACACTTTAAGAGACTGTTTGGTTCAGCTTTTTAGAGTCTCAAGAAATGGAATTAGATATAGACTCCATTACCAGATGGTTGGTACAGAATTTTTCATTCCATTCTATCACCTTCCTCAACACTACTACCCCTATCTGATACCATTCTCGCGCTTGTGGTAACAGATACTGTTAAAGGGAGGAAATAGAAATCCACCTCTGCTATTTCAGCTCGGGTCACCCAGTGAACATATCAACCAAATGAAATACTCATGTGATCAGAACAAGAGTAGGAAGAATAAATAAAAACTGGAAAATAAGAGCCTTATGGGGATGAAAAAGATGGTGCCAATTGATTAGAAAGAAAAAATATAGTAGTATGGGAGGAGTGCGTGTGTGGGACTGGAAGGATTGAGAAAGGGTTGGGGTTTTCTGGCCTCGTTAAGAAAATGGTGAACCAAACAGAATTAACAAAGGAGTGGCTTGAGTTAAAAATCATTCCATTCCTCTACTTCATCTCATTCTGTTGTGTTTGCTTTTCTAGAACCCAACCAAAGGGGTCCTAAAAGATTAGAAGTTACAAAAAAGGTACTTAGAAGTTACGCGAAATACATAAAAGGTTAGCAGTTTGACTAGGTCAGACAATCTCTCAGGAGATTGGTAGATACCCCAAATATACCCCAATATATATCCCTATGTTCTCTGAAGACCATTGACTTCTTATTTTGTTATTTATATATGGCTATGAGCCTATGACACATGAATCATCTATTCACCGTATAACACGAATACATGATACACGTTCTGATGCAGATATTACTGGCTAGGAACGTGCAAGTTCTTAGACCTGATTTTTCATCCCAAGATGTCACGTTGAGCTAGTATCAATTATATAGATGGAGGTGAAAACAGAAAGAAGTAGACCAATTGCAGTATTTATGGCCTTTGGCACAAAGGGTGATGTCTACCCTATTGCTGCAGTAGCTGCAGCCTTTGCCTGTGATCAATGGAACTATGAAGTGATTTTCATCAGTCACGCTGCCCATCAGGATTTATCTGCACACTTGGCTGAAAGCAATATAAGATACACTCCTGTTTCTTCTCCACCAGTTCTTCCTCCTCCAGAAAGTGATGAGAATGAAAAGTCTGTCGCTCTGTCGTTTTGTAGCCAGAAACATATCATGACCAAGGAACATAGACGAGAGTGTCTATCCATTATGGAAAGCATCTTTGGAGATGGGCTAAACATTGAGGGTGATTTTGTTTCAATTAATTTTTTTGCATTGGAAGGATGGAGTCTTGCTGAACAGTTTCATGTTCGGTGTGTTGTTGCAGCTCCCTATGTTGTAAACTATACAGCCCCTTCTTCATTTCAGAGGCAGTTCAGAAGAGAACTTCCACTTCTTTATCAATACCTTCAAGAGGCTCCTTGTGGTAAACTCGGCTGGAAAGATGTGATTCATTGGATGTGGCCACTTTTCTCCGAAGATTGGGGATCGTGGAGGAGGGATGAACTGTATCTTAGCCCTTTGCTTTTTACAGACCCAGTGACAGGCCATCCTATGTGGCATGAAAGGCCTTCATCTCCTTTACTATTGTACGGATTCAGCAGAGAGGTTGTTGAATGTCCTGATTATTGGCCTTCAAACTCTCGTGTTTCTGGGTTTTGGTTTCTCCCATCCAGGTGGCAGTTTTCATGCAGCAACTGCCAATATATATTTGATTCAAGGAGTGAACTCTGCTCAAATCATACAGGGTTGTACAGATTTCTTACTGCTAATCAGTCAACGCCTCTTGTTTTCGTCGGTTTGAGTTCAGCTGGGAATATGGGTTTCATAAAAAATCCTAAAGCATTACTTTGCATCTTACAAGCTGCTGTTGAAAAGACAAAATGTAGGTTCATTCTTCTGACAGCTGGACATGCACCATTGGATAAGGCTCTGCAAGTTGCTGCTGATACGGGTTCATCAGTTTTAAGTAATGGGATTTCTCTGTGCAATGGGAATTTATTTTGCTTTTCTGGATCCATTCCCTACAGTTGGCTCTTCAAAAAATGCGCTATTGCTATCCATCATGGTGGTAGTGGATCCACTGCAGCAGCATTGAGAGCTGGGATACCCCAAGTTGTGTGTCCCTTTATGCTAGATCAGTTTTACTGGGCTGAAAGGATGTGCTGGCTTGGAGTAGCTCCAGAACCCTTGAGAAGAAATCAATTGCTTCCCGATAATTATGATGACGTGGGCATCAGGCAAAGTGCTCACATGTTAGAGAATGCTATAATTCGTGCTCTTAGTCCTGATATGAAAGCACGTGCTAAAGATATTTCTGAGAAAATTTCTCAGGAGAATGGAGTCTTAGAAGCTGTCAGGATTCTCAAGGAAGAAATTGGTTAATGGTTATACTGCAAGTGATGAAATTCGGTACTTCTTATCTGTCTAGTCTCCTAAAAGCATATAATGTGGATAATGATCGAGATTAGAAGCCTGTTTTTCACTCATCAGCTAGGAGGTGGAGAATCATTATTCATTGTGAGTCTTCTTTAACTCAGAAAATGAAAATTTTGAATTATGAAGTGCCTTATATTAGAATTTTATCTGCAAACTCAACCTTGACTGCAAAGAAAAATATATTGCTAAAACTGTTTGACATAGAATTAATTATAATGACAGTTCAGTGACTTCAGTCTGTGTTACTCGGAGTGGGGTACATGTCCACATGTATTACTTGGCTATCTTATGAAATCTTCATGATTTTGGCTCAAATTGGAGTGTTAAGACTTCAAATGTCCATAACCATATCGAAGTGTCAAGGATCCGTCACGAATAAGTGTAAGTGACGTAGGTTCAGTGGGATATTCATATACTCCGATCCATTGTATCCAAAGTTGAAATTGAACTTCATATGTTGTTGGGTATCTTATTCATTGAAGAGCTAAAAAATTATATTGTACGAAAACAATCATTCAAGATATTGTGTTTAAGAAAATTTATATGCAATACATACAGACTCTACTGCTCAGAAATGGAGCTACAAAACACTTCTATGAGATTCTAGCAATGAAGTGGTTTTGAGTTTGATCAGTCTTCACCCGTTTATCCTTGAACAAATTTGTCGAACCTCACCTTCGCCATCAGCCTTAATTCCTATACTGCTGAGCTTCAAAAATGATTCACTCCATGCTTCATAGAAAGTGTTGAGATCACTAGCGAATTGCTCAACCAAAATCCTTGTCCTTTGGTCATCAAACAAAATCGAGTCAGTTTGTAGAAGTCCTCTTTTTGCTATGAGATTGTTGTAGTATTGATTGTCAAATGAGAAGGATGTGTTGGGATCTATGTTAACTGTTGCTGATTTGCTTGATGCACACTTTTTAGCCAACTTTGATGCATAATCTTTGTCTAAAGAAGAATCAGCAGAAGTGAGGTTTCCCTTTGAATCAAATTGAATGCGGTCACTGAAAGCTGTGCAATGAGCTATCCCAATTGTGTGTGCACCTGCAAGATCAAAACATATTACATACTATATATGATTAGGGTGCCAAATTTGTGTAAGTACGATATAAAGAAGTTCCTTAAGACCCAAAACAATGCATTGAACATTGAATTTACATAAAGCTTTAATTTTTGATTATGCAAAAGTTTGAATTATAATCATAAACTTTTAAAATCTTCAACCGGAGTGGACTTATTTGGACTTTGAACTCAATATCTGCGTTCGAGCTTAGATAAACCAATGGAAGTATGGGACTCGAGCTTGAGTTAAATGGAGCAATGATACATCTACCCACTGGAAATATACTTTTAAAAAATTAATTAAATTGACGAGTTGTACTCCACTATACATTAATGTGTATCTCTAATAAGATATTTACCCAGTGGGGAGATTAAGATTTTTTCCCCTCTGTCACAATTCCTTATGTAACATATGCTTTTTAGCAATTTTCAAGGTGCATATCTGACCATTAGTATGTGTAATTTCGTATTAAAAGAAATTATACAAAATTGATAATATGAAATTACAATTGCAACAAAATAAGGTCAAAGTTGATGAAATTTGACTATGAAAAGAATGCCGTAACTATTTTAGGATGGAGGGAGTATTTATTTTGAATATATAAAGAGATAACAAAAGAAACTTTTAAGTCCATGAGCCAAAAACATGTGCAGGTAGCAGTAGCATTATTGTTTTTTTCAGAACATTTACTTCTTTTGGGAGCGTTACAAGTAGCATTGTACTTACTACTTGGGCCTGTCTTGACTGATGAGCCAATATGAATAAAAAAACTGTTCTCGCCTCATGAAGATATATATACTTCCTCCGACAAATGAATATTTTATATCTCACAAATAATCCCCATTTGTTGCATTTAAAACGAAACAGAGGAAGTACATGATGTTCCCCTATTTGGGTGTTAAACTCAAATCACAAATTTAAATTACATACTAGCATAGCCTTTTCCAGAAATAAAATGTGTACCTGATAGAATGACTAGATCAGCCAAACTCAACCCTTTAGAGCTGAATATCTTAATCATATCATCCACTGTGAAACTTGTGTCAATAATGTTTGGCCTGACGTTCGATATCGCAGAAACCATTCCATCTTGTCTACCAGTTGGCATCTGTATATCTGGTCCTCCTGACTATCATCATAATTCCCACATCATTAAAGTGTATATATACGACGATAAAAAAAAGAAAAACTATTTGGCTAAATTTTTGTTAGCGAAAGAAGAGATAGCCACTATGTTACTCAAACACGAATTGAGTGTCTATTTGGATACGGGTGTCCAAGTGTCAGACACGAAACCCCGTCGTTGAGGTAAATGAAGGTGTCGGAGTAACACTTCAGATAGGAGCCTTGTATTCCCCGTAGAGTGAAGTTACAAAAACACCCCGATTAGACTCGTATGCAAATTTAGTTAGATAGCAATGCTCAACAAAAAAAAAGGGGGTGGATTTTGTTATACCATGACAACAGCATCTCTAGCAGCCAGTGCTAGAATATCAGCACACGAAACAGTTTCAGGGCAGAACAATTCTAGCTCTCTTTTGGCTGTTTCAATTACTTCAAATCCTCCAAGAGAGGCGTTTGCAGGGTCTGCTCTTTCTGTTCCATCCCCTTTTACCAGCACTGATGCATCACAACCCTGCAAGAATATAGCTATAATCTAGACATAATTACCATAATGATATATACTACTGTGATGCTTACTGTTTTATGGTTTTAAATCTCGGCTGCATCACCCCATTGTAAAGGTTTTTGAGCATTGCGACTGATATATAAGGTCACAACAGCCACAAACCATCTGCATTACCCGCGAAAGCGGTCCTGAGACTGTAATTGCACTAGTGACACCATCCGAGATTTATAACCATGTTTTTAGTTAACTCTTAATTATTCTAGTTTCTCTCTTTCAGGTACACAAACACTAGAAAACACAACGAACAGAAACTCACTTCGACGAAACAGTCATGAAAGAGCAAGCGCAGAAGTTTCCCAGGAATAGTAGGGTCAGTAGAAGCTGCTGATCTCACAGTATCTCTAACTATGAACTCTACACCAGGACATGAAAATGCATAGAATTCCATGGAAAACCCATGAGTAAAAGAAGGAAATCCTAACACAAATATTAGCAAAACATGAAACAAAGTTGTTTTCTGAAGGTAATTTTCTTTCCCTAGTACACTTATGTTGTTTTCCATGAAGATTCTGGGATTGATTTCAATTCCCAAGACAATGTTACATGATAATCTAAAACACACTCTATATATCTTCCTTTTTAATGTATGAACACTATGAAATACTACAAATAAAACTTGCTGTTTTTATATACATATAGGAAGGAGAAAGGAAAATTTAGTAGAACTTATTAAAAGCTGCATTTACTTGTTTTAGGGTTGATGGGTAGGAGGTTGATGGAAGAGTTTTATTAAGAGACTGACAGATTGAGAAAAAGGTTGTGGTGAGCTCTTTGTTTCTCTGTATTAAGAGCTGGCAAGAATTTATGGTGGGTTTTTTTCATTCATTCCAATGCTGTACAAGTTGTGTTACTACTGTGAGGTCCAACTACCCTAACTAATACTGCTATATGTGTGTATATGCATACATCTCTTTTATGATGAGTGAAAAAAAGCATGATTTTGGGGTTTTTGATGTTAAAAGTTCATGGTTTTTGTTTCTATTAAGTTTTTGCTGCCTTCATTTCCTGCATCTCAGTTTCTCAATATGTTATATGGCCTTTTTAGAAAGGGTAATGTTATATGTAGCCCTTATGGCTAAGGATAAACATTTAATACACTTCTTAAAATGGAAATAGTTTAAGAATTCAAGACAAAATTACACATCATTTGAGGTAATAAATGCTTGATTCAAGTTTTTATTTCCATTTTAAGTTTCTTATACATAGCCCTTAGGGCTATGTACTTCCTCCGTTTCTTTTTACTCGCTACACTTCTCATTTCACGGACTCCTAGGCAATTTTTGGAGAAGAGAGAGGTAGAGAGTAAAAAGAAAAGGGACCCATGTGGGAGGAGAGAGATAGAGAGAGTTTATTGCCCAAAAAAGAAGTGTAGCAAATAATGTGAAACTTCCCATAATGGAAAGTGTAGCGAGTAAAAAGAAACGGAGGAAGTATATCATTTTCCTTTTAGAAAAGGTGAGGATTGGAGTGGATATGGATTATTAGAAATTACGTCCTCTCTTCTTAAAAAGAAGTAACATTTTGATTATTTTTTTTTTGAAAGTAACATTAATTCATTGATTCAAAGTCATACGACATCTACAATAAAAGTCAAAACTAAACAAATACATATCAAATGAAATAAATACAATTCCAATATGATAAAATCACGATCGTCAAGTAGATCTAACACTTCTGAAAACCCTTGTCTTTCACATCGCTGTCTGATGCAGCCTTCTGCAAGGGGTCTATCGATCTTTTGTAGTTTTGAAGTAGAACCGGATTCAATTCAAGTGATTGTAAACAAAGTCTTGACATCTGTTGCAACTCCGCACAAATTTCGATCAACAAATCAACATCTTGAAATACACAAAAACCCAAAAACAAATTCTCTAAACTCTCACACAGAGAGATAAAACCCAATATATGGGTAGGTCCATTAGAGAGACTAAGATTTATTGGAAACATAAACGTAAAAAACTAGTAATAAAACGAGAAAAAGGGCTTACCACCGCCCGAAAGGGTGGTGGTAGCCCTAGGTTAAAAACTAGGGTTTTGTGGGAGAGGAGAGAGAAGAGAGAAAAAGGAGGAGAGAGGAGGCGGCTTTTGTAACATGTTGAAGCAAAAGACAATTTTGAATTCAAGTAAATTATTTGTTATTGTGACAATTTTGATTTATCTATAAAGAATCTCAAGATTGTTACTAGTGATTTCAAAATGGTTACACTTTTTCCTTTTAAAAATGATTACAGTTTTTCCTTTTTCAAATAAATTTTAGTACTAGGTTCTCAACTTCAAAGATTCAAAATTTTACCTAAAGTCCTAGAAATTGTCTTTACATAATAGAATTTTTAAGTAATTATAACAACTCATATGAACTTGTAAGATTTATAGTTTGTTTCTAATAAAAATTAAAATGAAGAGAACACCAATTATATGATACATTATACAATCAGAAATCCTACCCCGAAGGATTCAGAAGTTGTTAATCTCATTGTGAACCATACTTTCAGTAAATTGCATAAAACGTTGCGTATTAGTGAACCCTGATTTCCACAAGTCAACCGGTTTAAGTTAATACTCCCTCCATACCAAAATATTGTTCCTATTTTCATTTTGGGTGTCCCAAAATATAGTTCCCATTTTCATATTTAGTTCCACATTTTTCTGTAATTTGTCTAGAAAAACCGTGTCCCATCATTTATTTGCTTCTTGAATTTTGTTTTTTCTTTTGTTTATTCAACCAAAATGTTACAATTAATGCGCTTTCACCAATTATTCTACATTCTCTCTCATAAAATCATCTTTTCCCATACAACATTTATTTAAATAAACAAAAAATATTTACTATTCATAATAAAAAAGGAAAATGAAAACTATATTTTGGAACGGAGGGAGTATCTTTCATTCAATAATAAAGTGGCGCCAACGAATAATCAAACACCTTTCACCGCAAAAAGAAAAAACACCACAGTGAGAAGAATGGCTGCACTTGTTGATAGAATCATATGAGAAATTTCATGGGCGTGTGTCTCACAAAATCTGCACCACATACTGTATCATGTCTCTCCAAAACTTTAATTCATAAGCAAAGATAATTCTACAGCAACCGGAATTCATTCTTAAAAACTCTATCCAAAACTTTCAAGATGTAATCTAAACACAGGATCCAAAAATAAAGGATGCGAATTACACCCTAGTTCATTCTCCTGATAAGCTCATTGATGAAGTTCTCACGGTTTCCAGCATCTCCACCTTCAATGAAGTGGTTCCTCTTCTTCTTCAAACCGCCCAAAGGAGCCTTGAGCTGGAATGGCCATAGGAAGTTGTTGGCCTGCTTGAAGTGAGGTCCTACTGTAATGATCTCATGGATGAGATCCTCCACACAGATGATGCCATGCTTACCGAGAGTCTGCAGACAATAAGTAACAGAAGATCGGTAAACTCCATATCCAAACATTAGTAAAAATTACAAAGATGTATATATCGACACGAATCTAACAACACCCACGTGACTACATTATTCCTTATAACTCACAATAGATGGTTATGCGATAATGGAGTAAAAGCTAATGTTGCAATAGAAAAGGACCAAAGGAAGCACAAGCATCGAAGACAAATTATACTAAGAATGATCGGTAAAGAAATTGGTGGGAGAAAAAAGGTATATTTGAAAGGCAAACACATTCATTCTTCCCTTCTTTTTCTTTCCTTCCCATTCACTCCCCTATCACTCTTCCCTCCATGGGACTAAGACCAAAACTGATCATAATCAATTAAAACACTAATCCATGTTTGGTCTTGGAGATCTCACATATTCCCATCAATAAATACCATCACAGAACTATGTTCCAACACCAGCAGTCAGGCTCCGCAGTACAGGAGATACTTGGAGAGGAGAGCACAACACCATTAGTCTTGAGTCTTGACTATATATTTTGGTATCTCTTTGTCCACAGTCAGCAAAAGCAAGATAACATGCAAGAAAAAATCAACATTGACATATATAATAAGAGGCAAAAGTCCAAAACCATTACATTCTCGACAATGGAGTTGTCAGTCAAAGCAATCCTTTGCTTGTCGACCTTCCCATAACCCCTTTTGTAGATCAATTCCCTGACACTTTTCAAGTTAGGGTACCTGCAAATAGTAGGGTTTTCATAAGAATCATAGGAAAGCCAAGCTTCTTAATGGACAATGACGAACAATGAAGGAGCAAAAGTATACCCATAGGTAACGAAGGGCTCAACTCTGTGCAACATGTTCAAGGTTGCCTTGTTAACCTTCAAGAAAACACCATTGAAAATCTGCAAAGGCAAGGAAACATTAGACAACAACAAAACAACACATGGATTAAGGAAGCAATAAAAAGCTCAACACTTTTACAAGAGATCAGAAATGAAACGACCTAGCCTAATGTTAACTGACAAGTCATACAGCAGTGTATGATGGAAGTCAAAGAAGCAAAAACATAAGACAGCACATAATTCTTAACGGAAAATAATCAATTCAGTCCATCAAAGTAAATTGCTTCCAAAACCAATCTCTTGCAATGAAAACAACGAATAAAATGCATAGCAGCAACTACATTATGGCAGGAGGAAGACAGAAAAGAAAAGCTGGATCAGCGAACAAATACCACAACCATAAAAAAGACTAGAGGAGTTCAAACAGATAAAGAGATACAGCATAAAGAACTTAATTTCAGTATAGTACCTGTCTCAATCGGAGAAGCTGCAGAATCGACCTTGTTTTTGGGTGCATGGCATTGATACTGAACACACAATCAAAGATCATAGAAATGTCAAAACAACATATAAACAATCAAAGATCACATAAATGTCACAAACAATCTACAAATAATCAGGGCTTCAACAGCAGATACAAATAATGACTCACCCTCTAATACGAATGATAAAGAGGAGCTTAGCCTCAGGCTCGACATAGAATCCACCCTTCAACTTAGCCTCTCTTCTCAGGGAGATTGCCTCTTTCTCCTGTATATCAATAAAAAAAAGTTGCATTAGAAACCAAACATCATGATCAACTGTAGGTAGAGACACAACCAGTGTCACAAACCTGATTTTCGTACTCCTTGGAGTATTGTTGAGCTCTCTTGAAGATGATCTTCCTGTTTTCTGCTCTCTGCTTCTTCTGGACATCAAGCTCTTGCTTCTTGGCCAAAGCCCATTCTTCCTCCCTTTTTTGCTTCTTCAAAACTGACTCTGGAACAATAACTTTAGTTGCCTCTTCACCCATCTCTGCTCAATCAATGCATCATCAAACCATTTAAATCCAAACTCAAAATAACTAGATCAAACAACATAAATTCTATCCATTCAAGAATATCATAATCAAGTATCTCAGAAACAAAACCCTTGATTTCAACTTGCTAATTAATGGCAAAATATAAGGTCAATGTTACAACTAAAGCTAATCAACAGAATGAAATCAAATCACTAATAAATTGCCACATACTAAACCACATTCCATTAAAATTAATATCACCCAACCTACTTGATCATTTCCCCCACCCAGATAGTCATTTATTCCAGATTTCAGTCACTTCAAAAAACGATTGGATTAACAAGCAAGAACAAATTAACAATCGCATGAAAATATTGCGCAAAAATTTACAGATTATAACATAAAAATTATTATCATTTGATAGCATGAAACAAATATGAATTAACAAGTTATACCAAAAATTCAAATCATAAGTTTATAACATGTAAATTATCCCTAAACAATTAGAATTAAAGGGCATAAACAAACCTGGAACGAGGTTTGAAGATCAATTCGAGCCTCGGAATTCCGTAAGAGTGAAAAATTTAGGGTTTAGGAACGTTGTTGGTTTATATACCATAGGTAGTTTAGGGTTTTTTTTATACTAATGGGCCGAAAATGTTGGGCCAGTGCACTGGTATTATTATTATTAGGCGTTATTTTGGACGGAAATAAAATGGTACTCGTAAAAAGTGAGTAATTAGTTGAACTGAAATTAATTTTTTTATTAGTTTAGGGTCTGTTCTCTTCGGCATAAAACAGCTGAACTGAACTGAACTGAATCGAACTGAACTGAACTGAATTGAACTGAACTGAATTGAACTGAACTGATCTGAACTGAACTGAAATAAATAGTGATATGTGAGAGTAAAAGTATTGTCAAGAGCTGAACTGAACTGAACTGGTCTGAACTGAACTGACCTGATCTGAACTGAACTGAATTGAACTGAACTGAACTGAATTGAACTGAACTGAATTGAACTGAACTGAACTGAACTGAAAATAAGCTGGGGAGAACAGGCCCTTAATTCAAAAGATAATTTTACTATGGTTAAAAAAATTATAGTCTCTATAAATTGTGTAATTTGAAACATTTTATTTTTAATCATAGATTAATATTAAGTTGACTTTATAAGTAAATTATAATTAAAATTTATATGTTAGTAAATTTATATATTGAAATTTGTATATATTAATTGATTTTATATTGCACAAATCTTTGTTAATGGAGATATCACAATATCTAAGAAAGAAAGAAAGAAATAATAATCTAAAAGGAAACTAGCCTTTATCTCATTATTCAACTTTTTTTAAGTTTCAACTAAATCGGGCATGATTTGTCTCTGGAAATAATGGGCTTAAATTTCAATAATTATGGTGGCTATAATTTTGTTTTAGCCGTTGAACAACAATTAGTCTTATATGTACATGATGTGTGCATTTAAATACATGATAAAAAAATTAGAAATTGCATAGTATAGGTTTTGATCCCATGACCTCAAGTTCATGTACTAATGTTTTAACCACTAGACCAAGTTGTATTTAGTATTATCATATAAAAGTACAATATTAATAACTGAAAATTTTCTTACCCGGGACATAGCCCGGGCCTAATAACTAGTTTCTAAATTATTATGAGTGTTATTATTATTGTTTTTAGGTAGTGTTTTATTAAAAGGCGTGGAGAAGAACGGTACTTCACTGAGTGTTGTATCTTTATTGTCACGTGTTCTCTCAATTTATTTTACCTAAAAGAGTTGAGAATATATTTTAACTTTTGATCCCCTAAGAGTAACTTTGGGTTTGTTTGGCGTAGCTTTTGAGGTAACTTTTGAACAATTATTTTAGTGTTCAGTGAAATAGCTTTTGTAGGTAGCTTTTTGCTTTTGAGTAGCTTTTGATAAAAGTTAAGATTCTAAGTTTTAGAGTAGCTTTCGCCAAAAGTTACCGTTTTTGCATATTATTTACCCATTAAAATTTTGCCAACAACTAATTTTACCGAACACTTATACTTTAGACATTTAGTTTTACAGCTAAAAGCTAACATCTATCTCCACAGTTAAAAGCTCACAATTCACAATTGAAAGCTAAAAGCTTACAACTAATATTACTAGCATTTTTGGCACGCGATGCGTGCGTGCATATGTTTTAGCATTTATTTTGAGCACACGTAGGTATTTAAAAAGATGATATCATTAACTAATGCTTAATCACAATTTTATGCGCAACATAATGTGGAATAAAATTATCATTTTAAAATTGACATGTTTTTACATGTAAGACCATATATTTTGAACTACTGTGTTCTTTAAAACAAAATTATAATGAACTTAATATGTTTAAAGGGTAGAGTGTTAATGTTTTATAACTATTATCACTCCCTTACCATTCCTTATATGATAGAAATTGTCAATAGTAGGCAATAAGCAATATTTTATGAGTGTATAAGTTTGATATTCTGTAAAATAATATGCGGTGAAAATGTGATGTTTTATACTCAATATTTGGAAACCATGCATTTTTTAATTGAAGATTCTCATTTTATCAATGATCTTGATAATTTTTTGTGTAAAACTTTTCATCAAATTCATTTTTTTTACTTGTGTCTTAATTAGGTAATTATTTGTTTTAATCTTAGCTTGTTTAATATGAAAATAGCTTCTATCTTCTTTCTTTCCTAATATTTTCTTTTTCTTAAGGGTATTTTTGTATTTTCAAAGGAGGACGTACTTTATTAAGAAAGAGCCTTCATATGCACGCGATGCGTGCGTTAATTTCAAAATTTGTTATTCTATTAGATACTCCATTCGTACTTTATTTATGATTAAACTTAAATGTGAAAAATTCAACAGTTAGATGAATTTAGATATATTAATTCGCTAATGTAAAAAAATAAAAAGGTTGTGAGTGATTGTTAACATTAATTTTTTGTGAATGAATATTGAACAGAAAAAATAAAAATAATGAGTTGGTTTAACTGAACTAAAGAATATCAAAGGTAGTGAATGTTCAGACTTTTCATGTGCACGTTATGTATGCTAATTTTTTTTTATAAGGTATAAATATTTTGTCCATTTAATTTTTGATTGAAGTATTTGATGCATATACCATTTTAAACTTGTTTTAAATGGCAAGTTGGAATGAGAATTTTTAAATGATTTGTTTTTGTAATTTTTTTCATTCCATTAATTAGATCATTAAGGGTATTTTAGTCACTTCAAAAGAGGACACCACACCTCCTCCCTTGGCTTATATAATAGAGATTTTTGCCAAACGGGCTCTTTAATTAGTGGTTAGTGAAAATGATATTTGGCTAAAGATGTCACATCATTTTCCTTAACTGATTCCATATTTAACCAACTTTTCTTTAAAGGTTTAGCTAAACTATTCATTGTTTGGGTAGGTTCCACAACCACTTTTTCTTTTTTATATATAAATTATTACTTATTGAAAAGTTATTTGTTATGCAGGACAAGAGTACCATGGAATTGTCACCATCTGTTCGTGAATGTAAAAACATAGATGAAGTTTATATTCTCTATTCTTTGGGGAGCGAAGCGCAAACCGTTTTTTAATCAAATTATATTATTTGGTCTATTTAGCCAAAGCCAATTTGCTCTACAGTGCAAATTTGCTTAGCAAAGCAAAGCTCCATCTTGCACTCCAATGGTTTAGCAACTAACTAGACATTTTGCAAAATTATTAACAAGTCTTTTTTTTTTTTTTGCATAATTGGAGTTGCTCTAACAATCTTCTTAAAATATTATGGAGTATACTCTTTGATCCAACACATAAGTATTAAATACTTCTAGATCCTATATATGCTGGGAGGATGAATTAGGTGGACGAGGGTAAAACTATATGGATTCAAGGATGGTTAATACTACTAAGGGCATGTTCTCTTCGGCATAAAACAACTGAATTGAACTGAATTGAACTTATTGGAGCTGAACTGAACTGAACTGAATTAAATTGAATTAAATTGAATGCAATAAATATATAAATAATATTTTAAACAATAATAATATGAATATTAAATAATAATTATAGTGATAAGTAATAATAATGAATAATAATAATAATAATAATAGTATTTTGGATATTTTTAAATGATAGTTATAAATAAATAACATTAATAACATAAATTAATAATAATAATAATTAATGATAATAATGATAATTAATAATAATTATTTTATATTATTTGTATTAATATATTAATACTTGATGATGATTTATAATAACAATAATATCTAAGAAGTAAATTAATATTACTATTTTAATAATTAGATTTAATAATATAAAAATATTTATTAATAAAAATAATGATTGGGTTGGACCGCGAAAATAACATCATAAAACGTCTTGACGCGATTCGATTGGTTTATGGGCTAAAAAAAGTGGGTTTATTTGTGCTTTGACCTAAACCATGTTCCTCATAATAATAATAGTAATAATAATGAGTAAAGCTATAATAAAAAAAATAATGTATAGAAACAACAACAATAATAATAATACTTAATAGTAATGATATATATTTAAATAATAATAATAATGATAATAATAATAATAATAATTATAATAATAATAATAATAAGAGTAATAAGAGTAATTAGTAAAATAAATTATACCAACATAATAATAATATTTAACAAAATGGTTATAAAAAAATGGAGCTGAACTGAACTGAACTGAAAATAAGCTAGGGAGAATAGGCCCTAAAACTATTTTCATTGCGTATTATAATTTTTCCTTTAGGTTCCGTTTGGTAGATAGTAAAATATTTTCCATGAAAATGAGTGGCTCCAATGGAACTCTCCACTTTCCAAGTGTCATGATACTATTTGTCCAAAAATATTTTACTTTTGCAATTTTTAAACTTGTATATCTCAAAAAATACGTTTTTTAAAAATTAAAAAAAATACCAATATTCACATATTTTTATTCTCTACAAATAGACATTCTTTCCTTGATTTCTTTGATTATGCTTTTCTTTGTAGATTTAGATTTCATTATTTATTTCATGATAGAGTAGTTTCTTTTATCTATGGTTAAGTGAACCCTAGTATGATTTAATTCATGATTGTTTCTTTAAATTCTCATATTTTGTTAATTGTTCTTGCTTAATTGATTGTGCATATTCCAATACTAGATTAGGGATAACTAGTATTATTCTAATTCCATTGTCTTCACTAGTAGAAAAAGGTCAATTTGCGTCGCCCCATTTGCGTCGCACAAACACGGAAACGACGCAAAAATACTATTTGCGTCGCATGCAACATTGAATCGACGCACAAGACGAACGATGTGTGTCGTATGTAACTAACGTGCGATGCAAATCATCTATGTGCGTCGCATGAAGCCCTCAGTGCGACGCACATAACAAAGTAATCTGCGTCGCACTTTATTCAAGTGCGTTGCATAAAGTAATCTGCGTCGGACCCCTTGGCCCATCCGACGCAGATCAGCCCAAAAGCCCCAACCCCTTGCGCGCGATTCTTAAACCCTTCTCTCACCAGTTCAGGGCCTCATTCTCTCAAACCCTAAAACACTTCTCCCTCTCGCGTCTCTCTCCTCACACCAGAATGGGGGCTTCATTCTCTCAAACCCTAAAACACTTCTCCCTTTCGCGTTTCTCTCCTCACACCAGAATGGGGGCTTCATTCTCTCAAACCCTAAAACTCTATCTCCCTCTTGCGTCTCTCTCCTCACCCTCAAACTATCTCTCCTCACCCTCAAACTCTCTGTCTCCGGCGACTTCTGAACAACGACGAACTCAATCGACAACGACGAACTCAATCGACGAACTCTTTCTCTCTCCGGCGAACATGTTCGTTTTCTTTTTCAATTTTTCAATCTACAATTTCGGTTTTTCGTTTTTTTCATTTTTTCATTGTTTAGATCTACAATTTCGTTTTTTCATGTTTTCAGATCTACAATTTTTTCCTTCGTTTTTTCATTTTTACATTGTTTAGATCTAATTTTTTCATTGTCTTTCGAGTTTTATCTTTCTGAAATTATTTTCTTCTGTTTTTTTACTTTTTAGATCTGATTTTTTATTGACTTTTTTTTTCTTACTTTCATTTGCAGATCTGTTTTTTGATTTCTCTGGAAGTTTTCTTCGTCAGAAATGGAAGGAAATTGATAGAATTTTGCGTCTCTCTACTCTAGATCTCTGATTTTTTATATTATTTTGTGTTTGAGTTGTAAATTATAGAATTTTGGTGGTTTAATGTTTTGTGTTGGAGTTGTAAATTATAAAATTATTGAATTTTGTTGGTATATATTTTGTTGTGTTCAATCCTACTTCGATTTCAGTTGGTAATTTTTCTCTCAATCTTCTACTCTTCTACTGTTCTAGAATCATCTTTGCAGTATATATTATAGGTCTAAAAATATTTTTTTTTATTAAAATACTAATTTGCGTCGCACATAGCCCGAGGTGCGACGCAAATCACTAATGTGCGTCGCACCCTAGGCAATGTGCGACGCACATTACCCTCTGCATTACTCTGAATTGGGCTGGGATAGCCATCTGCGTCGCACCGTATACGAGTGCGACGCAAATAGCTGAACCATCTGCGTCGTTTCCGCATACGACGCAAATCGTTTCTGAGTCATTTGTGTCGAGGGCTTTGGCGTCGCACCAGAGTCCGACGCAAATAGGCGCCTCATACATCCGACGCAAATCGCCTATTCTGTACTAGTGCTTGATCACCACGGGAGTTGAATTTTGACGGATTTGAGTATTTCAATTATGGACATGAAGTTCTCCATGGGAGTAGGTAGAATGGATTGTTAGGAAGTTAAAGTGTCGCGTTCAATGTCTTTAATTTACATGATTCCACGGGAGTAGGCTTGAATGCATATTAGAGAAGCCATAGATACTTGGGAGAGGTTTATGGTACTTTATAGGGTGGACTTTTTCTTGTGAACAGTTAATTGATTAATTTGGGGTAGGAATTATTTTGTATTACTTCATGCTAGTGGGGATACTTAACTGTAGAGTCTTTTATTTATATATTGATTAGCATAGTTATTTCGACGATCATTGATATTAATCTCCTTTAGTCTTACCATTATTTAAAGGCTAATCATAGAACAACTTTCTCTCTGTGGGATCGACCCTGACTTACCCTACTACATAGTTAGGAGGATTAGTTAGGTTATTTATTTTTGTTAGGTGCGCGACACGCCTATCAGTTAAACAAGTCATCTCATACTCATTTTAAAAAGTCATTTCATTCATTATATGGTTTTAAAACTTTTCCATTCATATATCATCATTAATTTTGATTGAAAAATCAATAATGGTATGGAATAATAAATCTTCATGTCAATAATCTTCTTTTTTTTCACTATATGAGAAAGACGTAGATAGAATGTTATTGAAAGAGGAATGATGACCCGTGACACATATACGTTCTTAGGAACGCTTTTTAATATATTAGTATAGATATTGATTTTAATATTGATCGACACCGCTAGTAAATTAATAACAATGATATATCAAATATCAAATATAAAAATACAATAACTCCAGACATTACTTAAGTTAAGTACGAGTTCATTCATCATACAAGATTAAAATTTACTCATATTCATATTTAGAACTCTCCTTATTATATTTTGCTCACTTGAATGGTTCCAAATAAACAATGAGCATAAAAATAGTTGTGGATGTACCATGCTCACGATACAACCGGATATATGATATTTGTAGGTCTAATACTCCCACTTGGAAAAGCATACATCTAAATCCTACTATCTCCTCATTGTAAAGAAAAGGTTTCTACTCCTACTAAATCACACTTATTTGGAAGAACCTAGTTCACATTCTTAAGGTCAAGAATAAATAAACAAGAGTACAATAGCTTCCCACGTAACATGTGGCCAGGAGCCATGCTCCAACGTAGCAAGCAACCTTGCTCCTCTTCTTCTTCCTTCTCTCCCTAATAATTAATATAACCAATCAATTTGTTATTTGAGCAACTTCTACTTTGCTAAAACCACCCAACAAATAAAATGGCAATTTTGCAAGCAATTCTTCCATATAACCCACCATCAAAAACCTCATTTCTCAGTACAAACACTAAAACCATCAGAAAAAATCCAACACTTATTAATCTCTCACAAAACCCATCAAATTACTCCCACCTTCATAATAACAATCTTAAACACTCAAATAAAAAACCCAATTCATCATCATCATTATCTTCCACAAAATCTCAGGCAATTGCAGCAGATAATGTTACAGTTGAACCATCATCTGCTGAAGAAAAAGAAAAGAAGAATGAAGAAGATGATAATGTGTTTGTGGGTCCCAGTAGTCAAGCAGAAGTCAGAGGAGAGAGAGAGGTAGTAGATTATGATTGGACAGAAGAATGGTACCCTCTTTATTTAACAAAAAATATACCAAATGATGCTCCTTTGGGACTCACTGTGTTTCATAAACAACTTGTTTTATATCGTGATGCTTCTGGTCAGCTTAGATGTTATGAAGATCGTTGCCCACATAGGTAAAATTTTAATTCTATTTATTTACTTCAAATTTTTCCTCATTTCTTTGTTTTACTAAGTTATAAGTTTGCTTTTAATTTTTTTTACTAGTATGAAGATTTTTTAGGCAATTTTCTGCGATTAAAGTGATGATCTTTTATTAAAGTTTTATAATTTGGACTGTATGAAGTTAATGGGTAGTTTTGAGGTAATTTCAGGGATATGAAGTTTTTACTATATGAAGTTTTAGGTAATTTAGGGGTAATTTCCAGGGATTAAAATGATGATCTTTATATTAAAGCTTTGTAATTTGGACTGTATGAAATTGATGGGTAATTTTGAGGTAATTTCAGGGGATTAAATTGATGATCTTTTAGAATTTGTGTGAAGATTTATGTTGATATTGTAAAAGAAAAGAAAAGAAAAGAAAAGAAAAGGATATGTACTTATTAAGTTGTTATCTGTTATTTTAGAGGTTTTCTGCTTATGGTAAATTTATCTGTAAGGCTCTGTCATAGTATTGTTTTAGTCCATTTGCCAAAAAAGGAAATAGTACTATGAGATAATTATCTTGTTTTAGTTGTTGAACACTTGAACTTAAAGAAAACTTGAGAAGGTTAAATTCTTGGACTGTACTTTGTAAAGTTTTGATTTTTATCCAATTATGGAAAATGCCTCACATAATGCAACTCTTAATCGAAAACTAAATTGGATAAAAAATTGATCATATCCTAGATAGCATCTCAAAAAAGGGAAAAATTGACATTAATAAAATCCCATCTAATTTTTTGATTAACTAAATGTAATCACAACTTTATAGGATTGTCTTCCCAAATTAGTCCTTAGTGAACTATAGCCTGAAAATGACTTTATTCTTGCTTGCTTTTATGAACTTTTCATATACCACTTAGTCTCATAATTTTGTAGTGTTAGTCTTAGGATTTGTTAGATGTGGGATTAGGACATCGCTCTTGGCAAAGATGTGTTGAGCTAGAGGTGGCCATTGGGCGGGCCTAACGGGACCCAGCCCTGAACCGACCCGTTAAAAGACCAGTTGGGCTTGACCGCTAGATGGATGGGCCTCAACCGGCCCGGAACGGAACAACCAAACAAGCTCTTATTGGCCAAATTGATGAGTGAGGAAACTGGCCCGACCCTAGCCCTGGACCAGACCTTGAACCGCATTCGACCCTGAACCGACCCGTAAACGTACTCAACACTCAACCGGCCCGTCAAACCATTCGAGAAAATACATGAAATACTTCATCCTCGGCCCAGTTTTCAAAAACACTAGTGTATATGAACGGTATTGAAAACTATTCATTGTAAATGCTAGTGCATATACAATTAAAATTTAAATATCACAGTGCAAAAAAGAAAACACCAATTCGTTGGGCCAAACCAACCCGACCCGACCCCTCAACTGAACCGGACCGAACTGATTCAGTTTGAGAAAACCCAACCCTGAACCTGAACCGGACTGGACCAGTCCCGTTCAGGTTCACGCCGAGTTGAACCGGCTCGGAACCATCCCGGCCCGTAATGTCTAGTTGGAGCTGGGAGGGTTGGGAGTGTTGTCAATTGTGTTAGCTGGGGTGTTGAATTCTTTGTGGTGGTGCAGGCTTGGGATGAGGAGTGGTGGCTGAACGCGGAGGGGAAGTTTTAGCATGTTAGCAAGGGGTGGCTAGCAAGGAAACAAAAGCATTGAGCTTCACTTGTTTTATTAAAAACTTCTAATGCATTGAACTAGCTTTTGGCTTTCATCAACTTTCATCTATTGTATCAAGTATCAACTATTTTTTGCCATACAAAACCTTGAAACATATACACAATGTCTTGTAATCTCATGATATTGATCTCAAGGCCTTAAATTTTGAGTGCACAGGGTTTTCATATTGCTAGAATGGTGACTGCAGAAATGTTCGAAACAGTTTATTTTGAAGGAAAAAAAATTCAAAAAGATGCTGATCTGTTACATGATTATTGCTTTAGATTGGCAAAACTTTCTGAGGGGCAGTTGGTTGATGGGAGATTGGAATGCTTATACCATGGTTGGCAATTTGAAGGCGAGGGCAAATGTGTGAAGATACCTCAGGTCAATACAAACCCCACCATCCTCTTATTATTCTTTTGCCTAGAAATATCTCTTCCTTCACAAATGCATGTTTCTAATGAATTTCTGTCACAAATTTGCACTAGCAGCTTCCAGCAGGAGCCAAAATTCCTAAACAAGCCTGTGTAAGAACGTACGAAGTGAGAGATTCCCAAGGAGTTGTGTGGGTGTGGATGTCCCAAAGAAGTCCACCAAATGGCAGCAAAATCCCTTGGTTTGAAAACTTTGCAAGGCCAGGGTTTCAAGATATCTCGACTACACACGAGCTTCCATACGACCACTCCATTCTCCTCGAGAATCTCATGGATCCCGCTCACGTCCCAATCTCCCATGATCGGACTGATTGGAGTGCAAAACGGGAAGATGCTCAACCTTTGCTTTTCAAAGTCACTGAGAGAACGGAGCGAGGATTTGCTGGCTGGTGGGGTAAAGAAAGTGAGAAATCTTTGCTAAACTTTCTCAGGTTCGAGGCACCATGTGTGCTTTCAAATAGTCGAGAGATAGTTGATGAGAAGGGAGAGAAACACTACTTCAGCGGGCTCTTTCTTTGTAGGCCATCAGGGCAGGGAAAATCCATGCTCATTGTAAGGTTTGGAACCACTAGAAGATCACCTCTTGCTAAATTCTTTCCCACATGGTATTTCCATCAAAATGCTAGTAAGGTGTTCGAGCAAGATATGGGCTTCCTCTCGTCTCAAAATGAGGTTTTAATCACAGAGAAACGCCCAACGAAGGAACTGTACTTGAATCTGAAGTCTTCTGACACCTGGGTTGCAGAATACAGGAAGTGGATGGATAAAGTTGGCCATGGGATGCCTTACCATTTTGGGCACAGTACTATTTCACCCCCTGAAATTCCAGCAGTTATTGAGCACGCTCCAGCAGGCCTAGTTGCTTCACTCTCGGCCCAATCACCTGCTAAAGGTGGGGTCGGGACTATGCATGCTCCAAATTTGGCTAACAGGTATTTCCGACATGTGATCCATTGCAAGGAATGCAGTGGCGTTGTGAAATCCTTTGAGACGTGGAAAAAAGCCCTTTCTATCATTGCCCTCGTTTCTACTGGATTCGCCATACTTGTTTCAGGGAGGCAGTGGAAAGCTCTACTTTTAGTCACCACTACATTGTGCTTGGCCGGAGTGTATGCATGCTCGGCTGCAATAGCATTGAATACAACGAATTTCATACGAACACACCGGAGGCTGTAAAGTGTGCTGAGGTTATGATTTGATAAGATCGAAGTTACAGAAATGCTCAGTTCAGAATGAGTCTGAATTTTGTTCTGGAAGAACTGGATTGATTACTGAAGATTTCAGGATCTGTGTTGTACAGAAAGCGCCTAGGAAAGAGATGGTAGGTACTAGGTAGTGAAATATTATGTTTTTTATTCTTTTGATTTGGGTCTTTGTACAAACTTATGGAGTGACTGGTGTCAAAGCAAAATCACCTATTATGTGATGGATTATCAAGATAAATTGACGGGCAACAAATAAATTGTATGGTTATTACTATCTCTGCTTTTTATGTGTTATGCTGTTTTTTTTTATTAGTAAAAATCAGTTTTGATCAGCTTCAATCAGTAAAAATAAGATATAATCAGTATAATTACTTATTTCAGTAAAAATTAGATGCATTGAACATTACCTTAATACTACAGACCAGCATATTAGAACGACGAAGAAACTTTGCCGAGACAGGTAAAGTAATTTGACATACCCTCAGAATTTTAAGAACAAGGATGTGGTGCCATAATGGCAGATCAAGAGTTGTGACCCTCACAAATAGTAAAAACTACCAAAAGAAGTAGAGAAAGCACACAGTAATATAGTATAAATTATCACAGAGCTAGTATTAGTTTTATTTACCTCTAAAATGCAGAAGAATACTAGAAGCAATTCAAATTCCTCAGTTCAGAGAGAAGGAATGAAACGTTTTCGATATGGTAAGGTGACTCTTATATTGATTTAGATTAGTATGAATCTATGATTTGAGTTAATATATGAGTTTTTATGTAACTATCACTATAGATTATTGTTGAGATTAATGTTATTAATATATATATAAATAAATTAAGCTTAATGTACAGCTGGACATAGTTAGTTGCAAGTTGTTATAAGTTGTTAGAAAGTTGTTATCACTCATTGTATAAATATGGATCTTTCTTGATTAAGGAAGTCAGATTCTAGAGAAATAAGATTACAACTTCTTTCTTGCATATTTCTCTCTCTAAATTCTTCTAAATCTCACATTTAACATTGATGAGATTCTTCATGGTATCAGAGCTTATGGACTCTGAGTCAGTGATTCCGCATTTTTCTCACTGATTTTCTTGATTTTTTCTTTCAATCTTCCTAAATTTCTTCATCTTTTCTTCTTTTCTTCTATTAAATCATGGCAAATTCTTCTGATTCTATATCAAAATCAAGCTCAGAAAATGTTGTATCCAGTTACAACGACCCTTATTTTCTATCAAATAGTGATAATACTAATCATTCTATCACAAATCATACTTTTAATGGCAATAATTTCATTAATTGGAATCGTGCTGTTAGAATTGCCTTGATTGCAAGAAATAAACTCGGATTTCTTGATGGAACTTTACAGAAACCTGCTATTGATTCTGCTGATTATCAAAAATGGATTCGAAATGATCATATGGTCATGTCTTGGCTTTCCAATTCTATGGAGAAGTCGATTGCTGAGAATTTCCTGTTTGCTGACTCTACTTATCAATTCTGGAATGAAGTAGTAGAAAGGTATGGCCACACAAATGTTCCTCAGTTATATAATCTTCATAAAACTTTGATGAAAGTTGAACAAGGCAAACAATCAATTGCTGAATATTATAGTAAAATGAAAAGAGTTTGGGATGAGATTCATGTTTTAGAAGGATTTCCTGATTGTTCTTGTGGAGCACTTGCGAATTGTAGCTGTAATTTGTTGAAGAGAATTCTAGAAGCTGATCAACGTATGAAACTAATTCAATTTGTTTCTGGATTGAATGAATCTTATGACTTATCTAGTCAGAATTTGCTAAGTAGTGATCCATTACCTACTGTAAATCGTGCTTTTCATATTCTTCAACAAGTAGAAAGACAAAACATGAACAATTTCAAGGTTGACAAAGTTGAAATGAGTGCTTTGTTAGCATCCCAAACCTCCACTGGACAGAATTATGGTGGTCAGAATGGTCAGAATTATCCTGGTGGTCAGAAAATTTCTGGAAAAAGAGATTTTAAAAGGATGAAAACTGATAGATTGTGTGATCATTGTAAAATGAGGGGTCATACCATGGACAGTTGCTTTAAGCTTGTTGGATATCCAGAGTGGTATTCAAATCTGAAAGGGAAATCTCAGCCTAAATTGGCTGCTCATGTTCAAGAGGCAGGCAATTTAGCAAATTCTCCTCTGGAGTTTGAGCATTATGATCATACTGGAGCTTCTTCTACTACTGGTGGCATGGATTCTGTTGTAATGCAGAATATGTTTCAAGAATTTGTCAAAATGATGCAGACAAAATCAGGAAATACATCCTCTCAGAATTACACTGCAGTTAATTTTGCAGGTATTACTTATGTTTCTAATGCAGCTTCTTTAGCACATGATTTTGATTCAACATCTTGGATCATAGACACTGGTGCTACTGATCATATGGCATCAAATCAGCATTTGTTTGCATCCATTCATGTATTAAAACATCCAATCAAAGTTGGCTTGCCTGATGGTTCTCAAAAACTTGTTAAACATGCTGGAACAGTTCATCTTACCTCACATATTATCTTGTATAATGTTCTTTTTCTTCCTGATTTTAAACACAATTTACTTTCTATTGGCAAATTGCTTGATCACAATAAATTGGTAGCCCACTTTGATCAAGATCAATGTGTTTTTCAGGACCTTCACACTAAACAAATAAAAGGATCTGGCAAGAGATGTTCTGGACTTTACAAATTTCATGCTGTTCCTTATGCTGTTCCTTCTGCTCATGTTGTTTCTACTACTGCTGCTAGTCCTAATTCCTTTGTAAATACTAGTTTTAGCAAACCTAGTCTACATATTGTTCACAGTAGATTAGGTCACCCTTCTATTCACACTTTGAAACATTTACAGTTACCATATGATGGCAATAAATTGGATGCTTTTGATTGTGAATCTTGCATATTTGCTAAACATCATAAAATGCCATTTCCTATTTCATCTAGTATGGCTGAATGTGCTTTTGATCTTGTGCATATTGATCTTTGGGGTCCTTACAAAACTCCTTGCTTATCTGGAGCTACATACTTCCTTACAATTCTTGATGATCATACAAGAGTGACTTGGACACACCTCCTCCACTCTAAAACACAAGTCCCTGGCATCATTTTTGGTTTCTTGGCCTATATACACACTCAGTTTGGCAGAGAAGTTAAAATAATTAGAAGTGATAATGGTACAGAGATCATTCAAGCATCTTGTAAAACCTTGTTTCTTGAAAAAGGCATCATCCATCAGAAAAGTATCCCTGGTAATCCACAACAAAATGGCAGAGTTGAACGCAAGCATAGACATTTGTTAGAAACTGCTAGAGCTATTCAATTTCATGCTTCTCTTCCCACAAAATTCTGGGGTGATTGTTTACTTGCTGCTACTTATCTCATAAACCTTCTTCCTAGTTCAGTGCTTCATTGGCAAACTCCATATGAAATTCTCATGAAGAAACCTCCTTCATATGCTCATCTCAGGACTATAGGATGTCTTTGCTATCCTGCTATTAAAACACATGACAAATTTGCTCCTAGATCCAAGAGATGCATTTTTCTTGGATATCCATATGCTCAAAAGGGCTATAAACTTTATGATCTTGATTCTCACAAGATTATTCTTAGCAGAGATGTGATCTTCATTGAAGATCAATTCCCTTTTCATACTTCTAATTCCCCTTCTCCTATTCCTACATCCTTTTGTCCTCCTACTACTATCATGGATGTTCCTTTTGATAGTTCTTCTTCACAACCTGCTTCTAATCCTTCAAATATTCCTCCTTTTCCACATGAACCTACTGATCAGCCTGTTCATTCATATTCTACTTCCCCATCAGTCACTACACCTACCATTTCTACTCCTACTCATTCTTCTTCTCCTATCTTAGATACAAATGTTACTTCTTCTCCTCAACCTGTTATAGTTCCTTCTACTATTGCTGTGAGACAATCTTCTAGAGTGCCCAAACTTCCTGATAAATTTCAGGATTTTCTTGTTACTTTACCTACTTCTTCATCTACTTCTCACAATTCCTCTTCTGATTCCTTGGTTTTTAAGGTTTCATCTGAACCTACTCTAGCTCATTTAGATGGTTTTTCCATCCAAAGTCTTTCTAACATGCTCTCTACTACTGAGCCTTCTTGTTACAATCAAGCTAAAGATGATCCTCAATGGATTGCTGCTATGGATACAGAAATTAAGGCTCTTGAAGCCAATGATACTTGGGATCTTACTTCACTTCCTTCAGATAAATCTGCTATAGGGTGTAAGTGGGTTTATAAAGTCAAGTTCAAGCCTGATGGTACAATTGAAAGGTGTAAGGCTCGTTTGGTTGCTAGGGGAGACAAACAAGTTTATGGCAAGGATTTCAAATATACTTTCAGTCCTGTTGCAAGGTTTACTACAGTTAGAGTCATCATAGCTTTGGCAGCAGCTATGAACTGGAATCTACAGCAACTTGACATCAATAATGCCTTTTTACATGGCTATATTGATGAAGAGCTTTATATGCATCCTCCTCCTGGCTATTCCAAGGCTTTACCAGGTCAGGTATGCAAGTTGAAACGCTCTTTGTATGGTCTTAGACAGGCCAGCAGACAATGGAATATTGAACTCAACAAATTTTTACTCAGTCTTGGTTTTGTTCAATCAAAACAAGACTATTCTATGTTTACTAAACATGATGGTTCTGATTTTACTGTTATAGTTGCCTATGTGGATGATCTATTGGTTACTGGCAGCAACTTACATCTCATTACTGAAGTCAAACAAGCTTTGCACAAAGCTTTCACCATTAAAGACCTTGGTGACCTCAAATATTTCCTTGGAATTGAGGTCACTAGATCTTCTTCTGGCATATTACTTAATCAGAGGAAATATATCCTAGACTTACTCAGTACTACTAAGATGGAAAATTGTAAGGTTGCACCATTTCCTCTACCCAAGGGCCTCAAGCTGAGTACTATTGAAGGGACTCTTTTGGCAGATCCTGAAGTTTATAGAAGAATTGTGGGGAAACTTTTATATCTGAACATGACTCGACCAGACATATCTTATGCTGTTCAACAGCTTAGTCAGTTCTTATCTGCTCCTAGAACTCCACATTTTGCTGCTGCTCTTCATGTCCTTAAGTATCTCAAGGGTACTCTTAACCATGGTTTGTTTTATGCCTCCAATAATTCTCTTCTTCTTCGAGCATACAGTGATGCAGACTGGGGTACATGTGCTTATACTGGAAGGTCTCTTACTGGGTTTTGTGTTTTTCTTGGTGATTCCTTAATCTCATGGAAAACTAAGAAGCAAAAGGTAGTTTCTAAGAGCTCCACAGAAGCTGAGTACAGGTCTATGAGTCAGACAACCAGTGAAATTGTATGGATTGAAGGGTTGCTTCAAGACTTATTAGTGCATGTTCCTACTCCTATTACATTGTTCTGTGACAACAAATCTGCTCAATACATTGCAGAAAACACAGTTTTTCAGGAAAGAACTAAGCACCTTAAATTGGATTGTCATTATATTAGAGAACATGTGGATTCCAAGTTTCTTTCATTAAGCCATGTTCAATCTTCTCTCCAACTTGCAGACATCATGACAAAGCCTTTGGCTGCTGATCAACATCATTTCCTTTCTGCCAAGATTGGTCTGGTTACTCAAGCTTCTGCCAGTCCATCTTGAGGGGGGGCTGTTGAGATTAATGTTATTAATATATATATAAATAAATTAAGCTTAATGTACAGCTGGACATAGTTAGTTGCAAGTTGTTATAAGTTGTTAGAAAGTTGTTATCACTCATTGTATAAATATGGATCTTTCTTGATTAAGGAAGTCAGATTCTAGAGAAATAAGATTACAACTTCTTTCTTGCATATTTCTCTCTCTAAATTCTTCTAAATCTCACATTTAACATTGATGAGATTCTTCAATTATTCTATGATTTCCAATAAAGGGTGCATATGATGCTATGATTCCAAGTAATTTGATCTAATCATCCTAGTATTACAAATATCCCGTGCACTAGCACGAGCTCAATAATCTAGTTTCTCCTCCTAATGTGGGACTCTGTCGTCTAGTTTTCTTCTTAAACCCAAGTAAGGTGTTTGAGCAAGAGACTGGTTCCCGTCAGACCCAATACGAGGTTTTAGTCAGAGAGAAAGTCCCGGAGGAACTCTACCTAAGTCTAAAGCTTTCTGATAACTGGGTTGCTGATTACAGGAAGTGGATGGATTAAGTTGGGCAAGGGGATGAGAGATGCCATACCAACTTTAGGTACAGTACGACATACTACTACACCCTGAAGTTTAAGCAATTGTTAAGCATGCCAAATGTATGTTAACCCCTAAGTTCCAGTAATGGATAGATATCCCATTAACAGTCACGTTTCACTATGAACTGCAGCCACATTCAGAAAAACATGGCAGCAGCTATTATTTGATGAACTGTATTTCGTATACCTTCTATAGGACTTCTAATCAGTAGTTGTCACTAACTAGAAGAAGATTGTCTCACATAAAACGTACATCAACAATACTAAGGGACTAAAATGTAAGCATAACCTAAATCCTATCTATATTTGTTTGTTATTTTTGAATCATAACTGCTAGAAACCTAGAGCATGTTATGCACTAACATAGGAAAATTCTTTGAAAGATGAGATGGTTGTTCTGAAAAGGCTGCTCAAAGATACATATCTATATTCAAGAACCAGAATCTTGTTTATGAACAACAAAATCTTGTTTGATTTTCCAAATTATCAACCATAGCAGATATATTTCACATCATATCAAATGTGTAGTTTACTCTTCGAGACCTATAACTCCTAGACAAAGGTACACCTGAAAGCTTGTTGCTGCTGGTCTGTTGTGGTTGGCTCCGATAGCTAGCTGGGTTTGAGGCAGGAATGTTGGACTCAAATTCATCTAGTGTCTGCAGCAATGTGAAACAAACAGTTCTAAATAATTAACCCAATAATATGCTTTAATAATATGTAAAGTATTACATACTTGAACAGCCTTTTGCAACACCCTGTACATCTCACTGGTACGCTCTCGTTTCTCCATAAACTCAGAGTTCTCCTGCAATAACTCTTCAAAAAGTTCCTCCCTGCATATAAAGTAGCCTAAGGGCGTAAAACCACTTGCTTAGGTGGTCACTAAAGATAGGAGTGAGGAAACGAAACAACCAAAATCATGTATAGCAACTAGTCCAACTTAACATCTCAAGAGAGCAGGAGAAGTTCTTCAAAGGCAATGGAAACAACTATTGCATCTCATAATCGTACCAAATATATACCACCTCTACATACCAATATGCATTTTTTGGATCATAGTTCGAAAGGGAACTAGCAAGTTAGGCAACACTTGTAATGATTAAGAGAAAAAGAATTCGTTACATCAGAAAATGAAAAATCATGGATTTCTCGTCTCTTGACATAGACGCAGCGAAGGGCCTAACAAATATCATATGGCTCAACATATAAGAAGAATGACTTGTTCAAATTTATCCACACTGCCGCATTAACTGTAGTAAATTACCTGTAAATTGCCTGAATAAAAGTGGAGTGAAGTCCTCTTTTTAGATGATGGACCTGAGAAGATAAAAGTAAATACCAAACTCATAGATGAAAAGCCTTACATTCAGAACCAGATATACATTAGGAGTTTAAAAGAATTGTACCACGAAGTGCATTATAGCTTTGGGAACATCATCTTCAACTTTTTTCCTGACTATGTCAAAGTAAGATTTCAATAGTGTTTTGGTTACTAGCACTTGTGTTTGTTCATCTTCTGTAGGTGCCTCCGTGGGTCTTATGGTTGCGGAAGGCTGTACTTGCAAAAACCAGCAAATAATTTTCGCCGAAAAGCAGAAGTAACCCCCTTCGCCCCCCCCCCCCCCCCCCCCCCCCCCCCCCCCCCCCCCCCCCCCCCCCCCCAAAAAAAAAAAGAAGGAAAAAGAAAGATAATACTAAAGCAAATCTTTCTAAACAACTTTACCTCTTTTAGCTGAATCAGTGATGATGTTTGAAACATATGATTAGATGTCTCTCCGGCATACATTCCTACAGGGGCTCCATTAGATGATGAACGGCTCCAGAATTTGATAGGCATACCCCACAGCTTTGCTGAAGGGTGTAGCAAGTATATACGAGTTACCAACCAGTAGAATTACTTGTTTCATAAGGCTAGAACACAGAGATGTATTATGTAAAACTTATGTTATTCAAACTTCGTATCAGACACATGTATATGTCCAAGTGTCTAACTCAGCTTTTTTATGAAATACTATATGATTTTGGCCCAAAAATGACACTTTGAAGAGCCTATATTTATGTAGGAGTTTGAGGATCCTACACGGGTATTTGAGTAGAATGAAGAGTCCAAGTAGCATAGCCTAAAACCTCAGCTAAGGAGTGAAATTGATCACATGTATATGTACAGAATTTTAAAGTTTCATATATCAGTGTAAGATGAAAATTTTCACTAGAACTCTGTAGAGAACAGAACAAGCATTCAGAAAGCAATCAAGCATGATACAAGATTAAAGCTATCAGTTTTCTGGTAAATGATGATCAGTGCAAACAAGTTGAATACAAATTTTCAATTTCCACAAAAGGCTGCTATCTAACAAGCCAAACAAGATAGTACCAGCTGATGTGGATCTGTCATCCTCTGCTAAATGTTGGCCGCCCTGTCAAAACTCAGAAATATATCATCAAATGTGAGCATTTGAAAGTCTCCAAATAATCTTGAAGCTAGCCAACAGTTGATGTTCACTTGAATTAAATGAGAAAATATACACAAAACTTGTATAAATTTTGAGGAAGTGTTTGAAAGTGCTACTGTACTTCACGCATAGACTTATTGGGGATCTATCAGATTTGATTTATTTTTCTGAAAACTTCTGAACTTATTTTAACTTTTCTGAAGTTCTCTTAACTTCTCTCTTAACTTTAAACCTAACTTTTCTGAATTTTTATGAATTTTTCTTAATTTATTGGAACTTTTCTGAACTTCTCTTGATTTTTCTATAAAGTTGTACAAAACAAAGCCTAACTCTTTGTAGTTGAGATATGATGGCATTGGCTGCCAATATATATACTGAACTTTAACTGAACAACATGTGTACTCTAAAACAGCAACCAATGACAACCCACTACGTGAAAATCAGAACGAGGTCCTCTCCATTTCAATGGTCCGTTTTCTAAATCAATGGTCCATTTTCTAAATCAATGGTTGGGAATGTATGAAGGGAAATATAGGAGGTATTTTGGGATTTTCTTTTTAAGGCTAATGTGTTATAATCTCAAGATAGAAAATGGAGAAAATCCTAAATCATAGAATTCCACCATATTAACGAGTTTGGATTACTGTGTTGATAACTGATCAAGATAATTATGTAAACAGGTCTACAGAAAAGGTCTTGATATACTACAAAGAAAAGTGGAGTTCAATGCTAATTACCAGGTTGGTTGAGAACCAAGCTTGATACTTCTGACCCTTACGATCAGGTGATGGCAACTGGTCAACATCAACGACACCCTAAACCCATGAACAAACTGTGTACTGAGCAAATGGTGAAATTTCAGCAATCAGATAGACAAAAAAATTCCATGTTACACTGAAGTTAGAGGGCACCTTAGGAGAATGGATACGCTGTTTAGCAAGCTTTATTGCTCTATGTCCACCCACAAAATCAGGGTGAGAAGTGTTTATGTCATCTGCCTGAAACAGATAAATAGATAACCATTGAGAAATTGACACATCTAGAAAAATTCACTAGTCAGAGGAGTGAAATTGACCAAGTTCCTTTAAGAGTTTAAGGTTCTCTTCCTATAATAAGACTGCATTATTATCCAATCCTAATAGAATTATGGTAAGTTAATATGAGAAATAAAACAATGTTAGTGTTGGAACTAAAGAAATACAATGAGACAAACCTCCATGGCAATGGTATCCTTGATCCTGTTTGCTACAGGTTTCTTAGCATCATAGAGAAAATTTAGTATTACTGCATCCAAATGCTTTCTCAAACCCGGAAATCTTTGTAACTCCCTTGATTCACAAGAACGGCTCATCTGAATCAGAAGATTTTATTACCACGGCTTGATCACACTCTTAAGTTGTAACGTTTACAAGGATAATAAAAATGCATGCAAATGTATCTAGCTTTGCCTCATACCTTCACCAACTCGCTGCATGCAAATTGCAGACACTGGAGACTAGGATATAGCAGCCTTTCAATTTGTCTTCTTATCAAAACTTCAAAAGGAACCTGAAATTCATCATCAGAAAACACCGACTGATATCTATTATATAGAAGGTGTAATTCAAACAGAAACTTCGTAAGGATTTTTTTAACCTCTGGAACAAATAATTTATTTCTAGGACCCATGGAATTCTCAATTGCGATCCTAATATCATCATCAGAGAGATCTTCACAAGGATCAACTTCCTTGAAACACAAAGGAAAGACAAGTGAGATGTATATACTAATACTTCCAAATAGCTAAGCATATACTTTATTTGATCATAACAAATGCAAAGCTGTAGGAACTTTAAATTCTCTAAGTACAAATGTCTCATATAGTACCTCTAAGGCTTTAACAAAAATCGACTGAAAAATGTAGCGAATTCTAGCTCCTCCAGTCAACTCCTCTGTTGACATCTCACAATTCTTTCCATCAATCAATGAACAAAAAGCTGTTGGCAAAACATGTAATCTATAGTAAACGAGTGAAAAGAATACAGAGCGACTATTACTATTTACTAGCTCATGAATATAAGAATACAGCAAAATTTGTAATGTACTTATTTTAAATATACGCAGGGATTTTGCCAAAATTTAATTGACAACTATACAAGTGAAGAGTCCCAGTAACATAAATAAATGTAACCTCTTTTGGCTATTGGACAGGACTACAGGAGGAAAAGATAGATGGTAAGGAAGAAGCTTCACCCTCATTATAGCTTCGTAACATGTCCAAGATAATTGCTCCCTTTTTTTCCTAGAAAAGGACATCAAATAAGCTGGATTATTGAGTGGACAAACTTAACAATGCGCATAATAATCTACCCTCAAGAGAACTTTTTTTGTCCAAGATTATTGCTCCCTTTTTTTCCAAGAGAATTTTTTCTGCTCTTTCTGAGTTCTTGTTCATTCAACATAATAATCTCTCTGTTGAATGAACAAGAACTCAGAAAAAGCAGAAAAAGTTCTCTTGGTAAGGACAATGTTAGATCAGCAAATTCTATAACACTCTAGAAACAAGGATCTAAGCAACAAGAAGTAATTACCACAATGCAACCTCAAATATACATTAAACACAACTACACAGAGGTTGGCTAATGGCTATCAATATAATATAGGTAATACATATACATGGAAAAAGGATATATCAGATGAGATATTGAGACAGCCATTAGGAGAATGACAAAAAAGAAGATAAAAAGGTTGAGAGAGTAATTGAACAGAGTGGTTAAACCCACTTTGGATTCCATGGCATCTCCATATGTCCTCATTTCTTCTTCAATGGCTTGAAAATACGAATTAAGTTGGGACTTCAAGGCTGGGAGAGTTTCCCTTATATGCTGCTCAAGAATCTGGAAAAGGCAAAGGACACAGTTTGGTATAGTACTTATATTTTAAAGCAAATTAGACAAGGTGAAGATCAAGATATGGAATAACAAACCTCGTTTAGTTTCTTGGCTAGTTGAGGAATTCCACAACGATCTTGAATGTTATGATACTCCTTCAGCATAAAAAAATTATCCAATGAATCAAGGACAGCATGATACTAAAATCAAAACAACTATTTTTAAAGAGACATATAGGTCTACAGGATGATCGTGGAAGAATTGTTCCTCAAAGCTAAGTGCTTCACCAATGCTTTTATTCTTGTTAATGTCCTGAAATTGAACAAGAAATTATAAGCTTATCTATAAGTAAATTGCATTCCAACTACCCATGCTGCTTTTTCAATTGGATGTCATACCAAAACTTTAATACCTAAGCAAATTAGTGCACTAATCAAACAAAATTTGATAGTAATCAGGCTTCACAAATAATACTCCAAGCAAGACTTTATGAAGCCAGATACATAAAACGTTCGTACAGCAAAAATTGAGTTGTGTTGGATGCCTTACCGCTTGAGATCTATTAACCACGCCAATGTAACCTAGGTGGAGAGGGATCACTTTTCCAAGAAGGAAGTTGCAAGCATTAGTACCTTTATCCATGATATCTAGCTGCAAAATATCATATGTCAAAAGTTTATACTAATATATATCAATAAGATTACCTATGAGCCTATGTTACTCAAACTTTTCATTTTACCTCAAGTACTCATGTTGAATTCTTGACAATCCGACATGGGTATGAACATATATAAGCCAAAATCATGGAGATATTTCGTAGCAAAAAGGGGTCGGACACTTGAACATACCCATGTCCAGCAAATTTACTCAAGGACTAGTAAAATAGCTGTAAACAGAGAATTAAAACAACGAACAAATGTATGTATATATAAATTTATATATAAAGACTCGAAGAGAGAACCTTAGTGATGACTCCAATTGTCCGGTTACCTGTCAAAGAACAATCCCATGAAATTGCTATAGCCTATATGTATATGGAAAAATATAGACTTAAATTTCACAATATGCACCATAATGGTAAGATAAAGTACCCTTTGGATCAGCTTCCTTAGCCATTTGAAGGGCATCAGAAGTTGCCAAATCAGAATTTGCAGGACTAACTGCTAAAATGATACAATTTTCTTGCCTGATATGGTCCATAATCATCTTTCGTATCCTAGCTTCTATATCAGTAGGTTGATCTCCTACAGGAACTTTAGTAATCCCAGGTAGATCGATTAATGTAATGTTGAGAACATTTGGTGATGAAATCTTTAATCTTATAGGCTTTTCTGAAACTCCTTTATTTTTTCCTGCTTCTCGCTCAGTCTCAGTCTGCAAACACAAGAAAGTTATGTTACTTGGACTTGACTATTCGAGTCACACACAGCTACGAACAAAGAGTGGATTATGTTTTCACATATCTTCTGATAATCTTAAGAATTTCTGACATCTATAGCATGGATAAGTGCAAATAATAATCATGCCCATTCAAAAGCTGTATTGGAACTCCATGTTGGCAACTTTGTCATTAATATCACAAACACCAACCGTACATAATTATCCAAGCAATTCAGACAACTATGTCACAACTAAAATGAATGCACCAACTTTGGATCCAAATTGAAATGTCATGTCCATACCCTGAATACTCATATACAAGTGTCGAGTATTAGAGACAAAATGAAACCCAGATAACATAGCAGAGAAAATGCTAAAAAATAACTAGCAAATCTATCTAAGAGTGTATTCAAACTGCACATATCAGGTCCCTCACTAAGAGAGCCCAGAAATCTGAATAAGTACATTATTTGTTTGTAAATTGTCTTAACCCCTATACTTTTCTGCAGTGTTTAGTAAGAGCGAGTTGAGAGTGGATTAAGAATTCTAATCCCAATTAAACAAAAATCCTTTGTATCTTGTGTTGGATGGGAGTAAAATGAGAGATGGGGATGTGGAATAGAGGGGCCTAATTCCCAACAAAATAACATCATGAAGAGGTGGTATTAAAGTAGGGAGATTGGGATGAGGAGTTCAATGACTAAAATGCCATAAATGGAGAAACAAGATAAGGAGGATTAATAAGGTTTTTGGATAATGTAATTCTTTGTTCCAAATCTATTCTCATTACTAGCCAAACAAAGGCAATGACAATATTTTCATAAATTTCCACTTACCACACTCCCCATCCCACTCTCGAACCCTCAAATTCTCATTTCTACATACCAATTGTCCTCAAATTGCCATTCCTACATATCAAACTTAGCATAGAGCACCTACTCTGCATAGGTTAGGTATACAAGCGTTCCAACCCATTTTAGTGGAAGGGCGCGCTATTTGTTTACATCCATTAGTTTGTAAAGGGTTCAATGCAGACTTTGATGTGATATGATAACTAAAAGAGTATATTCTTATAATTTACTTGTAGTAATCAAGTGAAGCAAATATTTTTCCATATAATTCCTTTTTACCTAAAAAATGGAATGGTTCTCTTACTTACCTACTAGGCTAGTACTAACAATATCATGAGCTGAATTCTTAATGTAGCTTCCATATTCACTTCATTCAGTGTTTCTACTGAAAACACCAAATTTCATAAATAATTCATGCTTACAAACATAACACTCTTTCATAAATGCTACTAAAAAATGTACTTCCTCCATTTTCTATTACTCGCAACGTTTTGACTTTTATCCTTGCCAATACACAATTTCAACCATTAATAATTATAATCTGTTAGTGAAAATTATACAAAATTTGAAATCTTATAAATATATATATTTAGATGAATCCAATAACATCTCGCATGCTAAAGCTTATATCATAGAGTTTTTTGCGGGGATATCAGGATAACAAGAAATTTTGTAAGGATATACCTCACTAATTTTTTTTGTAGGACATACCTACCTAAATTTAAGTTTTGTTAAAAAGTACCAAAAACACTATTTTCGACGAGAAAGTCAAATTTTTGGCCTTTGACTTGCTTAATTACTCTTTGTATATTGTGTGATATTCAATTGCTTCTATTACATTCATTTTCCTCCAACTTCATCACTGTCACTTTGTGACTCACTCGCGAGTTCCTACCAAGTCAAAGGCCAAACATTTGACTTTCTCGTGGGAAATAGTGTTTTTGGTATCTTTTAACAAAAATTTAAATTTAAATTGATATATCCACACAAAAAATTTAGTGAGGTCCCCACAAAATGCCCTATTACCCTAATCTATCTCCGCAAAAAATTCTATATCATATTAGTCACAATTCACCGTCAAAGTATAATCACATGAATAATACAACAGTCAAAAGTCAAAACATTGCAAGTAAAACAAACTGAGGATGTATATACTAAGTAGATGATCAATTCATGAATCCGAATTATATGATCAAATCACAATCATATAGTACAATAAGATCAAAAACAATGATACAAACCTGAATTTCTTTACGTATACTTGAGAAATCATAAAACCTAGAATGAGGCAAATGAAGAAACTCCCCCCACTCTCTATCATCATCAACAACAACACCACCGTGTTCATCACTCGATTTAGCAGTAGGCCGTCGTTCAAGCTGGAGAATAAGAGGGCAACGAGTGCATATTTCACAACCACGTGGAAGAAAGTCACGACCAACGAGAGCTTCCAGTACACTGGACTTACCACTGCTCTGACTACCGACTACTGCGACATGTGGGAGTGGGATTTTGGAGAGTTCATCGGAGCCGAGTGGCGAAAGAATGTCTTGTAGTTTGTTGATGATTGGGATCACTGATGATCCTATAGTAGGATGTGAATGAGAGGTGGTGGAACTTTGGTTATCGCCCGCCGAAACGGGAGTGGTAGTAGTAGTGGTGGTACTAGTGGTGGGACTAGTGGCGATAGTGTTGGGTTCTTGCTTTTGTTGTTTGTTTCGAGTTTGGCCTCCCATGGTGTTTGTTGTAGAGGTAGCAGAGGAAAGAAAATGGAGGGCTTAGGGTTTGTAGGAGGGTTTGTATCCATTATCCATTACCCATTAAAAAGTGGGAAGTGCAAACTACTGTTCCTTAGTAACAGTGAATGGTCAATTCTGCCCTCCCAACTTCCTAAAACTACTCGTGGCTTCTTCATCACCTGGAAGTTTCCACCTCACCCAGTCACCACCTTCGCCATCTCCATTTTTCCTCCTCTACTTCCTGGTGCCGGCGATTCACATCGCCACCTTTCAAAAATCGCCGGCAATTCACCCTCACCATCGTTATCCAAACACATTAATATGAACCTGGATTGTTCTTTCATTTTAACCTAATTTTGTTTTTTTCAAAGAGGACCAAGGTTCAGTAACATTACAGGATACAGCAGCTCCATTGAGAGATCGAAAGATTAACTCTTCGAATATTTCTGCTTCATTTTCGTCTTCACCTTCTCTTCTTCTACCTTCACTGTTACAGGTTAGCTTTCTCTCTCCTCCCTCACCCCCTTTATAAAATTGGCCTTTTGAAGCTTCAAACTTTAATGGGTAATTCACGTAATTGTTTATAATTTGATTGATATTTGGTTTTAAAGTTTAAAGCTTTAAAGGTTTATTGTTTGATTGAATTTTGGTTTATTAATTTGGTTGGGTTTTGGTTTTAAAGCTTAAAGATTAAAGCATCATTGGTTAATCTGATAAACCCCAAATTTTTGTTCATCTTTTTAGGGGGTTTCATGGTGAATCTTTACAATGTCTGATTGTCTGTAGTTTTCTTTTCTCTCTCTTAACCTTCCAAGTTCCAGCCTTGGATCAGATTCCTCTTTCATCTGGCTTCTCCATTGCTGAAATCTCTCAGTTTTTTCCTTCTGTTCTTACACTGGGTTCCTTTTATTTCAATTAATTTCATTTTTACATCCTCTCCAAAAATGGGTTTCACCCACTCAGACTTTGAAGCTACTACAGTGACAGCTAGGTTTTACTCTCTCTGTTTAGTGTTTATGTTCGTCACTATCGTTTAAACGTTCCTCTCATTTTTTTTCTCCCCACATATATGGATCTTCGTTTGAAGCTACTTCAGTGATATTTTTGGTGAGTTAGTTGATGTTTTAGAAATTGTAGCTCTGATGGCTGTTTTCTGCTCTATTAGAAGGTTTGATTTGAGGATAGGGATTTATTTCTTCAAACTGACATATTGTGGGGGTGTATTTTGTGATTAAAAAGATGTTTTCATAATGTTGGATTTTGTTAATTTGTTTGTATTAGCCTATTAGGTGCTGCCGTGCTGGATGATTGTTTTTTTTAAAAACTTGGTTGATCTGAACAATTTATTTGGCTCCTTGCTATGAAATTAGGCAATCGCCTTTACTTATGGAATGCATGCATTATCAAGGTCAGTTCTTAAGTTTCATCTATTGTTTGTGCAATTGTGTTGTTTGCATATTATATTTTGTTTTTGTCTGGCTATGTAGTCTAGATATTCAATATAATTCTTTTTTTAGGCTTCTTGATGCTTGGTTGATTGTTTGAATGCTTTGCTTGTATAAAGTGTTGTAATGATAGCCTTAATTGGAACAATATGCATTTGCAGGTAACTAATTTATGTGATATGGAGATTGATGACATGATATGCTTAGTAGGATTGGCTCAGCATGGGACACATCGGCAATTGGTGCAAACAATGGCAAAGTTCAAGTAATTAATACTTTTCATAACTGAATAATTTTTACTTTCAAAATATGTATATCAAAAGTTGAAATGAGGATGATATAGATTGCTATGTATAATCAATCTGTAGCATTAATATGTGACATAGCTGATATCAGATTTGGATGTCTCTCGAATGAAAAAGCATTCAAACTATGGAGGGCCATCAGTTCCATGTCGGTGCACGAATGTTGTAGAATGCCGTAGAAAAGCTGATAGTACTTTTTAGGCAAAGTGAAAATGACAAGAGGTGCTGAAGTTGTATGCTTTTTGTTCATGTTTGAACATGCAAGTTGTAACTTGTAATTTCAAATGGGTTGAATTAGTAGATTTTTCTAGATATTTAATGCTGGTCTTTGATGATACACAATTATTTATATAAGACGGATTAATAGCAAATTATGTGACCAGGTTGACTTATAAAATTTGAGGGTGGTTTATGAAATTGGTCATATGTATTAGTTAATTCACTTTGATTCATTCACTGTTCCATTACCAGTTTGATTTGTTTCCATTTTTTGAAGTTAAAGTGCTATTTGTATAATTAAAATTTGCCCATTTCTTTAAGCTGAATTTGCTTCAGAATGTCTTGTGCTAAGAAAATTGTGGGTATGTCTACTGGTGGTAAGACTCCCAAAAAAGTAATTTGCTACTAAGGTGTGTTGAATTAGTGGTAGATTTGAAATACATATTAGTTAACAAGATCCATAATGTAGTTCTTCATATTTCAGTGACCCCGGTGCTCATTGTGAATGATTTATATTTTATTTTAGACAAGATTATCAGAAGGAATTAGCTAAAACGACTCTTTGATTGGTGCAGAGTGTGTACTATAAGACTGATGTTTGGTTAATTTGTAAGATACAGATGACGAGAAAATCTAATGGTACAAAGTCTCTCTATGAACCAGTCGGGTGTGTACTCCTACCATTTTGCTGTTGTGTTTTTGCCAAAATTCTAGATCATCTACTTAGAAATTCAAAGTCTGAACTATAATTTCGAATTTTTTTCAAATCATAGGTACGTCTTGATTATATGGTGTTCAGCTGTATAATTCAACCTGACCCTCGGTTGCGAAATAATCAAGTTCGATCACTCAATACCCCCATTTTTCATCTCATTCAACAAGAAAAATAAAAAAAAAGGGGAAAGAAAGAGGAAGTGGCCTACTCCAGGTAATCTCTATAGTCTTTTGGTTCCCTTTTTGATATATGATTAGTGATGTTAGTGGTTCTATTTCGAATGATGTTGCAATTAGTTTATAGAAGTTTCTTAATTGTAATTAAGCAAATTTATATGCCAGATCAGTTTTTTTGGACATTCTTAAGCTGAAAATTTTACTGTAATTTGGACATTATCTACATAAGATTAGCCAATGAATTCCAGAGTTTTAGTCTTCTCTAATTGTATTGACTTCAAGAGTTCCCTTCAAGATGTTGATATATTTTTCCCCTGAGTTTCAGTTTCCACTACGTTATTTTTTTAGAAAATTTTGTTGGCATTTGCAATACATTATCGTGAATCCTAGCATAGACTTGAATTTCTGATAGTAAACCTAACATAGACTTGTATGCCTCTCTTTAGAGGGTTCCAATTTTGCAGTTAGATCAGAGTATGTTTCACTCTCTCAATGTGATAAATGGTTCGAGCCAATCAGATCTTTAGATTTTTCAGCTCACAATGAGCTTATCTCAGTTACGAAGGTGCAATCTTTATCTATCTCCTTTTTATTTCCCTCGATTTATAAACAATAAGGAACTGTTGTCCATCATTGATATCCTAGACATATGTTGAATGTCAGCAATATAGGATGATTCCAGTGTGTTCTCGTTGTAGACGCTCATTGTTGTCTTGTTTCATCAATCGATTTTTTTTTTGAGAGTTTTCCCTCTGCATTGTTAGTTCTTTGCATGCAATAGACAAAAAGTTCCTTTTGTCTTTTACCTTTAAATTGCTCCTTATCAATTACTAATATCATCTTCTTTTTTCCCTTCTCAAAAGATGGAGGATGAGCTGCTGCAGACCTTTGGCTGTTGAAGAACAATATGAGTCTATTCTTGCAGTTGTTACCGTTGGTAAGCATACGAAATTAAGAATTGATCAATATTTCGTTTAATTGTTTTAGAAGCAAAGTCATTATCTTTTCTCTCTATTAATTTTGATGATCATGCAAAGTACTCTTGCCCTACATCCTAAAGCCGTGAATAGTATTCAAGTTGCCTAAAAAATTACACTTTTGACCGTACGTGATGAATTAATTCCCAGTGTACATTGACTAACAAATTTCTATTTAATTCACTACATCGCTCCAATTTGAGGAGCATTAAATTTTACACACGTTTAGTCCGTGGATTTGTGCGTTCCCAAACAATCCATTATCTATTCTTAGTTCACTTGATCAATTCCTTAATTCGACCATTTCTCTTGCTTGCAACCTGCTTTTTTCCTCCACACCCAACTCAACTCAATTTTGCTTATTGTTTTTATGAATTTTGCTTACCCAAATCAAGAATTAAGGTATAACCACAACTGGTATTATGCTTTAAAAGGTTATATGCTTCCTCCGTTCTGTTTTTTAAATGAAAAATAGAGCCTTGGCACGGGGATTTAGGAGAAGAGAGTGTGCTATGATTTACCACAACTCACAAAGGAGTAATTGAGCGGGACACTGGAATATAAGGGTATGGAGATTGTGTGTATGAAAGGATCTAATTGCTCAATTTCTTAGAGAGTCAAACATTCTCTAATAGGTGCCAACAATTATCTCGGAAGTGGAGATAACTTACATTGTAGGTAATTTCTAAGCCAAAATATTATGGGTATAGGAAGAATCATTGAGGCTCGGAGCCTTGGAGGATAATCTATGGATTATGTTGGGGATCTATGTAGCTTCTTGTGGATGCCCAAAATAGAACTCAATTGTTTATAGAGGTGCCTAAATTGGTTGACTAATGTCAAAAAGAATAGAGAAGTCTCTAGCATTTATTCCATAAAAAAATGTAGAATATTTTGCCTTTTATGCTCTTCATATCATAATTTTGCTCGAGATTTCTAGATTAAGGTGTGCACTTGGAAGATATCTAGATGATCAAATCCAATTTGTAAGAGCGCCGACCTTCATGTAAAGAAGTTTGAGATGTATCCTTGAATAGGAAAACATAATGTAGGCCATAGAGGAATTTGGGCCACACAAACCCAGCAATGAAAAATAAAACAGTTTTATTTACCCAGACAATGTGATGGTTGATATACAAGTTCACATTGTGCATATAATGTGAGAGGGTGGGGAAGGGGAGGGGGTGAGGGGGGGGGGGAGGGAGGGGAGGGAGGGAGTGAGGGTAAAGGGTGAGAGGGAAGGGAGCGAGTGTGGAGGGTGAGAGGGTGAAATAAGAGGGTGAGAGGGAGGGAGCGGAGGGGTGGGGAGTGAGGGGAGAATGGGGAGTGAGAGGGGATGAGAGGGTAGGCAGTGAGGGTGGGGGTTAGAGGGGGAGAATGGGGGGGGAGAGCGGGGCAGTTCTTGGCCAGGCGGGCAGCGCGACCGCAAGGCCCCAAAATTCTGTACTTAACATTGTACTACAAATAGATTAGCAACAAATTGATGTGGAGGAGTTGGTAAGATAATGGGCTTTTTAAAGCTTAGATGCATGGTTCGAATCCTAGCATACACAAAATCGCCCATTTTTATTTTTGACAGCTAGCTAGCCATAATTACTCTCTTTTTTTTCGCTCCTTGAGAGGTAGTAAGCCATTTACGAGACAATTCATTAATGTCTCCAGTTCTCCAGATTCATCTACTCCATGAATTAAATTTCCCCAATTCTCCAGATTCATCTACTCCATGAATTAAATTTCTCCAATTCTCCAGATTCATTGAGTTCATCTTCATTCTTCCAGTCTTATAATTCGAAGAGACGGTTCATTTGGTACTAAATTTTAACATTTTAATTTTCAATTTTATCATGTAATTGATTATTAAAACGTTAGAATTCGTTAAAGATCCGATCTTTGTCTTATATATTCAGCACAAGATCTGAAATCTGTACAAGGAAAGTTACAAGTTCCGAAAATACAATAAACAGTCTTTTAGATTGGGGGAAAAGTTGATAGTCGAACAATGGAAGGTGAATCGCCTAATTTCTCAATGGTCTGTTCTCGAATTCGTTATCTGTTTTACAGTATGATTCTCTTAGTGTTAGGTTGTTTTGTTCCAATGTTTATTGATGTGAAATGGTTTACTTGATTTATCACCATGGATTCTCGACATTGCTTAGAGGGGAAGTCCATTTTTTTAAGTTTAATTTTGATATCAAATTACCTTGTGAAAGTATTAGTTTGGATAGCCTCTTTGCTCATTTATGTGCTATTGATGATTTAGTTAATGTCATTATATATGGTTGCCAAACTATTCAATTATGATAGTAAGGTTCTATGGTGGTTTGATGATAAACACATTAAGGATCAAGTTTTGCTTGCCAATGTCAGTGGATAAGTAAAAGAAGTGGTGCGAAATATTAAGTGTAGCTTATGAGATAACTTTCTTTATATACTTCATTAACAAGTAATGTAGGCTGTTTATATTAGGATTTTGACGCTTTACTTAGCTCTTGTTCATGAGATATTGTTAGTTTACGCAAGTAGTTAGAGATGGCATACCAATTATCATCAAATCATACGATAAGTTTCTAGCGAAACTAGGTACTATAGAGAAATAGAAAAACCCATTTTAAAAGAAGTGCGAAAATGTAGAGCTAATCTCCTTTGTTTGGTAGTTTTTATCTGATCAATTGAGTGGCAAGAGCACTTTTGAGTTTAGCATGCTGCATGTTGTTGTTCTTTGTAAGTTGCAATCATGTTCCAAAAATTCAAATTCGGTCATGATCGCATAACCGGTTGTGGACTCGCAAGAGTAGAACGGATACGTTGATCATGAACCACAACATAGCTCAAATTTGATTCTAAATTTAGTTTTTTACTAATGGATTGCTTTGATCCTACTCACAGCACTGCTTTTTATTTAGCTTCCTTACAACTTTTTATGCCATTTTGAAGAAGGGCATGATTGATGCTGGGATGCACAAAGTGTTCACCTTCATGGCCCTTGGTGAGGTCATTTTGATAAGGTCCAGTCTAGACGGCATACATAGCTTTGGGTGTGTCATCAAATTCAATTGGAAATTTACAAAATAACATACATTACATTACTCCATCGTGCTTAGTAACAACCAAGTTCTAAAAAACTTAAATTACATTTCTCTTACTGATAATAACTTCAAGTTCTACTACTTTCTCAACATTGCTTCATTTAAATTGTCTTTGCCTTCGTGTAGGTTGAAACCTGCGCCCAATAACTGTTCAATAACGAAGATTGCAGGAACATCAAGTTCTTTTACTCGCTATTTTGCTTTGTGGCCTAATGGTCCTTGTTAATGATGTGCCACCTAAAGTTAATCAGTGCCTAATATAAACTAATCTTTTTTGCTGATAAGCGTGATTTAATCCTTGTAATAGAATAACAAATTAGACAAAGCACAAAACCTTGGGGCAAATTTTGTAACAATCAAACGGTTTTCAACCAACGCATATATGAAATATAATCTAATTGCCTTATTATCTTACCTATACGTTCATATATTTTGAAATACCTTAAATTCAATTCACTGATATTTCTATAGAACTATTAATAACAATTTTCGCTTTCTTGGGGGGCCGTGCGCGATAGCGCGCGGGCCAACAACTAGTGTAGCAAAACAATAGAGGTGGGTTATATAATGAAGATGAGATGTTTTGAAATTTGGCGCCTAGTAAGAGACCGCCTACTTTTTAAATTAAAATTAGATAATGGTAAGTCTAATACTAAAAAGAGAATAAGTTCGATAGTGATTAGGTTAATTTTTTTTTTTTTAATAAGGCAAAAAAAACTAGGCTAGCTCGCACATAAGACCAACCTAAAGCAACATTTCGGATGATGGGGAGGAGAGCCAAATCCTGGGTCTCCCTCGAAAGAAAAAGATTAGGACATAAATGACCCTTATGCGCCAAAAAGTCAGCCGCCCCATTAACTTTCCGGAAACAATGATTGATGATCACCCGGTCAAACCTACGGAGGCCAACATTTGCATCACACACCAAAGAATCAATTTCCCACGAAATCTTCCAAAGCTTTCTAAGAGAATTGATCATACAAAGGTTATCTCCTTCTATCTGGATATTCTTGATACCAATACTGAAGGCAACCTTAATACCTTCACGCATCCCCCAAGCCCCAGCTTTGAGGATAGAGCAAGACTTAGATAGCTGCTTAGCTCCCATCAGCAAAATCTCACCCTGACTGTCCCGAATAACAAAACCAAACAACGATTCGCCACTATCAAGTTTGGACCCATCAAAATTTAGCTTAGCCACATTCATCGAAGGAGCTGACCAACAGACATCAACCAAACGACGACCCAAACGAGTGGGCTCAGGGCGGCAATTCGAAAAGGGAAGAGATACAGAAAGGGCCTCCCCCTGTAACTCAACGAACCAATCTTTGGCAAAAATTCTTGATTAACGAGACAAGCTTGAAAACTGACATCCCCTCATCATGGAAAATGACCTTGTTTCCAGCAAACAGACAATTTACAAAAGTGATCACTGAGACATGGAAGATCGCAACCTAACAAAAATGCTCACAATATCACTGGACAAGTCGACACAATGGATCAGAGGCCAGTCCCCTGACGCATGTAGAGAGAAAGCCACATCCTGAACAACTGGGCAACCAAAAAGCACATGGGCAGAATCTTCACAATGAAAGTTGCACAGAACACAATCCTGAGGAAAAAAAACATGACTCTTCTCGAGACGAGCTTTAGTGGGTAAGCCATCCATACAAATTTTCCAAAGAAAAAACTTAATTTTAGGTGGGATAGGCAGATCCCAAATCCAAAGGAACTTAACATGGTCCGGAGGGTGAATCCCTAGACCTTGAGCTAGCCTAGCACCTGATTTGACATAATAGACGACCCCATCCGGAGAAAGCCCCCAAACTTGCTTATCCGCCGTCAAAGAAGAAGGGATTAAAATCTCAGAGATGTCCACCAGAACATACTCCGGGACCACTCCTCGAAGAAGATGATCCTCATCCTAGGAGTTTGAAATGGAAATAAATGAATTAACACAAATTCGATCCACCCCCAAGGGAATGGGCAGGAACTCAGCTAAAGGGAAAGGATAGACCCAATTGTCATGCCAAAAAGAAATAGAGGAACCATCTCCCACCACCCAGCGCAGCCCTTTCCTGAAAAGGGGCCGTAGCTTGAGGAGATTACGCCATTGACATGAAACATTAGACGGAGGAGAATAGCTCCATAACGGCTCCGACTTAAGATACTTCTTAGAGACCATGGAAACCCAATTATTATCAGGATCGGAGATAATACGCCACAACAGTTTCATCTGCAAAGCTAGAATAAATTATTATCAGGAAAAATGTATCTAATAAGAGAGTTATTAACTTATCAACTAGATAAATTCAGCTTTTCCCTCTTCTTCATTGTTGTAGTTTGGTAGCTATTTAATAAAGTTAATTGCGTAAGAAGTGAAACACAGCTAGAATTGTTAAATCTACTCGACGATTGTGGTTTTATCATATTTATTTATTTCATTTTGATATGTATTTGGTTAATTTTGACTTCTCTTATAGATATATGACTTTAAATCAATGAATTAATTTTAATTTTTTTTAAAAAAAGTTTGATAGCTATTTTTAATTGATGGTCATATATACTTTAAACAACATATAATACTCGTATAAAGTAATTCATGATAATTTAAAAGATACAATTGGTAAGAGAAAGATGGAAAAAAAAACCTCATATATTGAGAGAAAAATTCTATTCTAAGAAAGTATGTTGCAAGTCTTGCAACTATTTCTATTTTCGTAATACAGATAATAAAAAAGAAAGTACAATGAAAAGATTGATCAAGTAATCAGATAATACCCCGTCAAAAAAAAAAAGTAATCAGATAATACAGAATGGAGAATGTACCCTGCACTGGTTACTGTAATAGTGTAATGGCGTACAAGAGAGTGATTGATGATGAGAAAACAAAACTCATACAAACGAATAATGTGACCTGATTACAATACATTAACACTAGCCTAAAAGCTTTGACTAACCAGAGAGCAATGCTAAAACCTAAGCCATTTCTTTTCCTTTTCCTTGCTAACAACTGCATGTGAAGCCGATGCATGGTTCGCCTCAGCATTCGATAAAGCTTTCCGTGTCTCCACCAACTTCCTCATTGCTGCCTCATAAACTGCCTTCTCCTTCCTGTTACGGTTAACCATCTCCTCCAACTTCTCCACTCGAACCCTCAACTCCTTTATCTCCTCTTCATAAGCAATGATTGATCTTCTATCTTCTTTCTTAGCCTCTTTCCCCTTCTCCTTCTTTACTGAACTATCCTTGTTAATCATTAGTGCATGTGTTGCAAGGTGACTGTTGATAAGGCTGAAAACATCAGGGGTCTGTTCCTCTTGTTGTTTTGCAGCTCGAAGTGCTTCTGCGAATTTCTTTTCTCGTTTCCTCTTCCCACCCCGGCTTCGTTTTTTTATCTTTTCTGAACTCCTATCTTTCTCTTCTTTGTTCACAGACTGCAGGGCATGATCGAGTGATTGCTTTGGTGGCAGGACTTTCACAAGTATAGGGTTCACGATACCCTGGCCTTCCACTCCGAGACCCATGCCTTCACGATAACCCATATTAGCCATCATCTTGGAAGCCATACCCCGAGTGTGATTCTCCCACTCGGCAAAGATGGCAGTGTCTGTCTGGATCCCCTTCTGCAAGGCAGTGCTCTTGACAAAGCCCAAACCCTGGGGAAGACCATCGTTCTCATAATCGCTTGAACCCGAGTTCTCAGAACTTGAATAATCACTCTCTCTCTCTTCTTCGTCATTGCTGTCATCAGCATACTGTGATATTGCCATTGCTTCAATCCCCAGCTTCTCTGAGCTTCCATCATCACGAAATACAACCTGGCCTTGATTGAGTTTGTCATCCCATGATTGAAGTTCAGCCTCTCTCCATATTCTAGCTCCACCCCTTGAAACTGCCCATATGCTAGTTCCTACAAAGGGCTGCCCCCAGCATGGAGACACATACTTCTTCAGGGAAGACAGCGACACAAGAGTTCCTGAAGCAGATAGCAATCAAATACCTTAGCTACAGTAGCAGCTGAAAATTGTGAAACGACTGACAACAGATAACATTTAGGACTACATCGTGCAAATTGCCAATCTTCAAGTACAGAACCAGTACATAGATACAGAGATTGTACTACTATATTCTTTCAAAGAAGAGCCAAAAACCAGGAAAATCTAGATGGTCAAAGGAGAAAAAACAATTAGGCCACCGGATCATTCTTTCCTTATCAAGCACAAATCTTCTATAACTGTCCAGACTAGAGTGTCGCTTTCAAGAGACAGATCTCCGCATATAACAATTATAGTATGGGGGGAACTAATGAGAAGGCATAAGCTCGAAGATTACAACTACTTTCCAAAATTAGTTCATCTAGCCAATTTCCCTGAATAGGATACATATTTACCTCACCTACAAGTTGAATAAAGACAACACAGGCCCACTTGTACCTACTATGCAACACAGGAGAAGTCTCCAAATTCTAACTGTTCTGCATAGCAGAATAATATGCAAACATACCATGCGATAACCGGCAGTTAGCACCAAATCGACACCGTTGTTGAACGAAGAACTTGCATATCTGCACTTCGGGGTCTACCATCAGTACATCAAGATGACGACAAAAAAAAGGCAACTATTTTACATTCTCTACATTTCAAAGCATCAAAGATCTTTGAAGAGAGTAGAGTAATGCAGGCATACAGGACAGTCATGCTTATTACTAATTGCAGTTATATATAGTATACATTAGGACAGATATTATCATTAATTTGCGGCAATTCTAATCTATAACGCACGCATAATATAGTGAACATAGTACTTTGTATCTTAAACCCCTTGTAAAATTATTCCGGCTTTTTCAGTTTCTCAAGAGTTCAGCGGGTGAAGCATGTATAAAAGAATAAAACCACACTACTCTCACATATGAATTGGATCCTACCGACCCTTTGTCTCTTCCCAAAAGCCACAAACACCAACATCTGATATAGTTGGAGATGGGAGGGAAAGAAACCAAAAATACCCAAAACCCAGTAGGATCTACTTCCATTTACTTAAATATTCTATCATCAAGTATTGGAGAGACACAAAATAGAATAATTAAAACTTGTATGCCATGAAAAACCCGTGTTTCCTGTAGCAAGTTCCGATTCCATGATACCACCCATTCTGACTAGCTTGAACTCAGGGGTCTACAAATTGTCGACAAAGAGACAATAAAAACTACTTTTAAGTATTTAACCACAGTTAAGCTTCCTTTTGTTTCTAAGAAGAAAAGAGCAATAGATACTAGCCATAAAATGACAACATCTCCTACAAAATATTGCTGATTTGATTATATTTTAAAACTCAAAACATAACTCGGTCATATACTCCGTATACTTATAATGAGGAGATCAACTCCAAAAGTACGAATAATAATTACTAGAAAGCAACAAACACAGACATATAGTGTATCAAGAAAATATAATCTTGGAAGGGGGAGTATTATAAGAGGAGCCATCATCAGCTAACAAAGAGCTCACCATCATTTTCTCTGATGTTGGAGTGAGGAAAGAAACTCTGGCAGAAGAACCATCCAACTCAACAATCTCACCATTATACCGACGCCCATCAGTGTGGCGGAATCTACATTTCAATCCAACAAAGTGACTTTGCTCCTCCAATGTTTCTACTTCAGCATTAGTAGGATCTAGAGGTTCTACCTCTGCATCTTGTATTAATAATTTGGAACCATCCAGCTCTGTTGGATTAATATGCTCAACCTCAGTGTCTATATGGGAACCTATAGAGCCCTGCACAGCTGAATCAATTTCACGTAGCAACCGCGCACGTTTTAGGTGAAAAAGTCCTTCCTCTGCATCTTTGATAGCAGAAACAAGCTCTTCTTGGACCTACACCAGCATAAAGCAACGACATAAATCAGCCAAATGAGCATACAATTCCTGTTACTTCTTTATTTTGTATAAAAATCAGCAAAAAAGTCGAAGAAGCTGAATAAACAAGTTATTGGACACTTTCACATACACTATGGAGAAAGTAGAACATCCTGGAAAAAAAAAATTGAAAATGAAGTTGCTTAGAGTGTTCCCCACTAAATAAGAACTTCTAATGGGAGGTTCACTATGCATGATCAACCAAGCAACTTCATTGCATTTTCTAGGTGATAAAGCTTCCAGAGCAAAGGAACTAGGCAGTATTAATTCCTATGTCCAACCACGTGACCACTTAACCTCTCCTTAATTTTTCTCAGAATGTCCGTTCTCAAACTCAAAAGTCCTATGTTCCTATTTTACCAAAAAAAAAAAAAAACTCAAAAGTCAAACCTTCCTTTCAAATCCAAAGCCTAGAAGCCTACTATGCATCAATTTCCAATATGTTAAAGAGCATATGCAAAAAAAAACCGACATCAACTCACTTAACGCACAAACTCATCTATTTGATTTTTCTGAGAGTGTGTTTGAAGCAAAGATAAGGATTCATTTTCCCTAGTTTGGATATAACACGAAAGAAGGAAGGGAATTGAATTGGAGGGATTTCGTTTTCATACCCCCTCTTAGCAAACCAAATCCTTTTAATGTTGGAAATATCGGGAAGGAAAACGCAAGCTCACTCTTCCTTCCCCTTCTTTTCCTTCACCATCCCTCTCCTTTCCTCCCCTACCTTATGATTGCAATCCAAACATAGTGTAAAACCACACTTCATAAACGTGCAGCTTGACGCCTAGTCGCCTACTGATCGACATCGTGATAGAATCCAATCGGATAGATAATTCGAGGTTAAGCTAATTGATTGTTACCCTCACAAACTGAAAATCCCAGCATAGTATGGCATAGTGGATAAAATCCATCACACAAAAAAAGGATTTTCTTAACAAGAAAAAGAGCCAATCTTTTACAATCGAATGTTCTAAGAATAATCCCCAAATTATTAATCCTCCAAAATATACAACTTTCTGAGCAAAAACAATTGAACATTGTAGACTCAGAAATGATAAGCATAATGCATATTAGCTTAATTCGAGCGTCAAAGATACGAAAAAACATGATAAAATGCAGCGAATTGAAATTAATTAATGAAATTAAGTGAGATTATCTAAAAATGAAAACCTAATAATAAAAAGGGGAAAGAAAAGCATTACACTGAGAAGCTCGGAATTTTGGGGATCGGAGATTAAAGCTTGTTGAATAGCAGAAAAGGATTCCTTTTGTTCGTGTAATTGAAGCTCTAATTGAGTTTCCAGAATTCTCTCCTCTTCGTTCGCCATTGTTGGAGCTTCGCGAAGCCGTGGTGCCACGACTAGTACTGAATGTAAAACGGGGAAACGAAACGAGACAAAACGATGCAAGTCATGTAAATTGTAACCCATAGGCCATAGGCCATAGTCAATAATAACTTTTTTTTTTTTCCTAATCGGCTCGCCAACTATTCAAGCTTGCATCGAAATTTCTAAAGTCGATTATAGCAAAGTTCGGTTCGTAAAGTTCGTTAATAGATTCGAAATATGTTTAGTTCTATTATATTACATATTATATAAATTTATTGTGAAGTTATAAAGTAACCTGTTTATAAATATATGTTATATAATTTCTAACTCAAGTTGAGATTTAAGATAAATTGAATTAGAAAATTTAAAGCTCGAGACTCGGCTCGAATTGAGTAAAAGTGTTACGAGCCGAGTCGAGCAACCCCAGGCTCAATCACAGTTTTGCTCGTTAACAGCTCTAATATAGTATACTTCTATAATAATTGTCTTCTTTTTGTAGTAACCCCATTATTGGTGGTTTAACCTCATTAACTGTGAAATGGTAGTATATTGAAAGAAATTTGTTTTATAAGGTAACTTTTTGAAAGAAAATTTTTAAAATGTAGTTCTTTATTTTTTTAAAAAAGTTGGTTATAAAAGATAGTTTAATGACATTTTTTCTATAAGATATAATTCTCAACCACAAAATTCAAAGTTTATCTTCGAGAATCATTTAATGTTCTCTCTCTACTTCAGTCATATCCCTGACTTAAGCATAGGGCTTTTCCTAGAACATCCTCGGAGAGTCGAGGTAGTTTTCATATTATTTTGCAAGATTGTTTGCTATTATCACAGAAGCTCTCACAGTCTTCAACATATGATCTATCAGTATCTGTGTAAAAACTTAAATATACTACTTTTTTGTAATAAATATATTATTGTGTTAGCTGAATATATCCACCAAAATTGTTCTAAACAAAATAATGTTACAAAGAGTTTTGATTCGGGCAATTCTCTTTCATGAGCCACTTAAATTTATGAGCATGGTTTGGCCAAGCTCACATGGGCATATATTAAGTTGGTTTAAATTTGAAATAGGTGAGCTACATGGGCCTATGTCAAGTAGAATAAGCTTTATGTCCCACTTTTTTTCTTGTCATTATTACTATGGTCCAACACTTTGTAATTAAATTTTAAAAACACTAGTCCAATCAACCAATAGAAATTCATGATGCATAGAATGTGAGATTTTGTAAAAAAAAAAAAAGAAAAGAAAAAAAGAACGTTAGTTCAAGTTAAGTCTGAGATCTAAATCAACTCGTCTATATCTAAGAGTGATATACCATTTTCTCAAAATGACTCCAACCTTTCCAACTATTTTAAGACATCTCGTTCACCATATTCAAAATATAAATCTCATGTATGATAACTTGAAAGTACATTGTTTTTTATGCCAAAGTTGTGAGAGCTGACACTTCGTGTATAGTATGATCATGATTTTTGAAACTATCTTTATTACTATCAGCTAGTGATCTACCAGTACATAGTAGAAAACCAACATCTCAATTCTCAATAGTAGTTTACAATTATGCATCCTACAATGAAATTAGGTACTAACTTTCGTTCTAAAAAAAATACATATGCTCATAAATTGCATACAACCATAAATTAAATCATTTGATTTAACAAACTAGACCATACAAAAGGAAGAAAATACATTCAACATGCATCATAAAGCAATCCTATATTGTTCTGTCAATTCTTAAAGAGCCACAGGGTATCTGTCAATGCAGGACAGCCATGGATTCCTTGAACTTGGCTTCTTGATACGTCGAACAGCCTTCCAAACAGCACTGTTGCACTTAAATCCAGACCCAAATGCGAGCTGCCAAATTCGATCCCCTGAGTGAATTTTCCCCTTAGCCTCCAAGTACGCCAACTCATACCATATGCTGCTGCTAGAAGTGTTGCCAAAGCGCTGCAGAGTCATGCGCGAGGGCTCCATGTTGGAGTCACTCAGCTCTAAGTTACGTTGCAGCTCATCAAGCACGGTCTTGCTTGCTGCGTGCACGCAGAAATGCTCGAATGCAAGCTTGTAATCGGGTATGTAAGGCTTTGAACTTGCTGCTGATGTTCTTGAAGATGATGATGAACTAGAAGTAGTAGTACTAGCAGTGGTGTTTCTCTGATCTTCTTTTTTACCTTCACCAAGTAAGTGGCGTTTAACTAGAGTGCTGAAGAAGAGAAGTTGTTCTGATACGGGTAGTACTAGTGGTCCTAGAGTGGTTATGTTGGTCTTAATTGCATCTCCACCTATCTCCATTAATTCGCGACTCACTTTTAAACCTTTGAATCCTTGTTCATCTTCTTCTTGATACACACTCCTAAATATTTTGGGATCAAATAATTAGACATTGAATATCACTATGTAATCCACCTTTACTTACCTAATGAGTAATTATCTATTCAATGAGATAAACATAAACAAAGTACTTTCTGATTATGTAATTCTAGTCATCTAGTGGGTGGACAAGCGTGACAGTCAAAGTGTAACATTTATTTTGTTACGGAGAAAATATATATTCTCTGCCAATATAATATACCTGAAACTGCGGTCATCAGCTCCCTTGTGGGTGCGAACAACATGCTCAAGGCGGTACTTAGCACGAGGGAAATCACGACGACGATTAGAAAGCAAAGCAGCCGAGCACCCCATTCGAAAGAAACAATTTGGAATAAGCATAGACCGGTCACAACCTGGGTACCAATTAAACCCAACCATTTCAGTGCTAACCACAACAGCAAAGTTGTTGGGGTTAGCTTGAAGCATGTCTCGTGCCAAGTCAAGCGCAATGACACTAGCACTACAACCCATGCCACCAAGGTTATAACTCAAGATATTGCCTCTCATTTTGTAATGGTTAATGATCATGGCTGAGAGTGAGGGTGTAGGGTTAAAGATGCTGCAATTAACCACTAGAACACCCACATCTTTAGGCCGAATTCGAGTCTTTTCGAAGAGCTCGTCGAGGGCTCCAAATATCACCATTGAGGCTTCCTCTCGACCTTCTTTCATGGTTGTTATGTTGTTCTTTGATATTATGGATTTTGGTACATATGTTTCATCACCTATTCCTGATGAGTCTAAGATCCTTCTCTTGAATTGTAAAGTTTCTTCATCAAATTTGCCTGATTGACGGGCCATCTCAATGAATTCTTCTTTACTTACCTGCAAACCATGTAGAGCATAAGTAAGTTTATTGATCCCTAGGACTTCAATTGATGATCATAGGATTTTGAGAAATACTTCCTCCGTTCCATAAGTGAAACACTTTTCTAAAAAAGCTCTCACATAAAGGAGAGAAATGTTTCACTTATAAGCGGAGAAAGTATAATTTAGATTGTATTAGGTGAACAGAAAATTTCTCGATTAAGTTATGGTTGGACTTGTCACAACTAACCCATAATTGATCAATAGTATCCAATATTACATGACGCATATTTAACTCAAACTCCAACCCGACCAAATTAACTTGTCCTGAAAATCGTTCTATATAGTATCGATTGACTTGTCAATTATCACAATTAATTGACAATAAACCCAAATATGACTAGACGTGAACATAACAATATTTGATCATTCGAAACCAAAACCTAAATAAATTTCTTAATACATCAAGCAAAGTTTCAAGAAAGATGGACTAATGGTCAGATTGTTATTAGTTAAGTAAAACATAATAAAAGTTACAAAAACAGGGTAATGAATTAGATATTAACTTATCTATATAAAAAATCTTAATAGTTACAGAATTATACACAAAATTAAATAGAAAAAAAACAATTATAAGTGTCGGCCATTGACACACACTTAGAAAGACAAACCAACGCATATATAGTAGATTAGACATGGGCAATGCTACACCTATCCGGTGAGTAGTTAACCCACTAGACATAGAGTATTAAAAAACTATTAGAATTGATAAGTTGGACCCACTATTTATTAATTTTTATTAGTAGTGGGTTGTTGACCCACTATGTAAATAAAGTTTTTTTCCGATTAGACATATAGCATGAACTACAGTAATAAGTCTTAGTGCCGCAAAGCATGGCAGATCTATGTACCAAAGTGGATATATAACGAATGATCTAAAATATCATACATGTAAAAAGGAAAAAAAATACATGTATAATCATATTCACATTTAAATATTAAAAAAATAAATATTTAATATCCTATTAATAGTATAAACTAACTTATATTTCAAGTGTTAATTATTTCCAATTTTTTTATACCTATTTATTCCCCTAATTCTAAATTTCTACATCCATCGCTCATTACAATCTCGTGTACCGTACTATGTCAATAATGTCATAAATAACATACTTCTATCTTATCCAAAACAAAAATATTTCCTCCATTTCAAAATAGTTACACCATTTAACATTTGGTCACTATTCACCAACCAACTTCGATAAGCTTTCTCTCACCATAAAAAAAAAAAAGCATAGTCAAGTGGGATCTTGTTAAATTCGTCTCAACACGAGGATTTTCAAATATCAATTTTTTATAATTTTTACTTAATACGCAATTAGATATATTAACGTTCAAAAAAGTGTCTTAACAGACATGAAAAAGCAAACGATGCAACTATTTTGAAACGAATGAAGTATATAGAGAGAGATAGATACATACCTTGAGCTCATCACTAGGCTTGTAACAAGCAAAGTCAAGAAGATAAATCGGACGAGGGCGAGACATGAAGTAAACCGAAAGAGTAAACACAAACACCCCAAAAGAAGCAAGAATAGTTGCAAGATCATAATCCCATAACTTGTTCCATAACTCTTGTCTACTTAAACTACCAACTTCAGCACTAAACACCAATACTAAAACTGGTATAGTAGCCAAATATATTGCATGATTTATAAGATAATGATACCCTAACTTAACATATTTCAAGTTTACCGAGTTAACAAAATCTGGTAATGGCAATCGTCTCCTTACACGCACCGAGAACGTATCCGTCCCTCGGTTAACAATCTCAGTTGATAAGAGACGTTGTTCTTCTCTAGTACTTGAAGGTGCCATTTTTAGTCGTTACACAAATTCTTATAAAAGACCGTCTGATCGATGTTTTTGTATATATATTTGTAGAGGAAGTTAAGAAAGAGGTTGAAGAAATGAAGTTTGTGAATATATGTGAAGGATTATTATTACGTGTGAATAAGATTGAAATTGTTTTTTGGAACATTTATAACAATGTACAACTAATTGGGTAAGGTAGGTGGAAGATGGTTAATGTTCTTACCCAACTTTATTAAGGGTGTGTAGTTGGAAGCTCAACGACCCAGTGTTATTCTGTATTTATTGAAAGGTGGGTGATTTTGTACTTGGTCTTTTTAAAAGGGTTTTCAATTTTATTATTTTTCTACTTGTTCATCTAAAATTTTGGTCCACTATTTAATACTTTTATAGGTCTTACATTCGATCACAGATCGTCTAATGTGAGCATTTTAGACCTGCATTATGAATAGCGGAATATACAAAAAAAAAAAAAAAAATATCCTATTCCAAATATAAGGATAATTGAGCTCGGGCTATGTCTCGATTTACTTTTGGCTATGTTAATAAAACGAGAACAAATTATGTATATATGAATTTGGATATGTTCTTTTCAGCTTGTATTTGCTAATTATTTTTTTTTTTTTGAAATTTCCTCAAGTACCTCTGAAGTTTGGCATAATTTTCAAATTACCCCCACACTTGGGGAATTCTTCAGATACACTTGAGGTTTGTGTTTGGGCACAAGATACCCTTACTATGGACGAAACCCTAACGACATTAGGTTTTTCTTCTCTCTCCCCCCAATTTTCTCTCTCCTTCCATTCTGCCACCTACTGCCAAACCCCCCTCCCCCACTCCGGCGCCGACGAACCTACCCCCTCCCTTCCCCATTCCCGATTCCCTCACTCTCGACGTTGGCGCCGGCCAAAATAACAATCTAGGGTGGTTTTGAGGGTGGGTTTGAGGGTTTGGGGGTGGTGTATCTGGGTGGGAAAGGGGAGGGGGTCGACACACGATGGGAGACACAGAAGGGGGGCCATTTCCGATAGGGGAAAGGGGGGGAGAGGTGGTGTCGGGGTGGGATGGGAGAATCGAGAATGGAGAAAGGGAGGGCTATGGTGGGATGTCGAGGGTGGGGGGAAAGGGAGAGGGTGGGGTCGCCGGGGGTGCTGCTGTTCTGGCTGACGAAAGGAAGGGGGTAGGGTCGCTGGCGCTGAAGTGGGTGGTGGTCGCCTGCTGTTGGCCGCCAGCTGGGGAGGGGGGGTGGTAGTGGGTGGGGGAATGGAAGGAGAGAGAAAATTGAAACTTGGGGGGAGAGAGAGGGAAAACCTAACGACGTTAGTGTTCCGTCCATAATAAGGGTATATTGAGCCCAAACACAAACCTCAAAGGTATTTGAGGAATTTTCCAAATGTAAAGGGTAATTTGGCCTAACCTTAAGGGTACATGAGGAAGTTTTCCTTTTTTTTAGGGTAAGGAGAATGCGCCCTAAATATCATATTGTTAGCCCAATTTCTTTTTTCAAAATTGAATGAAAGATATGTGTAATAGACATTATCCAACAAGAACATGTGGCACATACGATAGCACAAGTTTTTTTTTGATTCGGTAATTAACTAGCCAAATACGCTCAGCCCTCATGAGTTATATCCACGATAGGGGGTAATAAGGTGATTCCAACCCATAAAGAAAGTGGGGATTTATATTCACAAGCAAATATCTGCACAAAACACCCCAAATTTGGGGTTAATGAGACTCGAACTTCCGACCATAAGGTTAGAAGGTGAGAGCTCCAACCATTGGACTCCCACGTGATTCTCACGATAGCAGAAGATAAAGAGATAGAATTTTTTCATTATATAATATCATTAAAATACGATTTTAAAAACTGAAAATAATAGATAAAAAAATAAAGTACAATGCATATGTTTTTATATTATTTATATTACCTGTAAGCTATAGCAATTTAATCTTGTAGCATATTAATATTTGAAAGTATGAATTTCACCATATGTACAGAATATATATAATATCTAATTGAACTATTTAATATCAATAATACAAAATTTACTTTTGGTTATGAAAATTAATATGAGCTTCACCTATCGATTACTTCTAATACTAATTAAGGAGGATTAATTGTAACAAATTAAAAGAATTCTTTTTACTGACTTATTTATTATGGATGAGTATGACGAATAAATACACAACCGTGGCTTTCTCAACCTTACCTGTCTCTCTCTCGCATGTCATCCTTTGAGTTTTGACCCGTATCCAGCTTGACTCTTCAATCAAACATTGAAACGTAGGTTGGTTGCTAAGATGTAAACCAATCTTCGCAAAAGTACTTTATACAAACGAAGCATATAGAATATAGAACATAGAATATTAGGTTCAGTTGAAACTTTGAAAGTGTAAAATGCACTATTTTCTGTATTAGTCATTTCTCTTTCTTTTTATGTATCTTATTTAAAGTTTTTAATTTGATTGGATGTTTGTTACATAGTTTTGCAGGCGTTGTGTACATATAAGGCTAGTATCTATACGTATTGGAACATTAGAATATATAGTCGAGGCGTGCATTACGGACCGCATGCTTAAGCATGCATAATCACGTGTTATATATATAATTATATATATATATATATATATATATATATATATATATATATATGTGCGCTCGCGCACAAGAACACGACATGTGTGAGTGACATGCCAGAAAAAATTTGAAATTTCTAGTTTCATGGTGAAAATTCAAAGTTGATGGTGTTACTCTTTTTATCACAAAATGAAAATTTGGAAATGAATAAAAGTTGAAACAAATAAGTATCTAATAAAAGGGAATTATTGTTTCTATCCATAAAGTATCCCTCATCACTATGAACTTGAAAAAATTATGATCATTATTAATATAAATTTGAGTCAGTAAAAATCATTTTAATTCAATAAAATTAGTTATGATTAGCAAAAATCATTAAACTTCATAATAATAACAAACATAAATCAAATATTAGTAAAATATATTAAAGTCATATGTAATCAACAACAATTAATTAGTTTCCATCTATAAAGGAAGTTTTTATCATCAAAAGTCAATTTAGGCATTATTCACTTCATCTAAATTTTAGTAAACTAAATATATTATTGATTAAAGCTAATTCTTTCTAATTAAAACTGATTTTGCTCATTATAATTTATTCTTACTCATCAAAACTGATTGGAGCTTATTTTTTTTCTATTAAAATTAATATATACTGATTTTGTAATGTGCTTGTTTTTCCGCTAGTATGCCTATGGTCTTTATATTTTAGGTATTTAGCGTATTTTTCTTTGAGTTGGTAAGGTGGTTTTTTTTAATCAATATGAGCCACGAAGGCAGTACAAAGTACAAAGAAGAGGAGGGGGAATCGAACGTGTGACTTATCATTCACAGCACTTCAATCTTAACCACTAGGCCAAGACATCTTTGGTGAGTTGGTAAGATGGTGACTGGCCTAAGAGACCTCATGAGTTTGCTAGTCGAGACTTAATGGATTTTTTACTAACACTCAAGGAAAAAAAAATTAAGGAAATGGCCACATTATGTCTTCATTAGGATTTAATTTGATTTCATATATAATCTCAAGTCCTCGAGGTCACATCTTCCATGTGCTATCACTTGGTACCTTATTTGAATTTTAAGTACTTAGGTCCTGTTCTTTTGGGTTTATTTTTAGTTTAGTTCAGGTCAATTTAGTTAATTTCAGTCCAGTTCAACTCAGAAGTTTCCTCTCACAACTTTCATTCAGTTCAGTTCAATCCCGTTGAATTTACTTCAGTTTAGCCAAAATAAGTTCAAAAGAACAGCGTCTCAATGCATATAATAGGATACATAAAAGAAGAAAAAGTATTAACAATCTAATTAATAACCCCAAACTATAATTAAAAGATTTCATCCCTCCAATCCTCATTATAAGACAAAATACTGAAACTTTAATTTGTTGATTTTAACACGTTTGTTCATTAGCACTACTAGTGACTTGTAATAAGTTCGTCAATCATGTTTACTTGTTAACTTGTATACTCTTAAATAGAATAGTAGTGTTCCCCTCAAAAAAAAAATAGAATAGTAGTGATATGAGAGATAGCACTACTAACTACTTTTAGGTTATTACTTTCAACATATTTCTTTGTTTCGTATACTCTTGATTATAAAATAGAGAAAGTAGTAAAAAGTAACTTTTAGATTACTTACGATCAATATCTTTCTTTCGTATACTCTTCATAATATATATACTTCAGAAATCAGAATTTCATGAAGCGGAATTTCATGAATCATATTCATAAGCACTTAAATCAGGATCACATGCATATATAATTAAGGATCACAAACAAGTTTAGAAATAACCTTTGTAGCGTGATTTCCACAAAGCTTGAATGACCGGATTGAGAATCTCAGATGTGATTCCTCTACTTAGTCCACCAACCCGGATCAACACTCCACCAATGCTAGTTGGAAAGGAAGAAAACTTCTTCTTGTTTTTGGAGTTAAACGTGACTTTGATGAAGAGAGAGAATAGGAGAGAGAAAATAATAAGAGAATAAACTACTTTTTCTTTTCTGCCTAACCCAAATATATAAAAGTATTTAGGTCAGATTTCTCTCCCTTTTCCTATCTCTTGGCCGGCCACCCTAGGGCCCTCTTGGGCTCTAGGTTTCTTTTGTTGATCCAAGTTTAATGTGTGACCTTGTAGGATCCGTTACATTGGGCTTCGGGTTTATTTATTTACTAATCCGAAGTTCTATAGCTTTCTCTAGCAAGACGTATAGACGACCCAATATAACGAACTTATTATCTCTATAATACGATCCATTATATATTAGTAATTGCATTTAAGTCGAGGACATAAATCCTTCAATCTCCCACTTGTCCGAGACGAGTGTGCAATGTTTTTATTCCTCAAGTCTCTTAATGTCTTAATTTGATAGTATGATCATATTTCTATATCATCCATACTAGCTTTCAAATTATTCCTTGAAATCCGAGTTCAAATTGTCAACAAATGATCATCGAATGATCCATTTGAGCACGGCCATGCATTTTCAATTTTTCACTCTTCAAGGGGCCAAGACACCTATCCTATCTCATATAGGAGGACTTTTCCAATCTTGTAGTAACCAATACTCCCACTCAACTTTTAGCACAACCTGAATGCTGCCTTTATAGTCCCCTTTTACGGCATGACGTTTGACAGTATCAAAGCTATACTAATCATTGGGCTGAATAATGTTCTACTCATGTCTCAGGAATCTACTAATATAATTTCGAAGTTATAAAACTTCTAAGTAGGTCAAGTTCGACTATGTATCAACTATAATGCCATATGATTGATTAAACATCTCTATGTTTCCATAGCCCATGAAACGGCGCTATCAATCAATCTTATATGCTAATCCCTTTAATAAGTCATTTATGTCCAGTTTAATGACTTAGATTAGGAACTTTAATATTCTATGAATTCTGTTCACTTATGGTGTTTCATTCATCAAATCACATATTTGACAAAACCATAGAATTCAAGATATATTTTGGACATTTTATTTAATACCAAACCAAAATTAAATAAGACAAAATTTATTATCATAAACATAAATAGCAAAACCATGTCTTTACATTGTAATAAGTTTCTCTAAACCTAGTACAATCTAAAGCCACTCTAACATTTGCTTCAAGCCTATAGCCCTAGCGTGACACTCATGCTTGGGTTGAGGTAGTGGTTTAGTTAGCGGATCAGCCACGTTCTCATCCGTATGAACTTTGCTTTGAGCTCTTCCAGCTCACTACTACTCCATTTAGACAACAGAAATACCTACTGAGAGCGGTAATCATCTTTGTCGATTGGAAGTTTGCATCAATATAACCTTCAACAACCAACTCACTTTGTCCCCATATACTAAGAATATAGCTTTAGTCCTCCTTAAGTACTTAAGGATGCTTTAGCTGCAGTCCAGTGTGCTTCTCCTGGATTTGCTTGGAACCTCTACATGCTCAAGGCATATGCAAATCAGGTCGAGTACTTATCATGGCATACATAATAGACCCTATAGCCGAAGCATAAGGAATGCTACTCATTCGCTTTAACTCATCAGGCTCAGTCGGGCACTGACTCTTGCTAAGCGATATGCCATGTGACATGGGAACGAAACCTCTCTTCGAGTTTTCCATGTTGAACCTTGTAAGAACCTTATCAATATAAGTTTCTTGACTTAGCCCAATCATCCTTCGAGACCTATCTCTATGGATTTTGATTCCCAGTATGTACTCAGCTTCTCCAAGGTCCTTCATAGAGAAACAACTTTTAACCATTCCTTGACTGACTCAAGCATTGGTATGTCGTTTCCCATGATTAGTATGTCATCTACATACAGAACCAAGAAGACTAAGCTGCTCCCACTAAACTTCTTGTAAACACAAGACTCTTCTTCGCTTTTGATGAAACCAAATTGTTTGATTGCCTCATCAAACCGAAGATTCCAGCTCCGAGATGCCTGCTTCAATCCATAAATGGATCTCTGAAGCTTGCAAACCCTTTTAGGATTTTCTGGATCTTCAAAACCTTCAGGTTGTGTCATGTACACATCCTCATTCAAGAACCCATTCAAGAATGCGGTTTTGACATCCATCTGCCAAATTTCGTAATCGAAAAATGCAGCAATCGCTAAAAGTATCCGAATTGATTTAAGCATTGCTACTGGAGAAAAGGTCTCATCATAGTCTATACCATGAACTTGTCTGAATCCTTTTGCAACCAGTCTTGCTTTGTAGACATAGACATTTCCATCTTTGTCTGTTTTCAATTTGAACACCCACTTGCATCCAATAGGGTTAACCCCACAGGCAAGTCAACAGTGTCCAAACTTTATTCTCAGACATGGAGTCTAACTCGGATTTCATGGCCTCAAGCCATTTCTCAGAGTCTGGGCTCGTCAAAGCTTGTTTGTAGGTAGTAGGTTCTGAATTTTCCAAAATCATAATTTCAGAATTTCAGTCATTAGGAAATCAACCAACCTTTTGTTTGGAATCCTTGGTCTACTAGACCTACGCGGGGTCTGAGCATCAAGAGAAACGTTCTCTTCAACAGTTTGAAGATTTTCGCTTGATTCAACTTCGAATGGGACGGTAGGAGGTTCATGCGTTGAATACGTTATCTCCTCAACATGACTTTCGTCTTGTTGGGCCGTCTCTGACATGGTGTGAGCCACGTCCAGTTGTTGCTCATCTCGAATTTCTTCGAGTGTTATTTTACTCCCACTTGTCTTTCTAGAAACAAATTCCTTTTCAAGAAAGACACCATCACGAGCAACAAACACTTTGTTCTCTTGACGGTTATAGAAGTAATAACCCCTTGTCTCTTTTGGATATCCCACAAAGAGACATTTATCTGACTTGGGTGCGAGTTTGTCTGATAGTAACCGCTTTACATAGACCTCGCATCCCCAGATTTTAAGAAAAGACAAGTTTGGAGGTTTTCCATTCCATAACTCATATGGAGTCTTTTCTACAGCCTTTGACGGGCTCCTATTTAGTGTGTGTGCAGCAGTTTCGAGAGCGTATCCCCAAAAAGAAATCGGAAGATCAGCAAGACTCATCATAGATCGAACCATATCTAGTAATGTTCGATTCCTCCTTTCAGATACACCATTTAACTGTGGTGTTCCTGGTGGAGTTAATTGTGAAAGAATTCCACAATCCTTTAGATGATCATCAAACTCTTGGCTCAAATATTCACCACCACGATCGGATCGTAGTGCTTTTATTGTCTTACCAAGTTGATTCTGTACTTCATTTTGGAACTCTTTGAATCTATCAAAAGATTCCGACTTATGTTTCATCAAGTAAATATAGCCATATCTACTCAAATCATCAGTGAAGGTGATGAAGTAATTAAACCCTCCCCTTGCCTTTGTGCTCATAGGACCACATACATCTGTATGTATGAGTCCTAAAAGATCGCTGGCCCTTTCACCTTTTCCAGTAAATGGTGATTTTGTCATCTTACCCATTAAGCATGATTCACATACATCAAATGATTCGAAATCAAATGATGGAATTATACCGTCCTTTTGTAACTTGTGAATGCGCTTTTGGTTTATATGACCCATTCGGCAATGCCAAATATAGGTTAGGTTAGAATCATTTGATTTCTTTTTCTTGCTATCTATGTTATAGACTTGTAATGATTTATCAAGCACATATAAACCATTTATCAAATTAGCTCTGGCATAGAACATATTATTGTAAGAAATGGAACAACATTTGTTCTTTATTTCAAAGCAAAAACCTTCAGAATCCAAAACTGAAACCGAAATTATGTTCTTAGTTATTGTAGGAACGAAATAACAATTATTTAATTCTAAAATAAGCCCAGATGGCAAGTGTAGACTATAGCTCCCGACGGCAAGTGCAGCAACTCGTGCTCCATTTCCAACGCGTAGCTCTACCTCGCCTTTTGCCAACTTCCTACTTCTTTTTAGTCCCTGCACATCATTAACATGTGAGAACCACAACCGGTATCAAATACCCATAAAGAAGTAGAAGTCAAATTGATTTCTATAACATATATACCTGAAGTAGAAGCCCCAGACTTCTTTATTTCCTCCAAGTATATCGGGCAGTTCCTCTTCCAGTGTCCAATCTTGTGACAGTGGAAGCACTTGCTTTCCGCAGCAACCTTGGCTTGGCGGTTGGCTTAGGTTTTTCAGCGACAGTGGCAACTTGCTTGCCTTTGTCCTTCTTTCCGCCCATTTCTTTTTGAAACCCTTTCCCTTTTGAACCAACAGAACCTCTTTCTTTGGTTCAACCTTAGGGATGTTCCTTTCAGCATTGACCAACAATCCATGCAGCTCTTGCAAAGTCTTTTCAGACTCATTCATATTGTAGGTCATTCTGAACTGATTAAAACTTTCAGGTAGTGAGTGGAGAATGATGTCAGTAGCCAACTCGAGCCTATAAGGGAACCCAAGTCTTTCCATGTTTTCGAAAAGACCCATCATTTCGAACACATGGGGCCAACAGCTTGACCCGGCTTCAAGTGACATTCAAGGATCTCCCTGTTAGTCTCATACCGCTCAACTCGGGCCTGAGTTTTAAACATGGCCCGCAGCTCTTGCATGATCGTGTAGGCATCCTTGGTTTCGAACCTCTTTTGGAGGTTCGGCTCCATGGCTGCTACCATCAAACAAGTGATTGGTATAGACTTATCACTAGCCTGTTTTGCACGACGTTTTTCAGCGTCAGTTGATTCATCAGTTATTACAGGAAGCGGGGTATCTAAGACGTCCTCTCGACCCTCAAACCTCAGAACGAGTCTTAAGGTCCTTTCCCAATTAAGGAAATTTTCACCATTCAGTCTGTCCTTTTCAAGAAAAGGACGAATGTTGAAACCGGAGTTGTTGTTGTTGTTATTAGACATGATATCTACAGACAGAAAAATAAGGCAAAGTTCAATTTTATGTTTATAAAGCAACCTAAAACATGTAAAGGTTTCTAGGTTGACCACCTATTCAAAATTAAAGTCCCCTATGAATAAGTGTTTTACAAGATCCTATCAACATGTAACACTAAGCAGACGGAGGCCTTATCATAACGTTACATTATCAAGGTAAGTAAACTCTTTTACTAATTATAACACTTTATAACTCTTGTTTAGATGGATAAACATCGCATGTTTAACTATCTCTTGCTTCAAAATTCAAAACGCTTTTGATAATTTTGTTAAGGACAACCAAACTAAGTTGTAAAATTCGCAATTTTACCTTATTATCCCAAAATTAATGATAACACCCTGCGGAGGCATGACCTATTACTATTAATTAAGGGTTTTATAAGTACTTTATGTTTGGAAAAGCAAACCTTAATATTTACGGGGCCTAAGTTTATTATGTTGTTATGAATTAGTGAACTCTAGCGCATCAAAACCAACATACAATAAACTTATAAGCATTTTAAAGAATAATAAAATGCGAAAATAAAATGATCTAGTATGGCCCCTAATCCTAAGAACTAAGCATCAATGGCTCCTTCTTGGACTCTTCATGGATCTCCATCCACCTTTTCCATGGGCCTTCTCTTGATGGACTCTTCTTTGGATTACATAAGTATCAAAAATAATTTACAATAATAACTAAATTAAATAAATTACAAAAATACTTAACGATACGCAGATCGTATTTAAAATTACAAGAATACATCACGATACGCAGATCGTATTTTCTATCTTAATTTGGGCCATACTAGTCATACATAGCAAATATATCATATATAAAAGCCACATAATAATATCACATATTATACTTGCCAATCAATTAAAATATCAAATATTCTTAATTAAAGCAAGAAGATAAAATTTTAAGTAATATCTAATCACCTAAAGATTCTATCCCTTAAAACTAGCCTAATTAATTTTAATTAGATTAAAAAATCAGATTATGGATTGAAATTTATGACCAAGTCAATAATTAACATAATTGAAATTTACTTATCTTTCTCAAAATCTGTTTTCAAATAAAACTTCCAAAAGATAAAAAAAAATAAATAAAACTTGCCTGCTGCCCAGTCTTTTAGTCACGTTTCTTTTATAATTTTTTTTTTTTTTTTTTTAATTTATTTTGGAAAACGTGAAACTAGCAGCAGCAACGCTGCTTTCACGCTCCTCTGCCCAGAAGGTCGTATAACCAAAAGATTTTCCGGCAACCCTTTCGAGCCCTCTCACCGGCAACCCTTTCGAGCCCTCTCACCGGCAACTCGCCGGTTGTTTCTTTCGAGAGCCGACGTCGAACGCCGATACTTCTCGCCTGCGGCGGTGAGCAGCGCATTGCTCCGCACGTCAAACGTGCTTCGCACGTGGCTGCTGCCACCACCACCCTCGCTCACTTGACTGCTCACCGGCAGTCTGCCATTCGTTCCCCCGACTTTTCGCCGGCAGACATCCGACCACCGGAGACCGGAGCACCCACGGTGGCTGCTCCTCTTCTCCCTTTCAATTTCCTTTTCTTTTCCTTTTGAAAGATATTAAAATTACAACCTTTTGTAAATTTAATTAGGTGATCTTGGTTAAACATAACTCTTTATGCTTAATACAGAAAATTAAATTTTAAATCTTTATTTTAATTAATTTTCAGATTATTCATATAATTTATCACTAATTCATATAAAACACCTTTTACATGAATTTATTTTCATACATAAACAATTTTAAGCATGAAGATTAGATTAATAATATGAACTTATTTCATTTTCGAAATTTAGAGATCTAAAATCAGAATTTTAGGTTTATGAATTTCGAAAATTAGGGTTTATGAGGTGAAAAAATTTCGGCTTATATTGAGAAAGCAAGTAATTAAAACTCCTTTTAACAAATTTCAATTAATTATTCAATCCATAATTTAATTCCTCCCCTTAATCAAATTAAAATTAATCATACATAAACTAAACTTTATGACCAAAATTCTATATGCAGAGGCTAAAACTGATACCACTGTAGGAATATTAAGTACTATAAAGCGGAATTTCATGAATCATATTCATAAGCACTTAAATCAGGATCACATGCATATATAATTAAGGATCACAAACAAGTTTAGAAATAACCTTTGTACGTGATTTCCACAAAGCTTGAATGACTCGGATTGAGAATCTCAGATGTGATTCCTCTACTTAGTCCACCAACCCGGATCAACACTCCACCAATGCTAGTTGGAAAGGAAGAAAACTTCTTTCTTGTTTTTGGAGTTTAAACGTGACTTTGATGAAGAGAGAGAATAGGAGAGAGAAAATAATAAGAGAATAAACTTACTCTTTTCTTTTCTGCCTAACCCAAATATATAAAAGTATTTAGGTCAGATTTCTCTCCCCTTTTCCTATCTCTTGGCCGGCCATCCTAGGGCCCTCTTGGGCTCTAGGTTTCTTTTGTTGATCCAAGTTTAATGTGTGACCTTGTAGGATCCGTTACATTGGGCTTCGGGTTTATTTATTTACTAATCCGAAGTTCTATAGCTTTCTCTAGCAAGACGTATAGACGACCCAATATAACGAACTTATTATCTCTATAATACGATCCATTATATATTAGTAATTGCATTTAAGTCGAGGACATAAATCCTTCATGTAATAGGCAAATAGTACGTGACATACATAATAATTAGGGAGATGAACGATTGGTCATTTATTTTTCCCAGAGTGGCAGGGGATCAATAGTTGTTGGAGATTGACATTATGGCAGAGTATCTAGCTATTAATGTTCTTTTTTGTGTAATTAATTGAATATCATATACAAAAATTTGAATAGACTTTATTAAATAGTGGGATTCAACTAAAATATATCATTATTTTTGGTACCGATTATCTCCGTTTATTTCTTATATAGAGTAAGGAATTAAGGGGGTATTTGGTTCAAATATCTAGAACGAAATTGTACGAGAATAAGAACTCCATGGATATATATTTACAATCCATTACTTTCAATCCTTAAAAGTTGGTGGATATGAGATTCTATGGGTTTATGGGGGATGAGAAAGTTTGAATCACTACAATACATTAAAAAAAAATCATTCCAAAATTAACTAACAATGGAAGAAGTGACTCCTCCCATTTATAAATTCTTTACAACCGTGAGGGGAGGGGGTGGAGTTAACTTTTAAAACATAACAAAACATAATAACATATAAAGGCAAAGATAGGTTTAGACATAATACACATCTTGTTTTATTAAATAAATCGAGATATTATCCAAGTCTAACAACTAATAAAAAAGAAAAGGCCAAATAAACTTACATAAAGACATCATACTTAACTAACATATGGGTCAGTGGGGACAGATCTAGGAGGTGGCCTACCTAGGCCTCGGCCCGCCCTAATCCAAAATAATTATAAGCAACCTATTTTATATAGAAATTCTAGATCTGCCACTGTGGGTCAGCGTCAACTTTACTGATATCATCAAGTGAGAAAACTGATCTGAGGCAAGTATTAAATAGATAACAATCCATAACTTCATCACTATTCAAATCATTATCATTCATCTCAGCAATCTTGGTTAGAATGTGATTGGTCAGATCATAAGCAAATATGGACGACTTGATAAGAAATAACATTATGGAGACATCCATATGACAAGCAAGTGGTTTGATGACACCATGATCTACGCCAATAACAACATCAATAGTATATTAGTATTGGTTACATTGAGCAACGGCGTCCACGACCACTCATAGTTATCACTATGCAGATGCTTCCAAACCCAAAACTGACCATTAACATCGTTATAGCATAGGTGGAGGTTTCCACCACAATCCCATAAGCTAACCCTAGCTAATAAAGATGCTTACCTAATATCATAAGGAAACTATACTCGTTTCCTTATTAGTCTAAAACTATAATATAATATACTTACCATAACTCTAATACGCGGCAATAAAAGGATTTTAGGAGGTATATTTATCACACACCCGGCACTCGAGTTAATTTTTGTAATTTGCTCATTTTGAAATTTTTACTATTTTGTAATTATTGTTCATTTATAATTTTTCAAATAAATAATGAGTAATAAAATAATCTCGGTTGTACATGATACGTTCAAGTTTATGATAAAAGTTGTATTCATATTGTCAGGCCAATTTCTTTTTTCAAAATTGAATGAAAGATATGTACAATAGACATTATCCAACAAGAATATGTGGCACACACGATAGCACCAATCAGGAGATAGAATTTTTTCGTTATATAATATCATTAAAATACGATTAAAAAAAGTGAAAATAACAAACAAAAATTAAAGTACAATGCATATGTTTTTATATTATTTGTATTACTTTTAAGCTATAGCAATTTAATCTTGTAGCATATTAATATTGGAAGTATGAATTTTTTTTCACCATGTGTATGGAATATATATAATATATATTGAACTATTTAATATCAATAATACAAAATTTGTTTTTGGTTATGAAAGTTGATATGAGCTTCACCTATCGATTACTTCTAAGGGTGTCTTTATCGTGGTCTGAAGCTTGAGTCTGAAGCAGAGACTTTGCAAAGTCTCAGTGGGTCTGAAGCGATAATCTCCAAAAAAATGGAAGTGAGTCTCGCGTAGAGTTTTGCTTTGTAAAACTCTGACAAAGACTCCCTCTAGCACTATTACCATGTCCCACCACACAAATGCAACGGATACTTTGTTCCAATTGCACAAATTCAACGGCCAAATTTTAACAGTTATAAATTTTAGTAATAAAAAATGTCATGATCTGTATAATTTATTATATAATAATTTGTAATAATGCATATAAATAACTCTTTAGGTACAACTTTTTTTTTTTACATTCACTAGTGGAAAAATGAAGAAGGGCTGCGCTAAAAAAGGCATGTAGGGCTGCGCTTTTTGACAGCAGCCCTTTCAGTAGCAGCCTTCACTTTTTAAGTAGGGCTGCGCTAGAAAAGCGCAGCCTTAAGCTAGAAGGGCTGCGCTAGTTAGGAAAAAGCGCAGCCCTTCTAGCCCAGAAGGGTGCGCTAGTTAGGAAAAAGCGCAGCCCTTCTAGGCTAGAAGGGCTGCGCTTTTTCCTAACTAGCGCAGCCCTTCCTACCAAAAAAAAAAAATTTTTTTTTTGTCATTTTTTTACTCATAATCTCACATTTTCTGAAATTAAACAGAAGAGAAGAGAAACGAAACGAAAATACTAAACCCAAAACAATAAAAAGAATGAAACGAAAATGAAAAAAGGAACAAAAACTAATATACAAAGAGAAGTATACAATAAGTATACAAGAACATTAATCAAAATAAACAAAGAGAAGTATACAAGAATAACATTAATCAAAATAAACAAGAGAAGTATACAAGAATAACATTAATAAAATAAACAAAGAGAAGTATACAAGAATAACATTCAAACAAAGAGAAGTATACAAGAACATTAATTCAAAATATATAAACAAAGAGAAGTATACAAGAACATTAATCAAATATAAAACAAAGAGAAGTATACAAAACATATAGATCTGAAAAATACAAGAACTACAACCTAATAATGTTTAAATACATAAAACAAAACCCAAATACATAATTTAAAGGAAAAAAAAATTTCGGAAAAACTTAAATGGCTATTTGGAGGCTTAAACGAACTCGGATGGCTTAAAAAGCCTAAACATCACCGCAAAGCAGTGAGTTCGACTTGTTGGCTCGTTCCGCTTCCGAAAAGGTATCACAATAGGCAATCGGACTCCGTCGTCATGTTTAGTGCAAATCGGAAAAACTTAAAATGGGTTTTTGAGACAAATGTTATGGGAGTTTTTAAGAGAGAAGAGAAGTGAGAGAGAAGAGAGGGTGAGAGATAAGGAGGAAAGGAATAATGAGGGACGTGAGAGAGGAGAGAGAATGAGGGATAATATATTTGACGAATCCCCGCTACATATTTCAAAGCGCGCGATTCCGAAATTTCAAAATTTTTCAGGAAGGGCTGCGCTTTTTTAAAAAAGCGCAGCCCTACTAAGCAGAAGGGCTGCGCTTTTTAAAAAAGCGCAGCCCTTCACTTAGTAGGGCTGCGCTTTTCAAAAAGGCGCAGCCCTTCTTACCTACAAAGGGCTGCGCTTTTTTGAAAAAGCGCAGCCCTACTAGTGAAGGGCTGCGCCTTTTTTAAAAAGCGCAGCCCTTCTTCTTAGTAGGGCTGCGCTTTTTTAAAAAAGCGCACCTTTATGTTTTTTCCCTTAGTGATTCTCTATATTCTCCCATATTAATTTCCCTTTTATCTCTATTCTCTCAAAAAAAAAAAAATCTATCTATTATATTTTTAATGGATCCAAATCAGAATTTTGATTTAAACTCCCTTATGAGTTTGTTTCAAAATAATCCTCAATTTCAGACATTTTTAGCTCAACAAAATCAATACCAAAATTCCCAAAATTCCCAAAATACAATTTTTTCTAACCCCAATCCCACTAGTATGGGTAATGCACAAGTGCAAAATTTTACCCAATTTCTCCAAACTCCAAATAACCAATATACTCCTACTAGTCAAAATATTGACCAACCTCCTTTTACCCCTATTAGTATTGGGCCCAATTCCGACAACGTATTTGTAGATAATGCGGGTATTGAAGAGGCGTAGAATATTGATGTTACTACAACTACTCGTACTGCTGCTCGTACTACATCGCGTCGCAAAGTAAGTCAACCTAAAGAGAAAAAAGGGTTAACTTGGACGATAGAAGATGAAACACTTCTTGGTATTGCATGGATTAATACTACCAAAGATGAAGTGAATGGCAATGCACAAAGAGCCGATGCATATTGGGGGAAAATTTGTGCATTCTTCAATGAAAATAGGCAAAACAATCAAGCTGAACGAGAGGTAAACCCTTGCCAAACAATATTGGTGGGCAATTAATAATGCACTTGGAAAGTTTGCAGGGTGTTATGCCAAGTATGAAAAGAGGAGTGGGTTTAATGAAGCTTTGAAGCTCTAGGAGGCTCGTGCACTTTACCAAAGTCTCTACAATTCCAAGTTTCAATACGATCATGTGTGGAGTATTGTGTGTGAAACTAATAAGTTCAAAGCTGAACTAAAGAGCAAACATAAGAAAGACAACGATAGTGATTCGTCAAAAAGGAACAAGATTTCTGAATCAGGAGAATACACAGCAAGCGGGGATGTTGAGGGTTTTGATGAAGTTGATTAGCCTGACAACAGGTCAAGAAGCTGCAAAGAAACAACTAGCTGCTCAGAGAAAGGGAAAAGCACCAAAGTGATCATAGTGAAGCTTATCAGTTGCAAAAGATATTCAAGAGTCACGTGTACAATCAATGAGTCGTATGGCAGATTTGGAAGGAGCTTGAAAACCAATACTTTGTGCCGATGTCAACAAGATGGCTCCTTTGCAAGAAGATTCATGAGAAGAAGTTGCAAGCACTTGCAGAAAAATATGGATGGACTTTTGATGATTAGGTTGCTTACAACTTGCAAAATTTAATTATGTTTATTAATGTTTATTAATGTTTATTTATGTTGTTTTAATATATTGTAGCTATGTTTCAGTTAAGCATGTTTTTATTTCATGAACTTACGTTACTTCTTAATATTAATAATTAATTATTTCCTTTATTAACGTTAAGTATGATAATTATTAGTAATATTATATAAAAATAATCATAATAATAATGGTGAATTGATTCCATTTTCAATGAGTTGTCACCTCCAAGTCTATATCAGTACATGACTTGTTACCTCACATCCATCTTTTCAGTAACTTTGTCAGATATAATTGCACTATTTTTTGAATTATTGTACCAAAGATCAGTGCATTATTGTTGTAGTATGTACTCATTACAGTAATTGAATTATTTGAATGTTGTGCATTGAATTACTAACTTCCACAACTTCTATATATTTACCCATTTTGAACTCAATTCTCATAGCAAACTATCCACAAATCCTCTCAAAAAATTTAAAACCTTCAAGTCATAGTGATATGTCATACTTTAACCCTCCCAACACATTCGATGAATTGTACAATCAAACGTATGATTCATACATGGGGGGTGACACTTCCACAGATTTAGTAGATGAGATTCTAAATCATGTCATTGAAGATACATCACCTTCAAACATTAGTAAAATAAGAAAGAAAAGAAAATACACATAAAGAAATCGTGAGGAAGGACATGAGTGCATATGGAATGATTACTTCTCAAGCGACCCGGTATATGATGCACAACAATTTCGCCGAAGGTTTCGAATGAGAAAGGAGTTATTCCTTCGCATCGTCAATGCCCTCGAAAATCATTCTACGTATTTCCAAAAGGGACTTGATGCTCTTGGTAGGAATTCTCTCTCACCACTTCAAAAATGTGTTTCTGTCATTCGATTATTGGCTTATGGAGTGGCTGGTGATGCTGTAGATGAGTACGTGCGAATAGCTGGCAATACGGCACTACAATGCTTGAAGAATTTTTGTAAGTGTGTGATTGAGGTTTTTGAACCTCATTACTTAAGAAGGCCAACAGTTGATGACACCCGACGTCTTCTTCAAATTGGGGAATCCCGCGGATTTCCTAGTATGCTTGGTAGTATCGATTGTATGCATTGGCAATGGGATAAATGTCCCACGGCATGACAAGGTCAATATACTGGGGGTCATCAAGGTGTACCAACAATGATATTAGAAGCTGTTGCTTCTTATGATTTATGGATTTGGCATGCATATTTTGGTGTTGCAGGATCTAACAATGATATTAATGTCTTGGATCGATCCCCGGTATTTGATGAGTTGCTTGAAGGTCAAGGTCCCGAAATCCAGTACACGATAAATGGAAGCACGTATAATATTGGATACTATATATCTTGCGGATGGTATCTATCCTGAATGGCCTGTATTCGTCAAAACCATTCCTCGAGCGAACATGCTATATGAGAAAAGAAAACTATTTGCTCAACATCAAGAAGGTGCAAGGAAGGATATAGAACGAGCTTTCGGGGTGCTCCAAAAGAGATTCGCGATTGTTTGCAACCCGGCACGTTTATGGAAAAAAAGTGAAGTTGGTGATATCATGAAAGCATGCATCATATTACATAATATGATTATTGAGGATGAAAGAGATGATACTCAAATGACCACTAGCGTTAATTATACAGTAGCAAGGAATCAAAGCGAAAGTCCACAACTTCATACCGGGCGGCTAAGAAATTATTATGTAAACCGAAGCAGGTACTTTGAAAATCATACGCGAATTCGCAACCGAGCACAACGCCACCAACTACAGCATGATTTGGTGGAACACATATGGTCGCGCTATGGAGGAGATGCTAATTAAATTTCATGTGTAATTTTCTATTTCGTGTGTAATTTTCTATTTCGTGTAATCTCAAATAAATAATTAGATAAACTGTTATTTTAATGTTATAATAATTAGTAAATAATTAAACTATATATGTTCATAACATATTAAGTTAATAATGTTATAGAAAAAAAACATGAAAATGATTAAATATAAAATAATATGTTAAACTTTTGATAAAGAGTCTGAAGAGAATCTGAGGGTCAAAGTGTAAAACTGGAATGAGTATGGAGTGAGTCTGAAGAATAAAAAGTAGATAAAAATTAGTGGAAAGCTGATGTGGCACAGTCTGAAGTTTGGGTTTGAATCTGAGGGATAAACACACCCTAATACTTCAAAACCTTGCCTCCTCCCTCGACTGCTGCAAGATTCTGAAAGTATCTCGTCAAAATGCGGCCCCGCGGCCCACAATCTTGCCTAGCATTGCAGGGATAATGGTTTTCCCTTTCCTGTTCATTAAATTTGGTTTAGTTTGTTTTTATTTCCGTACGTTTTCCACGTAAAAAAAAAAATTATTATGGATGAGTTACATGAGTATATAACTATATATGACGAATAAATTCACAACTGTGCCTTTCTCAACCTTCCCTGTCTGTCTCTAACAGGTCATCCTTCGAGTTTTGACCCGTATCCAGCTTGACTCTTCAATCAAACATTGAAACGTAGGTTGGTACTATTGTTTTTTCCTTGACGAGTATTGCGTTGGTAAAAAAATATTCCAACATTGAGGACAAACAACAGCAGAAAAACACGGACCAAGAACAACAGCATCTGAGCAAACATGTCTTACAAGAGGTTACGATAAATATTAGACAAATCACAACTTCAATTCTTCAAATAGTCGGTGCAAATTACCAGAAGCAGGATATTGTTTTTCTATAACAAGTGCAACTTAATTAAAATAAGATCCGAAACAAAAAAAAGAAGCAAGTGAAAATATCGCAGCACTCTTAGGACTGAATGAGTCTCCTAGATAAAGGAAACAAACTTTCTGCATATCTGTAATAGGTAGCCCAGTTACCTATACCAAAATACTTGAACTCAGCTGTTGAGGGATTATACAGGTACTCTTCACGGTCCAGTTCGACATGATGGGTGTTGTGACTGTTGTCTGTACCTTCATACACATAAACGAGCAGAAGATCACCATCCACTCGTGTTGTAAGAACATCTAGGCGAAAGTTGGCAGGAGTTGGTCCCACAGTGAACAAATGCTGCCATGATAGTGGGATCCCACAATCATCAAATCCAGTCACAACCCAAACATCAACGTTTTTACATATTGCAGCCTTTCCCTGGACCTCATGGCTCATGAACAATGCAATACTTTCCTTGTAGAGTGCAATCATGATTTCGAAGTCGTAGCGAATCCGAGACTTGGCATCCTCGGGAATATCAGATTCCTTGAAAATCTCAGAACTAAAATTAAAGGACACAAGTCTGCCGCTTCCATATTCTGGCACAGTAGACCAATAAAACACACCATTTAAGTACGCATCAGTAACGGGTAGTGTTATTCTACCAATTGGCGGTGCTCCGAGCGGCTTCCAAGCACTGGTTCTCAGTGAGTACACTTCATAGTAAGTAACAGGCTCGGGGTTAAATATTTCATATGCTCCCAATATTTTGAAATCACTAGATAGCACATCAAACCCAAATCCCACAACTTCAAAACAATTTCTAACATTTGGATATGCGAGAGACTTGAATTCTCTAGTGGCAGGATTCCACAAGCCAAAACAATCCCGTTTCCTGTCTCGGTCGTTGTCCTTCAAAGTAAGCAAAATGACACCATTGACACACCCATTGCAACTAGCAAAATACTGTTCATCATAATCATGACCACAGGAGAGCATGTCATTACTATCGCGTGCTATATCCTCATCCAAATCCAAAGTAGAGACATCTCCTTGGTGTATAGAGAGAAGGTGGAATGATACTACACGACCCAACTTCTGACCCACTTGATTGACAAAGTGGGGCATGTTGCCATCGGCTTTGCAAATGGAAGTTTGAACTTGGTAGTGCTTCCTGATGAAACTAGGGCTATCAATGAGGGCACACCAATCTTTACTCACACATCTCCCGCGCAACAAGTCTCGGACTGGAAGCCTTGATAGTATGTGCTGTAACAGATCATCCGGAAGGATGCAGTTTTCTTCCATGGGCTACAATTTGCAACAGTTAATAGAGCAGGGTGCCCTTAAACCTGGGTTTTGCAATTTCTCCCCGTCTCAATTATGACCCAAAATGTTGTTTCTTCACAAAACAAGGAGCACCATAGAAACAAGAGCCCATTAATCATCAATGGAGAGTATGTATTAATATTACTAATGTAGTGATGAGAAATTAACAACTCAAATAAAACAATATCCCAGCAAATAACCCCACCCAGGGTGCAATGAGAGCTAAGGTTCAAGTGTAATATATAGTCGGACTCTTCATGAATGTGGCCTCGAGTTGCTACGTATGCAATAATCGAACTCTATATATACCTCAAGTTGCTATGTCAAATCCTCAACACCACAAAATTTCACAATAAGATTATGGAAAGTCTGATAAAAAAGCAAAGCTTAACACATAACACCACAAAATAATTAATTTATTTATCATAATGCACTGATAAATTTCGAGTGTCTCCAAAAATTTGCATAGAAAAATCCAAAAGTACGCGTTAAAAATCAATGCACAATGCACAAATGATCGTCAAAATATATATTGGCATAAGCAACCAAGTCCAAGGAATATCATGGCTACAATCACAAACCCTAAACGAATAATATCTTTGATTTGATCAATAAATGAGATCATTAACGAATTTTAATATGAAATTATATGGCATGAGAATTGAAATCTAATAACTATAATGCAAATTCCAAAATCAAATATTTCTAAGTCGTATCTTGAAATTATGATATTTGAGTCGAAAATTTGCACTCTTAACAGAGAAATCAGAAGCTTTGATCATAAGAAAGTAAAGGGTTATAACTAATTTAAAGGAACAACAAAAGCACAAGAAAATTAATGAAAAGGAACAACAAAAGCACAAGAAAATTAATAAAAAAAAAAAGGAACAACAAAAGCACTAGAAAATTAATTAAAGGGAACAACAAAAGCACAAGACTTTACTTAATAAAATTAAGATTTGAGAAAGAAAATCAAACCTCGTATGCTCATGGAAGAGGTCTCAGTTAAAGTGTTACAGAAGGAAGGTGAAGGGAGAAGATGAATGAGAGGAGAGTGAAAGATTGTTAAGGAGGATGAATGTTTTTCCTTCCTTTTCATTTTAAAGAGGGCTTTGCTAAACACCGCCCTGATTTTTCCTATTTACGCCCTGTATTTTAGTACAAAAATACATGGTATTTTTTTTTAATACATGACAATATGACATCCTTTCCTCTTTCCCTTTCTCCTTTCGTCTTTCCCTTTCTTTATTTAAACCCCCACATTTTCCATGTTTTTCACACATTTCACTTTCATTTTCCAAACTTTGTTTATTGGCTTTCTTTTTCAAGAAATTTCCGGCATTGACCAAGGTGTTTGGCGGCGTTGACCAACATTGAGCAGCGTTGACCAATCAAGAAGAATTTCCTCCGGTGTCATGGCAAACAATGTGAGTTTTTTAGACCACGAAACTGGTCAGGCGCCTAATTTAGGCGTCCCACCATATGGTCAGGCGTCTAACTTAGGCGTCCAACCATGTGGCAAGGCGCCTAAGTTAGGCGTCCAACTATATGGTGAGGCGCCTAATTTAGACGCCCAACCATATGGTGAGGCGCCTAATTTAGACGCCTGACCTTATGGTTAGACGCCTAAATTAGGCGCTTCACCAGTCCATATGGGTTGACAATTTTAGGCGCCTAACTTTGTTTTAGAGTTAAGTCAAAGCATGATGTAGAATTTACATATGCTTAAAATATTCGTTTAGAATATGTAAAACAATAATATCTTTACATGGTAGAATATTTGTAAAAATTTACTATGTTTTTGAGCTTAAATGTAGAATTTACATGAATATATGTAGATTTTTAGCATATTATAATACTTATACTTATATTTTCACATGTATCACATGTAGATGTCTTATATGTAGATTTTTAGCATATATTAGAGTAGTTATATTTAAATTTTTAACATAATAAATGTTCAATTACATTTAGATTTATACCTATAATATAGTTATATATAATTTTTAACATATTAGATGTAGAATTTACATAAAGTGATATATGTAGAATTTAATAATATTATAATAGTTATATTTTTATTTTTAACATGTTAGAGTAGTTATAATATAGTAGACATAAATTATTAAAATTATAATATTTTGCATATTATACTAGGTTATAAGTTCATCCTAAATTATAAAAAACATGAAATATGAAGCAGTATTTTTTTTGGCTATGAATTGCTTACAGGCGTCCTAATTAGGCGCCTGCACCATGGGTCAGGCGTCTAATCAAGGCGCCTGCACCAAAGGTGAAGCGTCTAATCGAGGCGCCTGCACCAATGGTGAGGCGTCTAATCGAGGCGCCTGCACCATAGGTTAGACGCCTCGTTTAGACACCTCACCTTTGGTGCAGGCGCCTTGATTAGACGGCTCACCTTTGGTACAGGCGCCTTGATGAGACGCCTCACCACTGGTGCAGACGCCTTTATTGGACGCCTCTGATATGGTCCAGGTGGCTTGATTGGACGCCTTACATCTGGTTCAGGCGCCTAATCACCACTGCTGACTTGTATTTAGATATGTAATTTAACTATGTGATTTAGATATATAATTTATTAAATAGTTTCTATTACTTCTATGGTATTTTATAGGTTCCATATTCGAGCAATGATGGGGACGGGGTTAATTATCACGGTAGATTTCAGATAACTGATGCATTCCCAACGGTAAATGATGCGGTTAACCATCTTAATGAAATTGCAATTTCCATAGGGTTTGAATTGGTTATTGAGACGTATAAGCAGAATCCGACTGGTCCACTGCGTTGCTATTTGAAATGTTTTAGGGGGGCGAGATACTCGGGAAATAAGGTAGATCCGAATATTATGGTGCGACCTAATACATCGACAAAGTTTTGTGGATGTAATTTTATGATTAGGTTGGTTTTGGGGGACAAATGGCATGTGTCTATTCCGAATAGTGATTATGGTTTCCACAACCACGCACATTCATAGTATATGCGGAGGGTCACAGACGGACTAGTGGGCTCAATGATGATGCTAGGCGGATGGTTCGACAGATGACTGATGCCGAGACCGCACCCAGAAACATTTAAGCTGCTGTAAATGAGGCATTCCCCCATCTTTACCAAACGATAAAGCATATATACAACGAGAGGTATTTTTACAAGATGGAAGGGCGTGAAGAACGGACTTCACCTGAAAATTTTCTGTACCTTACTCGTTCGAAAAACTATGTGTATTGGTCATTACGAGATGATGATGGAGTGATCACTCATGCATTCATGTCTCATCCTGGTGGTACGAACGCATTTCGTACCTATCCATGGGTAGTTGGCATCGATTCAACATATAAAACGAATCGCTATGGTATGCCTTGGATTGAGATGATAGGGGTGGCACCGACAAATATGAACTTCCTCATCGCCTATGCCATAGTGAGGGATGAGAGTGCATACAGTTACCAGTGGGTGTTGCAGTGTCTGCGTATTCTAATTGGCGATGATGTGAGCCCGAGTGTCATATTTACAGATCGAGAATTGGGTTTGATTAGACCTATTAGGGAAGTTTTTCCAGCTGCTACTCATCTTCTTTGTACATGGCATATTAACAAAGATGTGGAGGCACGAGTTAGTAGATTATGTGGGGGGCGGAATTTGGAGAGCGATTTCGGTTGGTCATTGGTGGAGTGTAGTAAATGCAAACACATAACATAATTATGAGGTTGCATTGGGAAATTTGAAGTCTGCTTGGGCATGGAAGCCCTCCGTTATTAATTATGTTGAGACAACGTGGTTGAATCCACATAAGACCAAGTTTGCTAAAGCATGGACCAACAACGTGCTTCATTTTGGGAACACAACCACATGTAGGGTGGAGAGTGCACATGCAGCTCTGAAAGCGTGGCTGCAAACTTCCACTTGTGCCTTGGATACGCTCTTCGCACGTGTTAATTTGTTCATAGATAGCCAGATGATCAAGATCAGGGATAGCTTAGAGAAATCTAGGTGCAGAATTGGAAGACAACATATGATAGATCCTTTTCGTCATTTGGTTGGTCATGTCTCCCATTACTGTCTCAATATGCTGAAAATGGAAAACACTAAACGCCTAACCATGGGTAGGGAAGTGTTTGATTATTGTGGTTGTGTGCTTGTGTCTTCTTTTGGTATCCCATGTGCATGTGCCATACAACTTGCTATTAACGAAAACGGGGGATTGTATCTTGATGATATTCATCTTTTCTTCAAGAGTTTGGTGATCGGAGATGGTGTAAATGCATCGGATTACGCTAGTAAATGTGATCAGGATGTTGAATATCTTCAGGGATTACTTGATGAACTTTCTGAGTGTGATCCTGCGATTAGGAGGGGTATAGCAGCCCTTATTCGTCGGCAGTTACACCCAGAGGACGAGGGAGTTGAAGAGCCTCATGTAGTTACTTCTACGAGAGGTAGGCCTCCTGGTTCAACATCTACTAGACGTGACCCGAGTGGTTTCGAACATGCCCAACGCGAATTCCGGGATAGATCAAGGTCTCGTAGTCGTACTCGTACAACTACGACGACCCGATCTACTAGAGATGGAGGTACACATATTTACTGCAATTAACTTCTTTAATGACTTATTTAATACGTTATTAATCAATCATATTTACTGTGTTAATTGTCTAACTCGTATTTATATAACAGATTCAAGTGCAGCAAATCCATCGACTCGTACTAGTGGAGATAGAGGTACACATATATGAACTGATTTGTTATGTTATTTATCAATTTGATATACAAAAATACTCGTAACTCTTATTTATGTAACAGATTCAAATGCGACAAGAACATTTGAACCGGAGAGATTTGAAAGAAGAGCAGATCCATTGCGGATTCAGGTGTGTTGCTGATGCTTTCAATGGTGGAGAAGATCGTTGGCCACACGCTCGTCAACACCTTTACAACGAAATTTCTATGAAAAAAATTTACGAGGATGTTTATGGAGGACGAGAGTACGTCGATAGAGCGAGAATTCGTATCATGCACACCAGAGGTCCTGCTCGTCGGGCACATTGGATGGAGTCTATTGCTGATTTGTATGCTGTTGCTACCTTGTACAATTCCGCTGTGATGTACTTTACAGTGGGGGAATCAGGTACTTTGTGGGGTTGCTGCACTATTCTACCATTGACTGCACCAGTCGAGGTCACACGACCATGTTATGAGTTTGTTATGGTACACCTTGGAGCACATAATCAACACTACATCCGCTTATTCATGGCTCCTAATTTCCCGATGCCTCCAATTGCGGTACAATGGTTTGATTTGAGAGATGAAACTGTAGTTGGATGGGAGACTTATTATGCTAGCCGGATTAATTTATGGAATGTTCATTATAGCAATTAAAGTCGATATTATTATTGTAATTGAATATTAGAGTTAGTTGTAATGTAATTGTTATTGTAATATATATTAGAGTTAGTTGTAAGTTCATATTATTGTAATTAACATTGTACATACCTATTATTAAATGAAAGGACAGTTCATTAAAATTAACATTGTACATACCTAATTTAAGCGCCTGTTCCACTGGTGGACCGACTAATCAAGGCGCCTGCACCATTAGAGGGGCGCCTAAATTAGGCGCCTCTACCATTTACCAGGCGCCCAAATCAGGCGCTTGCTCCATTGGATAGGCGCTTAAATTAGGCGCCTCTACCACATACCAGGCGCCCAAATAAGGCGCTTGCTCCATTGGTTATGCGCCTAAATTAGGCGCCCCACCAATGGTGCAAGCGCCTTAATTAGGCGCTCCAATAGTTGTGCAGGCGCCACCCTCAATTTTATGGATTTCAATCCTCTAAATACTCAAATATGTTTTCAATAAACTCGCATAAATACTCAAATAGGTAATGAATATTAGAGTTAGTTGTAAGTTCATATTATTGTAATTAACATTGTACATACATACTATTAAATGAAAGGACAGTTCATTATAACAAAAAATACTCAAATATGTTTTCAATAAACTCGCATAAATACTCAAATAGGTAATGAATATTAGAGTTAGTTGTAAGTTCATATTATTGTAATTAACATTGTACATACATACTATTAAATGAAAGGACAGTTCAATATAACAAAAAATACTCAAATATGTTTTCAATTAACTCGCAGAAAAACAATAAACACTCATATAAAATCGTTACACTATAGCCGAAAAATAATAAGTTCAAATAAAAATACAAATCTCATTAAATCGATAATTAGTTCAAATAAAAATACAAAATATGACTACGTTCTCCGACGTCGATCCACACCACGGGTAAGGTTCCATGCCTCATACCACCCAAACAGTCCATCAAATAATGCTCGAAAATCATCGGGCAGATCACTGGTGTCCCGTTCAATAAACGGGTCCATCATACCGAACATCGAAGCTAATACCTGCATATAGTAGTATATAACAAAGTTGGTATTGAAAATATAATTTTATCAACACTTAATTTTAATAAGTAATACATTAAAAGATACCTGATCTGGAACCAAACCCTCAACATAATTTGATCCGGCTCCACCATCTGGCAACTCAGTCGGGTTAATGATGAAACGATGGGAGTACGCATCATACCACTGCATGTAAGCATCTGTCGCCATCGAAGGAAGTGGGGCCTTATGCAGACCACCCAACATAAGCTGTGAAGCACGTGGAAATAAATCCCATGTCTGTCGCTGTGCTATAAATGAGAAGTCTACCCTGTACCTATCCCCAACAGAAGGCCTATAGCAAGACTCCGGCTCCAAAATATGATGGGGAACCTCCTGAATGAATCCAAGCTGGCGTAAAGTACGATCTGGCATATACGGCTCAACGATATCCAAGTATCGCAGCCACCCGTAGTACGTGCTACGAGGATAAGCAGATACCGGACATATACCATAAGGTAACCAATCAGGCTGCATGTCGTTCGTCTGTTCCAATGCCTGTCGAATACTCAGTAGTCGGTCAATCCCCCTGTTCTCATGCCGAACCTCCCAACTCAGTGCCAAAGCAGATCCTATAGGTCTCATCCTCCTAGTGCGGTTAGGCCGAAACATGGGAAAATACTCGTAAATCCATGCCTGCAATAGCGTGAGGCAACCACAAATCTGGGCTGAATCAGCACGACTAGCTATGCCAAGCTGCCTGTATAAATAGGCTAGTGTAGCCGCACCCCAAGAATACCGGCTCACATCATGTGGGCTACAAGACAAAAACGACAGTGGCCAAGGACGGACTCGGTTACCACTCTTATCAACGAATAGAGTGACACCAAGGAGGGTCAGCATATATCCTCGAAACCTCAACTGGTGGGTCGGACTCCGATCCGGAGCAGAACATCTCTCTATCAAAGAATCAATGAATACACCACCACCGGACCAATGCGCCTTCAAAAAGGCGCTTCTCTCCATCCCAAATAGCTCTGCACATGAACTCTTCACGTCATCCCATGAACCAAAGTCACCTGTAATCCATCCATCTGATGGGATATGGAGGATAGAACTGACATCGTGTAGCAAGATACTAATCTCTCCAAAAGGGAGGTGGAAAGAGTTCGTATCGGGCTGCCACCTCTCGACAAACGCACAGATCAACGGCTAATCCAAATGATCAAACATGATCTCAGGCAAGTGCCTCAATCCAGTAGCATCTACCATCCCCTGAACCTCGGGTGTCATGCTAGCGTACCATGCCTGAAGCTTACTGCACGTCTTCTCCCGGTTATGACACTTCAACATAGTCCTCTCATCCTCCCCAGCCCAAACGCGTGCCGCTATATGGCCTCCAAAACTAGGTATGGCACTACCGTCCAACGGCCCACCTGGCCTAGCGTCACGTACTAGCCATGAAGTGTCCTCCTCCGTCCCCTTCCTCTTGCCCGGCCTACTACTCCCGGATCCCGGAGCATTGCACGATGCTCCATCTGAAGAACGTGCAAAACGACCACGAGAGGTACGTGGTTTGCATCCCCGAGACGGACGACCTTCCTCCGCGTCCGTTGATGGATGCTCCGGCTGACTATCGTAATAAGCACCCGCCTCCTGATCGTTCCCCGCCATCGGGTTGCCTCTCCATGGTGAGTGAGGTCTCCACGGCTCAATGTCCATAATAGGAGTAGGCAATGCAACAGATAAAGGAAGAATCTCTGGTACTTCCTCCGTTTCCGCACCTGATGAAGACTGAGTGCTCCTGAAAAGCAACTCTCTAGCCTTCCTCGATGAGATTGTCACCCCTCTATCATGAGGATGACGATGACCCGAATCTGTAGGCAAAGACTTTGCTTTGCCTTTGTCTCGCCCACTCATCTTTGATTAAACGTATAAAATTTAATTAATACTGTCAAAATATGAATAATCAATTACATTCAATAATTAAAATTGTTCTCATATAAATATATTTCTACGCTTCATTAACTATATTTTCTATTATTTAATTCATTTTTCGCAATAATACATTTTCCAATTTTAATACACCATAATTAATATAATTTTGTAATTATTTTCTTTTAAAAAAATTAAAATTAATAGCAATTCGGGCCCCTAAATTAAACTCCCAACCAGTGGTACATGCGCCTAAATTAGGCGCCTGCGCCATTGGTGGGGCGCCTAAATTAGGCGCCTGTACCAATGGTGGGGCGCCTAAATAAGGCGCCTGCACCATTGGTGGGGCGCCTAAATAAGGCGCCTGTACCACTGATCAGGCGCCCAACAAAGGCGCTTCCTCCATTGGTTAGACGCCTAAATTAGGCGCCCCACCAAAGGTGCAAGCGCCTTAATTAGGCGCCTGTCCAGTGGTTCAGGCGCCTATTCAAGGCGCCAGTCTCAATTTTATAGATTTCATACATTTTCGATGATTTCAATCCTCTAAATACTCTAAACTACCAAGAAATTATCAAATACTGGAAGATTTTAATCAAACACCAAGAAATTTTAATCCTCTAAACTACCATACTTTCAATTTTAAAGGGTTTCAAACACATGCGATATATCAAATTCTACAAATACGATTTTTTTAAAAAAATTAAAATTTCAAATTAACTAACCTTAATGTCGCCGGAAATTCAAAGTTTTGTTGCCGGAGGATCTTGTCGCCGCCGCAACCTCGCCGGAAGTCTGCTCGCCTAGCCGGAACTTTGCTCGCCTAGCCGGAAATTTGCTCGCCGCCCCGCAATAGTCCTCGCCGGATTTCTCTTCTCGCTGGAAAAACTCGCCGGAGATACTGCCCGGATGTTTTCTTCTTGCAATGTTTGTGTGTTGATGAGAGAGATGGAGTAAGAGAGTGGAGAGAGAGTGAGAAGTGAGGGAGGGTCAAGAGAGTGAGAAGGTGATGAGAGTGGGAGAGTGGGAGTATAAAAATACTCAAATACATACATTTTTTTTTATATAGGGCGTAAATATGAAAATTTAGGGCGGTGTTTAGCAAATGAGTTTTAAAGAACAACAAAAACACAAGACTTTAACTAATAGAATTAAGACTTGAGAGAGGAAATCAAACCTCATATGCTGATCTCGAAGAGATCTCAGTTTAAGTCTTAAAAGCGCTACAAGGAATAAAAAGGAAGGTGTAGAATAGATTCACATTGTAGAAGCTAATAACACGGTGAGGCGGTGCTAGCCTACTAGCAGGCCGTCTTGGAGATTTACGAGGTCCTGTTTTAAAATGAAAATTGAATCCTTAATTTTTCATTAGTGAGAGAAAAATAATACTTCCTACATTTCAATTTGGTTCTGACACTTTCTATTTTAAGAAGTTTTAAATTAGTTGTTACACTTTCATTTTGGGTAATGATTTCTCTCTGTATTTCTATTATATAAGCCAAGGGCTGAGCTATGGTGTCCTCCTGTAAAATTATTTTTCTACCCTTCACTTATAAAAAAAAAAAAGCTAATTATAAAATATTCAATTCCTTCTTGATCTATATTTATGTGTATTAACTAATAAGGAAACTTAAGATTGTCTAACTTATAACAAGATGTATTTAGGGATGGCAGTAGGGAGGGTCAAGTAGGAGACCCGCCCCATCCCCGCCCAATTGGGACGGGAATGGGTTTAGGTTTGGCGGGGATGGGGCGGGGATGGGGATTAAAATTGTACCCGCAATGGGTGGTGGAGCGGGTGTGGATTTTATGTTATACCCGCCCCATCCCCGCCCGCCCCATCCCCGCCCGCCCCACCCCCGCCCCGCATATTTATTATTAAAATTCTATTTATATACATATATTACTAACGTATTTGAAGACACTTTTGAAATGTAATAAAATATTTGCCTTTGTTAATGTATTTTAACTTTTCTTTTACTATATTATATTGTGATTTTGTGAAGTAGACAACTATAATGGGCTTATGGAAGATTTTTTGGTAGATTTTTTGCGGGGATGAAGTGGGTATGACGCGGGTACGACGCGGGTGCAGGGGTGGGTCTAGAATTTCCCCCCGCAATGGGTGGTGGGGCGGGGATGGGGATGGAATCTTTCCCCGCAATGGGTGGTGGGGCGGGGATGGGGATGAGAATTTAATGCGGGTGCGGGTGTGGGGGTACCATCCTCCGCACCCGCCCCGCCCAATTGCCATCCCTAGATGTATTGTACACGTAAAATGTTTCCCACCCCTCAAAAAAAAAAATGTTTCCCAAAAAAATATGCTTAAAAGGAGATATTTTTGATTGAAAATTAAACTAATTTAACTATAGCAATTTCAAACAACTAAATTTCTAACTAAACTTCCAATTGTAATCACAATTTCAAAGAACATACATTAACATAAACATAACAAACAAAAGGGGACAATCTCATCTTTTTACTTTTTGTCTTTTATAATTATCTTATTTATTTAAAGGCTCATAATGGTCGTTTGTGTTAGTTGAGATAATCCATCTCATCATTATTTAAAAATATGTTCGTAATTCAGAAATATCTAAGAAATAGGCTTATACCATCCAATTTCTCAATGTAATGTTACGCAATGAATTACACATATACTGAAGATATTAGCATATATCATCCAATAATATCAACTTATAGTACATTATGGTATACATTCATTTATCACATCGAAAAAAGTTGTGGATGATCAAATGAAACTACAATAAAATAGTATAAGTGCATTTAGCGCTTTTAATGTCAACATTAATGTTAATATGTTTCCGCACGTATTGCGTTCATATGAGACTAGTTTCTCCTATCACATGGGACTTTTTTGTTTTCTTTCTCTATCTCTCTCCTCTCTAAAAATTGCTTAGGGGTCCGTGATTTCGAAAGTGTCACAACTAAATTGAAACGGAGGAAGTACTACAATTTTCCATAGAGTAGAGAAAATTAATACTAATTGATGGATTGGTTTCATTTTGATAATTATAAAAAGTGATTGACAATATTTGATGGAAAAGTTACAAATTTCAAGATATGAAAGGTTGAATTTTTCGGTGAAGAGATTGAGGAAAATGATAGCTGATAATGTGATAGGGTGGATTATGGAGTCCGAAGAATGGCGATAGGGAGCGTTTGTCATTTACGGTTCACAAGGTACCCTTTCAAGTAAAACCAAAATTTTTAAACTAGGGGCCTTGTGCAAAGAGGCTTTTTGTACACCCATAGCTATGGTCCTGCCTGCTATGAGTATTGTATAATATTTGTATTCACTTATTTCAAATGATGTCAAGAAAGATATGAACTTGTATTGTCCATTTAGCGTGATATGTGTTATGTGGTGATTGAATAGATACTCCTTTTTTTATTTGCAATGTTTTGATTTTCTTTTACCAATATATACCTTTGAGTCTTTCAACATTAATATACTAGGTTTTTAAGCACGACGATGCATGCGACGACAATTTTTTCATTGTTATATTTTGTAATATAGAGGAGCTAGTTTTACATGCACACTATACTTGCATGCAACGATAACTTATTATAATAGTTTAATTTGACAATTTTTTCAATAAAGACTACGTTTTTTCTCTACTTATTAGAAGTTATTTTCAACAAAAATAAGTCCAAATAGGTTATTGATCTGATCTTAATTTCCTCTATGTATAATGTTGTGGAAGTATATTGTTGATTTTTTTTTTGTTTTGGCAAATTTTCCTTTTGATATTCTTAAATGGATATGTTATCTTAGTTTTTCTTGTAAAATTTTTTAGTCTTTCCTTTTTTCAACCTAAACTTTTAAGTTATTCTAATTGAGTTTTTAAAAATTACAAATATTTTGATTGATTGAATATTCATTATTATTTAAAAAATTTAATAGAATTGATGTAATTAAAAAGTAAGGGTAATATATCCAATTAATAGGAGGACACCAAGCCTCTCCCCTTCACTTATATAATAGAGATCTAATAATCTATTTGTGAAATTACAAAAATTTGATAGCTTGTATATATATATATATATATATATATATATATATATATTATATTATAATATATATAATATATAATATATATATATATATATATATATATATATAATATATATATATATATATATATAAATGAAACCAACAACATATTGCATGGTAATATTTGTACTTCCTTCGTCCCATAATAGTATATGAAACTCTGAACACTTTCTTTTTTTTATTTGTCACACATTAATATGAACATTTTTATTTTTAGCATGGTCACGCTTTTATTATATTAGTTTTTAACACCACTTTGTAAAGTAACTAGTTTTTAGGTCCGGGCTATGTCCCTAGTACTTATATATTTTTCATCTATTAATAATTTAAATTTAAAATAATTACATCATATATTACTTGGTGTAGCGGTAAATGTATCTTAATACTTCTTAATAGGTATGGGGTCAATTCAAGATGTCATTATATTTTTTCCAAAAAATATGATAACCAAACTATTGTTGGTTCACTGCACAAGCGATAAAATTATAATGTAAGAGGAAAGGTTCCACATGGCACATAAAAACACACCTGAAATAAATTATATACGCACTCAAGGAATTTATGCTATGAATTATGATTAACAATTTCACCGACCTCTTTATGGGAGTTGCCCTCTGACCTTTGAACTCCATCTCCTGATTCGTATTTTCGAACAACAACAATAAGATTTGATTAGCATCAAGACTAATTTGTAAAACTACCACATTAATTATGAAGTAGAGGAGTCTCACAATTCATGGTAAATTTCGAAAGGGGAGATGGAGCAAGGGGATGACTGAAAAAAGAAATCGAATAAGAAAAATAAACTTTATGGTTGGAATTAAGTAGGAATTTATTGCCACATTACTAATTACAACACATATCCTAAAATTTGTGGAAATGTAAATCACTAAAGGATGTTACATGAGATGGTGAGTCTTTGAAAATCCTTACCCGAGGTCAGGGGTCCGAGCCCAAAGTTTAGCACATATATATTTTTATATAATGATCACCTGACTTATTGTTGATTAGTAGACACGTGGCAAATTCTAGTGACAGAAGGAGGGTGCCACGTGACGCATAGACGCTGTTATGCACAATTTTTAATATATTTGTACATATTAGTACACAACTCCTCTACTTTATCTCTTCCCATAAAAATACTCTAATTTTATTTGTCCTTCAATTAAAAAAATACCCCCACTAACTCCTCTCTTTCACTCCTTATGGCAACTAGTTTCAGTGTAAGCAGGATTGTAAGTAATGCATCGTTAAAAAGAATAATGGAAAATAAACGTTTGAGGAGTGTATCTCTATTCTATATGTGAAGAGGGATAGGATACCAAAATATTAAAATTCCTAATTTACCCTCAATAAACTAACTCCTTAATATAACAAATAAAAGAAACTCCAAAACCCACCATTTAATTTTAAAAATATAACCACCAATAAAATCACCAATTAAAGGGGGAAAGGTAATTATAATTAAATACGGCAGAATTAATCAATTAATTCCTAATTTACCCTATATAATCTATCTCCTTAATATAACAAATAAAAAAACTACAAAAACCACCATTTAATATAAAAAACTAGTTATTAGGCCCGGGCTATGCCCCGGGTAAGAAAATTTTTTATTTATTAATATTGTACTTTGATATGATAACAATAAATAAAACTTGGTCTAGCTAGTGGTTAAAACTTTAGTACATGAACTTGAGGTCATGGGATCAAAACCTATACTATGCAATTTCTAATTTTTTTATTGTACATGGATTACATGAACTAAAACTCCCTAGGGAGAGCGCCACTTGGCACCATTCCTCGTTTACGCACGCCTTTTAATATATTAGTATAGATATAACCACCAATAAAATCACCAATTAAGGGGAGAAACGTAACTATAAGTAAATACGACAGAATTAATTGAATTCTAATCCTTAGGAAAACTTTGTAAATACTTTATGTATAAATCTTCGCAATTAATTTAGTTTTGATAACAATTTTGCACGCATATCGTACATATAAGACTAGTTTTGATTAATTGTAAGTAATGTTATCGTTAAAAAGACAAACATCTTAGTACAAGTCTAATTACTTATCCCTCAAGATTGGTAATAATAATAGTAGTAGTTAATTTGCTCGTGTTCATTCTCATTTACTGGGAGGATATGGTTATAATATTGTACCTTGATGAAGTAAACTTTTAGTTTAAAGTTTAAACCAACGCATACTATACATTGTCTATAAAATTATGTTTTTCTTATAAAATACAAAGAGGAAATTAGGAAATCCTTTTCTCAAGATATTTTCTAATACATCAAAATTTAGAAGATGGAAAAGACTCTTATTAGTTGTAGAGTTCATAACCATTGCTGAATTGGGTAGAGTGTGTATGCCCTAATTTTGATAGATGATCATCAACTTAATTTGCTTCTCGGAATATGTGTGTGAACTTGATCGTCCAAAATTCTTTATTGATTTGGAGAATATCCTCTATGGGGGAAAATTATGTTACTCTTGGCCTTTAACATTACATATATATATTGTGGATGTTATATTGCTAGTTAATGTACGTAGTTGGTAAAGTCTTAATTGGTAATATTCAACGCATCAAATTGAATCATGTTTCATGGACGAAAACGGGACTGGAAGGTGCTCTAGGCCTCTAGTAGGTGCACAGTGTTCAGATGGGATATAGTGGAGTAGGGAAGGATGAGCTAATAAAGGAGCAAAGAAGGAAGGCTGGATGAGATTACCTTTTTAACAAGTTACCAGCAGACTGCTTTGTAATATCTCTATTATATAAGCCAAGGGAGGAGGTATGACGTCCTCTTTTGAAGTGACTAAAATACCCTTAATGATCTAATTAATGGAATGAAAAAAATTACAAAAGCAAATCATTTAAAAAATTCTCATTCCAACTTGCCATTTAAAACAAGTTTAAAATGATATATGCATCAAATGCTTCAATCAAAAATTAAATGGACAAAATATTTATACATTATAAAAAAAGATGGCATATATAACGTGCACATGAAAAGTCTGAATATTCACTACCTTTGATACTCTTTAATTCAGTTAAACCAACTCATTATTTTTGTTCTTTCTGTTCAATATTCATTCACAAAAAATAATGTTAACAATGACTCACAACCTTTTTATTTTTTTACATTAGCGAATTAATATATCTAAATTCATCTAACTGTTGAATTTTTCACATTTAAGTTTAATCATAAATAAAGTACGAATGGAGTATCTAATAGAATAACAAATTTTGAAATTAACGCACGCATCGCGTGCATATGAAGGCTAGTAAACTAATATGGGAAGACTACATATAAAACATAAACATACTTGGGATTATTTAAAGCATAATGCTTAGGATTATATAAAAATAAAACATACTTGAGACTAATATGGGAGGATACTCCAAATTTAGGATTACTTAATATTGTCAATTCTTCTATTAAGAATTTAGTTAACCTTACTTAATAGTGTCAATTCAGTCGGGTCATCTCAGGTTTCAGGTCATGCTCGGTCAGGTCGTGTCAGATCATTAAATCAAACAGGTCAAGTGCAGGTCGGAAACGGTCATAATTCGGTCAGGTCTGTCTCGGTTTATTTCTTATTTCGGGTTCGGTCGGGTTCGGCGCGGTCAATTTTGGGACAGGTCATCTTTCGTGATTATGTGGTGTCGGGTTGGGTTTATAGCAGGTTTGTAGCAGGTGCTTTCAGGTTCAGGTCATGCATGGGTCGGATACTTATTAGGTGAGGATTATAGCGGTTTGGGTCAGGTTCGAGTCGGGTTCAGGTTGGTAGTTATCGGGTTATAGCATACTTGGTCTCAGGTCACTTTCGGGTCGTTTCGAGTACGGAACAGGTCATGAATTTTGTGTGGCGTTGCTTCAAATTTGTATCATTATTTAAGATTTCATTGAAAATCAATGCTTGAATAGTTCATCTAGTTATATGCCTTTTTATAGTAGTGTTAGTTTATGATTTATGTTACTATGTCGTGAAATCAATGACAAGTCGAGTTATCAAGAATCAACAAGTCGGGTAAAATCGGGTAACATGTAGAACCAATTCAAGTAAAATAATGTATCGGGTCACAACAGGTCTAGTAAAATCAGGTAACGAGTCGCAACAGGTCGGATTAATGACAAGTTACGTCGAGTTATAATCAGTTTCAGGTCCTAATCGGGTTAGGTGTCGAATCGGGATCATATCGTTCTCAGGTCGGGTCATTTCAGTTATCGGTCTTTTTTGGGCGGGTATCGGTTCAGGTTCAGGTCATAGAGTATCAGGTCAAGAGCAGGTATCCGTTATTATCAGGTCGGGTACAGGTCAGGTTTTAGGTGACCTGTTTTGCCAAAATTTCAGGTGCAAGTCAGTTACAGGTCATTACAGGTTCAGGTCGGGTTATCAGATCAGGTCATTTTTTGACAGCTCTACCATGATGGGATATAGTGGAGTAGGGAAGGATGAGCTAGTAAAGGAGCAAAGAAGGAAGGCTGGATGAGATTACCTTTTTAACAAGTTACCAGCAGACTGCTTTGTAATATAAACTAATATGGGAAGAGTACATATAAAACATAAACATACTTGGGATTATTTAAAGCATAATGCTTAGGATTATATAAAAATAAAACATACTTGAGACTAATATGGGAAGATACTCCAAATTTAGGATTACTTAATATTGTCAATTCTTCTATTAAGAATTTAGTTAACCTTAGTTAAATTTGTACTGGTATAAAGAAATGACATAATGTATTGCATTGATGATATAAAATTCCTTGTATTTAATTAGAAAAAGAGGGTAAGCTAACTAGGAAGTAACGTAGTCATATGATAAAGTTAATCATTTCCTTATCGTGGAATGCCTATCTTTGGAAGCAAATACTTATAATTTTTTTCTCCTAATTGTAGATTTAATTAGAAGAATTTTGACAATTAAGAGAGATTGGACAAGATTTGAGGAGGAGTAATTGAATAATCATGGATTTATAAGGTGGGATTAAGGAAAATCAATAGGTGAGACCACGTTGGATGGAAAAACAGACGAAAACATTAAGTGGTGATCAAAATAAAAAAGTTAGTAAAGTAAAGGTGATAAAATGAAATAAAAAATATAAGGTGATTACTTTTAAATTAGGTAAAACATAAAGTGCTTATTATTAAAAAAATCTTCAAAAGAACAGAGAAAATACTTAATTTGGAGACTTGGAAGCAAATACTAATAATTTTTTTTCTCTATTTCCCCATATAGTATTGCATCTTGCTAATGGTGCCCAAAATGTTTCTTTGCACTCTTCTCCTTCCCGCTTATATCAATACTCCTTTAAAGCCAATGTGAAAACCTACAGGCTCCACTACTCTATCTCACTGCCAATGTTAGCAGTTTGCAGTTACAATTACAAGTTCCTTCCATTAATAGCCTTGTAGACTAAACTTTTATGTTGAAATATGTTTAAGTAGTATTTTCTTGAGTTATAATTTTATTACTTCATTTTGTTGAAATAATCGAGTTTAGTGCTAATATCATGTTATATGTAAAAAAAATTATATATTGAGAAAAAAATTTTAAGGACCTATTTCAGCCTATTTTGGATCCTGGACCTTTTGGACCTAACGGGTCTGGGTAAGGATTTAAATTTTTAGACCCAATGGATTTGGGGCGGGTCTGGATCCACCTCAAAAAAATTGGGTCTCGGTCTGAATCTTGTTAGATTCGCTCCAAACCTGATCCATTGCCATCCCTTCACATAAGTTCCTCTCGATATTTGAAAACATAACTCAATAAGTAGTATACTGGCATTATTTCACTTAGTGGTAAAGAATTAATTTTAGAAATATCAAGGGGTCGTACGTATTGTATTGATCCATTATTTCACTTAGTGGTTTGCATATACTGACATTTAGAATGAGTATTACCCATTTCAATAACTCGATAAGTAGTATCTCCCTTGACATACAATTCAAATATTGAATCTCTATTTTACTTCTAAATCCAGACTTTCTCTTCCTTCACAAATGAAAATGGTTGGGTTGTTAATAACTTTAATCGCTACTTTTCTTCTGATTATATATGTTCCACTCTAACAATGCAATTAATATGAGACAGAAAGTAAAATTGTCAATAACAACGCGTCTAAACAACCATGCAGAATTTTTCAAAACAAACTGGACCACTGTAGGGGCATGTGTAACAGCAGCGGCTCAAAGATTCTTTATAACAGGTCATTTTTTGAAGGAATGGAATCGCACGCTACTTATTCTCATAGCAAAAGTCAACCCCCCCATTGAGGTAAATCAGTTACGTCCAATCAGCCTTTGCAATGTTCTTTACAAATGCATGGCAAAATGTATGGTAAATCGAATGAAGCAGCTGCTGTCGAAATTAATAGATGATTTCCAATCCGCTTTATTTTATTCCGGGTCGTCTCATGGACGATAACATCCTGGTAGCACATGAAATTACTCATTGCATAAACAAGCAGCGCCGGGGATCCGAACATATGGCAGCACTTAAACTTGATATGAACAAAGCTTATGATCGGGTAAGCTGAGTTTTCTTACTAAAAGTTCTACGAGCCTACAGATTCCCAGGTCATTGGTTGTAGATGATCCACGAATGTATTTCAACTGTGACATATAGGATTTTCATTAATGGGGCAGTTACAGATCCTTTCTCTCCGACTTGTGGATTACGTCAAGGGGATCCCCTCTCGCCTTACCTATTTTTGTTCTGTATGGATATCTTATCTCGCATGACAACATTGGCTACTAACATTCATCAGTTTCAAGGTATACGAATTGGGAAGCGAGGGCCGAGAATTTCCCACCTGTTTTTTTGCTGATGGTTCGATGTTTTCTTCAAAGCGTCACAAGCTTCTTGTAGTGCAGTGAACTTGGTAATTCGTAGATTCTGCAATATCTCGGTCCAACTGCTGAATTTACAAAAATCTTTTGTCAAATTTAGCCCCAATATTCTGGAAGATATGCAACAGCAATATAAATCGATTTTGGGTGTGGATGCGCGGTTATCGTTAGGTACCTATCTTGGCATCCCAATAGATTTGCAGGGTTCTAAGGTGGAACATTTTACTCCTCTGTTAGATACGATTACGAAGAGGATTACTCAATGGAATCATTCTAGTATCTCCCAATCGGCAAAGGTGATTAAATAAATTTTGTTCTCGTAGGAGCTCTCATGCACCATCTGGCAGTGTTTAGAATTCCAGCCACTATTGTTAATAAGTTAGAAAGCATACTGGCAGTTTTTTTCTGGAAGGATAATCATGGAAAAGGAATACATTGGAAGAAGCGCGAGACTATTCAACAGCCCCGGGCTCAAGGGGGCTTGGGAATTCGAAACATTGGGGTGCTAAATCAGGCTTTGCTTATGAAAAAGGCATGGCATGTTAAGCAACATCCGCAGCTGCTCCTTTCAAAAATATACCAACGAAGCAACATGCCGGTTTCTTCTTCGATTCGTCATACTCGGCATTCTTCTTGGGGGCGTAACGAAATTTTTAAGGCCACTGAGATGCTAGGCCTTCACTCTTGCTGGAAGATAGGGAATGGTAGCACTATTGGGGTCTTTTCTCATCGATGGATACATGGTTTCAAACCTATCTTCAAAGACAACACTCCACTTTCGGAAGCTCGTAATTTAAAAGTCAGCGATTTAATTATGGATAATCAACAAGGATGGGATCTTCGAAAACTTTATAGGTTTTTCGATCCATCTTCTACTCGTCGTATAATGGGTATTGAATTACCTTTTTCTCCGGACCACAGAGACGAGCAATTCTGGCCTTATAGTAAATCCGGAGATTACACTACCAAGTTGGGGTATGCAATTTTAATCCAACAGAAAAATGAAATATGTAGCATGACATCTTCATTCGAAACGAAATTCGTTTGTATCCTATGGGGATTGAGCATCATGCCAAAATGGAAACTCTTCCTATGGAAATTGTGGCACAATGGTCTCGCTACCAAGAGTAATTTTCAAACGAGGGGTCGGTACCTCTAGCGAATGCCCCATCTGTTTGGATGATAATGAAGACACACAACATTTGTTCCGATGGTGTCCGCTGACTCTTGAAGCTTGGGCACATCGCCAAATGAGTATGGTTTAATTCGTCGTCCCCTAATGCCCTCTCGTTTAGAGAATGGCTTAACTGTTGGATAATTTATTTTCACAAAGAAGATGGTTATCAATGCAAGGTTCGCGCGTTCCAAAATTTGTGAGTACTCTCTGGACCATTTGGCGCTCAAGAAATGATCAGCAACTGTTTCGACAGCAAAGACCAACTCCACAATCGATCCGCCTAAGCCTTCAAGATAATGATAACCAGCATGCCACTTTTATCAATCCTAGGTTTGATCCATCCAGGAATCCTAGGGGCCCAAATTTTCCGCCTGGGTTTCATGATGCACATATAGGCCGAGCTCAAATGGGTGAGTCCCCTCTTTTAATACAAATTGATGCTTCATGGGATAAACTTCGAACCTCATGTGGTATAGCCTGGGTCACCGATTCCACCACATACACTATCAACAGGAAACAAGGATGGTTTTGCTACGCCTCTTCGACACTATTGGTGGAGTGTATAGCCTGCCTAAAAGCAATCACCTGGGCTCGTAACTCAGGCTATATGCACATTACGGTCATAACAGCAACCTCATTCAACTGCTGAGCCCAGGAAAGTATATGGATATAACCGTTAAATGGACCGTTGAGCAAATCCGAAATATAGCGTCATCGCTAGCTACTTGCTAGAATATTCAGGTCCCCGGTACTCAGGTAATGCAGGCGCATCTTTTAGTACAATGATGCCGGAAAAATCAGGTGGGCGTTGGATAAGGGATAGTAGAGATCTATATTTTACTTTTCTTGTTTTAAGCTCCTGTTTTTACTCTTAATGTACTTTCCTTCGATCTAAAAAAAAAAACCCACCATGCTAGTATCAGTACATCAATATATGAAACTAATCACAATAGATAATCAATTAATCAATATATAAGTAAATTAATACTCCCTCCGTCCCATAATATAAGTCTTGATTCTGTTTTTACACGGGAATTAAAGTAAATTAGAATCTTGTTGCATTTAAATAAAAAGATTCATTTTTATTAGGAAACACTTACATTGTTTTTTTCTTTTTAACAAAAAATAAAAATTAACATTAATATTGCATAGTTTAATGTGTAGAGGAGTTTAATGGGTTATGAGATTCTATTTTATCATTAATAATGGTGCATTGGAAGCTGAAATTATGAGGACTTTTTGGGAGTTAAATTATTTTCATGAGGGTACTTTGGGTATAATTATTGATTGAAAATAAAAACAAGACTTATATTTTGGGACACTTTAAAAGGAAAGGGGACTTATATTATGGGACGGAGGGAGTATATATTAACACTCAAATCCAAGTTATACGCTTTACACGTATGAATAATATTTTGCACAAACATTCCAAAAGCTTAAATGTTTTTTCTCACATGACTGTTTATATAACGTTGTCGCTAACGGGTCCATTTGCTTTTTAACTGAATAAGAACTAGGGTTGAACTTTGCAACATCATTGCTTGCTAGTTTGAAAATTACTATATATATATATATGGGCACATGATGATGCATAACAACTGCTCTAATTTATGATGATAATAGACAAATATAACTGATGGTCAAGCTTGTGAATTTAACTTCATTGGCTTTTAATTTGATCTTGATGACGATGATAATTCATAAATATAATGGATAATGCAGGGGTATATTCTATAGTTTCTAATATACTCATATTGCTTCTAAATTTATTTTTTTTGTTTTACTCACTTTAATTTTCTAATAAGGCATGCTCACTTTGAATCTCCTATTTATCACATTTGGAGACCTATTTCTAATGAAAAAAATTGGTTGAGACCACTTTTTCTAACATCTTCATCAAATTTTTATATACTTGTCATAATATCAAGTCATGTGACTCATTTATCTCTAATCACTTAATTACTAAAAAAAATGAATTATATAAGTATCTCTCACTATCAATCCATGTGCAAAAAATTTCCCCTTTTTCCTTTCTTTCCTTAATGTTTTTGCTTGTTACCAAGTGAACAAGCAAAAAAGTACATAGAGTGTAACTCACAATATTATAATTGATAGCAAAAGGTAAGAGATAAAATTCAAGACAAATAAAATACTAAAAAAAAAGGGTGCACCATCAAGACCCTTAGGGTTGAAGGGTCAAACATTGTTGTTGAAATCCCTATTCGGATCTTACGATCCTACGATTCGGAAGAACCTTTTCGATTCCGATCCTACGTAGAATCTTAATTTAATATGATCCTTCGATCTTACCCAACTACCAAAATTCACGTGGTAGGATCATAACACGATTTTACGATCATATGATCCGATTTTTATCATAAAAATTTCACAAAATAATCCCAAATAGTATATTTCTCCTATTAGCTTTTTGTCGCATGCATGTTACTTTAATCTTAGAGTATTTAGCTACTATCACAATTCGAAAACAAATAACATCATTATTAATGTGTGTAAAGTTCTAACACGAGTCTTTTGACTACAATTATAATATAACATAATTATCACTAATTTACCCTATATTACGATTGGATCCTACCGATTCGATCCTACAACCCTTACGATCCAAAGTGCGATCTTGATCCTGATAACATCGGGGTCAAATATATGCTCCTAGAACGGAATCCTATTAAGTTTAGTGTAGGGTTCACAAACTGATCGATGATAGTTGGCAATAGACTAAATAAAAAACTATCTTCGAAAGAAGTATTATAATAATATACTCTAATTAATATATTAATTATTCCAAAAATAAGGTACATCAAAAACACAATATTTTCTAACAAATTAAATATGACGGTCGACCTCAATTTATTTATAAGAAAAAACAAAACAATTTTTTTATGAAATCATAAATATTGGGGTATTAGTATGGGGCTTTGGCCCTCTTTTGCATAAAAAAAAAAAAAAAAACAATATTGGGGTATTACACTAACTTATAGGACAATATAATAAACAGCTAATAAATAGTCAAAATTGGAATGTCATTACAATAGTTACACTACTAGGCCACTGATACTAAAGACACCATTAGGCTCATCACATAAGTATGGGCTCAAACTGGATGATAATGACATGCGCCACAATTGTAATTAATGATGGTAAATTTGGAGACTTTGAAGCAAATACTAACAATTCTTTTTTCTCTATTTCCCCGGTATAGTATTCCATCTTGTTAATGGTGGCCAATAAGCTAAGACTTTGTTTGCAACTCTTCTCCTTTAATTTGTTTCCACTTATAAAGCCACTGTAAACCTATACTACTCTATCTTCTGAGATCTGCCATTGTTAGCAGTTTGCAGTTACAAGTTCCTTTCATTACTTATTACACTCAAGCTAAACACATACTTGATGTTTAAATAAAATCAAGGGCGTGTTATGGTAGAGTGTGAGTAATATAAATACAACTTATGGTACATTGTGCTTCATATCTTCTTACATCAGAAGTACTAATCTCCTCATAGAAATTAGAAATAGAATGGCAAGTTTATTAACAACAATATGTGCTAGTGCTACTTTTCTTCTGATTATGTTATTGAGCTCAGTTCTACAATGTAATTCACAACCACCTCCTCCTCCACCACACCTCCTCACTTATGCGAAGATAAGTTTTCAGTGGCCAATGGCTCTCTGTGCCATCCATACATGCATCAAGGGTCCACCAGGGGCGTTTCGTCTCCACGGTGCTTGGCCGACATATGCCAATGGTAGGGGTATGCAGAAATGCACCAACCAACCTTTCAGCTGGTCCGCTATAAAGGTAACTTCTCTACTACAGTACAAACATTTTCTAACTAATAGTAATTATCAATTTTGGATGTTTGATAAATATATAATTGTTATTGTAGGATATGAGAGCAGATTTGGACTATTACTGGCCAAGCTATTTAGATGACAACAGAAGGTTTTGGCAACATGAATGGGAGTGGCATGGTACTTGTTCTGGATTATCTGTTAGGGAGTATTTCGAGAGATCTTTGACTCTCTTTAGACAGGCATACCGGCCAATGTTCAATGCTATAGCACGAGGTGGTAACATCAAATTTACTTCTTTTCCCTTTTGTTTTGGTACTACTACTGATTTTCTTATTTAACCTACTTTTTATTATTATTATTATTATTATTATTATTGATGATAAAATGTTTTTTTTTGTGTGTAGTGGCTAGCCCTTCCAATAACAAAAATATGACGCTAAGTACAGTACCTACGCTTGCAACCTACTATAACGCAGTACTCGCCGAATTCAAGATAAAACCCTTAGTACACTGTCAGATGTTTAATGGCATAAGTTACTTCTTAGAGATGAGGCTTTGCGCCACCGCAGATCTCAAGAAATTGGTGAATTGCCCTGATAAGATAAATGCGAGTGGCAACTGTGGTCTTACCGCCGGAACCAAAGCACTATTTTACATACAGTAGGATTATAGTGGCTGGTTTGTTATATGACTTGATCTGTTTCAAAACTTATCGACCTATTATCTGAGTAACAACTATTAGATATAATTATGAACTTATGTACTGTTTGCTTATGTGGTATGAAGAGTCACAGATGGAAGCTTATGTTGTTGTGTAAGCTAGTAAGATCATATTATTCCAATTTCCAATATAATCTAATAGGTTTGTGACTTTAATATATAATTAGCTCTTTTCTTCCTGTTATTATTCATAGCAAATAATTCAAGTGTTTGACATAATTAGTAACCACGCGATAACAACGTTAATGTAATGTACTATAGTTGTTTCATAATTCATTTCATATCCTATATATTCTGTAAAATATCTGATGATCCTAGTCTTATACAACTCATTTATTGAATAAATTAATAAAAGCAACAGAAATTAAACTATCAGTATGTAGTGCATGCCATGGTCCTCCAAGGTTAGAAAGTAAGGTCACTTAGAATAAGCTTAATTAGCCTAATTAAGCATACATGTTTTCTTGTAAACAATTTTATATGTCTTACAATTTGCCGTGTAGCCAACAGGCCAATAACAGGAACAAAAGATAAAGCAAGTATAAAGTATACAAGTATGTATATGGATGCATGTGGTTATTCTATGTTCAATCTAAAGACTATGCATGTGGATTGGAGTATATAAGTTATAAGCTATAAGTATTGTTTTCTTAAACAATATACTTATATTGTGAAATAACAATTAGGCTTAAAGCTTGCTCTTCTCATTAAGATTTGCACAATATATATATGATACAAACGAAACCTAATAAGGAAAGGAAATATACACTCCGATCCATATAACAATATATAAGACTATACAAGATCTCTTAAAACCCTCCCTCAAGTTGGAGCATGAGATGGCTCAAGAATGTCCAACTTGGATAACAAAAATTCAAACCGAGACTTGCCGAGAGCTTTAGTGAAAATATCTGCAAGTTGAGTAGAAGTAGGCACATAAGAAGGCTCAATAATGAGCCGGTCAGTGATAGCATCCCGGAAAAATTGACAAGCTACCTCAATATGCTTAGTGCGCTCAATGAAAACAAGATTCTTAGCAAAAATGCAGAGCAGAAACTGACTATCACAAAATAAAAGAATGGATTTGGGATGATGAACACGCAAACCCAAGAGAAGACCTTTTAACCACTTTAGCTCACAAGTAATTGTAGCCATAGAGCGATACTTGACCTCGGTAGATGAGTGCCAAACAATATGTTGTTTCTTAGTCTTTCACGAAATGGGAGAGTGCCCTAAGAAACAATCCAACCAGACAAGAAACGTCGGGTGGTAAGACACGCAACCCAATCAGAACGAACCACACCAATTTTTGAAGTGATAACTCATTGTCTGAACGCAATAAGATACCCTGACCTGGGGGTACCTTTCAAATATCAAACAACATGTAAAGCAACCTTCCAATGAGCTTGCTGAGGCTCCTGCATAAACCGAGATAAGATGTGAACAACATAAGCTAAGTCAGGCCGAGTGACGGCCATATATATGAGGCGACCTACAAGCTAAGGCGTCGATAGGCTGCGACATTATCTAATAAAGGACCATCACCAAGAGCTAGATAATGGTTGTGCTCGATAGGGAATGCAGCAAGCTTGGCATCCAACAAACAACTTTATAAATGATGTCAAGAGTGTATTTGCGTTGGCACAAAAACAAACCAGATGAATTTCGAGCAACTTCAATGCCCAGAAAATATTTCAAAGGACCAAGATCCTTCATCTTAAAACAATCACTGAGATAAGCCTTAAAAATAGTGAGAGCAGCGAAATCATTGTCAGAGATGATAAGATCATCAACATAAACTAAAACATTCATCTGCACAAACCCATGAGTGTAGGTGAAGAGAGAATAATTAGAGTAAGACTGTAAGAAGCCATACCCTTTCAAGGCTGCAACTAATTTGGCGAACCAACACCTAGGAGCTTGTTTAAGAACATATAAAGACTTCTGAAGACGACATACCAAGTTAGGATGAGAACAAGCAAAATCAGTAGGAAGCTTCATATATACCTCTTCATCTAGATCACCATGAAGAAAGGCATTATGAACATCCATTTGATGAAGCTTCCAATTCTTAGAATCAACAGCAAGAAAAGCACGAACAATAGTCATCTTTGCAACAGGGACAAATTCATTATAGTCAACCCATGCTTCCTGATGATTACCCAAAACAACAAGACGAGATTTGAGACGCTCCACAGAGCGATTAGATAAATGTTTAGTGCGATAAACCCACTGACTTCTTAAAGCCCGTTTACTAGGCGGAAGTTCCTCCAAAGTCCAAGTACCATTAGCTTAATTCCAAAGCCTGAATCTCATCTTGCATAGATGCCTGCCAATCAGGATTTTTCATAGCCTCCTTAAAGGAATGAGGATCATTAATAGAAACAAGAGCAACAATAAACTTTTGGTATTTCACAGAAAAATTTGTACAATTTATGTAATGTGCAATAGGATGAGTACCTAAAGGAGGCGAAGGAGACGAAACGCTAGGAGATGGACTTGTCGTAGCTGCAGCATTAGTGACATAATCACACAACAAAATAGAGAAGAAGTGATTTTCTCCCGTTTTCCACGCCCCAATCAGCCGAAGAAAGAGGAAGAGAGATAGGCTGAGATTAGGAGAAATGGGTGGATCATGCGAGCCCAATAGAGAAGAAGTGGGAGAGTCTTGAGCAGCGAGATTTTGTGAGGGAGATCGAAGGAGAAGTATCTGGGATGGGCTGGGAAGAAATAGAGGAAGGAGAGTGAGGTGTATCACAAGAAGGAGAAGGAGAAATAGTGGGATGGAGAAGAGAAGGAGAAGTAGAAGGGGCCGAATTTTGTGAGGAAGGAGATGGATCATCAAAATCAGGGTGAATAGGATGGTCATACGATAGAACAATGGTAGCAGGATTAATGTTCACATCTTCCCAATGCAAGAATGGAAACACGTCCTAAAAAAATTTGACATACCGAGAGACAATAAACTCTTTTGTGTCAAGATCAAAGAGCCTCCAACCTTTCTTACCAAAGGGATACCTGACAGAAACACACTTGCGACTACGACTAGCAAACTTATCATCCTTAGTTTTATGGTTATGAGCAAAACAAAGACAACCAAAAGTGCGGATATATAGCTTCATAAGCAGGAAGATGACCATAAAGAAGCTCAAAAAGGGATTTGTTGCCTAAAAGGACGAAGGGGGTATGGTTAAGAAGATGAGCAGCGGCTAAAACACACTTCCCCCAAAATAAATAGGCAAATGTGCTTGAAAGCGCAAAGCCCTTCCTACATTAAGAATATGACGATGTTTCCTCTCAACCCGCCCATTTTTTTGAGGTGTTGCAGCACAAGAGTTTTGGAAAATGGTACCAGTAGCAGAGAAATAGTCAAGCAAGCAATTGAATTTAATGCCATTATCACTTTGAATGATCTTGATGATTTGAGAGAATTGGCTTTCAACCATAGCAATAAACGCCATAAACATATGAAAAACTTCAAATTTATCAATCAACAAATAAACCCACACAACACCAGAGTAATCATCAACAATGGTAAGAATTTAACAAAATAAACCCACACAACACCAGAGTAATCATCAATAATGGTAAGAAAATAACGAGCACCACAAGAAGAAACATGCATGTCTATAGGGACCCCACAAATCACAATGGATTTTCTCAAACATCCGACTAGCACAAGAATCACTAGTTGGAAACTTATTTCTAGAATGTTTGGCACGAAAAAAAATTTCACAGGCCTCATCTATACTACCCTTATAACAACAGATGGGGGAAGCAATTTTACTACATTTTCAGAAGGATATCCCATGCAACGATGCCATAACCCAAAATCTGAAGAAGATTGATGAACAAAAACTTGTTGCACTGAGTCACCTTCACTGAAGTAGTAATGTCCATCCTTTTAAGCCCCTTTCCAACCAGCTCCTTCGGGTCCTGTATAGCACACATAGAAGTAGTAAATTGTATAGTACATGACAAAGCGAAGGATAACTGTGAAATCGAAAGTAATAAATTGCAAGAGAACTGAGGAACAAAGAGCACATCAGTGAGAGTGGGAGCATCAGAGACACGCACGAAACCCTTAAAGGTGGCAATAACTGAAGCACCATTAGGAAGGCCCACAGGATAATCCTCAATAACAACAACATCAAACAACCAAGACTGCTCGCCAGTGATATGATTAGTGGCGCCTATATCAATAACCCAAGAAGAGGAGAATTACGTACCATTCAATCGATCATAAAAAAGCTTAGAATTACCCAAGAGTCCAGTTTTATGGCAATTTGAGCAAGTGGGCTGCTGCATGGGGCGAGCACGCCCACAGCCCGCGACAGATGGCACAACAAAGCCCAAGAACTCCGCAGGTTTGTCGACAGGAGGAGGAGGGGCTTGAGATAATCGAACCCTCTCATCCTAGACCGCTAAATGATAGGCACGATCAAGAGAGGGGAGAGGGTCGGAGGACAAAATTTGAGTATGAAGAGATGCATAGTCCAAATGTAATCCCATCAAAAATTCATGAAGACGTTGTTCATCATGTCGAAGAGTATGACTAGACCCCACATCACAATAAGAACAACAAGAACATGATATAAGAGGTTCATGTTTATTTAAATCTTCCCATAAACTGTTGAGTTTGCCATGGTAAGTAGAAACTGAATGGTTTTGGATTGCTCACACTTTGAAATTGCAGATTTGAGATGATGAATTTTGGGGCCATTAACCATAACAAAGCGAGTACAAAGGTGAGCCCAAAGACAATGTGCATCATGAAATTTAGATAGGGTGGACTTTACCTCAAAGTCGATGGTATTCGTGATCCACGAGAAGATCATGGCGTTGACGATCACCCAATCAATCAAGGTGTATGTATGGCGGCTCGGCAGCAGTAATTTTTCTGTCAACAAAGCCAAATTTTCGGCAAGCCTCCAGGGCCATTTGAATGTCAACCGCCGAGTCGTCGTACGTAGTTGTCTAAGAGAAGACGAGTGGGGGTGATAAAGTTACCTGGTCTATCACTAGGACCGAGATAAAAAGGGGAAGTAATATTAATAGGATGTGGTGGCGGTGGAGGAGGGGGTGGTGGTTGTGTTTTTGCAGCATCATCATCATCGCCTTCCATAGCAGCTTAGAAGACAACAAAAAAGAAGAGAGAGAGGCGACTTAAAAAAAAAATCAAGGCTTTGATACCATGTGAAGTAACAATTAGGGCCAAAGCTTTCTCTTCTCATTAAGATTTGCACAATATATATGATATAAAGAAACCTAATAAGGAAAGGAAATTTAAACTCCATACAACAATAGGAAACTATACAAAATATCTTAACATATATACATGCATGTCGTTATTCTATGTTCAGTATTTTTTATGATAGAGCTATCAAAATGGACAAATGTTAAGTATATTCGTCAACTTGGCCATAAGTTCAATCTAAAGAATGGTTAGTCTTTCATAATTTATCTGCTACCATTCTTTTTTTCTTTTTCATTTTTGATAATTTGGGATTACATTACTCATTGAGCCCAAAGAAAAGTCCAATAGAGGTCTTACACACAATCCAAATGATGAGCTAGTACATACGAATAGATGCGAACATAATTTTTCTTCTTCAAAAACAAATCCACATATCGAAATCGAGGTTGATTTAATGATGGTTGGTGTATGATGATGATTGATGGAATTTTTGTAGATTTAATTTGATGGAGCCATGGAGGCAAGAAGTTGGAGAAAGAAAATGAAAGAAAGATGGAGTACGGAGCAAAAGAAAAAAATTGTGGGTTGGAGTTCTAATTTTTTTCTTTTTCCTTTTTTGTTTTCTTTCTTTTGCTTTCTTTCTTTTATATTTCTAATTTTATTTCTCCTTATAACATTAATATGATAGGTTTTGGGTTCTAGCTTAACCTATTAAACTTAGGAGTTTGTTTTGACCTCTTCTAAAGTTAAATGAGAAACAAAAATATATATTTTTATAAAAAAATATTTTAAATTATTTAAAACTAAAATAATATAAATAATTACTAAATAGTATAAAAATACGAGGTGTTACAGGTTGGCTTTCCATATGGTTGATGACAAACCTGTCATGGACCAAGTTCATGTCTACGAAAATCTGGTGCTGATGTTTTGAATGAAGACATGAAAATCTGCGAAGTTTTTCAAGCTAATGTATTGCTGGAAAAATTTCCCCCTTTTTGGAGAGAGTTCCATAATAATCTGACGCACAGGAAAAAGTTTATGTCTCTTCAGGGACTCATTAGTCACATGAGGATTGAAGAGGCAAACCGCATCAATGACAATCAGAACTCTGTTGTTGTCAATGTTACCTGAGCTATCCTGGTGGAATCTGCTGCTGCATCATCAGGATCTGATAAGTTTAAAGCTAAAAGTAAGAAGGTCAATAATAAAGGTAAGAAGCAAAAAAAAAAATTTAAAAATCGTGATGGTAAAATTCAGAAGAGGTATGTTTAGGGATGGAAATGGATGGGATTCGGGGCGGGTGGAGCATCACCCGCATCCATCCGCTCCACCTGCATCCATCCATCCGTCACCCACCGGGTGAAACGGGTGGGTCGGGTGATAAACGGATGAAACCATGTAGTATATTTTCTAATGAAATTTGTGATATGATATACATGATATAAAATATTTCTATCAAAAATATAAAAAGTAAGTAAAATTACATGTAAAACTTAATAAATGGGTGATGGGTTGGAGGTTAAACGGGTGATGGATCGGGTGACGGGTGAAAAAAACCTCATCCACCACCCACTTTCCATCCATTTAAATCGAGTTTTTCATCCGTTTAAAAAACCGGGTTAAACGGGTGATGGATGATCCATCACCCATTTCCATCCTTAGGTATGTTCTTTGCTATGTATGTGGCAAGCCTGATCATAAGGCTTACTAATGTCCTCAACGCAAAGGCTCTTTTCAAAAACCAGCACCTCAGGCTAACCTTGCTGAATCTGATGTCATTGTCGCTGATATGGTTGTTGAAGCAAATCTGGTCGAGAATAAATTGGATTTTAGACACTAGGCTTCGAGGCATTTTTGTGCAAACAAGGAGCTTCTCCATTACTTTTAGGATGCTACTGAAGGTGAGTGTGTCTACTTGGACAACTCCTCAACTGTTGGAGTGCTTGGACAAGGAAATGTCACTCTAAAACTTACCTCTGGAAAAACCCTTTCCCTTTCAAATGTATTGTATGTTCCTACTATGCGTCGCAACCTAGTGTCTGGTGCCTTGTTAAACAAAATTGGTTTGAATTTTTTTTTTGAGGCTGCTGACAAGGTTGTAATGACTCGTGGTGGGGAGTTTGTGGAGAAAGCATATTTAATGCGGGTTTATTTGTATTGAATGTTGATTCTTCTATTTCTCTTGCTATTAATAAAACTATTTCTGGTTCTGCTTATATTGCTGAGTCTTTAAATTTGTGGCATGGTAGGTTAGGGCATGTGAATGTTGCTTCAATTAAGAGACTAAGGACCTTAGCTATAACACCCGTAATTTCTCTAGAAATTTCGCGCGTTAATTTATTTATTTATGTGTTATGTTTAATTATGTTCTTATATATATATATATATATATATATATATATATATATATATATATATATATATATATATATATATATATATATATATATATATATATATATATATATATATATATATATATATATATATAGAGGCAAGATCACATGAGAATGCTCCTTACATGAGAAATGAGAATGAATCTCAACCACACGATTGGTTTAGCGTTACAACACTTATTCATTAGAGTTATATCTCTCTAAAAATTTTTGAATTCAAAAAAAATATATTTTTTTTTTGAATTTTTTTTTCAAATATTTTGTTTTTGGAGTTACATCAATTTTTCATTAGAGTTACATCACTTATTCATAAGAGTTATAACATGTAAAATTTATTCTCATTTCTCATATAAGTATGCATTCTCATATGAACTCACTTATATATATATATATATATATATTATTTGAAACTAAATTTATATATATAGCTTACTATTATTTTTGAAAGTTTTAGAAAGTATTGTTGTTGTTTTACATCAAGGAGGGCGTTTTCTATTATATCTTATCTTCTTTCTTTGTTTTTCCCGTGCTCTACCAATAGATCAAGGTTATTAACATCCCTTCTTGTACTTTAGAGTGTAATTAATAGTTTAGTGACATTAGAATCATGTTAAAAATAGTGTTAGTTGTTAGAATTCATGTTACTAATGTTTTACTTATTTTATATATTTATTGTAGTACTTCAGAATTAGTAGAATTGTTGTACTTATTGGACTTATTGTTAGAATCATGTCTAGGATTGTTATTCATTATTTATTATTTTATTTTATATATTAATACATGTTTTTATTATTGTTATATATGCTGGAATTAATTTATTACCTTGAAGAATTAAGTTTTAGTGTCGTCTTAAATCTATATTCATGTAGTAAATATTGTAGTACTATTGGGTATGTTGTTAGAGAAGTTATTAATTGTTTTTAGGCAATTTTTCATTGGGTTTGTAGTGCTGAAATTATTTTATTTGTTATAAATGTTTATGTTTTAGTGTAATAACGATCTATGTACTTGTCCTATTTTATTGTAGATTTATAATAATGTTTTTAGGAGGTTTAATAATTGTTTTTGGGCTCTTTTAATGAATTAATTAATGCTGGAATTTAGTTGTTTAGAGTTGGAAATTAATGTTATATTTTTTGTTATATCTATGTTCTTACTTTGTATCTTTAATATATTTTTTTATTTAATTTCTTGAAGTATTAAATTAGCATATATATATATATGTATATATATATACTTCCTCCATTTCTTAAGTGGGAGAATACCAATGAATGTAGAGAGAGAAAGTTAGGACCACAATAAAGTAGAGTAATTCAAGTGATGAAACAAAAAAGTTGTGGTCCCATCTTGCTTTTTGGTGGCATATTTGTAATAATATTGAACTTTTTATACCATTTTGAGATTGGTTGCACTTATTATGACTATTCCAAATAAGAAAAATGTTGCAGTTATTAAGAAACGGAGGTAGTATATATATAGGTTTTGAAATAATTGCGAAAGGAGGAATAAGGAGTACGTGAAGGCACCACCACCACGGCAGCCGTGGACCGCCGGCAGCGTTGCCCCGCCACTGCTGCAGCTGCGGCAGTGGGCCGACCGTGCACCACGACCGGTGCTCGCCTCCCCGTTGTTGCTCGTTGTTGTTTTGTTTTATTTTTGTTGTGTTGAGCATGAAATTTATTTATATTTTATTATTTCATATATGCTGAATTTTTGGGTTATTAATTGTTGAAGCATGTTTAGTATTTTTTTTGTTAAATAAATGGGTTTTGAAGGAGTTTATTATAAATCTTAACTTTTAGTCTATATATATATATATATATATATATATATATATATATATATAGAGAGAGAGAGAGAGAGAGAGAGAGAGAGAGAGAGATAGAGATAGAGGAGGGTTCTTGTGAGAACACCTCCTCTATGTGAGAACACTATTTTATGTGAGAACAAATCTGGACCTTTGGATCTAATCTAATCTAACCATTCTAACTACACTTATGAGTAATGGCATTTTCGTGATTTAGTTTAACCCTTACCCCCTTCTTCCCCACCCCTTTTACGCTACTTTTTTCTCTCTCTAAAGTTTTGCACATCTTCTCTTTCTCTTTCCTTTGTATCGTCGTTCATGGAGTTTTAGTTCTTCAAAGTTTTAGTTCGATTATTTGCGGATTCCACACTATTTCTTTCAGAAAGTGTGTTGGTTACTATGATACAACAGAGGGTCACTATGATATAGCAATGGGTTGTGTTGTTTACTATGATACAATTGAGGGTCACTATGATATAGCAGAGGATCATCAGCCATCATATGGCCGAAATAGTAAATATTACTTTTTCTTAACTAAACATGTGATAGATGGGTTATTATGATATGACACATGGTCACTATGATATTTTCTCATAGTTTTGCAGGCTTAGTTGCTCAATGTATTATTACTTTAAAGTATTGTTATTCTGAAGAATTGGTTTGAAGAATTATGTTCATTTGAGGTATTGTGATTATTTGAAGAATATTTTGATGCTCGAAGATTACTATTTATATCTTTTTCACTTAGTTTTATTTAGAAACGTGTTATTTTGAGTTGGATAGTCTAACGGATCTTGTATCCCGAAGGTTTGAATATGCACTCCTAAAGGACAGGGGGAACTGAGCAGGGTGCTACCCTGCATGGGAGAAACATCGGATATGTTGTCGTCCGAGAGGTCGGGAAACGTTGTGATGTTATCCCGCATCGGGAGTTTGGCCATTTTTAGACACAGACGATAGGGAACGTAACCCATAGGCCGTTCTAGAGGTTGAGATCTAACATACTCTTAGGAAGTGGGCTGCGGGTCACTAACGTTCAACTCACTCAATAATACAAATTATATATATATATAAAATTTTGAAGACTTATATTATCGTTAATTATCTGTTAATAGCTTTCTTGTCGTTTATTACACTTTAATTGCTTAGTGATGGATTATTATCATGTTGGTTCACTTGTTTTATGATTTATTTATTAGTTTTATTATTTTATTTCACACTTTGTCTATTGTTTTGTTTGTAGGATTATTTCTTATGTTTTTAGCATTATTCTTCATTTATTAAATTGTTAATTGAATCCTAATTGAACCAGGAGAGTTGTTAGTTACTCCCCACTAATTATGAATTTGTTGTTGTATATTTTGCAGATGTGTAAGTTAAGGATTGTTACTATTTGGACTAGGGTGGCAACGCACGGTCCAATGAGCAAGGACATGGTCTTGTAGTGATAGATGAGCATTATGATAGTAGGATTAATACTTCCTTCTTAGTAGGTCTTAAGTAGAGATTTGATGGATAATTGCCTCATGGATTTTCATGGAGTTTAATAATGGGTTTCTGGATATTTATTTTTGAGTTGTAATAATAATTTTGAAGTGAGGGTATGGGACCTCATCTCCTTATCTTTCGAGGATATTCAGTTTGGGATTTATTTCTATTTATATTGTTTTATAGTGACATTTTCCGTCTCAGTTATATTTCCGTTGCCACTACTTTATTTATTTAGTAATTTTTTTATATATCTTATTTTAGCTTTATTTTTATTATTCTTTAAAGGATGGAGTGTTACATTAGGTGTAATTCCTAATATGTCCACAATAGAGTTTTCTAAGTGTCTAGCTTGTGTTTAAGCAAAATTTACTAAGAACCTTGCAAAACCGTGACACAAAGGACCTCACAACTTCTAGAATTGGTTCATACGGACTTAGCTGACTTCCAAAACTATAGAATTAGAAGAGGAAGATTTCGGTACATTTTCTTTGTTGATGATTACTCGAGGTACACTAATTAAGTTATACCTTCTTAAAGCCAAAAGTGAGGAAGGGGAAGCTTTTATAAAGTATAAGGTTGAAGTAGCAGAAAACCGACTTGATAGGAAAATCAAAAGGGTTAGGTCTGATAGGGGTAGAGAGTATGAGAACAACTCTTTGAATGACCATTGTGAAAAATTGGGTATTATTCATGAACATAGAGCCCCCTATGTACCTCAACAAAATGGTATAGCTGAATGAAAAAATAGGTCTTTGAAAAGCATAATGAATGCTATGCTTGTAAGTTTTGGGTTGCCTGATGATATGTGGGGGAAAGCAGTCCTTTCAGCCTGCCATGTTCTTAACCAAGTACCTCATAAGAAGTTAGATAAGACTCCTTATGAACTATGGAAGGGGTATCCTCCAAACTTGAGTTTTCTTAGAGTGTAGGGGTGTCTAGCTAAAGTTGGGCTGCCTGATTATAAAAAGTCAAACATTGGATTCAAGACTTTTGATGTGTTTTTATTAGTTGTGCTAATGCTACTTATAGATTCATGACTTTGAGCAATAGCTCTATTTGTGAATACAGAGATGTTGTGTTTTTTAACACGTTTTTCCTTTAAAAAAAGGTGATATTGCATCTATGCCTTCTTTTCTTCTTCTACTGTTGATTTATTTACTTGTTCTATGCATGATGTTGTTTTACTTACTAGTGATATTCATGCTGAATTGACTTTAAGTAGTACTTCAATTGACATGCATGATAGTAGTTCTTCTGATGGGAGAAGTAAAAGACCTAGAGTAGCGAAAGACTTTGGTTCTGATTTTGTTACTGCTTTTCTGTCTGAGAGTTCATGTGTTGACTTGTTCAGTGATGAACTAGTATATGCTTTCATAATAAAAGAGGACCCAAAGACCTTTAAAGAGGCAATGAGATTTGTGGATGCTAGTTTTTTTAGAAAGATGCCATTAAGAGCGAGTTAGATTCCATAGTGTCTAACTCTACGTGGGAGTTAACTGACTTATCTAAGGGGTTAAAGACCATATATAGTAAATGAATCTTTAAAAAAACGTTGAGACCTGATGGCACTATTGATAGGTTTAAAGCCAGACTTGTCATTAGGGGCTTTACTCAGAGGAAAGAACTCGATTACTTTGAAACTTATTCTCCTGTGACTAAGATAGCCACCATTAAGACCCTGCTAGCTCTTGCTGCTATTCATGACTTAGTTATACATCAAATGGATGTTAAGACTGCTTTCTTGAATGATGACTTAGAGAAAGAGATTTACATGGCTAGATCAACCTAAGGGTTTCGTGGTACAAAGTCAAGAAGATAAAGTGTGTAAGTTGAGAAATTCCTTATATGGCCTCAAACAAGCATCGTAGTATGAAAAATTTGATAGCATTATTGTGTCAAATGGCTTCATTGTTAACAACTCTGACTCTTGTGTTTATTCCAAATTGATATGATCAATTTGTGTTATTATATGTCTTTATGTGGATGACATGGTGATAATTTTGCAGTGATTTAAAGGTTGTTATTGTCACTAAAATTTGAGATGAAGAAATTGGGAGAAGCCGATGTGATTTTGGGAGTAAACTAAAGAAAACTTCTGGTCGCATTTTCCTTAGTCAGTCTCATTATGTGGAAAAGGTGCTTAAAAAGTTCAACTCCTTTGATGATGTTCTAGTGAGCACCCCCTATGACCCTAGTATTCATTTGACCAAGAACTTAGGTGAAAGTGTCTCTCAAAGTGAATATGCGAAAGTCATAGGTAGTTTGATGTACCTCATGAATTGTACTCGACCTGACATAGCTTATGCAGTGATTAGACTGAGTTGATATAATCATAATCCTAGTAATGAGCATTGGAATGCTCTTAATCATCTTCTTAGATACCTAAAAGGAACTGTTGATTTTTGTTTGCATTACTCTAAATTTCTTGTTGTACTTAAAGGTTTTTGTGATGCAAATTGGGTTTCAGGTAATGATGAGATTAGGTCTACTAGTGGTTATCTATTTACCTTGGTGGTGGTGCTATATCGTTGAAGTCTTTGAAGTAGACTTGTATAGCACGTTCCACCATGGAGTTAGGGTTCATTGCCATCGAGTGTGCAGGGCAAGAAGCTGAATAGTTGAGAAATCTGTTGTCTGATGTTCCATTATGGGGAGGACATGGTGCACTTGTCTCTCTTCATTGTGATTCTCAAGCAGCCATTGGTGTTGCTAAGAACAGTGTCTACAATATATGAAGAGACACATACGGATCAGACATGGAGTCATCAAACAACTCCTAAAAAATGGGGTGATTTCTTTGGACTGTGTGAGGTCTGAAAGAAATCTTGTTGATCCCTTTACTAAGGGGTTATCTAGGAGAGTTATCCTAGAGTCGTCGAGGGGGATGGGACTAAAGATCATTAGTTGAAATTCTATGGTGGATACCCGTTTATAGTCAAACAAAGTCATAGAATCTTAACTTGCACTACATTTCTCATCCCTATGGCGCATGGTAGTGCCTTAAAGCCATAGCCTATTGGTGGTGCTATTGAGACGGACTTGATGGATTTATATTGTGAGGTTGAGTTTTTGCTCTTAGTGGTTTCATATCCCTTCGGGGTGGTGTTGTTGAGAAACACTTGATGGACTACATATGTAAGTATGGAGGTTAAGCCGCCTTCTATGAAAGACTAGGTTGTCTTTCTAGAGCACTTATGAGACTCAAGGTATGCACATGGCTATAAAGCGCTTGTGATGTATCGTGGAGACTGCGTGCACGATCTTAAGATAGGTGTGTGTTGTGGGGGTCTCAACGGAACTCTGATGAGTTCAAGAGAAATTCACTCACTAGAAAATAAGTTGTTTCCCTCATCTCCCCCTTGCTTTATGTCCATTTCCCTCAAAAAATTACTATTTTTCTCTTGCTAGCTTGGTTCAAGAGGGGAAAAACTTGATTGTCCCATTGAGTAGATTACCCATTACTTATAAAATTTAATGCAATATGAGATCCAACTCAATAATAACAATAATTTTTTTAATGATCTATTAGGAGCGGTAAATTACCCAGTGGGTAGATGTAGTATTTCCGTTCAAGCGGTGTGGAAAACTCCGCTTTCCATGATCATATTAAATGCATCGCGGTCTTCTTCATTTATCGCATAGCTTGGAGATTGATGTGTTTGGATTCTTGAAACTAGTGAATGATTATAAGGATTATTTATTATCGGAGACACTATTTATTAGTCGATTGAGACGATGGAGGTTTATGATGTGCATTGAGATGTACATGATCTGCTGTGTTCTCTTCCTATCTGCACAAAACTAATCAGGCTTAGACCTTAGTACTAACAACCTGTCGTCTAGACATAAAACTTAGGATGCTCGTCTTTCTAGATGAAAAACCATCATTGTCATATGCACTATATATTCAAATATCACTGTGATTATTTGTTACTTTCTCACGTAGTGCAACTAGCCAACTACATAGATATCAAAATCTTTGATATCCGTTTATTTCACAAGAGTTCTCCCATACCGGCACTTCAAAAACTCGGGATACGAATTACTCGGACCATTTCAGCAAAACAAGGCAACTCTCTCAGTTTCCCTATCCTATATAGTTCCTTGCTGGTTCCATTGAAGTGATCTGCATCAACTTAGGAATGTCTTCGATTTGGTTGGCAGTCTAGTGACAGATATCAGTACTCGTCCCAAGTGAACTCTGAACACTTTTGCAGCAATTGAAAACTACAATTTGTTGATCTTCAAAAGTTAAAAAAAAGAAACTGTTCATAAACTGACGTTCTTTCTGTCAAATAGAACAAACTAAAATGGCACACAGGAGAATTTCAGGTGTCAAGATTTGAGATTCTACGGAATAAACTGAAACGAGCTCAAGTTACTTGACAATTGAGTTTACTCAATAGCTGAATTCTATGGAATAACAGAATTCAACTGCGAAGCTGCAACCAGAAACAACAGGCAATACCAAACAAGTAATAAACCAAAATGAAAAGGGAAGAGAATTTGTCGGAAAACAAACTTGAGGGGTTTATTGTATGATTCAACCATCGCTAATTCTTTTTCAGTTTTCCAATATTTTGTAGAAAAATCTCTACTGGTACTATTGTTGTTTCCTTGACGAGCATTGCGTTGGTAAAAAGATATTCCAACATTGAGGACAAAAAACAGCAGAAAAACAAGGACCAAGAACAACAGCATTTGAGCAAACATGTCTTATAAGAGGTTAGGATAAATATTAGACAAATCACAACTTTAATTCTTTAAATAGTCGCAAAGTACCAGAAGCAGGATATTGTTTTTCTATAACAAGAGTAACTTAATTTGAATAAGATCCGAAACAAAAAAAGAAACAAGTGAAAATATTGCAGCACTCTTAGGAGTGAATGAGTCTCATAGATAAAGGAAACAAACTCTCTGCATATCTGTAATAAGTAGCACAGTTTTCTCTACCAAAATACTTGAACTCAGCTGTTGAGGGCTTATACAGGTACTCTTCACGGTCCAGTTCGATGTGACGGGTGTTGTGACTGTTGTCTTTACCTTCATACACATAACCGAGCAGAAGATCACCATTCATTCGTGTTGTAAGAACATCTAGGCGAAAGTTGGCAGGAGTTGGTCCCACAGTGAACAAATGCTGCCATGATAGTGGGATCCCACAATCATCAAATCCAGTCACAACCCAAACATCAACGTTACATATTGCAGCCTTTTCCTGGACCTCATGGCTCATGAACAATGCAATACTTTCCTTGTAGAGTGCAACCATGATTTCGAAGGCGTAGCAAACCCGAGACTTAGCATCCTCGGGAATATCAGATTCCTTGAAAATCTCAGAACTAAAATTAAAGGACACAAGTCTGCCGCTTTCATATTCTGGCGCAGTATACCAATAAAACACACCATTTAAGTACGCATCAGTAACGGGTAGTGTTATGCTACCAATTGGCGGTGCTCCGAGCGGCTTCCAAGCACTGGTTCTCAGTGAGTACACTTCATAGTAAGTAACAGGCTCGGGGTTAAATATTTCATATGCTCCCAATATTTTGAAATCACTAGATAGTACATCAAACCCAAATCCCACAACTCCAAAACAATTTCTAACATTTGGATATGCGAGAGACTTGAATTCTCTAGTGGCAGGATTCCACAAGCAAAAACAATCCTGTTTCTTGTCTCGGTCCATGTCCTTCAAATTAAGCAAAATAACACCATTGACACACCCATCGCAACTAGCAAAATACTGTTCATGACCACAGCAGAGCATGCCATTACTATCGCGTGCTATATCCTCATCCAAATCCAAAGTAGAGACATCTCCTTGGTGTATAGAGAGAAGGTGGAATGAGTGGAATAATGCTACACGACCCAACTTCTGACCCACTTCATAGACAAAGTGGGGCATGTTACCATCGACTTTGCAAATGGAAGTTTGAACTTGGTAGTGCTTCCTGATGAAGCTAGGGCTATCAATGAGGGCACACCAATCTTTACACACACATCTCCCGCGCAACAAGTCTCGGACTGGAAGCCTTGATAGTATGTGCTGTAACAGATCATCCGGAAGGATGCAATTTTCTTCCATGGGCTACAATTTGCAACAGTTAATAGAGCAGGGTGCCCTTAAACCTGGGTTTTGCAATTTCTCCCCGTCTCAATTATGACCCAAAATGTTGTTTCTTCACAAAACAAGGAGCACCATAGAAACAAGAGCCCATTAATCATCAATGGAGAGTATGTATTAATATTACTAATGTAGTGATGAGAAATTAACAACTCAAATAAAACAATATCCCAGCAAATAACCCCACCCAGGGTGCAATGAGAGCTAAGGTTCAAGTGTAATATATAGTCGGACTCTTCATGAATGTGGCCTCGAGTTGCTACGTATGCAATAATCGAACTCTATATATACCTCAAGTTGCTATGTCAAATCCTCAACACCACAAAATTTCACAATAAGATTATGGAAAGTCTGATAAAAAAGCAAAGCTTAACACATAACACCACAAAATAATTAATTTATTTATCATAATGCACTGATAAATTTCGAGTGTCTCCAAAAATTTGCATAGAAAAATCCAAAAGTACGCGTTAAAAATCAATGCACAATGCACAATGCACAAATAAGGAATATCATGGCTACAATCACAAACCCTAAACGAATAATATCTTTGATTTGATCAATAAATGAGATCATTAACGAATTTTAATATGAAATTATATGGCATGAGAATTGATAACTATAATGCAAATTCCAAAATCAAATATTTCTAAGTCGTATTTTGAAATTATGATATTTGAGTCGAAAATTTGCACTCTTAACAGAGAAATCAGAAGCTTTGATCATAAGAAAGTAAAGGGTTATAACTAATTTAAAGGAACAACAAAAGCACAAGAAAATTAATGAAAAGGAACAACAAAAGCACAAAACTTTACTTAATAAAATTAAGATTTGAGAAAGAAAATCAAACCTCGTAAGCTCATGGAAGAGGTTTCAGTTAAAGTGTTACAGAAGGAAGGTGAATGGAGAAGATGAATGAGAGGAGAGTGAAAGATTGTTAAGGAGGATGAATGTTTTTCCTTCCTTTTCATTTTAAAGAACAACAAAAACACAAGACTTTAACTAATAGAATTAAGACTTGAGAGAGGAAATCAAACCTCATATGCTGATCTCGAAGAGATCTCAGTTTAAGTCTTAAAAGCGCTACAAGGAATAAAAAGGAAGGTGTAGAATAGATTCACATTGTAGAAGCTAATAACACGGTGAGGCGGTGCTAGCCTACTAGCAGGCCGTCTTGGAGATTTACGAGGTCCTGTTTTAAAACGAAAATTGAACCCTTAATTTTTCATTAGTGAGAGAAAAATAATACTTCCTACATTTCAATTTGGTTATGACACTTTCTATTTTAAAAAGTTTTAAATTAGTTGTTACACTTTCATTTTGGGTAATGATTTCTCTCTGTATTTCTATTATATAAGCCAAGGGGTGAGCTATGGTGTCCTCCTGTAAAATTACTTTTCTACCCTTCACTTATCAAAAAAAAGCTAATTATAAAATATTCAATTCCTTCTTGATCTATATTTATGTGTATTAACTAATAAGGAAACTTAAGATTGTCTAACTTATAACAAGATGTATTTAGGGATGGCAGTAGGGCGGGTCTCCTACTTGACCCGCCCCATCCCCGCCCAATTGGGACGGAAATGGGTCTAGGTTTGGCGGGGATGGGGATTAAAATTGTACCCGCAATGGGTGGTGGAGCGGGTGTGAATTTTATGTTATACCCGCCCCATCCCCGCCCGCCCCACCCCCGCCCCGCATATTTATTATTAAAATTCTATTTATATACATATATTACTAACGTATTTGAAGACACTTTTGGAATGTAATAAAATATTTGCCTTTGTTAATGTATTTTAACTTTCTTTTACTATATTATATTGTGATTTTGTGAAGTAGACAACTATAATGGGCTTATGGAAGATTTTTTGGTAGATTTTTTGCGGGGATGAAGTGGGTATGACGCGGGTACGACGCGGGTGCAGAGGTGGGTCTAGAATTTCCCCCCGCAATGGGTGGTGGGGCGGGGATGGGGATGGAATCTTTCCCCGCAATGGGTGGTGGGGCGGGGATGGGGATGGAATCTTTCCCCGCAATGGGTGGTGGGGCGGGGATGGGGATGAGAATTTAATGCGGGTGCGGGTGTGGGGGTACCATCCTTCGCACCCGCCCCGCCCAATTGACATCCCTAGATGTATTGTACACGTAAAATGTTTCCCACCCCTCAAAAAAAAAAATGTTTCCCAAAAAAATATGCTTAAAAGGAGATATTTTTGATTAAAAATTAAACTAATTTAACTATAGCAATTTCAAACAACTAAATTTCTAACTAAACTTCCAATTGTAATCACAATTTCAAAGAACATACATTAACATAAACATAACAAACAAAAGGGGACAATCTCATCTTTTTACTTTTTTTCTTTTATAATTATCTTATTTATTTAATGGCTCATAATGGTCGTTTGTGTTAGTTGAGATAATCCATCTCATCATTATTTAAAAATATGTTCGTAATTCAGAAATATCTAAAAAATAGGCTTATACCATCCAATTTCTCAATGTAATGTTATGCAATGAATTACACATATACTGAAGATATTAGCATATATCATCCAATAATATCAACTTATAGTACATTCTGGTATACGTTCATTTATCACATCGAAAAAAGTTGTGGATGATCAAATTAAACTACAATAAAATAGTATAAGTGCATTTAGCGCTTTTAATGTCAACATTAATGTTAATATGTTCCCGCACGTATTGCGTGCATATGAGACTAGTTTCTCCTATCACATGGGACTCTTTTGTTTTCTTTCTCTATCTCTCTCCTCTCTAAAAATTGCTTAGGGGTCCGTGATTTCGAAAGTGTCACAACTAAATTGAAACGGAGGAAGTACTACAATTTTCCATAGAGTAGAGAAAATTAATACTAATTGATGGATTGGTTTCATTTTGATAATTATAAAAAGTAATTGACAATATTTGATGGAAAAGTTACAAATTTCAAGATATGAAAGGTTGAATTTTTCGGTGAAGAGATTGAGGGAAACGATAGCTGATAATGTGATAAGGTGGATTATGGAGTCCGAAGAATGGCGATAGGGAGCGTTTGTCATTTATGGTTCACAAGGTACCCTTTTAAGTAAAACCAAAATTTTAAACTAGGGACCTTGTGCAAAGAGGCTTTTTGTACACCCATAGCTATGGCCCTGCCTGCTACGAGTATTGTATAATATTTGTATTCACTTATTTCAAATGATGTCAAGAAAGATATGAACTTGTATTGTCCATTTAGCGTGATATGTATTCTGTGGTGATTGAATAGATACTCCTTTTTTTATTTGCAATGTTTTGATTTTCTTTTACCAATATATACCTTTGAGTCTTTCAACATTAATATACTAGGTTTTTAAGCACGACGATGCATGCAACGACAATTTTTTCATTGTTATATTTTGTAATATAGAGGAGCTAGTTTTACATGCACACTATACTTGCATGCAGCGATAACTTATTATATTAGTTTAATTTGACAATTTTTTCAATAAACACTACGTTTTTTCTCTACTTATTAGAAGTTATTTTCAACAAAAATAAGTCCAGATAGGTTATTGATCTGATCTTAATTTCCTCTATGTATAATGTTGTGGAAGTATATTGTTAATTTTTTTTTGTTTTGGCAAATTTTCCTTTTGATATTCTTAAATGGATATGTTATCTTAGTTTTTCTTGTAAGATTTTTTAGTCTTTCCTTTTTTTCAACCTAAACTTTTAAGTTATTCTAATTGAGTTTTTAAAAATGACAAATATTTTGATTGATTGAATATTCATTATTATTTAAAAAATTTAATTGAATTGATGTAATTAAAAAGTAAGGGTAATATATCCAATTAATAGGAGGACACCAAGCCTCTCCCCTTCACTTATATAATAGAGATCTAATAGTCTATTTGTGAAATTACAAAAATTTGATAGCTTATATGTATATATATACATATATATGTATATATATATATATGTATATATATATATATGTATATATATATATATATGTATATATATATGTACATATGTATATATATATGTACATATGTATATGTATATATATAATAATATATATATATATATATATATATATATATATATATATATATATATATATATATATAATATATATATATATATATATATATATACATATGTACATATATACATATGTACATATATACATATGTACATATATACATATGTACATATATACATATGTACATATATACATATATACATATATATATATATATATACATATATATATATATATATATATATATATATATATATATATATATATATATATATATATATATAAATGAAACCAACAACATATTGCATGCTAATATTTGTACTTCCTTCGTCCCATAATAGTATATGAAACTCTGAACACTTTCTTTTTTTTATTTGTCACACATTAATATGAACATTTTTATTTTTAGCATGGTCTCGCTTTTATTATATTAGTTTTTAACACCATTATAAAGTAACTAGTTTTTAGGTCCGGGCCATGTCCCTAGTACTTATATATTTTTCATCTATTAATAATTTAAATTTAAAATAATTACATCATATATTACTTGGTGTAGCGGTAAATGTATCTTAATACTTATTAATAGGTATGGGGTCAATTCAAGATATCATTATATTTTTTCCAAAAAATATGATAACCAAACTATTGTTGGTTCACTACACACGCGATAAAACTCTAATGTAAGAGGAAAGGTTCCACATGGCACATAAAAACACACCTGAAATAAATTATATACGCACTCAAGGAATTTATGCTATGAATTATGATTAACAATTTCACCGACCTCTTTATGGGAGTTGCCCTCTGACCTTTGAACTCCATCTCCTGATTCGTATTTTCGAACAACAACAATAAGATTTGATTAGCATCAAGAATAATTTGTAAAACTACCACATTAATTACGAAGTAGAGGAGTCTCACAATTCATGGTAAATTTCGAAAGGGGAGATGGAGCAAGGGGATGACTGCAAAAAGAAATTGAATAAGAAAAATAAACTTTATGGTTGGAATTAAGTAGGAATTTATTGCCACATTACTAATTACAACACATATCCTAAAATTTGTGGAAATGTAAATCACTAAAGGATGTTACATGAGATGGTGAGTCTTTGAAATCCTTACCCGAGGTCAGGGGTCCGATCCCAAAGTTTAGCACATATATATTTTTATATAATGATCACCTGACTTATTGTTGATTACTAGACACGTGGCAAAGTCTAGTGACAGAAGGAGGGTGTCACGTGACGCATAGACGCTGTTATGCACAATTTTTAATATATTTGTACAAATTAGTACACAACTCCTCTACTTTATCTCTTTCCATAAAAATACCTAATTTTATTTGTGTTCAATTAAAAAAATACCCCCACTAACTCCTCTCTTTCACTCCTTATGGCATCTGGTTTCAGTGTAAGCAGGATTGTAAGTAATGCATCGTTAAAAAGAATAATGGAAAATAAACGTTTGAGGAGTGTATCTCTATTCTATATGTGAAGAGGGATAGGATATTAAAATATTAAAATTCCTAATTTACCCTCAATAAACTAACTCCTTAATATAACAAATAAAAGAAACTCCAAAAACCACCATTTAATTTTAAAAATATAACCACCAATAAAATCACCAATTAAAGAGGGAAAGGTAACTATAATTAAATACGGCAGAATTAATTAATTAATTCCTAATTTACCCTCAATAATCTAACTCCTTAATGTAACAAATAAAAAAACTACAAAAACCACCATTTAATTTAAAAAACTAGTTATTAGGCCCGGGCTATGCCCCGGGTAAGAAAAATTTTTATTTATTAATATTGTACTTTGATATGATAACAATAAATAAAACTTGGTCTAACTAGTGGTTAAAACTTTAGTACATGAACTTGAGGTCATGGGATCAAAACCTATACTATGCAATTTCTAATTTTTTTATTGTACATGGATTACATGAACTAAAACTCCCTAGGGAGAGCGCCACTTGGCACCATTCCTCGTTTATGCACGCCTTTTAATATATTAGTATAGATATAACCACCAATAAAATCACTAAGGGGAGAAACGTAACTATAATTAAATACGACGGAATTAATTAATTTCTAATCCTTAGGAAAACTTTGTAAATACTTTATGTATAAATCTTCGCAATTAATTTAGTTTTGATAACAATTTTGCACGCATATCGTACATATAAGACTAGTTTTGATTAATTGTAAGTAATGTTATCGTTAAAAAACAAACATCTTAGTACAAGTCTAATTACTTATCCCTCAAGATTGGTAATAATAATAGTAGTTAATTTGCTCGTGTTCATTCTCATTTACTGGGAGGATATGGTTATAATATTGTACCTTGATGAAGTAAACTTTTAGTTTAAAGTTTAAACCAACGCATACTATACATTGTCTATAAAATTATGTTTTTCTTATAAAATACAAAGAGGAAATTAGGAAATCCTTTTCTCAAGATATTTTCTAATACATCAAAATTTAGAAGATGGAAAAGACTCTTATTAGTTGTAGAGTTCATAACCATTGCTGAATTGGGTAGAGTGAGTGTGTATGCCCTAATTTTGATAGATGATTATCAACTTAATTTGCTTCTCGGAATATGTGTGCGAACTTGATCGTCCAAAATTCTTTACTGATTTGGAGAATATTCTCTATGGGGGAAAATTATGTTACTCTTGGCCTTTAACATTACATACTAGAATTTTTTGCACGCGATGCGTGCTTGAATTTTTTTTTCGAAACATAAACTTGATTTTCTTCGGCATAAGAGTCAAAATTTGAACATTAGACATACAAAGTATAATTGTTTTTAGTTGCAAAATTTGATTGGTTTAGTTTCTGTCACTTAAGTCTCTCACCATTCTTTTTGTTTTGTTTTTTTTTTTTTTTACTTTTCAAAGTTAAATTCTATGAACAAAATAGAAATTTTATTGAATTTATTTATGATTTCTAATATTATAATTTTTAGTTGATTTTTGAATTATGTACTGTACTTCATAAATTGTAAATAAAAGTAGACACTTTGATTTCAAGTCAATTTTTTCATAGGTTGTAGTTTGTAAGTGAACTTTTAAGTTTTTGTAAAGTTTTCTCATTTTAGTAATTTGCATAACGTAAATTATGCAATTTTATGATTTTAGTTGACTTGTGAGTGATTGTTATAATTATATTTTTGATATTTTTGTTTGAAGCCCCTTTGATTTGTAAGTGAATTTGTAATTTAGAATGGGAAGGGGTAACATATAGTCTCTTCATTCGGGGACACATACTCCCCCTTCCCTTATTATATAATAGAGATATGTTGTACTTTAATTCTTGAATGATATTTTACATAAACCTTTTTACCTTGATAATTAATCGCTATTATATAAGAAAAAAAATTTGGTCCAAATATATGTAAAAGTTTCATCATTATATAGGAAACACTATTAAAAAAAGTAAATAATTTTTTTCCTTGTCTAACTTCTAAATTCTAATTTCACTATAAATACACCTCTATTTTTTTTTATCATATGACCCACTATTAATTGTGAATGGTTCATGAGAATAGTGATTTGTAAGTAAATTTTTGTTAATGTTTTTGTATGTATTGACGTTCTAGGTTATTAGCTAGTTTTAGTTTATATGTTAATTTTAAGTTTTAATAAAGTTTCCTGATTATTTGAGTGATTTGCGTGATTTTCTCAATTGTATCGGTGATTTGTAAATTTTCTTCTTTTAAGTGATTTGTAAGTGAGTGTTGTAAATTTATTTTCGGTAGTTTTCTTTGAGCGCCGATTTTGATTTTGACATTCCTTTTGTAATTTAGAAAGGGAAGGGGGGCAAAATAGGCGTTTTAAAAGAGGACACCATTGCTCCCCCCTTCCCTTATATAATAGAGATATATATTGTGGATGTTATATTGCTAGTTAATGTACGTAGTTGGTAAAGTCTTAATTGGTAATATTCAACGCATCAAATTGAATCATGTTTCATGGACGAAAACGGGACTGGAAGGTGCTCTAGGCCTCTAGTAGGTGCACAGTGTTCAGATGGGATATAGTGGAGTAGGGAAGGATGAGCTAATAAAGGAGCAAAGAAGGAAGGCTGATGAGATTACCTTTTTAACAATTACCAGCAGACTGCTTTGTAATATCTCTATTATATAACCAAAGGGAGGAGGTATGACGTCCTCTTTTGAAGTGACTAAAATACCCTTAATGATCTAATTAATGGAATGAAAAAAATTACAAAAGCAAATCATTTAAAAAATTCTCATTCCAACTTGCCATTTAAAACAAGTTTAAAATGATATATGCATCAAATGCTTCAATCAAAAATTAAATGGACAAAATATTTATACATTATAAAAAAAGATGGCATATATAACGTGCACATGAAAAAGTCTGAACATTCACTACCTTTGATACTCTTTAATTCAGTTAAACCAACTCATTATTTTTGTTCTTTCTGTTCAATATTCATTCACAAAAAATAATGTTAACAATGACTCACAACCTTTTTATTTTTTTACATTAGCGAATTAATATATCTAAATTCATCTAACTGTTGGATTTTTCACATTTAAGTTTAATCATAAATAAAGTACGAATGGAGTATCTAATAGAATAACAAATTTTGAAATTAACGCACGCATCGCGTGCATATGAAGGCTAGTAAACTAATATGGGAAGAAGACTACATATAAAACATAAACATACTTGAGATTATTTAAAGCATAATGCTTAGGATTATATAAAAACTAGATTTTTTTGCACGCGATACGTGCTTGAATTTTTTTCGAACAGAAACTCAATTTTCTTTGACGTAAGAATCAAAATTTGAACATTATACATACGAATTATAATTGTTTTTAATTGCAAAATTTGATTGGTTTAGTTTCTGTCACTTAAGTCTCTCACCATTCTTTTTGTTTTTTTTTTTACTTTTCAAAGTTAAATTCTATGAATAAAATAGAATTTTTTTTGAATTTATTTATGATTTCTAATATTATAATTTTTTTAGTTGATTTTTGAATTAAGTACAGTACTTCATAAATTGTAAAGAAAGTAGACACTTTGATTTCAAGTCAATTTTTTCATAGGTTGTAGTTTGTAAGTGAATTTTTAAGTTTTTGTAAAGTTTCCTCATTTTAGTGATTTGCATAACGTAAATTATGCAATTTTATGATTTTATTAGTTGACTTGTGAGTGATTATTATAATTATATTTTTGATATTTTTGTTTGAAGCCCTCTTTGATTTGTAAGTAAATTTGTAATTTAGAATGGGAAGGGGGTAAGATAGTCTCTTCATTCGGGGACACCATAACTCCCCCCTTCCCTTATATAATAGAGATATGTTGTACTTTAATTCATGAATGATATTTTATATAAACCTTTTTACCTTGATAATTTATCGCTATTATATAATAGAAAAAATACGTCCAAATATATGTAAAAGTTTCATTATATAAGGAAACACTATAAAAAAATAAATATTTTTTTCCTTGTCTAATTTCTAAATTCTGATTTCACTACAAATACAGCACCTCTATTTTTTTTATCATGACCCACCATTAATTGTGAATGGTTCTTGAGAATAGTGATTTGTAAGTAAATTTTTGTAAATGTTTTGTATGTATTGACGTTCTAGGTTATTAGTTTTAGTTTGTATATTAATTTTAAGTTTTAATAAAGTTTCCTGATTATTTGAGTGATTTGCGTGATTTTATAACGTGATTTTTTCAATTGTATGGGTGATTTGTAAAGTTTCTTCTTTTAAGTGATTTATGAGTGAGTGTTGTAAATTTATTTTCGGTATTTTGATTTTGACACTCCTTTTGTAATTTATAAAGAGAATGGGGGCAAAATAGGCGTTTCAAAAGATCGAGGACACCATTGCTCCCCCCTTCCCTTTCATAATAGAGATAAAACATACTTCAGACTAATATGGGAAGATACTCCAAATTTAGGATTACTTAATATTGTCAATTCTTCTATTAAGAATTTAGTTAACCTTAGTTAAATTTGTACTGGTATAAAGAAATGACATAATGTATTGCATTGATGATATAAAATTCCTTGTATTTAATTAGAAAAGGAGGGTAAGCTAACTAGGAAGTAACGTAGTCATATGATAAAGTTAATCATTTCCTTATCGTGGAATGCCTCTTTGGAAGCAAATACTTATAATTTTTTTCTCCTAATTGTAGATTTAATTAGAAGAATTTTGACAATTAAGAGAGAGATTTGAGGAGGAGTAATTGAATAATCATGGATTTATAAGGTGGGATTAAGGAAAATCAATAGGTGAGACCACGTTGGATGGAAAAACAGACGAAAACATTAAGTGGTGATCAAAATAAAGAAGTTAGTAAAGTAAAGGTGATAAAATGAAATAAAAAATATAAGGTGAAAAATACTTTTAAATTAGGTAAAACATAAGGTGCTCATTATTAAAAAAATCTTCAAAAGAACAGAGAAAATACTTAATTTGGAGACTTGGAAGCAAATACTAATAATTTTTTTTCTCTATTTCCCCATATAGTATTGCATCTTGCTAATGGTGCCCAAAATGTTTCTTTGCACTCTTCTCCTTCCCGCTTATATCAATACTCCTTTAAAGCCAATGTGAAAACCTACAGGCTCCACTACTCTATCTCACTGCCAATGTTAGCAGTTTGCAGTTACAATTACAAGTTCCTTTCATTAATAGCCTTGTAGACTAAACTTTTATGTTGAAATATGTTTAAGTAGTATTTTCTTGAGTTGTAATTTTATTACTTCATTTTGTTGAAATAATCGAGTTTAGTGCTAATATCATGTTATATGTAAAAAAAATTATATATTGAGAAAAAAAAATTTAAGGACCTATTTCAGCTTATTTTGGACCCTGGACCTTTTGGACCTAACGGGTCTGGGTAAGGATTTAAATTTTTAGACCCAATGGATTTGGGGCGGGTTTGGATCCACCTCAAAAAAATTGGGTCTCGGTCTGAATCTTGTTGGATTCGCTCCAAACCTGATACATTGCCATCCCTTCACATAAGTTCCTCTCGATACTTGAAAACATAACTCAATAAGTAGTATACTGGCATTATTTCACTTAGTGGTAAAGAATTAATTTTAGAAATATCAAGGGGTCGTACGTATTGTATTGATCCATTATTTCACTTAGTGGTTTGCATATACTGACCTTTAGAATGAGTATTACCCATTTCAATAACTCGATAAGTAGTATCTCCCTTGACATACAATTCAAATATTGAATCTCTATTTTACTTCTAAATCCAGACTTTCTCTTCCTTCACAAATGAAAATGGTTGGGTTGTTAATAACTTTAATCGCTACTTTTCTTCTGATTATATATGTTCCACTCTAACAATGCAATTAATATGAGACGGAAAGTAAAATTGTCAATAACAACGCGTCTAAACAACCATGCGGAATTTTTCAAAACATACTGGACCACTGTAGGGGCATGTGTAACAGCAGCGGCTCAAAGATTCTTTATAACAGGTCATTTTTTGAAGGAATGGAATCGCACGCTACTTATTCTCATACCAAAAGTCAACCCCCCCATTGAGGTAAATCAGTTACGTCCAATTAGTCTTTGCAATGTTCTTTACAAATGCATGGCAAAATGTATGGTAAATCGAATGAAGCAGCTGCTGTCGAAATTAATAGATGATTTCCAATCCGCTTTATTTTATTCCGGGTCGTTTCATGGACGATAACATCCTGGTAGCACATGAAATTACTCATTGCATAAACAAGTAGCGCCGGGGATCAGAACATATGGCAACACTTAAACTTGATATGAACAAAGCTTATGATCGGGTAAGCTGAGTTTTCTTACTAAAAGTTCTACGAGCCTACATATTCCCAGGTCATTGGTTGAAGATGATCCACGAATGTATTTCAACTGTGACATATAGGATTTTCATTAATGGGGCAGTTACAGATCCTTTCTCTCCGACTTGTGGATTACGTCAAGGAGATCCCCTCTCGCCTTACCTATTTTTGTTCTGTATGGATATCTTATCTCGCATGACAACATTGGCTACTAACATTCATCAGTTTCAAGGTATACGAATTGGGAAGCGAGGGCTGAGAATTTCCCACCTGTTTTTTTGCTGATGGTTCGATGTTTTTCTTCAAAGCGTCACAAGCTTCTTGTAGTGCAATGAACTTGGTAATTCGTAGATTCTGCAATATCTCGGTCCAACTGCTGAATTTACAAAAATCTTTTGTCAAATTTAGCCCCAATATTCTGGAAGATATGCAACAGCAATATAAATCGATTTTGGGTGTGGATGCGCAGTTATCGTTAGGTACCTATCTTGGCATCCCAATAGATTTGCAGGGTTCTAAGGTGGAACATTTTACTCCTCTGTTAGATACGATTACGAAGAGGATTACTCAATGGAATCATTCTAGTATCTCCCAATCGGCAAAGGTGATTAAATAAATTTTGTTCTCATAGGAGCTCTCATGCACCATCTGGCGGTGTTTAGAATTCCAGCCACTATTGTTAATAAGTTAGAAAGCATACTGGCAGTTTTTTTCTGGAAGGATAATCATGGAAAAGGAATACATTGGAAGAAGCGCGAGACTATTCAACAGCCCCGGGCTCAAGGGGGCTTGGAAATTCGAAACATTGGGGTGCTAAATCAGGCTTTGCTTATGAAAAAGGCATGGCATGTTAAGCAACATCCGCAGCTGCTCCTTTCAAAAATATACCAACGAAGCAACATGCCGGTTTCTTCTTCGATTCGTCATACTCGGCATTCTTCTTGGGGGTAACGAAATTTTTAAGGCCACTGAGATGCTAGGCCTTCACTCTTGCTGGAAGATAGGGAATGTAGCACTATTGGGGTCTTTTTCATCGATGGATACATGGTTTCAAACCTATCTTCAAAGACAAACTCCACTTCGGAAGCTCGTAATTTAAAAGTCAGCGATTTAATTATGGATAATCAACAAGGATGGGATCTTTGAAAACTTTATAGGTTTTTCGATCCATCTTCTACTCGTCGTATAATGGGTATTGAATTACCTTCTTCTCCGGACCACAGAGACGAGCAATTCTGGCCTTATAGTAAATCCGGAGATTACACTACCAAGTCGGGGTATGCAATTTTAATCCAACAGAAAAATGAAATATGTAGCATGACATCTTCATTCGAAACGAAATTATTCGTTTGTATCCTATGGGGATTGAGCATCATGCCAAAATGGAAACTCTTCCTATGGAAATTGTGGCACAATGGTCTCGCTACCAAGAGTAATCTCTTCAAACGAGGGGTCGGTACCTCTAGCGAATGCCCCATCTGTTTGGATGATAATGAAGACACACAACATTTGTTCCGATGGTGTCCGCTGACTCTTGAAGCTTGGGCACATCGCCAAATGAGTATGGTTTAATTCGTCGTCCCCTAATGCCCTCTCGTTTAGAGAATGGCTTAACTGTTGGATAATTTATTTTCACAAAGAAGATGGTTATCAATGCAAGGTTCGCGCGTTCCAAAATTTGTGAGTACTCTCTGGACCATTTGGCGCTCAAGAAATGATCAGCAACTGTTTCGACAGCAAAGACCAACTCCACAATCGATCCGCCTAAGCCTTCAAGATAATGATAACCAGCATGCCACTTTTATCAATCCTAGGTTTGATCCATCCAGGAATCCTAGGGCCCAAATTTTCCGCCTGGGTTTCATGATGCACATATAGGCCGGCTCAAATGGGTGAGTCCCCTCTTTTAATACAAATTGATGCTTCATGGGATAAACTTCGAACCTCATGTGGTATAGCCTGGGTCACCGATTCCACCACATACACTATCAACAGGAAACAAGGATGGTTTTGCTACGCCTCTTCGACACTATTGGTGGAGTGTATAGCCTGCCTAAAAGCAATCACCTGGGCTCGTAACTCAGGCTATATGCACATTACGGTCATAACAGCAACCTCATTCAACTGCTGAGCCCAGGAAAGTATATGGATATAACCGTTAAATGGACCGTTGAGCAAATCCGAAATATAGCGTCATCGCTAGCTACTTGCTAGAATATTCAGGTCCCCGGTACTCAGGTAATGCAGGCGCATCTTTAGTACAATGATGCCGGAAAAATCAGGTGGGCGTTGGATAAGGGATAGTAGAGATCTATATTTTACTTTTCTTGTTTTAAGCTCCTGTTTTTACTCTTAATGTACTTTCCTTCGATCTAAAAAAAAAAACCCACCATGCTAGTATCAGTACATCAATATATGAAACTAATCACAATAGATAATCAATTAATCAATATATAAGTAAATTAATACTCCCTCCGTCCCATAATATAAGTCTTGATTCTGTTTTACACGGAATTAAAGTAAATTAGAATCTTGTTGCATTTAAATAAAAAGATTCATTTTTTATTAGGAACACTTACATTGTTTTTTCTTTTTAACAAAAAATAAAACTTAACATTAATATTGCATAGTTTAATGTGTAGAGGAGTTTAATGGGTTATGAGATTCTATTTTATCATTAATAATGGTGCATTGGAAGCTGAAATTATGAGGACTTTTTGGGAGTTAAATTATTTTCATGAGGGTACTTTGGGTATAATTATTGATTGAAAATAAAAACAAGACTTATATTTTGGGACACTTTAAAAGGAAAGGGGACTTATATTATGGGACGGAGGGAGTATATATTAACACTCAAATCCAAGTTATACGCTTTACACGTATGAATAATATTTTGCACAAACATTCCAAAAGCTTAAATGTTTTTTCTCACATGACTGTTTATATAACGTTGTCGCTAACGGGTCCATTTGCTTTTTAACTGAATAAGAACTAGGGTTGAACTTTGCAACATCATTGCTTGCTAGTTTGAAAATTACTATATATATATATATGGGCACATGATGATGCATAACAACTGCTCTAATTTATGATGATAATAGACAAATATAACTGATGGTCAAGCTTGTGAATTTAACTTCATTGGCTTTTAATTTGATCTTGATGACGATGATAATTCATAAATATAATGGATAATGCAGGGGTATATTCTATAGTTTCTAATATACTCATATTGCTTCTAAATTTATTTTTTTTGTTTTACTCACTTTAATTTTCTAATAAGGCATGCTCACTTTGAATCTCCTATTTATCACATTTGGAGACCTATTTCTAATGAAAAAAATTGGTTGAGACCACTTTTTCTAACATCTTCATCAAATTTTTATATACTTGTCATAATATCAAGTCATGTGACTCATTTATCTCTAATCACTTAATTACTAAAAAAATGAATTATATAAGTATCTCTCACTATCAATCCATGTGCAAAAAATTTCCCCTTTTTCCTTTCTTTCCTTAATGTTTTTGCTTGTTACCAAGTGAACAAGCAAAAAAGTACATAGAGTGTAACTCACAATATTATAATTGATAGCAAAAGGTAAGAGATAAAATTCAAGACAAATAAAATACTAAAAAAAAAAGGGTGCACCATCAAGACCCTTAGGGTTGAAGGTCAAACATTGTTGTTGAAATCCCTATTCGGATCTTACGATCCTACGATTCGGAAGAACCTTTTCGATTCCGATCCTACGTAGAATCTTAATTTAATATGATCCTTCGATCTTACCCAACTACCAAATTCACGTGGTAGATCATAACACGATTTTACGATCATATGATCCGATTTTTATCATAAAAATTTCACAAAATAATCCCAAATAGTATATTTCTCCTATTTAGCTTTTTGTCGCATGCATGTTACTTTAATCTTAGAGTATTTAGCTACTATCACAATTCGAAAACAAATAACATCATTATTAATGTGTGTAAAGTTTCTAACACGAGTCTTTTGACTACAATTATAATATAACATAATTATCACTAATTTACCCTATATTACGATTGGATCCTACCGATTCGATCCTACAACCCTTACGATCCAAAGTGCGATCTTGATCCTGATAACATCGGGGTCAAATATATGCTCCTAGAACGGAATCCTATTAAGTTTAGTGTAGGGTTCACAAACTGATCGATGATAGTTGGCAATAGACTAAATAAAAAACTATCTTCGAAAGAAGTATTATAATAATATACTCTAATTAATATATTAATTATTCCAAAAATAAGGTACATCAAAAAACAATATTTTCTAACAAATTAATATGACGGTCGACCTCAATTTATTTATAAGAAAAAACAAAAACATTTTTTTATGAAATCATAAATATTGGGGTATTGTATGGGGCTTTGGCCCTCTTTGCATAAAAAAAAAAAAAAAAACAATATTGGGGTATTACACTAAATTATAGGACAATATAATAAACAGCTAATAAATAGTCAAAATTGGAATGTCATTACAATAGTTACACTACTAGGCCACTGATACTAAAGACACCATTAGGCTCATCACATAAGTATGGGCTCAAACTGGATGATAATGACATGCGCCACAATTGTAATTAATGATGGTAAATTTGGAGACTTTGAAGCAAATACTAACAATTCTTTTTTCTCTATTTCCCCGATAGTATTCCATTCTTGTTAATGGTGGCCAATAAGCTAAGACTTTGTTTGCAACTCTTCTCCTTTAATTTGTTTCCACTTATAAAGCCACTGTAAACCTATACTACTCTATCTTCTGAGATCTTGCCATTGTTAGCAGTTTGCAGTTACAAGTTCCTTTCATTACTTATTACACTCAAGCTAAACACATACTTTGATGTTTAAATAAAATCAAGGGCCGTGTTATGGTAGAGTGTGAGTAATATAAATACAACTTATGGTACATTGTGCTTCATATCTTCTTACATCAGAAGTACTAATCTCCTCATAGAAATTAGAAATAGAATGGCAAGTTTATTAACAACAATATGTGCTAGTGCTACTTTTCTTCTGATTATGTTATTGAGCTCAGTTCTACAATGTAATTCACAACCACCTCCTCCTCCACCACCACCTCCTCAACCTTATGCGAAGATAAGTTTTCAGTGGCCAATGGCTCTCTGTGCCATCCATACATGCATCAAGGGTCCACCAGGGGCGTTTCGTCTCCACGGTGCTTGGCCGACATATGCCAATGGTAGGGGTATGCAGAAATGCACCAACCAACCTTTCAGCTGGTCCGCTATAAAGGTAACTTCTCTACTACAGTACAAACATTTTCTAACTAATAGTAATTATCAATTTTGGATGTTTGATAAATATATAATTGTTATTGTAGGATATGAGAGCAGATTTGGACTATTACTGGCCAAGCTATTTAGATGACAACAGAAGGTTTTGGCAACATGAATGGGAGTGGCATGGTACTTGTTCTGGATTATCTGTTAGGGAGTATTTCGAGAGATCTTTGACTCTCTTTAGACAGGCATACCGGCCAATGTTCAATGCTATAGCACGAGGTGGTAACATCAAATTTACTTCTTTTCCCTTTTGTTTTGGTACTACTACTGATTTTCTTATTTAACCTACTTTATTTATTATTATTATTATTATTATTATTGATGATAAAATGTTTTTTTTTGTGTGTAGTGGCTAGCCCTTCCAATAACAAAAATATGACGCTAAGTACAGTACCTACGCTTGCAACCTACTATAACGCAGTACTCGCCGAATTCAAGATAAAACCCTTAGTACACTGTCAGATGTTTAATGGCATAAGTTACTTCTTAGAGATGAGGCTTTGCGCCACCGCAGATCTCAAGAAATTGGTGAATTGCCCTGATAAGATAAATGCGAGTGGCAACTGTGGTCTTACCGCCGGAACCAAAGCACTATTTTACATACAGTAGGATTATAGTGGCTGGTTTGTTATATGACTTGATCTGTTTCAAAACTTATCGACCTATTATCTGAGTAACAACTATTAGATATAATTATGAACTTATGTACTGTTTGCTTATGTGGTATGAAGAGTCACAGATGGAAGCTTATGTTGTTGTGTAAGCTAGTAAGATCATATTATTCCAATTTCCAATATAATCTAATAGGTTTGTGACTTTAATATATAATTAGCTCTTTTCTTCCTGTTATTATTCATAGCAAATAATTCAAGTGTTTGACATAATTAGTAACCACGCGATAACAACGTTAATGTAATGTACTATAGTTGTTTCATAATTCATTTCATATCCTATATATTCTGTAAAATATCTGATGATCCTAGTCTTATACAACTCATTTATTGAATAAATTATATAAAAGCAACAGAAATTAACTATCAGTATGTAGTGCATGCCATGGTCCTCCAAGGTTAGAAAGTAAGGTCACTTAGAATAAGCTTAATTAGCCTAATTAAGCATACATGTTTTCTTGTAAACAATTTTATATGTCTTACAATTTGCCGTGTAGCCAACAGGCCAATAACAGGAACAAAAGATAAAGCAAGTATAAAGTATACAAGTATGTATATGGATGCATGATATGTCACATATATATATAGCATTTAGATGCATTTTGATTGCATTTAGAACTCCTTTTAGAGCATTTAGGTGCATAATGGAATGAATTACGTAAGTTGTGCTCTACTACTCCCCGTTTGCGTGTTTTGTTCATTTTCAGGTTACTTTGATGCAAATTGATTATGATTACCTAAGATCAAGCTTATCAATCATTGAAGATGAAGATATATTGATCAAGGATCACAATGCATCCATTCGGGACAATTTCGAGTTAGAATGAAGCAAAGAGTTAGCGAACGAAGTGTAAAAACTGACACCTGTTCAGTATTTTGGCCATAACTTTTGATATACAATTGATAATCACAAAATTCCAATTGGGTTGGAAACTAGACTTCAAGGGCTTTCCAATGATAGGTCACACGCCCCAATCCGACATCTGGTTTGAGAGATACAGCCTTCACAAGTTGACGCAAAAATCACTGTTTTTCCGCCCGGTCGACTGGGCGGTTTTACCCGACCGGGCGAAATTATTTTTTCACCAAAATTCAAGGAATGTTAGCCCGGTCAACCGGGCGACCAAATGGGAAAATTTGCTTACGCGCCCGACCGGGCGGGTTCGCCCGGTCGACCGGGCGGATTTGCTTTTTTGTCGTAAATTTCTGATCACCGTCGCCCGACCGGGCGGATTTCGCCCGGTCGACCGGGCGGACTCTCAGGACGCGATTTTTCGGGTTTTTTAGCCGGTTTTGTAATTAGTATAAATAGGTTTTTAGTATTTTCGTTAAACCTATCTCATTTTCTACGTTTTTAGGGCCAAACACTTCGTTTATTCTCTCTACTTTTGTTGAACTTTTACATTGGAAGATTATATAGATCGTCGATTTCCTTTTCCATCGTTCTTCAATCATTTGGTATTCTTCTCTACTTAGTTTAATTTCATGAATTCTTTTACTTTGATTATGTTTATCGTTTTCAATATCATCATGAGTGAGTAGTCTATTTCTAGGGTTTAGAGAGGGAAGCCATGTTTATACCTTTTTGATTGTGATTTGATGTTCTTCAATAATTGGATTGAATTAGAATAATTCCTATTGATTTGTTATACTTGTTTAATTCATGTAATTGCGCAATATCATGAGTTATGTTTAGCTAATAAGAATTAGAATCGAAAGATCATATTCATTAGAGGCTTATTACAATAGGTAGATTTGATTATGTTGAGCGACCGTACTGGCATATGTTAATCTAGGAGTTGTTAATGCCTGACCAAGGATTAACGAATTACTTCATTTATTTGAATCTCAATCCAAGTGTTGTTGAACTATATTATATTGATTAAACTGGTATAAGCATGGTGGACCGATCGATTGCCCTAGACTTTTAATTAATTGATAAATTTCCATTTTTCTGCGTTTTAGTTTATTTTAGTTTAGTTATTAATTAATCAATCATTTACTCTCTGCAAATAGTTAGATAATTGACACAAATCTGTAGAACTCCTCTCCCTGTGGATCGACCCGTATTTGCCAGTTTCTGCTAAACAAACACCGTGCACTTGCGGTATATTTTAAAACACATCAATGCATGTGGTTATTCTATGTTCAATCTAAAGACTATGCATGTGGATTGGAGTATATAAGTTATAAGCTATAAGTATTGTTTTCTTAAACAATATACTTATATTGTGAAATAACAATTAGGCTTAAAGCTTGCTCTTCTCATTAAGATTTGCACATATATATATATATATATATATATATATATATATATATATATATATATATATATATATATATATATATATATATATATATATATATATATATATATATAGGGGTAGGATCCGCTGAAAACAGCTCTTAGTCTGAAAACTGAAAACAGGGTAACTTTTAACCCCTTTAGGGTAACTTTTAAGCCCTTTAGGGTAACTTTTAATACTTTTAGGGTAACTTTTGTCAATTTTGGGGTAATTTTTGTCAATTTTGGGGTAACTTTATTATTAAGGGTAATTCTATATATTTCAAGCATAACTTTATTTATTATAAGAATAACTATTACCATTTTTAAGGTAACTTTTACCATATTTAGGATAACTTTTAGCAATTTTAAGGTAATTTTATATATGTTTCAAGGATAACTTTTAGCACTTTTAGAGTAACTTTATATGCTATAAGAGTAACTTCTTCCACATCTAAGGTAACTATAGATATTTCAAGGGTTAATTTTGGTGAAAAAACACTGACTTGAATACTTGATCTTCACAAATAACAAGCAACATCTCCGATGAACTCCTCCCCAGTACTCTCATGGTCGTCGAAGATCAACGACTTTCCGGCGAATTAACCGGCGATCATGAATCGCGCGAGGTAAACGCCTGAAAATTGCTCCTAATCGACTCACTGAGTTTGCCCGATTTAGCACTCGCTCACATTCTCTCTCACCTCTACGTCAAAGAAGCAGCGAAAACCATTGTTTTGTCCAAACGATTCAACTCAGTCTGGAACTCGGTCTCCACACTCAGCTTCTCCGATGAAAACTACCACAAATATGGCAACTCCTTCATCAAATTTGTCGACTCTGCGTTAGGGTTTCACAATGGCAAAAAAATCGAGAAATTCTCCATCAAATTTAGGTATGATGCAAATTATACGAATTTCGTTGATGAATGGATTAAATTCGCTGTTCAAAAGCAGGTGTTGAGTATAATTTGCCTGAATTTTTGTACGATGATGCGAATTTGGTGGAATTGGTTACTTGTTTATGTAGATTTTCCCCTGAAGCGATGCGAAAATGGCGTTTCAAGAGATTAAGAGAGAGAATCTGTTTGAGAATGAGGAGTAAGAGAAAAAAATCAGATGGCACGCGTATGGTTAAATCATGGCCGTCTAAAATATCATTTTATAAATCCAACGGCTCAAATTAACTGTTTTCAGTTTTCAGCTTAATTGTTGTTTTCACAAGATCCCATTCCTATATATATATATATATATATAATATATATATATATATATATATATATATATATATATATATATATATATATATGATACAAATAAACCTAATAATAAGGAAAGGAAATATACACTCCATATAACAATATAAAACTATACAAGATCTCTTAAAACCTTCCCTCAAGTTGAATCATGAAATGGCTCAAGAATGTCCAACTTGGATAACAAAAATTTAAACTGATACTTGCCGAGAGTTTTAATGAAAATATCTGCAAGTTGAGTAGAAGTAGGCACATAAATGTTGGAGTTAAGTACATAGGAGGGTACTCAACTTTGCTAAAAGTTCCAGTTAAGGTACTGAACTTTCAAAAGTTCCAGTTAAGGTACTGAAATTGGATGTCCGTTACTTTTGGGTGATTTTCTGTCAAATGCACCGTTTGGTACATTTTCCTAGGCGCGTGTGCAACACGAAACGCCACCTAATGATTACTTTTAAAGAGGCGGTTTATTTCGCGGGTATTTATCTCAACTCTCTGTATTCTTTGTCTTTATTTACTTTCCTTCTCTCACTGTTCATATTTACTTTCCTTCTTTCACTCTCCTTATTTAAATCACTGCAACTCTTTGTCCTCTTCATTTACGCCATTTATAATCATAGTATGTGGCCAACCCCAAAACCTCCAAAATTCCCAAGAATTACAGAGACTTCAGAAGAAGGTATATTCTTCTTCATTTACTCCTTTTTTTTGTACAGAACTTCATTTACTCCTTATTTTTTTTTACAGAACTTCATTTATTTCTTTTGTTTTCCTTTTTAGTACTTTTTGGTTACCTTTTTGGTTGTTGTGTGTAACTGGAGCAAAAAGGGTTTTTTTGGTTGTTTTCTTGTTTAAAAAGGCGATTTTTGGAACTAGTTTAAGTTTTTTTTTTGTTGGATTTGTTTGTTGCATGTTGATGACGCTTAGGGTTTGATGGTTAGTAAAATAATTTTTTTTTGTAATTGGGATTTGGGTTTTGCAGATTGTGTGAGTGTTAATTGTTAATTGTATAATTTATACAGATTAGGGTTAAGTGAAATTTAATTAATTTTTTATGTTTCTGTTAATGACTAGGTATGGAAGCTTTTACCATGCACACCCTTTGTGTTCACATCAAGATATCCTAGTGACCCACATTTTCTCTAGGGTAAGGTGGGAGGATCAGTACAAGCTTGAGCTGACTTGTAAGAAATGGAGGCTTTGGTGGAGACTCAGAAACTTATGGAGTAGTCTTATCTCTGGCTTAATGATCGTAGGCACGTTGAGAAGTGGATAATAGATGATATTATCTCCAACAATGGGAGGGACCTCCATGCTTGGATCAACAAGGACATGACTCATACTTTGATGGGTTTCCATGGTTGTTCAAAGAGGATTGAAGATGAAGGATGTTGGTGTTTTTTTTTTTTGGGTTGGGTTAGTTTGTTTTGCCTCTGTCATAGCGTGGAGGGGTAGAATGTGACAGCCACTGGCTTTATTTAGGGTGGTTGTCACTGCTATGACAGATTTGTTTTGTTGTTTATATGAATGCAAGCTCCAAAAAAACTTTAGTATGTTATGTAATTGGTTGGAGCTTGCCAATTTTTGTACTTGTTACTATATATATATATATATGAATGGTTTTTATGGATCCTACAATATCATTGGTGTTCTTCCATTCCTTGCACTTACTTTAGTATATAAATTTTTGTATGACAGATTTTATGGAAATAAAACCTTGCATAAGTGTGCACCATGGTGGAGAGTGGTTTGTACATGGTGACATTAGATACGAAGGTGGTCAAGTAAATGTGTTTGAAAACTTACCTGATAATGTTGATGCTTCATATGTAAAACAAATCATAGACAACTTGGGTTATAATAACATCATTAAGCTGCATTTTGTTGATCCTAGGAAAGACTTTAGTACTGGTATTAGATTCTTGGGCTATGCTAAGCAATTATTTGATCCATTTTTAGCACTACTTTTACAATACAACTTGTACATGTGTACACAGAACATGCAATAGTTAGGCCATTTGGGGTGGGTAATGGATGGAGTGGAGTTGGGTCAATTCATTGTGGTGAAGGGTCCTTAGGTGGTGAAGGGTCCTTTGTGCAATTGTTGTGTGATGGAGATGAGGCATTGGTCCCTCCTCAAAATACTGACCATACTAGACCCAACCCCATGTAGATATAGACTATGATACAGAAGGCACAGATGAGGATGATGATGAATTAGTTAGTGCCAGGACCAAAGTCAGTGATGAAAAGAAAAAACAACAGTCTTATGATGAAGAAATAGAGATGTTAAAAAGAGTATCTGCAACTAAGGGATTAGGAGAAAATCTGTTTGATGGTGACTTGAAAGGTGATACTGATCTTGACAGTCATAGTGAAGATGAAGATGAGGAGTATGGGTACTTAGAAGCTGCACCTTCAAAAAAAAAAAACACCAGTGCTTTACGCAAAGGGTAGATGGAGAGGGATGTTGGAAGTTGAGTGTAAGTTTTTTGTAGGACAACAGTTTGAGAATGCAAAGACTTTCAGAAAAGCATTAATTGACTACTCAATTGAGATTGGGAGAGAACTACCATATCTACTAGAATGACCCCAACAGGTAGGTGCTAGATGCTGAACAATGAACAAGGAAAAAGGATGTCCTTGGAGAATTTGGGCTTCAATTGGAGAAGTTATAAGAGAATACTTTATGGTGAAAACATTGGTGGCCCAAGCACACTTGTGGAAGAGCCCCTAAAAACAGAAACATGACAGCTACTTGGATTGCTCAAAATTACAAGAGCAAGTTCAAAATAAATCCTTATCTGAGGCTACAAGATATAATAGAGACAGTCTGGCTAGAGTGGGGGATTAGGGTCAGCAGAGTGTAGCTTACAGAGCTGGAGGAGGGGGCAAAGTTTGATTGTAGGGGAGTATATGGAGCAATATACCTTGCTGCCAAGGTATGCTGCAGAGATAAAAAAAAGTAACCCAGCTAATACAGTGATAATTAAGATGGATGGAAATATTTTTGAAAGAATGTACATTTGTTTTGAGGCACTGAAAAAGGGGTTCATAGCTGGATGTAGGCCTTTTATATCTCTTGATGGATGTTTCTTAAAAGGACCCTATGGTGGACAACTTTTAGTTGCTGTTGGGAGGGATGGGAACAACCAAATGTTCCCAATTGCATGGGCAGTAGTAGAGGTTGAATCAACTTCTAGTTGGACATGGTTTTTGACATTTTTAGGGGAGGATTTATTATCAAATGAAGGTGCTGGTTACACTTTCATGTCTGATCAGCAGAAAGGTTTATTGAAGGCTGTGTCAGATGTGTTTCCCCAAGCTGAGAGTAGGGTATGTGCAAGGCATGTTTATTGTAACTTCAGAGGGGTGTTTGGTGGTGGCTTAGAGTATAGGAAGCAGTTCTGGATCATGGCTAAGAGCACCACAGAAAATGAATTTTTCTTAACTTAGAGAGATGAGGATAATATCTAATGCAGCTGCTGATGATCTCTAAATAGGAACTACAAGAAATGGTGTAGAGCCTTCTACACTCCTCTATCTTGTTGTGATAGTGTGGATAACAACATGAGTGAGGTTTTCAATGCCTACATATTGAACTCAAGGCATAAACCTATAATTACTATGTTGGAAGACATCAGGGAGGGGATAATGGAGAGGCTACACAAGAAGAGGGATAAATAGGGAAGAAAGAGATGCTGTTGTGTCCAAGAATACAACAGCAAGTTGAGAAGCACAAGATTGGTGCTAGGGGATGGAATGCATTCTGGGATGGGGGGTTCTCTTATGGGGTGAGGGAAGGGGCAACACAAACAAAATATGTTGTGAATTTGGAAGCTAGAACTTGCAGCTGTAATGCATGGCAAATAAGTGGGATTCCATGCAAACATGCAGTGGTTGCAATTTGGAACAAAGTTGATCAACCAGAACATTATGTTAACCCATTCTTCACCAAATCAGTGTATTTGAAGGCATATGACTACTTGTTGGAGCCTATAAATGGAGCAGAAGAGTGGCCTAGTTCAGAAACTTTGGTAAATGCACCAAAACTCAAGAAAGTGCACAATAGGCGCCAAGTGAAGAGAAGGAAGGCAGCTGGAGAAGTTACAAGTTCAGGGAAATTGAAAAAAACAGGCTCAGTAATGACATGCAGCCTATGTGGTGTTCAAGGGCATAACAAGAGAGGTTGCAAGAATGTACCTACAGAGTCTGTGCGCATGGGTGCAAGTGAGTCAACTAGTAGCCGTGCACAGAATGTACCTACTGTACCCATGCACCATAGAGGTGTAGGTGTATACACCTACCCAAGTGGCTACCAAAGAGTTGCTACTCTCCAACCACAGCAGCCACCACACACACAGCCACAGCAGCCACCACAGCACACAGCCACCACACAGCACCTACTCAACCCCTCAATCACACAATCCCACAAAGAAGAGTAGCATGTTATTCAGATTATGAGGGTGAGCAGACCATATATTCATTCAGCCAAGAATACTCATTTAGCCAGTCACAACCAGGGGGTTCACAAGCTTCACAAACAATAACTAGCCAAGCCTTACAGGTATGTGATTTGATTGAATTAGCTAACATTTTCTTAACTTATAATCTGCACATGTATTCTGAATTATTTGTTTATATATATTCAGGACCTAGCAATGGCTAGAAGGATGCAAAGGAGAAAATAGTTGAAAGGTAACTTATATTTAATTAATAATATGCTACTACATGCTTGATATAGTAATTAGAGTCCTAAATAAACCCCTTACATAGTTATATATTGTACCATAAACAAACAAGAACAACAAGGAGTACACAAATCCAAGCCCTAACACACATAAATCCACCCTTCTTCATTTTCAGCATGATATATTTTGATTCAATCTTCCTTGCCTTCTCATTTGCTGTCTTCAAATTGTGCCTCAGCAACATCACTTCCCTTCTAAGCTCCTGCTTCTCCTCCATTAACCCCAAAATCACATTTTTTTGCCACTCTATAGGCTCTTCAACATCACACCATTTGAATAACTTGCACCCCCTTGTATCAGTCTCAGCATCGTAGTCAGGGCATGCTACAAACCTTCTACCAGGGTTGTCCCTTGTCCAGGCTCTGATTTTGGTTACAACAAACCCACAATGACATCTTTTGGGAATTGGGGGCATGGAACCACCATAGCTATTTCTTGACATTATGCTGCCTAGGTGAACAAAATACTATGAATTAAAATTCATATTGGTAAAAAAGGGCAAAAAATTAACATTAGGTTTAATTTTCATTAATGCAGTTGCTTTGTACCTGATTAATGGAAGGTGATGAAGTTGATTTTTTTTTGCTGCTGATGGAAGAACACCAATATCAGAAATTTTTCGTGTTGTGGAAGTTCTTATTTTTTGCTGCTCCTGATTTCTTGAGAGAGATGATTTTTTGAATGTTAATATATCTGTTAATATGGTTCAGTTTATAATATAATATGTTCATTTGTTACCGTTGAAGAATTTCGCTGGCTTTTTTGAATTAAAGGGTACTGAATTAACTGTCATTTTGTATTTTAGTGCCACGTCACCATGTATTTATTGCCATGTCACATTTTACTTTTAATTTAGGGTCTGTTAACGGCAACGCAAAGTTTAGTCCCTTAGACTAACGGCCGTCCAATTCCAGTACCTTAACTGGAACTTTTGAAAGTTCAGTATCTTAACTGGAACTTTCATCAAAGTTGAGTACCCTCCTATGTACTTAACTCTAAATGTTGAGTGACTTATTCAAAACTAGTTCCTATAGTTTAGCAACATGTGGTAGTTATTAATATTTAGGATGCTTTTGTTATATTAGTGGAGGTGTGCCGTGTGCACGACTTAATCATAGGAGCAGATTGTTTTAGTTAGTGGAATAGTTAATGGAGGTCAGTTAGTGGGTCAGTTAAAGTCTCCTACTTTCTAGTTTCAAGTGGTTAATGTTAGCTTATATATAGCGTCTTTGTTGTACTCGTAAAGTATGGAAAATTATTAATCAAAGACGTTTTAGTTGTGTTTGAATTGTTTCTTTATTTAAGTTTTATATGTGTTTTTATAATTCCAACATGGTATCAAGAGCTTCAGGTTAGATTCTAAGGAGGGAAACAAAAACAAAAAAAAAAAAAAGGGAGGAGAGGTTTTGTTTACACAAATGTTGAGAAAGTGTTAGTTTGTCATGGCCACTAATGGCATTCATTCAAATACACCCCAAATTCCAATATTTAAAGGTGAGAAGTATCATTTATGGAGTATCAAGATGCAAACTATGTTTCAATCCTAGGAGTTATGGGATCTTGTTGAGAGCGGGTATGAGGAACCGGAGGAGCCACCGGAGGTCCCCAATAAAAAGTTACGTGACAATCGCAAATTAAATGCGAAAGCTTTATTTATCATCCAATCTGCAGTGGATGATGATATATTTCCTCGAATTTCAACCGCTAAGATGGCAAAGGAAGCTTGGGAAATTTTGAAAATGGAGTATAGAGGTGATAGTAAGGTAATTTCTGTCAAGTTGCAAAACCTCCATGGTAATTTTGAATCACTTAAAATGAAAGAAAAAGAGTTTGTGCAAGATTATTTGTCTAAAGTGTCAAGTATAGTTAATCAAATGAGGTCGTTTGGTGAAATAAAATATTAGTGACTCAACAGTGGTGCGTAAAGTTTTAAGGAGTCTTACAAAAAATTACAATCATGTTGTTGCTGCAATTGAGGAGTCAAAAAATATGTCCTCTTATAGTTTTGATGAGTTAATGGGTTCCTTTTTAGCCCATGAAGATAGAATTTTAAGGCCGGACAATGAAAATGTCGGAAAAAGCCTTCCAAGTTAAGGGAGAAATGTCAAATGAATGGCATTATGAAGATGGTCGGGGTCGGGGTCAAGGTCGTGGTATGGGTAGTCGAGGTCGAGGTCGAGGTCGTGAAGAAAGTGGTGGTCGATTCGAAGGACAACGTCAATCTATGAGTAACATTCAATGCTATTATTGCAAGAGGTATGGTCATAAAGAAGATAGGTGTTGGGATAAACAAAGAGATGAGCAAGGTGGTGAACAAACCAATTTTGTTCAAAAGGTCGAAGAAGAACTTTTCTAAAGTCAAGTTAAGTGTGTGGTTACGAGTTCATGTTAAGAATAAAGTGTCAAGTTCATTGTCGTATTCAAGTTGTGATTGCGTGTTTGTGGTCGTGGTGGATTGTATCTTGGCAGCAAAGAGAATTCTTGGAGCAGCAGCAGTGAAGTGTGTCTATGGCAATCTGGATTGCATGTTCGAAGTCAATAATAAGCAACAGTAGTTGAGTATGTGAGATTTTTGAATAAGGGGGAGTGCTGAGTGACTTATTCAAAACTAGTTCCTATAGTTTAGCAACATGTGGTAGTTATATATTTAGGATGCTTTTGTTAGTGGAGGTGTGCCGTGTGCACGACTTAATTATAGGAGCAGATTGTTTTAGTTAGTGGAATAGTTAATGAAGGTCAGTTAGTGGGTCAGTTAAAGTCTCCTACTATCTAGTTTCAAGTGGTTAATGTTAGCTTATATATAGCGTCTTTAATTTGTTGTACTCGTAAAGTATGGAAAATTATTAATCAAAGATGTTTTAGTTGTGTTTGAATTGTTTCTTTATTTAAGTTTTATATTTGTTTTTATAATTCCAACAAAAGGCTCAATAATGAGCCTGTCAGTGATAGCATCCCGGACAAAGTGATAATCTACCTCAATATACTTATTGCACTCAATAAAACAGGATTCTTAGCAAGATGGAGAGCATGCAAAAACTGACTATCACTAAACAAAGGAATGTATTTGGGATGATGAACACCCAAACCCAAGAGAAGACCTTTTAACCACTTTAGCTCAGAAGTAATTGCAGCCATAGAGCGATACTTGACTTCGGTAGATGAGCGCGAAATAATATGTTGTTTCTTAGTCTTCCACGAAATGGGAGAGTGTCCTAAGAACACAATCCAACCAGACAAGGAACGTCGTGTGATAGGACACGCAGCCCAATCAGAATCACACCAATTTTTAAAGAGATAACTCACTGTCTGAACGCAATAAGATATCCTAATCTGGGGTACCTTTCAAATACGAACAACATGTAAAGAAACCTCCCAATGAGCTTGTTGAGGCTCCTGCATAAATCGAGATAAGATGTGAACAACATAGAGGTGATCATTTTGGCCCGACCTGTTTTTGGGCCGGGTTTTGGGCAGAATTTTTCTGCCCGGCCCGTTTTGGCCCGCAAAAGCCCGCTAATTTAGGCCTGAAATAGCGGGCTTTGGACACAAAAATTCGGCCCGCAATTTAGGCCCGGCCCGACCAACGGGCAAATTCTTTTGGCCGCAGCCCGGCCCGAACCTGGCCCATGATCACCTCTAGAACAACATAGAGGTGATCATTCCGGCCCGTTTTTGGGCTGGGTTTTGGGCAGAATTTTTCGGCCCGCCCTATTTTTTTTGGTTTGGGCGGGCTTTGGCCGGGCAAGCTAAAAACGACTTTTTAGTCTATTTTTTGGCCCGCAAAAACCCGCTAATTTAGGCCCGAAATAGCGGGATTTGGACACAAAAATTCGGACCGCAATTTAGGCCCGACCCGGCCCGACCAACGGGCAATTTTTTTTTGGCCGCGGCCCGGCCCACGATCACCTCTACAACAACATAAGCTAAGTCAGGCCGAGTGACGTCAAATATATGAGGCGACCTACAAGCTAAGGCGTCGATTCACCTATCGATTACTTCTAATACCTCAAAACCTTGCCTCCTCCCTCGACTGTTGCAAGATTCTGAAAGTATCTCGTCAAAATGTGTCCCCGCGGCCCACAATCTTGCCTAGCATTGCAGGGATAATGGTTTTCCCTTTCCTGTTCATTAAATTTGTTTTAGTTTGTTTTTATTTCTGTACGTTTTTCATGTTGTCAAAAAAAAAATTATTATGGATGAGTTACATGAGTATATATGACGAATAAATACACAACTGTGCCTTTCTCAACCTTCCCTGTCTGTCTCTAACAGGTCATCCTTCGAGTTTTGACCCGTATCCAGCTTGACTCTTCAATTAAACATTGAAACGTAGGTTGGTACTATTGTTTTTTCCTTGACGAGTATTGCGTTGGTAAAAAAATATTCCAACATTGAGGACAAACAACAGCAGAAAAACACGGACCAAGAACAACAGCATCTGAGCAAACATGTCTTATAAGAGGTTACGATAAATATTAGACAAATCACAACTTTAATTCTTCAAATAGTCGGCGCAAATTACCAGAAGCAGGATATTGTTTTTCTATAACAAGTGCAACTTAATTAAAATAAGATCCGAAACAAAAAATAGAAGCAAGTGAAAATATCGCAGCACTCTTAGGACTGAATGAGTCTCCTAGATAAAGGAAACAAACTTTCTGCATATCTGTAATAGGTAGCCCAGTTACCTATACCAAAATACTTGAACTCAGCTGTTGAGGGATTATACAGGTACTCTTCACGGTCCAGTTCGACGTGATGGGTGTTGTGACTGTTGTCTGTACCTTCATACACATAAACGAGCAGAAGATCACCATCCACTCGTGTTGTAAGAACATCTAGGCGAAAGTTGGCAGGAGTTGGTCCCACAGTGAACAAATGCTGCCATGATAGTGGGATCCCACAATCATCAAATCCAGTCACAACCCAAACATCAACGTTTTTACATATTGCAGCCTTTCCCTGGACCTCATGGCTCATGAACAATGCAATACTTTCCTTGTAGAGTGCAATCATGATTTCGAAGTCGTAGCGAACCCGAGACTTGGCATCCTCGGGAATATCAGATTCCTTGAAAATCTCAGAACTAAAATTAAAGGACACAAGTCTGCCGCTTCCATATTCTGGCACAGTAGACCAATAAAACACACCATTTAAGTACGCATCAGTAACGGGTAGTGTTATTCTACCAATTGGCGGTGCTCCGAGCGGCTTCCAAGCACTGCTTCTCAGTGAGTACACTTCATAGTAAGTAACAGGCTCGGGGTTAAATATTTCATATGCTCCCAATATTTTGAAATCACTAGATAGCACATCAAACCCAAATCCCACAACTTCAAAACAATTTCTAACATTTGGATATGCGAGAGACTTGAATTCTCTAGTGGCAGGATTCCACAAGCCAAAACAATCCCGTTTCCTGTCTCGGTCGTTGTCCTTCAAAGTAAGCAAAATGACACCATTGACACACCCATTGCAACTAGCAAAATACTGTTCATCATAATCATGACCACAGGAGAGCATGTCATTACTATCGCGTGCTATATCCTCATCCAAATCCAAAGTAGAGACATCTCCTTGGTGTATAGAGAGAAGGTGGAATGATACTACACGACCCAACTTCTGACCCACTTGATTGACAAAGTGGCATGTTGCATCGACTTTGCAAATGGAAGTTTGAACTTGGTAGTGCTTCCTGATGAAGCTAGGGCTATCAATGAGGGCACACCAATCTTTACACACACATCTCCCGCGCAACAAGTCTCGGACTGGAAGCCTTGATAGTATGTGCTGTAACAGATCATCCGGAAGGATCAGTTTTCTTCCATGGGCTACAATTTGCAACAGTTAATAGAGCAGGGTGCCCTTAAACCTGGGTTTTGCAATTTCTCCCCGTCTCAATTATGACCCAAAATGTTGTTTCTTCACAAAACAAGGAGCACCATAGAAACAAGAGCCCATTAATCATCAATGGAGAGTATGTATTAATATTACTAATGTAGTGATGAGAAATTAACAACTCAAATAAAACAATATCCCAGCAAATAACCCCACCCAGGGTGCAATGAGAGCTAAGGTTCAAGTGTAATATATAGTCGGACTCTTCATGAATGTGGCCTCGAGTTGCTACGTATGCAATAATCGAACTCTATATATACCTCAAGTTGCTATGTCAAATCCTCAACACCACAAAATTTCACAATAAGATTATGGAAAGTCTGATAAAAAAGCAAAGCTTAACACATAACACCACAAAATAATTAATTTATTTATCATAATGCACTGATAAATTTCGAGTGGCTCCAAAAATTTGCATAGAAAAATCCAAAAGTACGCGTTAAAAATCAATGCACAATGCACAAATGATCGTCAAAATATATATTGGCATAAGCAACCAAGTCCAAGGAATATCATGGCTACAATCACAAACGCTAAACGAATAATATCTTTGATTTGATCAATAAATGAGATCATTAACGAATTTTAATATGAAATTATATGGCATGAGAATTGATAACTATAATGCAAATTCCAAAATCAAATATTTCTAAGTCGTATCTTGAAATTATGATATTTGAGTCGAAAATTTGCACTCTTAACAGAGAAATCAGAAGCTTTGATCATAAGAAAGTAAAGGGTTATAACTAATTTAAAGGAACAACAAAAGCACAAGAAAACTAATGAAAAGGAACAACAAAAGCACAAGAAAATTAATAAAAAAAAAAAAAAAGAACAACAAAAGCACTAGAAAATTAATTAAAGGGAACAACAAAAGCACAAGACTTTACTTAATAAAATTAAGATTTGAGAAAGAAAATCAAACCTCGTATGCTCATGGAAGAGGTCTCAGTTGAAGTGTTACAGAAGGAAGGTGAAGGGAGAAGATGAATGAGAGGAGAGTGAAAGATTGCTAAGGAGGATGAATGTTTTTCTTCCTTTTTATAAAAGGAAAATGATTTTTTACCTATTTAGGAGATTACCCGTTGAAAGAAAACTTGATTTATTACCAACTAAAACAAAAAAAAAAATGAGAGAAAAAGGAAAATTTATTTTCAAGAAAAATATTTTACATCTTACCAAACAAAGTCGTAATAGGACAGTGCTTCTTTTTTTTTGTGAGGTGGTGTTAGGAGGAGAAAGCAACAATAATCAAGGTGATGTATGAATAACGCATATCATAACGACATTTTTCTAATCTTTTTAAAAAAAAATAGAAAGCAATTATTCTAAACACTCTATTTATTTATTTTGGACAATTTTGGTAAAATACCTATAATTTTTACAAAAATGATAATTGACTCCATGTACAATAAAAAATTTAAAAATTGTGGAGTATAGGGGATTTGATCACAAAACCTCAAGTACATATAGTAAGTCTTAACCATCAAACTAAGTTATATTTAGTGTTATTATCATAAAGTATTCTATTAATAAATAAAATATTTTCTTACCCTGGGCATAACCCGGGCCTAATAACTAGTTTTAACATAAAATTCGATAAATACATAGCCTATATTCTTCTAATAAGCGAAACTTACTTGCTCATTTCCTCTCATTCCTCTATTTTTCTTTGAATCTCAAACAATTTCAAAAAAAGTAACCCAACATTAGTCGCTACATTGAGTACATGATATGAAAACTGGATGGATGAAAACTGATCACTAAATAGATTTAGCTCGTTACGATATTAAAATAGTTTGTTCTCCTCTTAACTTTGATCATCATCTATTTTAAATTAGAATTAGGCGGTCTCTTTGAAAACCAACTCTTTACGGGACTGGTTTAGGGTTGGCGGCAATTTGTGGTTTTGTAGTTTCTATGCAATTTAAATCGCTCTATTCAGTCAAGGAGTGAGAAAAAGTAAAGAAGAAGAAGATGATGATGGGGCAGAAAGAGGAGTATCAACATCACCCAGCAGTAGACAATCTACTCACTCTCTTCACTAAAGCTCACCACGATCTCTCACTACTTCACTTCAAACTCGACAAAGAATTCCAACAAATTTACCCAGATAATGTAAACCCTTTTTTCATCCACTTTCTTATTAATTTATGAGTCTATCAACTAATTTCTGTTTTTCCAAATTCAAATGTCAAATGGGTACTTCCAAGTTTCCTTTTTTCTTTTAGTTTTTGTGGGTATGAATTTTTTTGGTACAATTTAGATGAGAAATTTTGGAAATTTGATAATATCATTGTTATTTCAGGCAAATCCTATGAAACTTGTGGGTCGAATTAAGAAAGTTCAGGATGAACTCTCTTCTCTCAAAGATCAGTGTCGCCAGCTTCTCATTGCTAAGCAGGTTTGCTCTATTTTTAATAAAAATTGTTTTTTTAAAAAAAAATCATTTATTTTGCAGTTATCAGCTTATTTCCGGATAATTGATGGTGGGTTTGAGGGTTTTAATGGGGTTAATTTGAATTTTGATTGTTCATGTTGTTTCTAGGTTTTTGGGGGAGAAGTGAGTGTTGTGGATTTATTTTTGTATGTATATGTAAGACAGGAAATAATGCTGTGAAATGCTCAAAAGTTGGGTACTAAGTCAGTTGATTGTTATATTATTACATTCTAGAAGTAAAGGTGTTTGATATAATTGGTTCAAACAGATTGGAGAGGAATGATAATGTATGTTGTTGTCCTATATTGTCATATTTTCATGTTAGCTGCCTAAGACCCGCACCGTTTCAAAGCGTGAAATCCTGAATCAATTGATGTTCTCTTTAGAAATGTTTAATTGTTCATGGAAATAAGAGAAGCAATATGCTGATGTGTTTCTGCAGATTACTTGTTGGTTCATGCATATTTGTATTTGACTGTCTTAGTGGTTATGCCATTTGTTACTCAGGTGTTTGACATTGCAGGACTTAATTGATAAGGCGAGTTCCATTCTTGTTGGCAATAGGAGCATGGTGCAGCGTATGCAAGCTTCTGTTGGCATTCCGGTGACTAGTGATTCTGAAGATGCTGCCTTTACCAGCTTTAATCAGGTTATAACTGCTTGTCTTTCACTTTATGGAGAACGGATATGTTCCCTGCAAGAAACCAGCAATGGCTTCTGTATTTTCCTTACCCTTGTAAGGAGATGCTTATATGTAAGCTAATTGGTAATATTGCTAGGCAGAGATATGCTTCTTTTATTGCCATACTTTGTTCTCTGTGTGTGTGTGTGTGTCAACGTGTGTATGTTCCCTTCTTTTCATCTATTTATTTCAAAGGTTCTCTTTTCCAAGTGATGTTTGGAGAATCGCACCACTTGCCAGCAAGCAACCTAGATCAAATTAAAGGCAAATGGCAGGCTCTTGTAGCAACTGCTAGCAGCTATGTTACTTGAACTCTTCATTTTATTAGATTTACCCGAGTCGGATCCTCAATGCTCCAACTAGGGTATAAACACTTTGGCACTTCATTTTGGGACAAAATCATGTTTTTTTTAAAAAAAAAAATTGACAAGTCGGACACTTGACACTTAAGCTACCTGTGTCCGACAAAATATGGGAGTCCGATTAACATAGGCTATCAGAAAGCATCCACTCGGCTATTCTGAGGAGCTTGCAATGCTTGTCCTTGCCACATTATTTCTCCTAAAATTCTATTATGTTTTAGTTGCATACTGTCTGGCTTCTGCAGTAATTCATTACTTCCCACTTTGATAAGGTCATAACTGCTTGTCCTTGCTTTGTGGAGAGTAGATTTTTGAATTGCTTGCCAATTTCTTGCATGAACCAGTAATGGTTTGTCCATTTTACTTACCCCACCTTGAGCAGGAGCCTCTTTACAAGCACTGGGGTGGTAATTTGCTGATCGAAGTACCCTTGAAATGTTATGTTATATGTAATCTAGTTAGTAACAGTGCTTGGCAGTGAAATGCTTCTATTTATTGGTTTTTGCCTTCAATTGATTTCGCAAATTCAGTGTGTTTCAACACAAAAATGTGTTCCTCTTTTTTGTTTTGTCTTTTTGTGTGGATCTGTGTTAAGGTTGTCTTTTTTCCAAGTGGTGTTTGGAGTTTTTACACCACTTGCCAGCAAGCAACCTAAATCAATATGGGGCAATGCTCTCCCGTGTTAACTGCTAGCAGAAAGCATCTGCTCAGCATTTCTGAGGGGCTTGTAATACTTGTCCTTGACAGATTATTTCTCTTGATGTTGTTCAATGTTCTTTTGTATACATATCTTCCTGCAATAATCCTAGATCATCTATGTTTTTTATCCGCTTCATTTGTTCATGCAGATTATCGAGGAATGGACAACTCATGTTAGATCAAGAACAGGTATAGATCCTTGAATGTGACAATTATCAGTTACTTTGGTTTTAATCTCTCGTTCCTTTGTGAAAGATAAGAGATAAAATCGATAACAAGCACGCCTCAAGGCAGCACCTCAATTTTCTGTATACCTCATTAATACTTTTCGTCAGTAGGACTGTAGGAGGCTTGTGTTCATGGCGGTAGGCATATAAAATTGAAAATCTTTGAGAGTACTCCGCTACTGGGATTTTTTCTCCATTAACACTATTAGGGATTCTAAAATGTAGTAGTAACTGCCAACAGACTCTTAAAACTTTCTCAATCAAAGGTGTAGCGACTTCTCGTCTATGTAAATGTTTTATGCGGCCATCTCAGAGCCACATTTGAGAATGTGTGGTAATCTTGCAGGATATGAAGAGGACAACGCCGTGCCAGAAAATATTAACGATTTGCTGTTTGCGTCAATTGTTAGAAGCAATTAATGGTCCTTTTTCTGCTTATTGCTCGATATGGTGGCAAAAGAACGAAGAGGTCCACATGCCTAGTGACACAAATGCACCACTTGTACAAATTACAAACACCTTGTTTCTTCTCAGGAATTTGAATCCTCTAACCTCGATGCAACTAGTGATTTGAGTTTGATTCAAATTGTAAGCAGACTGAATGCATCATAGTGTTCAGGGCTGGGAAAATATGTCTGTAGCTGTATGACCTGTATCAATATTAATAATCTTTTGTTCTACTGGTGTTCATACTCCCAAAAATTCTGGCTGTGTCTTCATATGTTGATTACCGCTTCAGGTTATTTGTACGTCTGAGAAACGTCTTTTGGTGCAATTTTAAGAGCTGCAGTTCCTTACTGTATTTTTATATGCAGAAGCATGTGGTTTTTCCTTTATGATTCTTTATTGCTATTCATCATCACCTCCAGATGGTGTCTGTGTTTAACATTCTAATGGTAGACATGGACCAAAACGCAGCCCAAAAAACATAAAACGCATGAAAGTAATGTACATCAACTGTTCTCCAATGAATATGTGAAATTAATGTACATCAATTGTTCTCCAATGAACATTGATCTTGACGATTCTTCGTTGTTAACATCTTTTTAGTTTGTTTATTGCAGATATTTCTTTGTTCATTGTGTTTTCTTTGTTTGTTCTTTAGGCTGAGTGGTTGTTCATCAGATATTTCCTCTTATGTTCATCTTTTTTTTTTCCTTGTTTATTGCTGATTTAGATGTTCATCAAGTCTTATGTGTTGTTTTTTTGTTCTTTTGCTTAGTTTGTTCATTGAGGATGTTTTTTTCATTGTGTTGAATGGTGCGCACCATTTAGATGATAGACTCATGTCCACCATCTAATTTGCTGGTAATAATGCGGTAACAGACATTTATTAAGAAAAATACATATGTGACGTTACAATTGCTTCATCGTGGACATTGACATTAGATCTTCCTTACAAAATTACATTAAATTTATTACTGATAACATCTATAACCACATGCTAAACTGGTCGGGAATTTTCTGCTTTGAAAAGTAACGTTACAGTGGAGATGTAAAACTTTACTAGGATAATCAATTACGGTTCCTTTTTCCCCCTTGGAAGTAACCTAATGCAGAAACAGCAATGTTGCCAGTTAGTGATGCCCTTGCCACAGCTCAAGTATCTTGTTTGATAGGTTGACATACGGTGTGAACTTAGTAACCTGCTTTCCTGAGCAAGATCATTCTCAGACTTGGCGTGCAACTATAACAGAACTAGGCACCTTAATTGTGTTCGCACCATATCTCACCACACCTAGGCCAATGTATCAAAAGATCACCTGCTGGCTATAACAGAACTAGGCACCTTAATTGTGTTTGCAACATATCTCACCACACCTAGGCCGATGTATCAAAAGACCACCTGCTGGCTAATTTGGTTGGAATGTGATATCGACCAGACGACGACATATGGTGCCATTGTGAATCATTACCTATTAAAGATGGACAATTCAAAATATCATCCACAAAACTTAACATTCTGTCTTTAGTAAGTTCACCCACTCAGTAGAATAATTTTTCTGCAACTTCATAGTCTCTCTGTCTGAAATTCCACATCAGATGGATCATGTAAGGAAGCACAAAGTAAGCAAGTGGACAAGACTGGCAAAGTTTATTTTAATACGAGTCCAATATGGTCAAAGTGCTTGAATATTCTGATAACATACCATTAATTTATACAGCAAGAAATAACAAGAGAAATGGGAACACACATACTCCATCGAAAACATTTACCATGGTATTAATACTATACTCCCTCTCAAAAAATTAGATTCGGTAACAGCAAACTGTAACTAGGTTTTCACAGCACAGCTAAAGTTCCTCTAGAGTCCCATAGAAGCAGGAACCTTTTATCTGAAGCTACAATATCTCATCCGCATGAATATGGAATAAGATGTTTATTAACCTATGACTAAAATGTACAAGTGAATCTACAATTTGAGCTCAATTACCCCAGCCCACATGCCTAAATGGGAAAAATGAAGGATAAAGTTTTATGTCTATTAAATAGAGAAAACTGCTCAACAGAGGACGACTTATGGGTCACAATTTACATACAGGATGCTGCTGCTTGCTCAAGTAATTTGTCTTGGGTGGAATGAAGCAAATCTGTCATCATGCCAATGTCGCTCTTTTGCCTTTTGCATCTCTAGACTGCAAGCAGTTTATAAGTCATGTTAGTGGTTTAATCCATTCTATACAGTAAAATTTGACAGAAGTTAATGCTCAAGTGTCGATGACTATAATCAAGCTATGTGAAGAGCCTTGCCAGAAACCCATAAACCTCCCATTCTTGCATCAGCATAGGATATTGATCCTCAGATTTTCAAAGATGTTAATTTTTGCCTAGAGCTGATATTTGTTGCATCTATCAAAATAATATATATAGCTCTTTATATGTTCCACTTTTAAGCTTAATATGAGTATGAGGCTAAAGCTTATCAGGTCTAAAGTGTGTGAGCTTTGGATCTTTGCTTGTCTTGAGCCTCAACTCTTGGTGTTTAGAGCCTCAGTACTTCCATATTTTAATATAAAGCGATTACAATTGTCTTAAAAAAAATGAATTCCCAGGTTTGAGCATTGAGTAGGTCAAATCTTCAAATCTTTATGTGAAAATAGTCCCTGATATATTCAGTGCAAGTTCTTCTCTGGAATCTATGGTATCTATGCTGAGAAAAAATGAAGTTCCCGTGCGTGGAAAAAGAAGTATGTAATTACTATTTCGAAAACACACCTGTGCAGCAACAGATCTTTTTGCATCCAAAAATTGGTGATAAATGGCATAAAGCCTGTGTTTCTCAGACTCTGAAACTGATGGTTTAGCCTTGGACGCGATAGACTTCAACAATTGATCTGTAATAACGGGTGATGCTCCTGACTTGCCATCATATCCACTGTCAAGAAGCTCCTGAACTGCAGCTAATTGGGCATCCGAGAGAAGAGCTTGGAGATCCGCACCACTAAAGCCGTCAGTCATATATGCTATTGCATCCAAGTCAACATTATCTCCCAAGGGTAGCTAAACAAAAAAGAAGTCACGAGACAATTTAGAAAAGGAAAATTCCATCTAGTCCCACTCAGTTTTTGCAAATTCCATTTGGTATCCAGATTTTAAGAATTGTCCAACTAATACCACTATAATACACCCTAATTGCTACCATGACTATACCGTTAATAAAAAGTTAGGAAACATTAAGTTAGCTAGTTATGTTAAGTTAGATCCCTTAAAATAAAAAGGTAAAAACATTAAAGCCTAATTACTAACCTTACTAGGTAAACCCATTTACCGTCCTCCCCATTCTTACTGCTCAAAATACAAAAACAAAACAATAACCCATCGAAAATCCTATCCTTTCTTTGTTGCTCTGTTTTCTTGGTTGGTGTAAATCTAGTTTAGCATTTGGTATTTCCTACAGTTGACGATTTTTTGCTGAAATTGCATGCTTGGAATTGTTTAAGAGTAATTTTAGCATTTGGTATTTCTTTTGTCATGTACTGTAACCGTGGATAATTCAAATCAATGACTTCAACAAATTTGTTATGTATAATGTCTACTGTGCCTTTGCTTGATTGGTGGGGTGATGGTGTAGTTTGACATGTGTTGCTTGTGATTTGTGCTGCACTAATTCTTATATATATAGTTAGCTAGTTATGCTGCACTTTATTTACTCAGCAAAACGCTTAGGTTTCTCGTCGTCAAACACGTACCCACAGGTCCCAGGAAGAAAAGATTCTCAAGTAACTTTCATTTAGCAATACATTGTAGCAGTCTAGCAGAGGAAAAAAGTTTGGTGAAAAGTTTGGTGATTACAACAGGTAGCAGCCACATATTACCCTCTAAGCCACAATAAACAGCACGTTATCAAGGGGGAAACAATTCCAAATCTGAAACTTCCCGGGGTGGGATATTGGGGGGATTTACCTTTCTAGAGAGAACTCTAAGAATATCCAATCTGTCATGCAAAGAAGGAAAATCGCAGAAAAGCAGACGATCCAGTCTACCAGGTCGTAGCAAAGCAGCATCAAGTAAATCAGGTCTACTGCTTGACAAAAAAAATCAGCATCAGTTCATTTGCACACATGAGGTAACAAAAAGAAAGTCAAAATTTAAGAATAAGCACATCGCACTACTGTCCATTATAGTCTACAATCAGATAAAATTAAATTGTAGTATAATCAAGCACTGAAATCTGAAACTTAGCAAAGAACATATCTACAAGAGTCTGTAGATCATATAATATGTTGAGGAGTACTCTAGGAAACTAGGATGCCTCATGACTCATCAAAAACAAGCACACTGGAAACGTATTCCCACCATCCCAACTTTTCTTCCATATTCCTTTCATGGATGGCCCTAATTATTGTCCAATGACGAAGTTCAGTCATTTTGTCGTCATTCGACATTTCGAAGATCTTATGTACGCTCTACCTAAAAAGACTAAATCTTCATCGTTAATTACCATGTGAATGAAGAGGAGCCCGTAAGTAAAGCCTTATGTTGCGTAAAGCAAGTTTTGGAAAGGCCACCAGTCCACACAGAATCATAAGAAAATACATGTTCAACATCAATGTTTCCCTCGTTCTTTACTACATGCAACATTGGACTTCTCTTGGTCAAACTTATGTAACATCTGACTACAATTTTGTTACTAACATATATAATTATGATGTAGGATCTTCATAGATTCATTTTGATTTATATTTTCACGATATAAAGATTTTATAATATCTATAGATGTAGATAAAGATATTAATCGTGTCAAAGACTTATCATGAAGATTGTGAAAAGTCCAATGTTGCACGTATTAAGGAACGGCGGAAGCATACCAAGGTCAGGACTTTGTAGCATAGGAAAGATTAGCAGCAAGGTGGAGACAAGGAGGCAAACAGTCCATGATTGTGTAGGCCACTTTGCTAATGCAGAAGTAGAATGGTGGAAGACCTGCTTGGACTTCAGATATGCAAATGTCATTCGGATATTATGGGAATTTAAGTTTAGCCAATTGCAAAAGCCACAATTCAGGGAAAAAGATAAGCAACCAAGAAAAGGAGGAACTTAATTTTCAGTATGAATCCATTTCCCAGTGACTCTTCAGTGTTCTCAAACCTCCCAGCCCTCAACCCTCCCCTATTCCCCTCCATCAAAAAAGGAACCAGATAAAAAATTATTTTCCTCTCATTCAATTCTTTCTCTATTAGACAACAACTTTGAAAAAACAACCTCTTCTTATCAAACATAACTTTGTATACACGTTCTACCTAAACCCTGTGTAATCCGCACTGATTGCTGTTGTTGTGCATATCTAGTTAACTGCATACAACATAGAAGGAATCAGAGTATCAACTTACACCCATGCTTGTCGAACAGAGAATGCCTTGGAAAAGGTTACGAGAACAACATTACCGATTATTATACAAAAAAGCTCTTGCAGGAAAGGAGCTGCATTAGCATTTGTATCTCACTAAAGAAAGGATAAAATTAACCAAAAAGAAAGTTTGAGGTAAACATTTAGGAGTGAAAGCAGTATTAACCTTGTTGCTGCAAAAACAAATACACCAGATAAAACTTCTACGCCATCTAATTCAGTCAGGAACTGCAATACAATGAGGAGAGTAATTTTGGCATGTTAGAAAGACCATGGCAATTTTAATCCCTCACACTTATAAAAGTAGACAACATATCTCAATGGCGAGAAAAGCTAGAAATAAAAACCTGGTTAACAACACGATCAGTGACTCCAGTGTTATCATGTCCTCTCTTAGGGGCAATGGAGTCAAATTCATCAAAAAAAAGAAGGCATGGAGCAGCAGCAGCTGCTTTGGAGAATACGTCTCGAACCTGAAAGTGAGTACAATCATTAAAAGAAAAGGCAATATACTGGCCCTAATGAGTACAGAGTGCAAAAAGACGAGTTCTTAGAAGTGCACACTTAATGTTCATTGGTAATATTACATTAACAACAAGACCACCATTTCCTCCCAGCCATGTGATCTGGAAGACCATAAATTTCATAGAAAACCCTAACCTACTTACAGTTGTAAGAACACTGTAAGCTATAGTATGACCAGCAGTGTAGCTCATACAAGCCAATAATTGATAGTGGAACTATGAGAGTTTACCAATCCAGTCCAACACCAAACTGAATAACCATAAGACATGGCAAAGTAAATTTTGGTGTAGAAAGCTATACTCATATCAAAATTTCCACAGGCGCAGACAACAATAGGCAGAAATTATAATCAATGCATAAGACAAAGAGAAATAACATAATATATAAAAATAAAAGACATAAGAGATGATTTTGTTATAACATGTTAACTTGTATTAAATTGATCAAAATCTGCCAAGAAAATCTACAACTGGCAAGGGAAATAAGGAAAACACAAATTTGCATTCTTACAGCTTGTTCAGATGCACCAATGTATTTATTCAGCAGCTCAGGCCCTTTTACTGATATAAATCTGAGTGAAGAAGCAGCAGCAGCTGCCCCGACAAAATGAGTCTTTCCACAGCCGGGAGGGCCATATAACAGAACATTTGTCCGCATCCTTAGAGGAGATTTACCAAATATAGTTGGAAATTTTGAAGGTAGTTCAATCATCTGTTAACAAACAGGAATATAAAGAAATTATTCAGATGTAATCCAGTACCAGAGAGAGGTCACTAGGTTGAGCATCATCGAAAGCAAAGTGCATAATGATAGTGTAGATAAAGATGCTTCAATGTTGTAAGCAGCAGACTAATTCAACAAAGGGAAGATAATGATGGCATGATGCTCTCTATAGCTACTGCTTAGATTGATCAACATTCAATCGAAGGTCGCAGCTGTATCATCATGATTAAGAATCTTAAGAGGACAAAGACAGTACAAGCAACATGTCTTGGAACATATTGACTTCAAAAATTCAAACTAGAAAATCCTTTCCATGATACATAAACAGCTACTTAGTTTGATAGAAACGGCGGTGATAGTAATGGATTTGCAGGTTATTTTGTAAGAAACATGTCAATGTCCATGGCAATGTAAATTTACTCTAAAGCAAGAGTTCTTCTTAAGTTTTAATTACCAGTGGTACTCATGCCATTTTAAAAGGGGTATTGAGTGAAGATAGAAATAAAATGAAGGAAACCCCATATTTTAAGATAAATAACATTGTCATGGACTTTACCACTTTGGCATGAGGTTTTCCTTTGCAAATAAAAAAAATTCATCATCATTTCCATTCCTATAGTTTACAACCGTCTAGTAAACAGAGCGTAAATGGTAATGCCTCCACATTAACTTATAATACATGACAGATAGCCTATCTACCCCTATATGGCTATATGACAATGGCACATCTAAATCTAAAAATAAATATTTAGTGCACTCAGACAATGTTTCCGGAAAAAACACATGCTTAAATAAGTCTCAGAAGATCTGAGATAATCCAAATGAAGATATCAATACAAATAGTACGCTGGCACAGTTTCAAATATTGTGTTATAGACGATGCTTAGACGAGTGAAAACATTAAACCTTTTGTTTTGTTCATTATGAACCATTGAAATAGACTTACAAATGCTAAATATCCAAAGCAAAAGTTTGAAGGTGTTCTATGGAGATAGTTATTAAGGTCCATGATCACCATGTTCTTCCTGATAATAAGTGGACACATACAGCAGTAAGTGGGAGACAAAAAAATATGATATCAATATAGTCAAGGAAAGAATATTCCTAAATGCTGTGATGTAGTCATGTAACTATCCAGGATCATTGATGCAGTTTTAGTCCTAGACCATCTACTAATTTTCCATTCCGTAAGGGGAGATAAGAAGCAGTAGATAAAAAAAGTTTTAGATAGACACCTCCTGGAATACCTCATGAAAAAAATACCTCATCGCGTAATCAATGTAGAAAAACAAGGATAAGCATAATTTACCAACCTCTTTAACGGCATTTCGAACATCATTAAGACCACCAATATCTTCCCAGCCAACACGGCCACCTTCAGATGGAGACTTGGTAATATCACGCATGGAGACAGGAAGGAAATCTTGTCTAGCTTGTACAAAGTCATCTGCAATTAAGCTCGGGTGTCTTCTCTCAACGGCTTCGTGAGAAGGCAAAAATCGACCAATAGCTGCATGGACACTCCTATCAACTAATATGCCCTGCAAAATCTCTCCTTAGGTTCAAAACTATATATAGCCCTGAAAGGACGAGAACCAAGAACTAAAAAGAAAAAGTAAAAGAATAGAAAGATCAGAAGCTAAAGATCACGGCTGACATTAGTGGCTCCAACTCTGGACACAAAATCAGTTTATAACTAATATTTGGGTCCGGGCAATGCCCCGGGTTGGTATTGTGTTTCCGAACTTGATATGCATTTTTTCCCATTCCCACTAATATATATTAAGGAAAACTCAATATTTAAAAGGTACAAATATATTAATGTGGATACTTAAAGCATAATTAAAAGTTGGTTGAGATGGTAATTGTGTCATGTATAATAGCAAGAGGTCAGGGGTTCAAATCTTGTTGCAATCTAATTTTACTTTTGTTAATTGACGTGACTTAGGTACATGTTGGACAATTCTAGTGGAGTAACAGAGGTGCCACATGGCGTGTATATATTGTCACGCACGCCTTTTAATATATTTGTATAGATATTTCAACCCAGTGAGGAAACTTCTCTTGTCCTTTTTTCTGGGGGTGTGTGGAGGGGTTGGCAATTAGCAAGCAGTAAGGTATGATTTAAGTCAAAGAAAATGATGAAACTAAATAAATTTTCAGAAAAAACAACCATCTGGAGGAAAATGATTTTGAAATTAGAACCTCGGTATGGAATGATGAAATTTCTGAAACATCCCACAATGTTAATGACATAGTGTAAGACGGGAAAGATAATATCCTAAAAATAAAGGTGATGAACGGAACTATGTTAGAATGACCAATTATTTGGCTCCTACTTTAAAAATAGGAAAAATTCAAGTATTCTACGCAAGCAAGCACCTAACTAAAGTCAATTATATTATGCTACCAACTCCCTTAATTGTTAATAATTCCTAGAGTTGTTCTGCTCTCTCGACAAACATCTTGTCATACCTTTTTCAAAACATAATTAGTGTCAGTGAAACAATGGACAAGCTACAGACGCACTAAATTCTAACATCATAATACTTAATAGCACATAAGAACATGTTCATTTAAATTATGTATTACCAGATCATATGCATCATATCCATCACATTTTGAGGCTACATCTAGCAAAACATCCTCTGAACAGTGCAAGGAGCGTTTCTGAATTTCATGCCTCAAGATAGCCAGACGTTCTAAGGTAGAAGGAGCAGGAAGTTGTACATGAAAATCAAATCTCCCTAAATATGGCAAAAATCAACTATATCAGAGTCATGGTATCAAATGAAACACACAAAATGAAAAAAATATTGATTTGTGACTTCCTCACTAAATCAATTCCCTTCAACCGAAATTGGAAAATACCTGAGGACCTCAGTGACTGAGGTATGCTATCAAGAGCACGCACACATGCTATGAATGCTATAGGACCAAGGCCACATGATTGCTTTCTCTTTTCCTATTAGATCGAAATAAAGAAAGACAACAAAAGAAGTTAGCAAAATAAGTAATTCTTTGTCCCTAATCATCAGAGGCATCTCCAAAATGGGGAGAAATTATCTGAAAATTCGCAATTATGGGAATTACTCATAGCATGCAAAAGCCTACCAAGTCTTTTTAGTTTTGATAAGATTATTTGATTGCTCTCTAGTGTGTTCAACTGGTCTTCCATATGAGCTTACAATACAAGAAGATACGCAAATGACTTGCTTCTACTACAGAACGATCAAACACATCTATCCACTTATAATCAATATGAATATTCACACTTCAAGAATATATTACGCCTTGGCATGCTACCATAAAATTATCAAGCACAACATTAAAAAATGAAGGCTGCAGATATACATTACCCCATACTCATCCATGATTCCAGTGATAAATTCTGTAAGTGCGACCACTGAGGCAGATGTTTGAGATCCTTCAGCATCACTCGAGGATGTAATAATGCTATCAAGATCGTCAAAGATGACGAGAGATGGTGCATTATCCAGCGCATCTGATAGATAGTCACACAGTCTATTTCGGATCGACGTGACCTTTTCTACAGCCAGAGTTGAGCAAGGTACAAAAACTCTGAAACATGAAGCTCTGATAGTTTAAAACTTTGAGCAAAGACGTATTATTTTACTTCTCAATGTTGCGAAAGCATCCCAGGGGAAAATGCAGCAGAGATACTAAAGCAAAAACAATAAGTTTAGACAAGTAGAAATTTCATAAAGAGACAAACTATTACAAGTACAACTATAGAAGACAGACAAGGTATCCTCTTTTTGAAAACTAAAAATAATCTCAGACAAAGAAACTAAATCTAAAGTTGAACTGAATTTTAACGATAAAGAAAAATTTGCATACGTGTGAATCAAGATGTCTTTGTTCTCCTCCAGGGATTTTGCAGCAGCTGAAGCTAAAACGGTTTTTCCAGATCCCTAGTAATAAGATAACAAGCTCAATCAAACTCTAGCGGAAAAAAAAGAAGAAAAAAATATCAGAACAAATTCAAAGTACAGTTCGCTAAAGCGTTGATATTCCTCCAACTATCTACAGCTACAAAATAATAGATGAATGTGCTCATTAAATACAGAACAAAGTACAGTTCGCTAAAGCATTGATATTCCTCCAGCTTTATTGTTCTAATGAAGTCACTAAGATACAGATGTATGCATTCTATCTAGCCCCCTCACCATAATTGAGGCTCTGGCCTCAGGCTGTGGTGAAGAGTGGGGGGAGGGGGGTAGGCCTCGGATATATGCATCCTTTCCCATACAATGACAAAGAGGCTCTTTTAGACTTGCCCCTGAAAATGCAAAGAGGTTTTTTTGAGTAAAACTTGTTCCAAAAGGTGACTAGAAGGTCTTCCTTCTTTTGTTTACTCTTTGTAAAGATCAAACAAAAGATGGTTGGTAACTCAGTGTGCACGGGGCTAAAGAAATTCCTTCAGTAATAAAGATCAACGGCAATGCAGCCATATGCCCTCATCTCAAAAGGACAATCCACTGAGCCCCTCTCTTCCTACCAATATGCACAAATGAGAACTGAAGCTTCCATCACCTAGTCGGTAAGGAGAATAATCCTTCAGGAACTCAACACTGACAAATGCATCAAACTGAAAGAATGTAGAATAAGTTTTTCAACAGGAAATTCCATCAGGAGAAAAACTCATATGCAAGTGTTATCAGTGAGGTCAGTCTCAATTCTCTGTAGAAGGGTAGGTGTTAAGGTTTATTTGGTAAACAATTAAGAAATTATTGTTACCATTACTGCACCCTTATCAAACTTGCATGTTAAACTTATCATTTTTCTCAGAAAAATGCATAAAAGTTACATGTTGCAGATGCAAACTTACAGGAGGACCATATACTAGAACATGACCAGGTAATGGAAGGTTGAGATTACTGAACCATGTTCCACAAGCAGGAGATAACAGCAATGTCAATCCTGGTAAGAGAGAATAAATAAAAAGTACTAAGCATTGAAAGAACTTAGCTATTCCAGCAGAAAACACAAAACATGAAGCATATCCCAGTAAACAATTAAGATTTCCATGACAATCTAGAGTCTTAGATAAGGTAATCTAAGCATAAATCATTCACAACTATGTTTGGAAACTAACAAAATAAGGAGCCAGAATAAACTAGAAATTGAAAACCTCAGAGTGCACAAAAACTCCTGCCCTGTCTCTTTGAACTGCTGAAAGCCTAAAACCAAACAGCACCCTAATGCTTTTCTAAAATCCTACATGATAAAGCATTGTACATATATGTGTGTAAGATAAAGAAGTACCTACTATTTATGACATCTGAAGCTGCAATACCCATCCAACTCAAAGAAGAAATAGTAGACGTGGTGATTTGGTTGAAGGAATGATCTTGGCAAGTATTGTATGATACAGCACTGCCCATGCTCAAGTTTTCAGAAAATAGCCTCAGAACATCATGAGAACTAGTGACATGATCTCCCATTACAAGCTCATATGCACTATACTTTTGACCAAGCGAAGATTCACCAGAAGCGTTTAACACATATAAGATCTCATTTACTGAGTCAACCATCATTTTCCCTCTCAAAGAGTCAGTCGATGACTGCCATCTACCAACAGGCAGACAACTGCTAGTAGTCAATTCCAAGTGAAGAAAAGTTGTAGGACCCAAAACCACCGAAGTAGGCTTTACTCCAGTCATTGAAGTAATCGCATGGAACTGAGCCATTATCCATGCGTGAAGGAGGCTCTTTAATCGCTCTTTAGCATTGGAAGGGAAACCACTATCCTTTGCATTATCAGCTGATTCTTCGAAAAGAGTAGAGATAAGCTCCTCTTGTGATGAGATATCTGGTCGACCCATGTCACGAGTAGACCGATGAAACGAAAGATTGTCTTCTTTATTTGAACTGTCATCAAGAACTTCTGCATCATTGATCTGAGAATCCTGGCTATTTTGAAACACTATAAACTGGCAAGGGGAGAGTGAAAATGAAGGAATATCTTTCTTCAAATCATTGGCATATTTTTGCATATAAATCCCTGCAATACCAGCAAAGTTTTAAGACTTGAATCAGTAAAATGTAGACATAGTATTTCAACTGTTTAGAAGAATTGGATCCCCTGCAGGCTGTTGCCATTTTCACAAATGCATATACTGCAATTTGATATAATGGTCAGATCCGACAAGCAACTGCTCTTTACAAACACACTAAATTAGATCGATCAAGACATTTTGGAAGCCATAAACGACTAATCGATGCTCCAGCAAAAGCTAAAATAAATTTAACTTTTTCTGGAAAAAACCAGGAGGCAATTGTTTAAGTTCATATGACAATTTATTTATCAATCCTACAGTCGCAAATCAATGTCAAACCAATAACAGGACACCATAGAATATTTGAGTTCCTAATAAAGTCAAAATATCCAGGGCAAGTATGTAATGTCAAACGATAGTCAGGAACTAGAGAATATCATTCACCATATCCACTACAAAATATGCAACGAAAATCTTCCAGTAGTATCTATGAGACATCATACAGTAAATGTTTGCAGCACAATTTGCATGGTCATGAACCGGCATCTCTTATTATCAAGGCTTTATTTTCTCTCCACTTATGAAAGGTCAAGCTAAAAAAAAAAAAGAAGCCTTTGCGATACGAAGAGTGTAGTCTCCTCCTTTTTGTGTGTGGCCTCAGCACTCCCTTTAGACTGACAGGAAATTTTCCTAGAAGCAGCAACCCTAGAAAGAGCGCGTAATCTGGGTCGGAAATATTTTACTCCTCACATTTGGCTATAATCTTAAGAAGATTTATATTCTTTACCACAGAATACTGCAAAGATCGAGAAGGCAATTACACATCAAAGCTCACACTATAGGAGAGAACCCACTGGCCACTTGAATAGACCTATCCTTATAAAGTTCAGCAAAGACTATCCCCTCAGTCAGTTCCCAGCATCATAGTAAAACAATTGTAAGACTACACTTGTTTGTATAGAACATAGATCATTGCCAGAATTTCCTAAATTGAAAGAAACAAAAGAAACATAGCACTATAAAGGAAGTTACTCAAAACCAGAGAGGGAACATACATGAGTGGAAGCGTACTCTCAGATAGCGACATAAAGATCGAGAAAGCATGAGATGTCCTTTACCAACAAACTCACAGAACACGAGACGAACTATTGCGTAGCGAGAATCATCCTCATCAGTCAAAAGTTTACCACTTAGCTCCTTTGCAGAAGAAGATAACTGCTTCCTCGAAGTATTATTTCCAGATTTTTCCACTTTCATTTTTAAAGGCCTTCTAGGCACTATGACAACTACATGAAGAGAGTCAAACAAACAGTTTTTGGCTGTTTCTGGGTGAATTAAAGCAATAGATGTCATCTCAATGCTCACGTTTCCTCTTCCTAGATGGCTATCCTGATTTAACCTCTGTTTTGGGTCTTGAATGCGCAAAAGCGCCTTTCGGATGGTACGAGATTCATTTAAAGACTCCAAACTGGAGTCCTTGCACTGATCAGCAGATTTTCTACGCCTCTTCGGTGCAACAGCAACTTCAGATCCTGGAACAAGTTGCACTGCAAGATTTGTGCAATTAGCATCAAGAAATAAATACTACAGATTCTTTTCAACAGCAAGTTCAGATAGAGAAGACAACAAAGGAGTAAAGAGGTAACACAAATATCCACCTTCCCCCCAAAAGAAAATAAAATTGACATGCACTGTTGCACAAAGATGCATGTCTGCAAGCAAAAACACACATACAGATGAAATAGGATACTGATATACAGCTGTCTAATACTGAGATGATTTTTTTTATCCAAAATACGCCTTTTAAACTTATTATACAAAACAGAGAAAGTAAATAACCTCCTCACACAATTACAGTCGAACACAATACCAAGTCCTAAAATCTTTGGATGGAAAAGTGGGTTCTTCCGACACATGCCACACCAAAGCATTATTACAAATGCCTTACCACGTTCTGAAGAAATATGTGCTATAACTCTTAGTCTTTCATTATTAATCCTAAGTTCTAATTTCATCATCCTGATAGATGAACAGAGAAGATAAGCTTGGAAAACTACACTTTACTAGGAGATTAAAAGTATGATGCCTGAAACAAAGGGATTCATGGCTTAGTGACTAAGTCAATCAAGTACTATCTTTGTCCTTTTGTAATCAACACAATTCCAATTTCATGCTTGCAAATGCAGAACTTTGACCATTTATATCATTTGTAATCTACACTCTACAGAGTTGATATTAATATTATCAAAAAATATAAAAAAGAGACGAATCTAACAAGATCCACAATGCTATGTTTTTCCTTAAGTACAAATTAGAAACAATTATCAAAGTACAATATGTGAGAAGCACAAAAGTACAAAGTGAATAGAGTAAAAGAAAACAGAGGGAGTTAGGCCCTGTTCTTTGGGACTGGACTGGTCTGAATTAAACTGAATGGAATTTTGAAACTGTGAGATGAACTGAACTGAACTAAATTTCCATTAAGTCAGTCCAAAAGTACAGGGCCTAAAGATCTAATTTGGTCGCAAGCTTATAAAACTGGTTAGTGAACTGAATGGAATTTTGAAACCGCCAATGATTAATGAAATGAAAGATGAAACTATTTCACGAACTGTGTCAAATAGAGTATAACTGGTTATATGAATGTTTCAACACAAAGATCAGCTTAACAAGGCAGAAAGTTGCCACTACAATCCACAAAGTTTGAAAACAACTACTCAGTTATACCAATATTCAACACTGTCATGCGTGTCACCATATCATTTTACAGCAAATTCAAAGATGAGAACCAAAGAAATCCATAGAGAGACCAGGCATCATCTCTTACCCACATTTCTATCGGGCAACATTGAGACCACAGTAAAAGTAACAATTCGATGGCCATGCAACCACAAAGGAAAACTCGTCTTTCCCTGGATGATCCGTATCTGTTATAGTCACCAAAAATTCATGGTAAACATCACCATAGTCCATTCAATAAAATATTATACATGCATGCTTAACTTACATGACAAAGAAGTTTGTTCACAATAGAATAGCAGAAGATTAGCATTCCAAATGGATAATTTGGATATTCGCATTCCAATAGAATTTCAGGTTTGGTTTCTCTATGTAGTGCATGACCCCAAATAGTTCAAAGTTCAGATCCAGATACAGCCAAAATATAATAGGAATACATGAATCTTAGTTGAAACTTAAAAAGCACAAAACTGAAATATCACAACTTCTTCACCAAACATTAGTTTTTTTTTTTCTTTTTCCACAATCGATTCCATCTTTTTCTGGCCAGAGATCAAAGTTTTAACTTTTATCATAAAAAATTCATTTTTATGCAAAAAAAAGAAGACCTGGTTCAAGATAGCAGCCTCAGCACTCTCAGCATTTAACTCAACAACTTCCCAGTCATCTTCCGCAGCAGGTTCAATTGTAACAAGGCTAGCCTTGGGCACGTTAGGAAGAGCTCGAACTTGAACAATTGTACCATCCGGCAAACCGATACAACCAGCAAACTCTTGAGCTATCTGCAATTAACACCAAATTCAGTATAATCAACAAAATAAAGTTCCAGCAACCAATTTACTTTTACTCAAAATCCGAAGATCATCAATAAGATTAAGTTTTCAAGCAGCTCTGATTAATTCTCACTTGATCAAGAACAATCAACAATTCAACCACAATAACAGAAACAATAAAATTCGACAATTCAAATTGAATTCAAAGTTATTGTTCTCGTACTTTATGACATTAAAAGAACACCAAATCATATTGAAATTCTACATATCACCATAATAAAATAAAAAAATAAACTGACTACTTTTAAAAAGTATTATTATTACAATTAAATCCTCAAGTAAAATACAGAATTACACTGCAATTCTACCAAATTTCAACGCACTTTCTATTTGCTTTCATTAAATCCTCAAGTAAAACACAAAATTACACTGCAATTCCACCAAATTTCAACGCACTTTCTATTTGCTTTCATTAAATCCTCAAGTAAAACACAGAATTACGCTGCAATTCTACCAAATTTCAACGCACTTTCTATTTGCTTTCATTAAATCCTCAAGTAAAACACAAAATTACGCTACAATTCTACCAAATTTCAACGCAGTTTCTATTTGCTTCCACACGCATCGCGTATATATAAGACTAATATCTAACAAATTGAAACAAGATTTCGGACATAATTGAAGAATTTACAATTTAAAACACGAGCATAAACAAAACAAAAAAAAAGCTGATAGAACAAAAATTCGAGATTACAGAAACATCAAATGAAAATAAGAAGAGAGAGAGAAAGAAAAAAACCTCGATGGCGGAAGAAGAGGAGGAAGAACCACACCAGGAAACATGCCAATGGCGGTCGTCGGAGAGAGAACGAAGTTGGAGAGGAATGAGATGAGGAAGGCGATGATCAGGATGAGTAGATTCGAGAGTTTGGAGGAGAGAGAGTGGGAGTGAGACATAGCAGTTTTCTACTCCAGCTACCACTCGTACCTCCAACTCCATTTTTATCGACTCTGCTTCTTACAAGACGGTGTGAGTGAGTGACTCGGTGAGAAATCCGGGTATAATGGATGCAGAAGTTTTCTATTTGGCTACTTTCGATGCAAGTTAGAACTTAGAAGGAAAGGATGAGCCGATGAGGAAAGGTTGGAAGGAGTGCGCACATTTTGAGTTGAAAGAAAACGGGTCCCATGATAACAGACATTGCTTGAGTAATCCACCGGGTAGACTACCCGCTACTAATAGACAATTAAAATATTAGTATTTAAGTCTAGTTGGATTCCACTATCATAATTACCACAACCTTATATTATGGGGTGGGTAGTCTACCCGGTGGGTAAACCAAGTTTTTTCCCCATGAGAACTACTTGTGCATCGAAAATCATATGTTATAGTCCGTTTTTATTTGATGCAGTCAGTTTTCGTATGAAATAGTCACTTTTTACATAGTTAGTTTTTGTATTACATATTTAATTTTCTGATATAGTCAGCTTTCATATGATATAGTTGGTTTTTGTTTAATATAGCTGGTTTTTGTGTGATAAAATCAGTTCAGGTCATTCGAGACGTTTCGTATAAGTTGCTGCTTATCATCTTTTGTTTTTAATTTATGGTTCTCTAGAACCCAAAATTTTTTAAAAAAATAAAAATTATATAAAGTAGGCTAATTAATTATCGTTTTTGGTATGGAAACCGGAAAAATAATTGTTACCACTTTTTTAAAACACACTTTTCGGTTGAATAATACTTTACGAAATTATTTTCTCTTAAAGTTCAATACATATAGAGTGACAAAAGTTCTTTAATTGTCTTGTGAAAAGTAAAACTTCCGTGAGAAGTTCTATTACCTAAGTCTGTCCAGGTAAGCAACTTCTTCTATGTAAGCAACTTCTTTTATTTTGCAGGCACTTCCTACATTTTGCCAACCAAACAACATCACCTTATTTACTTCTTAAAAAGTTCTACTTCACATATATTTTAATGTCAATCAAACAACACCTCACATTAATAATGACTAAATTTAAATTTATTATGTCCCTGATATCATTAGACTTTTATATTCATAAAACCAAAAAATAGTTTCTCACATACATATGATTTAATACTTTAAAATGACAAAGAGTAGGACATTGAATATTTAGATCGGACTTCTTTAGAGTAGGACAATTCGAGTTTAAAATGACATAGTTTCTAATATTTCGAGTATGACATTTCTCTTAATTACATATTTGGAAATTGTGGCACAATTGTTTAGCTACCTCGTCTAATCTACGACATCGAGGTCTCTCTATTTCAAGACGTTGCCTCACTTGTTTACACGACAATGAGGATGCCTTCCACATCTTCAGACTTTGCCCTCTCGCTATAGAAGCTTGGGAATCAGCCAACCTCCAACTTCAGGTTCCCATCCCTCAGCTACTCTCCATCTCTTCCTGGCTAGATTTTTGGATTAGCAAGCTCATAGAAAAAGACGGCTTCAATGAGACCAGACTACCTACATTCATATGTACTCTTTGGGCTATCTGGAAAACAAGAAATAATCAAATATTTAGACAGACGCGAGCTACGTTACAGATTCTCTCTGCTTATGCTCAAGAAAGTGTGAGACAACATGGCATCTTTATTTTGAAAGACCCACCATCGGCTGGCCTACCGCCAACCCGGATGACATGGGTCCACCGGGGTTCTTTTTTCACAATCCGGGTCAAGTTCATCATGGTACCCCATATATTACGATCCAGTTAGATGGGTCGTGGGACGTCAAGTTCGAAGCGGGAGGGTTTGCTTGGGTGGTGCATGCTCACGACCACTACATCTATCGACAATGCCATTTCCTCTTCGCTTCGTCCGCAATTTATACCGAAGCGACTGCATGTCTCCATGCTATACAATGGGCTCGTGCGACTAGGCACCACAATATCTTACTCACCACGGACTCGATCTTATTGGTTCAACATCTACTATCTATAGAACCGGCTGATATTACAATACAACATAATTTAGCATCCGTTAGAGCAAAGGGTGCGCATCTCCACTGATGTCGTCTACTGAAAGTCAGTGGAGGAGCTACGTGGTAACAAGCCCCTGCTTTTTTATACTTCACTGACTTTTTTGAAGTAAGAAAAAGCGAAAAATTCAAAAAAACCTAAAACAAACATACGTCGTTTCATTTGACATCTTCACTCTCTCAAGTCTCAAACAAACTCAAATCACCTCTCAGTCGTCACTCGTCGCCTCCTCTTAATCGTCGGCTCGTCGCCTCCACTCAGTCATCGGTCGTCGCCTCCTCTTAGCCGTCGGCTTGTTGCCCCCTCTCAGTCGTCGCCGTCGGCCGTCGCCTCGTCGGAGTCTCAGAGAAAATCAGAAATTGGTGAGTTTCTGTAATTTCGTCGGAGTCTCAGAGTAAATTTTATTGTAGGTTTCTCTTTATTTTTGTTTTCCAATTTTCAATTTTCAATTTTCATACTGTATATATATATATATATATATATATATATATATATATATATATATATATATATATATTGGATTTTTAGATTATTTGAATATATACATATGATTCGTTGATATAATTCATTATTTCGGGGCTTATTGAAATTGAAATCAATATAATTTTCAGTTTAAAGGGATTTTGCAATTTAGTTAGGGGATTATTTTGCAATATTGAAATCAAAATTAAAATCATGTTAATTATTGCCTACAAATTTTTGACTGACTAAGAGTAGTTTACAAACAATTAAATACTTTAAAATGTCAAAGAGTATGACATTGAATATTTATGCGACAAGATTAAGTTAAACAAAGAAATAATTCAGGCTCATCATAATTGAGATATAGTCAATTAGTCATATACTCATATAGATCCAAAGAAACATATTTTGGATATTTTGGTCGTAAGACTTATGTATTAAACATTTTTGTGTACTTTTTTCCCCTTATATTTGTGTTTGTTGTACGTCCGTACCCCCATATTTAAATTCCTCGGTCCGTCACTGGTGTGAGATCGGTTTTGCGAGTTTTGCGAGTTTTGCTCATATATTCAAACCTCTCTTCTAGAAAAAACTATTCTGCTCCTACCACAGTCAGACATGGCGCGAAAGAAGCACCAACAATTGGACACTCAAATTCATCGCCAAAAACCTAATTCTCAGTCCTCTACTGCCTATGTTCAGGTTGTAATCCTCTCTTTCTCTTTATAATGCATTCCCTTTTTTATTTTTGTTTTTAAAAATTTTGCTATTTTTCTGCAAAGTTATGATCTTGTTAATGAGTGTATTTTCTTTTAGTTGTTTATATATTAGCATGTCTTGTAATTGAATATGTGTTTTGTGAAATTTAGGTTCTTAATTATTTTGATTAATCAAAGATTTTTTTTCTTGTTATTATTTTCATTGTGATTTCAAAAATTACATGTTGTTGTTTTCCTGTTTTTTAATGCAGTCACTATGTAATGGATGTATTAACAATTGCACTACACTACTGTGTTGTTTTAGTTATGATAAATTGCCTACATAATGACAATGAATGATACTTGTATAAATTTTTGAATTTTAACATGGTAACTTGAAATAAAATAGAACTGAAACAAATTTCCGAGTGTATCGGTTTAGGATTTACAAGAGAGGATATCATATAGTAGTAATTGAGAGAGAAAAATTAGCAATTTCTATGAGTAGAAGATAAGATTGACAATAAGCTTCTATCATGTTTGATGAAGGTATCAGATCATGATATGATAAGAGACAAAACCATATCTCCTGGGTCGTATGGGTTAAAGATGTCGAGAGAGAGGGAGAGAGAGAGGAGAAAGAGGGAAACTTATAAGTGGAGTAAGAAAGGAAGGAATCATTGGATGGAAAATCACAAACAATGCTCCCCAGCAAGAAGGAAAAAGTATCGAGTGTTTATATTTGTCAACTTGAGTCCCTTAATGTGTTTGCAACTGCCTTTTCCATAAATGTAAATGTTATAAAGTACTACCTCCGTTTCATATTAATAGTTACACTTTCACTTTTGACACTATTCACAAATTTCCCTTTGACTATCATTTGTGAGTTATGGTTAAGAGAAAATATAATCATGTGGGGTCTTGTTTGATTCGTCTTGATATGTAGTTTTATAAATTCTTTGTCGCTATCTCGCAAATTGCCTACTCTTGTAGTCCACTAGTCCTATTGCTTTAATTTCCACTATTTGTTGCACTGGTTGAATAATGTAACGTTTCATTGGAACTTCCTGCATTGTACCTAAAATTCCTATTGGCTTTTCTACTCCCCGAGTAGATTCTAGGAACTGGGATGGACACACATGATACACTGCCTTCAATTCTGCTCTTCTTTGATAATTTCCGGATCATTTTCAATGCTGGAGAGGTAATCATAAATCCTTGTACTTGAAAATTATTTTGTTAAGAACACCCGTTTCAATCATGGTATACATGTTGTCCAAATTTTACTTTAATTGTTTGGTATGGATATAAGCGCCCATGTCTACTCTCATTACAGGGATTACAACGGTTCTGTGCAGAGCATAAGATTAAGTTGTCAAAGGTATTGGTGCATCATTTATTATAATCCTTGTACCATAATGTATGTTTTCTGTTCTCTTTCTTTATCTTTCCAAACTGAGGATGTTACAACCTTGTTATTTTTGCAGATAGATTATATATGTCTTTCCCGAGTTTGCTCCGAGACAGTTGGTGGACTTCCAGGTTGTTGTCTTTTCTTGTCATTATGTCTTCTTGTGCCTATTGATTCTTTAAAACTCTTAAACCTTTGCTTGGTCCAACTGTCACGAACTATGGAATCACTTGTTGAGAGTATAAAGGAACAAGCTTTACATTTTTAATAATTGGTTAAATGTTCAATTTGTGAGTTGTGACCCTAAAGTCTATGAATACTGTTTGTCTTTTTACAACGAAACAGCACGTAAAATCTCAATAAGAAAGCTTGTTGTTCATACCTGCTTACTTTATTAGCACAAAGGCTTCTAGGAAATCCTGGATCTTGCTTAGCATCCTCTTGGACTACAATTGAATGTCTAGGTGTAGCAGCTTCAATAACAATGAGGCGGCCAAAGATTGATTCAAAAGCCAGCCACCTCTTTAGCAGGTGATGTTATGTGTTGTCATTCGGTTCAATTTTATGATGAAAAACTCAATGTCATTTAGGGAAATAGAGGGTTAAATTACTTTGCCCATCTTTTCATGATAAAATATTGTCCCCCTATCTTGCACTATTGTGTAATCCAAATTATCCTTGCCTTCATGATTTATTTTGTGAAATCAGTGAAATCCCCTTGAATTTCGAAGATAAAGGAAAGCATCAGTGAAATCCCCTTGAATTTCAAAAATAAAGGAAAGCAATAGAGAACTTGATAGTAATTTGATGCTCAACTGGCATTTACTTGTAATTTCTGAGACTAATTTAAAGTGGTCTGTCAGCTAGAATCTTCAGGTCTTCATCCATTAATCCATCTTCATCTTGGTCCTTGCTCAGTTGCTCTCCTTGTTCTTTTCTGCCTATCTGAGTGACAAACAGCTCAAGTTGAATTTGTTGAGCCCTTCCGTTAGTCAGATGAATCCAGGATCTTTTTGGCCTGTCTTCACAATTATGCTGTCCAGAGTCCCTTCCACGTCAAATTGAGATTGACAGGTGATAAATGTCTTCATGAGGAATCTTCCTGGTTTCTTCTTTGTAGCCGTGAAAATCAGGCCCATCTGTTCACATGTCTCCAGACGTATTTAGCGAGTGATTTTATTTATAGCTAACTTTTGCTTGAAAATAATGTAGAACATAATCACCTGAGGTCTTTCTGATGTAGTTTTTTGATTAAGCACGAAGGAAGCTCTTATTATTGTTCTAATGTTATAGTTATGTGTCTTTGTTGACTGTCTGCTTGTACCATACTTGTTCTAAGAGATCAAGAGCTTGTGCAGGGCTGCTTCTAACGTTGGCTGGCCTTGGAGAAGGACATTCTGTGAGTAGTGGTTTGAGTCATGATGACCTCTTTGCTGTTCCTTTTGACTAGAATTTTATATGCTGTGAGCTGGTTTTTTGTGAATTGTTTTCATGCTGTGCTGAATTTTGACTGCCAGGTCGAGCTACGGGGTCCTTCAGATCTTAGTTCATTGGTTTATGCACTCAAGTCCTTCATTCCACATGCTGCTATCTGTGCGGAGAGCTTTGGATCCAGTCTGTCTTCTAATGTTGAAGCTCCTACTGTCCCAAGCCTGTCTGAAGGCCCATTTTTTGTTTGTAAAAGCGCAGTTGTCAGTATTTCAGCTGTCTTATTACAACCTAGTATTTTAGCAGATTCATATGTAAAACCTAGTGACGTTTCTGTTGTATACATTTGTGAGTTATCTGAAATTAAAGGGAAGTTTCACAAAGAGAAGGCTGAAGCTCTTGGTCTAGACGTTGGACCCAAACGAAGAGAACTACAAAATGGGAAATCTGTGAAGTCAGATCGCCTAGATATTATGGTGAGGTCCAATATGAGCATTTTCAGGAAAAGGAATTTTATGATTTGACGTCGTTGTATGCTAATATTTGCTAACCCCACATGACTTAACCTATATTTTGTTGCCTTTCCTATTAGATTCAACCCAGTGATGTGATAGACCCTTCTGTACGAGGACCTGTTGTACTCATAGTTGACTGCCCTACTGAATCTCATGCAGAAAAATTATCTACTACACAATCTCTCGGTAAATATTATGCAAAGCTGTCAGGCGAAGCACCTGAAACTGTGAATTCTATTGTCCATCTTACTCCTGCTTCTGTTGTAAATACTAGAAACTATCAGAACTGGATGAAAAAGTTTGGTTCAGTACAACATATTATGGCTGGATATTCAATGTGAGGACCTGTGTTACAGCTCTCTGAATCATTTTGTTTAAATTTATTTGTATCTTTTTAAATTGACTGTGGTTTTTGCAGGAAGAATGTGGGAATTCCAATTCTAGAATCTAGTGCAAGGATCACTAATCAGCTTGGTTACTTGTGTCCTCAGTTTTTTCCAGCTCCTGCTTTACATTCTCGAGAGCATCATTTTGATGCTGCAGTGGGCATGGATAGTCTCACTAAGGTATTTTCTTTAAGTGACTGTGTCTGGAGCTACCACGATAGAGTTGTTTATAGAATAGGGTGAGATTGGAGACTTAGTAACCTCTCATTCACCTTTGCAGGAGCCTACTGAAGGGACTTGTGATAGTATATTAGCTGAAAACCTTCTCAAGGTGCTCAAACATTTTTTTTTGTTCTCTCTTATAAGTTTCGCAATAGAGTGTTTTGGCGGCTATTTGTCCATTATTTTGTCTTCTCTGGTGTTGATTCAACGATGCTTTCTGTTGCTACTGAACAGTTCACTTTACTTCCTCATTCTCAATCTGGTTTGGACAAAGCAAATGTTCCAGGTCTCATAGCCCCCTCACAAGTCATTAGTAACTTACTGTTGGAGATTCCAGAAGTTGTAGAAGCTGCCCAGCAAATCAGCCAGTTCTGGAGTGAGCCCGAGCATTCCTCAAAAGATAGTGAAGGGTTGATTGGAGGTTTGTTATTGGATCAAAATCCTATTCCTAGTTGTTTAGAGAATATACGGAGAGACGATGGAGAAATTGTGCTTCTAGGGACAGGCTCATCCCATCCTTCTAAATATCGCAACGTTAGCTCCATCTTTGTTAATCTTTTCTCCAAAGGTAACCTGCTCCTGGATTGTGGTGAAGGAACATTAGCTCAACTGAAAAGAAGGTGATCTGCTTGGATTTTGCTGAGTTAAATATTATACTATTAGGGTTTTCTTCATTTCCATAACTGAGAAAATTTGACATTTCGTTTCTGTCTACAGATATGGTATGGATGGTGCTGCTAATGCTGTAAGAAATCTGAGATGCATTTGGATTTCACATATCCATGCTGATCATCATGCAGGGTTGGTGAGAATACTTGCTCTACGACGTGATTTGTTAAAGGGAACTCCCCATGAAAAATTACACGTCATTGGGCCCAAGTACCTTGAATCATTTCTGAATAAATACAAAGACCTGGAAGATTTAGATATGCAGTTCCTTGACTGCAGAAGCACCACTGCAGCTTCATGGGACACATTTGAGCATGGTTTTGTGTCAACAAAGTACCCAACTTGTTCATCTGATTGCATGATAGATGAGCATGTGAACAATGAAAATAAAGACGATACATGTTTCCTGAGGTGTTCAAAGAGACAGAAACTAAGTTCTAATGTGGATACTTGTGTAGATACTAGGTTTCTAATGAGCTTGAGTGAAGTTTTGAAAGAAGCAGGCTTGGAAAGGTTGACGAGTTTTCCTGTTATCCATTGTCCTGAGTCATTTGGTGTCATTTTGAAAGCAAGGGAGAGAGTCAACAATAGTGGAGTTCTGATTCCAGGGTGGAAGGTTATCTACTCTGGTGACACTAGGCCATGCACAGAAGTAATACAGGCATCTAAAGGAGCGACTCTTCTTATACACGAGGTATGTATGTCCGCTTGCTCAAAAATGAACGTCACTGAGAAATGAGGATTGGTGCATTGCGGCATGATAGGGTTTAATTCTCAATTTCTCATGCTTCACAAGGTTCCTTTCCTTATCCCTGGTTCCATGTAGGGCTTGCATAATCTTCATTTAGAGGGATACAATTATAAAAATTCAGGAATAGGTTATAAACATGAATGTGGTAATGCTTAGCCAATTCGTAGATAACATTTAAACAATCATGCCAGATGCCACGGTAGAGCTTGGCCACTTGCTATCCAGTAGACAACATTTTTACAATCATGCTAGATGGTTCAATGCTTTGGACATGCGTGATGCGATCAAATTTTCCTAGATTCTTTCAGATTCTACTCCATCAAAATTCAAAACATTCATTTTTCATACAGGCTTTTGCCTTGATTCTATTGCAACTAAGAAAGCTAGATGAAGCAATTATGAGTTTATGACTACATGAGTGAGTAGGTATGTATTATTTAAGATGCTTCTGCCTTTCTTTAAATAGGAAACTCAAATGTTGCAGGCAACTTTTGAAGATAGCCTTGCAGAGGAGGCAATAGCAAGAAATCACAGCACCATTAAAGAAGCCATGGAAGTGGGAACTTCTGCTGGTGCATATCGCATCATTCTCACACACTTCAGCCAACGGTATCCAAAAATTCCTTCGTTTGACGAGATCAACTTGGAAAAAGCCTGCATTGCTTTTGACCTCATGAGTGTGAATTTGGCGGACTTGCATCTACTACCCCAGATTCTTCCATACTTGAAGCTACTTTTCAGAGATGATGTAACTGAACAACTAGAAGATGACTAATTGTAACAGATCCAGTATTCTGTTGAACCCACAAGGGTAAACAGGGCAAATAAAAGTGTACAAAACTACATTAATGAGGTATAGAATGGTATTGTTAGTGGTGGTTGCTGGTAACTCCTATAGCAGTGCACGTCTTTAAACCCTAATTTTACAGAAAATTCATCTGTTATCTTCTTCACTCTGCAATTTGTTTTCACATTCTTCAGGTAATTAGGTTCCCTAACTCATCAATTCTAAAGTTTCTTTGGTTTTTGTTTTTTCCTTATTCGGATAGATATTGAACTTTCGGTTTCTATTGAAATTTTCATCTTCTTTCTCTCATCATTCTTGACACTCAACTACTCAACTACTTGCCAATCAAGGGAGCAAAACAACTAATAATTCGTCTTTCTCTTAATAACGGGTAAGTAATTCTGCATTACCTTATCTTCTATGATTTCTCACTTTAATTTCTAATTGTGCTATTCTTTTATGGGTCTAATTAAAGATTGAGTTTTTGTTTAGTAGTTGGTGGATACGATTTTATGCTAAACATCACAAATGGGATTTTAGGTCTTGTGTGTTTGTTCAGTTATGCTAATTGTTATAGCTAGTTAGGGTTTGAGTTTCACGAAATTCGACTTTTTTAAACTCGAGTTTTCTTGGTGGAAATTCATCTCGGTCTGATGTGAATCTTGATATTTTGTGGTTTGATTGCAGTAATATGTTTAATGCGTGGATGCGAATGCCTAAATTTTATTTGGTAAATCTTGATATGGGTTTGTGGTTAGTACTTGTTTCTGCACGGTTTTTCTTTGAATATATTCATAATATTTGTGATAATTGCTGGAAATTACTCCGTTTTTAGATTCTGTAACTTGTATATACACGGGATTTCTTCTGGGTTCTGTAACTTTGTAGAAAATGATGCGATGTGATTTCTAACTTGGTTGGTTAAGGTTGTAATTGGTCCTCTTTCTTGAAGGAATTTCTGAAAAGGGTTTCCCTTTTACTGTCATTCTTTTCAGTTTCCTATTTCATTTTCCATTACAATCTAAAATTTGTTAGATTGAATTTTCTCCTTTCATGCTCATACACTACAAAAAATCCTCAAATTAGAGAAAGAGTTTGAGATGGTTATTATGTAAATTTGTCTTAAAATTAGAGATGAACTTAATTAAATCCTTCTCTTAGTTATATGAGAGACAATGGAGGAGAAAGAGTAGGTAAATAGCTTGACAACCTTGAGAAATAACCACTAACTTTTGAATAATCTTAGTGAAGTTATTTGTAATTCTAGCTTGTTACGTTGATGAGAGCTTATGACATGGAATTATATGATAGAAAACCCATGATCAACGCTCCTTACTATATGAAATGTTGAGGAATTTGCGATTTTCCAATGTTAGGAAATCAGCAGGAGGCCACACCATTATTTGAAACATCCGAACTGTTTAAACTTTTATGGGTTTTAAAGTATCTGAATGATTACACCTTGAAACGTCTAAATTCCATTATTTGAAGATTGCTTTAGGTAGTCTCGAGAAAGATTGCAAGTAACATTAAGTAGCTCTACTATGGGTTTTTCAATTGTAGTCATAATGACATCTTAAGTTACACTTTCTGACTTTTGTCGTTTATGCTTAATTATCTGCTGTTTTGTCCTATTATGAAATGGTTTCAGTTTTCTCTTGGCTTTGTCTAGCATCCTTCTCAATTAGCCTCCCTCGTAGGTCATATATTATTTCAGAGTCAAACAAAAAGTGATTGAGGGTGTCATTGAGTAATTTCTAATATCGGAGTCACCATCTATAAGATTATGGTGTGCACTTGCATAATTATATAAAAAGAGGCAAAAGTAGCTTTCTCCTATGAACTGGGAATTTTTTTTTCTTGCATGGCTTTATAGAACCTGAAGCTCCTTTTGTTATCCAGCTTTGTATACTTACAGAAAGTAGTTTAAGTATTTTCTCTAGCTATTAGAAGTGGGGAGAAGGGGCTTCTAAATTTCTATATATGGAGATGGCTCATCTGTCATGTATACGCTCTTTTCATCTTGGTTTGTATTGAGTGGTTATATTTAAGTACCTGAACTTGATTAGAGGAGGCTTTTTAGTGGTAGGTTTGCAATTCTTTACTCTCTTTGTTATCTTTAGAGTTTCTAGGTGCTTGAGTGTTATGTTATTGCCTTCAAGTAAATATTTGCTGTTGTATATAACTTCCCCATTCTTGATAACAACTTCCTCTGGGGCTCATTTCGCTTTAATTTTGACAGTTTTGCTTTCATCTCCATCCACCCTTTTTATTTTGGCTTTGATTTATTTTATTGTTTGTTAATTTTGTCATTTGTTTCTGACTTGAAGCCGGAGTTGGGGCCAATAGTGAAGTTGTTTATGCTGCAAAGTTGTCCTTGTCAAAAAAAAAAAAGCAGCTAGACACCCTGCCCAATTGCATAGATAGTACAAGGTTTATGAAAAAAGGTATTTAACATCGGAATTTGTTTTAATTTGCTGCACTGTTTTGGGGGATAAAAATCCTTTTTTTTGGAATGTTTTGGGGGTTGGATCAGGTCTGGACGTGCTTTGAGTCAAAGCTCGGGTTAGTGGGACGACTGTGGACTCTATCGCACGACTATGGCAGCTAGTCATAGCTGCTGTTTGCAGACTGCAGAGCTGCAGCAGCAGCTGCCAGCATGTGTGCGCGTTGCTTGCTGTACTCCTGCTGTGCTGCTGTTAGAACTTAAGAGACATCCATTAATTTTATTGCATTGATATGAAATTATCTTCTATTCGCTACTTATTTGTTCAGGTGTTATGTGAACCCAAATTTATAGCTCTCTTGTGTCTTGTTCTGTAGCTTAGAAGATTCCCAATCTTTATGCAAAGAATATCTCTGCTGTTGAGAATTCAGCTCGTAAGAATCTGATTATATATTTTTTTGTCTATTTTTCCCTTTTGAAGGTACTTAGAAGTTATAAGGTGCAACAGATCAAGAACGGACAAAGACTTGAGATGTTCAAATTTAGCTACCATTATCTATTTTACTAGATCTTATTAGTTAGCTTTTCAAGACTTTGCTTTGCAATTATGATGATGTTTTTAGAAAAATTTTGGTTTAGGATTTTGGTGAACATGCAATATATGCCGGAGTTTTAGTTGTAGTAGTACATTTGTAAGTTTAATAATATTGATCAAAGTTTTTAAATTTAATCTTCAAATGTCATTATTGATTTTCTTCTATATTATAATGTACATATACATTCGGATTAAAGTAGCAAAAAGAGCCTAAACAAAAATCTAGACGGTTTTTTCATGCTAAGAATTTTGCTTAATAAATATTAAAGTTTTCCAACTTTTATCTCTGAGGACAAAAAGCGTTCTAAATATGTGTGGTCGACAAAAAGTATAGAATTCAGATGCTTTACGACGTCCACAAATTTGCTACCAAACCATGTAGAGGTGCCCATCCAGAAAATGTACACACTCTAAGGTGTCGTGAATGGAGGCGCTTTTAGGTGTCAAGAAAAATAAGGACTAGGACAATCACGAAAGTTTTTCTCCTCTCTAAAGGTTTTCTCTCTCCCAAACCCTAAAACCACCCCGCCGCAAATCTTGCCCTCGCGGGATTGACTGCCGCGTGAGCCACCTCACGCCGGCAATCGAGCCCTCTCTCCTTCTATTTTCGTTTTTCGTCGTTGTAGTCTAGGTTGTTGGCTGTGTTATTGGGTTTTCAACCTCCGTAGTCGCGTCGTAGTGGTGTCGTGTATAGGAAGTCCCTCTCCCTGGTGGTAGTGGTGTCGTGTATAGGCAGTCCCTTCCTCATCCCATGCAGTTTCGTCGTCTTCCTCGTCCCCTTTCCCCCCTTTATGAGTCCGGCTTCCCCTCCCCCCTCTCCCCTAGTTGTGTTAGGCTCCCCTTTCCCCTCCTCCTTCCCTGGTTGTGTTGGACTCCATGAGAGTTCAGTTATGAGGTCCTCATCCCATGTTCAAGTTTCTCAGTTCAGTTCCCCTTTGTTAGTTGTCCTTTGTTTCTTGGGCATCCCCTTCCCCTCCCCTAGTCCTTGGGCTTCCCTTTCCTCTTCCCCCTAGTTCTAAGGTTAGTGGTTTATTTTACAGTATGTGTGGGTAATCTCTCGTTTAGTGGTAGTTGGTTCTTTGGAGTTGCTCAGGCTATAATCTGTTGTTGGTTATGGCAATTGGAAAAAATTTGCCAGTTGGATAAGGGATGGTGGTTTATCGTTGTAGTAATAAAAATTTGTAGTTATTTGGAAATCGTTGATGCAGGAACGGGTGAATCATGAGGGTGTGGAGTGTTCGTGCGGTCGAGGCATTGATCGATGTTCATGGTCGTACCTTGTGTTTTCCGGTTTTAAAAAATTGGAGGTGTATTCGGGAGCTCACCATGTTTAGCTCTCTTTTTCGCTCGGCAATGACCTTCACAGTCTTTGCCTTGAAAAATTCAAATCTGCAAGCGGCATCCTGTTTCATTTGGCGGATTTCAGCAACCCCCGTTTCTCCTACCTTAAGGAGAAAAATGAAGTACTCTCGAGCGAGAGTCATGAGTCACCTAGGAATGTACTCGTCATCATATCATGAGCCAAGAATCCCAAGCATCAGAAGTTCGTTGGGATTGCTCATGCGGCAAGATGCAACTCTTGCCTTGGGTTGTTCGTTGTCCGGCTTGTGAACGACACTCGCTTCTCCTACCACTTCCATCTGTTATCAGAATTTTGACTCCACCAGGCCAATTATCGACCAGCGACGCCTTCCTTATTAGGCGAGTCTTTATCGTTTTTATTTGTTTTTGTTTCTTAGGGAATGTAAGAGCTCATAAAGCTCCTATAGATTTTCCTTTGTTTCTGTTTGTTTGTATTAATATTAGGAGGTACTTCATTGTTTAATTAATGTAAGTTTTCTCGATGTCAAAAAAGAAAAGAAAAGAAAAATAAGGACACTTTTAGGCGTCAAGAATGGTGACGCCTTTAGGCGTCGGGAATTATACAAAGTGTCACATAGATATGAGAGAGAGAGCGCGCGCACAGGAAAATGGGGAAATTAGGGTGGGGAAAATAAATAAAAAAGGTTTGAAGAGGTCAAGTGATATAACGTGACATCAAAAAATCGGAAAAAATAAAAGTCAACACCGGAAACCGGCATAAGGTAGCTGTAAACAACAAAATAGTAAAAGTAAGGTAGTTTGGGACAACAATTTTTTATAAGGTAGTTTTTCGCAAAAACATGAAAGTTAAGGATAGTTTGGGATAAAAAATCCTAAAAATTATTAAAAAAAGTTGATATTATGTAAATATATACTTAGACGAATCTAACAAGATCCAATATGACTATATTTTTCCTTATGTAAAAAATCACAAAACACGGTTTAAAGAGAGTGTCTGAATAGTGCAAAAGTCAAACTATGTCATCTATTTTAAAACGGAGAATGTAATACATTAGTCTAACTTAAAATTCTTAAAAGGTTAATGTATATATATAAAAAAAAGAGTCACTATTTCATATGGGTGGTTTATGTCGACAATAATAATATTAGTGCGTGTACTGATCCACGTCCATGCACGACAGCAAGACTAACGCTCTCTTCTTTTGAACTGAATTGAACTAAACTAAACTTAATTTGTTTCAATTGAACTAACTAAATTAAACTTAATTGTACCGAATTGAACTAAAACTGTAAGATGAAACTAATCGAACTGAACTGAATTTATCTAAACTAAACTGCATTTTCATTAATTCAGTCCAAGAGTAGCAGCCTAACTCAATAAACAAACACAAGGACGAAAATCCATATTAATTTCCTTGCACACACACTCTCTCTTATAGTTATATATAGTCAGTTGACTCAGTTATAGTCATCTTAAGACTACACAACTCTCTTACGTCTGAAATTACAAGCTACTATACTACTACATTTCAAGAAAGCGAGGAAATGAGGGTTATTCTTCAGTCTGAAAACATGAAACAGCTGAAAATTCCCAAAATGAAAGCACTTAATTTGGAGGAATTATTACAAAAGGTAATTAGAGAATCCACCATAGCTGAAATTCTCTTGTGGAAGAGGTATGAAAACTACTTCAACGTCCAAACTTACTTGCAAGAAGCCATGGATAACACTGATCAAGAAATCCAGAAAATTGTATGTTGTTCGTCATTTTACGTTCTTTCTTTATCATGATTCTCTTCTTTACTCGTTTTATTTGTTTACTATTTGCATCATTATTTGTGGGTCTTGGATAATACTTCATATTTCTACTGTTTCTTGATTTTGTAAGAACACAAGATTTTTTTTTTCTGTTCTTGGTTTTACGTAGTCTGGATTTTGTTCCAAATATATATGAAAAACAGAGGTATTGATTTGTATATTGTATCTTTAAGTGAAGTTTTGATGACATATTAGAATGAAACTTTTAAAAATAAGCTTAAGGTAATGTGTTAGAATTTATGTTGGATTTACTTCTTGAGACAAAAAATTAGAATAATGGTGAAAAGAGAAGATTTAAGGTATAATCCGTCAGTATTATGATTAACATTACAAAAGAACTTTTGGGTTATATCAATATCATGGGAATATTAATTTGATCGACTCTAATTATTTTTTATGTTAATTTCAGGTCCGAAATTTAGCCAATGCACCACAACAAAATGATCATTTGCCTTTCCAAAATGGTGCGCACAATGCGAATAACAACAATAATGCTAATGGTAATGCTAATGGTAATGCTAATGGTAATGCTAATGCTAATGGTAATGCTAATGGTAATGGTGTATTCCACCCCACTAATGCTGGTGGAAATAACAATGGAAACGGTGGTGGTGGTGGCGGTGGCGGCGACAACGCTGATGGAGAAGAAGTTGATTGGTTTAACACATTTACAATTTGGAGATACGATATGAACAATATGCTCATAGAAACCATTCCATTGGGCTTATATGCACATCAATTTGGTAGTTGGGAAGTATTGGCCAATGCAGTATATGAACACTGGCGGCAGATAAACATCTTTAACAATCCTAATGTTAATGTTAACGTCAACCTCAATCCTCATGCCAATGCTAATGGCAATGCTAATGGCAATGCTAACGGCCACGCCAACGGCCACGCCAACGCCAACGCCAACGCCAACGCCAACGCCAACGCCAATGCCGTCATCACTCCTGCCAATTGTTGGCCGGGAGGTATTATTATGTTTGGACGACGTAATGCTGGAGGTCTATTCACTCTCTTAAATTGGCCTGTTCATGCGTGGGAGACTGTATGTGTTCCATTGAATTGTGTTCTAGTATATGAGATGAATCTTCCAAATGGTATCTAGCTAGTATTAGTCTAATGCATAACTTGCAAATTTTATCTGTTTTTCATTTTGGTAGTTGGAAGATTTAGTAGATTTTGTACAGATGAAAATGCTTCTCTAGATAAGTATAGGATAATGCACGTACGTACGTCATTCATAAATGTATCATGTCAGTTTTAGATTTTGATGGTGATATGGATTCTTGATCTTTCTGTATGTTTTACAAGATTTATATGAAGATGGTTTGATTGATTTGTATAATGCTATCTACTCCATAATAATTGTGGTGTTTTATTGTATCAAACAAAATATACTGTTTATTAGTTCTAGTTAGTAAGTGTTCTGTGCCTCTATATATAACTAATGCCAAAATAAACAAATTTTGGCTCTAAACTATTAGCTTGCTCCATGTTGGCGCTACAATTTGTTTGCTAGTATCCACTTTTTGCTCAATACTATCTCCGTTCCATAATACATGTACCATTTGTTTTTTCACGTATTTGAAGACACTTATTTAAACATCAATATTTCTATTTGCGTACAAGTAAAAATTGTAAAAAGTTTATTTTGCGATTACAAGTAATATATATTTTTCTAAAGTGGGTAAATATATATTCTTAGTACGATAATCATCAGACCGGCAAAACTTTCATTTTTCATGGTTAAGAAAAATATTTGAGGCTCAACATACACATAAACCATTTTTTTGGTTGTTGACACTTGACAAATACTCTAATTAACAAGGGAACTTCACAGTATGCCAGTATATTAAAGCCCTATTATGTAGTAGTACATTTTTCTCTATTATTGTTTTAATATAAAGAGGATGGACCATGGTTTCTCAACCAAAAAGGGAAGCTTACGGTTAGAGGTCAAATTTGGTTTTCCATATATATTGGGGACTATTATTTATCGCCCGTATCCTGGCCCTGTTTGGCACTTGCGTTTGAAGTAGCTGTTAGCGGTTTGACAAGATTAAAATGCTACATAAGAAAATTATGAGTGTTTAGTAAGGTAATGATTGTAGTAGCGGGTAGCAGTTGGAAGAGATTATGAGTAGCGGTTGTTGAACGTTATTACAAGTAACGTTTGAGATTAAGAGGTAGCTAGCAGTCTAGCAAATAAACACTACTATATCATAGCATAAGGTAGAATTATTAACCAATGTTTTTTATTTCTTTTTCCTTCTTTTGTTTATTATTGTCTTATTTTACGGCAATTCAATGTTTATTTTACAATAGCAAAGATATAATTTAAATATTTATTTTAAAGATAAGATATTGTACAATATTTTAGTAAATTTGGTAATATAAAATTTTCGAGGGTTGAATATTTTCTTAGATTTATACATTTATTTGAGCAACTAAAAAGTCGTATACTCCTTTTTGTGTAACAACTACTGCAACCGCTAACAGCTACTAGAACCGCTAGTTTTGCCAAACATGCCCTATAATAATAATTTTTTCTCCTACTTCATTTACCTTCATGCAATCTTATTAGGGTAGTAACTACTAGATAGTGACACAAAATTTTGGTTCTCTTGTATACATCCGCAAGGGTTGGGAGTTGAGACTAAAACATATAGAAAGAAGAATCCATATCACCATCTTCATATGAATCAATTACACCACAACTATTATGGAATAGATACAAATCAACCAAATTAAACCATCTTTCATATGAATCATGTGAAACAGAAGGATCAAGAATCCATATCACCATGAAAATCTAAAACTGATATGATGCATACAATGATACAACTATGAATGACGTACGTGCGTGCATTATTATCCTATACTTCACTAGAGAAGCATTTTCATCTATACAGAATCTACTAAATCTTCCCACTACCAAAAAGAGAAAAAGATAAAATTTGCAAGTTATGCATTAGACTGTACTATCTCATATATTAGAACACAATTCAATGCCATTCTGACATTCTCCCACGCATGATGATACCAATGTAAGGCAGTGAAATTACCGTCATCATTACGTCGTCCAAAGACAGCAATAGCTCCCGGCCAACAATTGGCAGGAGTCCTGACTCTTACCTCAAGTCCGTTGGCATTGGCGTTGGCGTTGGCGTTGGCGTTGGCGTTGGCGTTGGCATTGGCATTGGCATTGGCGTTGGCGTTGGCGTTGGCGTTGGCGTTGGCGTTGGCGTTGGCGTTGGCGTTGGCTACTCTGGAGTTGGCGTTGGCTACTCTGGAGTTGGCGTTGGTTACTCTGGCGTTGGCGTTGGTTACTCTGGCGTTGGTTCTTCTGGCGTTGGGTCTTCTGGCGTTGGCGTTGGTTACTCTGGCGTTGGCTAATCTGGCGTTGGCGTTGGTGTTGGCGTTGGTTACTCTGTTTAAGGACAGCGAAGTTCGGTATATTTGCTCGGCGAATTCGTTCCAACTATTATAATCATATGCAAACAATGTACGACGAGGAAAGGTTTGTACGAGTTCAAAGCGCTCATTGTACCTGAAAAATGTGACACAGTCAACAACCACAGCATTCTCGTTGTTATTTCCAACACCAACACCACCACCATTTCCGTTGTTATTTCCACCATTTCCATTACCGATAAACATTGTCCAATTGTCAGCAACATTCTCCCTGAATGCGACATTAGCATTAGCATTAGCATTATTGTTGTTAGTCGCATTGTGCACACCATGTTGGTAAGGCAAGTGACCACTTTCTTTTGATGAATTGGCTAATTTTCGGACCTGAAATTAACATAAAAATAATTTAGAGTCGATCAAATTAATATCCCATGATATTGATATAACCCAAAAGTTCTTTTGTAAAAATGCCAAACATAAGATTAATCATAAATACTGACCCATTACCTTAAACCTTCTGTTTCCACCATTTTTCTAAATTTTTGTCTCAGGAAGTAAATCCAACATTAATTTTTAACCCATTACCTTAATTCTTTAGTATTGTATACCAATTTTTCAAAGAGCCACTTTTTTTTTAATATAAAGTTTCATTCTAATATATAAATCAAAACCTCTGTTTTTTATATACATTTGGAACAAAATTCAGACTACGTAAAAGAAAGAATAGAAAAAAAATCATTTGTGTTCTTACATTTAGCAAATTAGCATGATCAAGAAAGAGGAGAAAAATGTACTCATCATCCAAGACCCACAAATAATGGTGCAAATAGTAAGCAAATAAAACGAGTAAGGAAGAGAATCATAAAGAATGAATTTAAAATGACGAACAACATACAATTTTCTGGATTTCTTGAGCGTTATCCATGGCTTCTTGCAAGTAAGTTTGGACGTTGAAGTAGTTTTCATAACTCTTCCAGAAGAGAATAATGTCAGCTATGGTGGATTCCCTAATTACCTTTTGTAATAATTCCTCCAAATTAAGTGCTTTCATTGTGGAAATTTTCAGTTGTTTCATGTTTTCAGACTGAAGAACAACCCTCATTTCCTCGCTTTCTTGAAATAATGTATTTTTGTAGTAGTAGTATAGTAGCTTTTAATTTCACACGCAATTGGGTTTTACAATGTATATTCTTAAGAATTAAGATGACTACCAGAGAGAGTGCAAGGAAATTTATAATGGATTTTTGTCCTTGTGTTTATTTATTGATTTAGTCTTGCTTAGACCTCGCCGAATTTACTAATATTATTGTCGACAAAAACCACTCATATGACATATGACATAGTGACTCTTTTTTATATACTAACCTTTTAAAAAATTTAAGTTACAATAATTTATTACTTTCTCCATTTTAAAATAGATGAAACAGTTTGACTTTTGCACCATTCAGACACTCTTCTATAGTTCTATTATCGTATTTTGTGAAATTTATACAAGGAAAAATATACTTACTGCATGAGAAAGACATTATTGCACACCATACCTCATGGTTGCTAACGACCTGAACTGAGTACCTTGTTCTCATAGCTCTATGACGATTTATCCTGAGTGGAACACTTGATAAATGAGTATGTATCGCAAAATTATACATCATGACATTGACAATTGTTCCGAGAGTGCAGAAGATCTCGTGGTGAGAAATTTAGCATATCCTATTTGAGGATTTATTTTTCTTCTAAAATGCAACAATTGTAGCATTTCATAATTTTTCAAAATTTCAGGTCACTTGAGTTTGACACTTTAATTGTACAAGCAAAAACCACAGATTACTTGATGTTTAACAATGGCAGAGCTCTACTTAATGTGATTGCAACATTCATGCTCAATCGTTCTCGAAAAACCATGTACAATATGATACTTTTGGCCCTTATACATGCCTTTCTAATCAAATAGGGAGATAAAGCTGGATACATCGAGCTATCTCCTCAACTTGTGCATCATTCCGCAATGTCTTAACGGCGTGTTTGGTAGTCGTTAATGAATTGCGGTAATGGGAATGGATTTTAGGGAAGTACCCTTAAAATCTCCATAGGGATCGGAACCAACCAACCAACCAACAAAAATTCAAACTTCTTCCAACATAAACCAAACATCCAACCAAATTTGGGAACTCTTATAAGCAACCAAGCAACCAAGCAGCCAACCAACCAACAGTAAGTCCAACTTCTTCCTACATAATCCAAACATAAACCAAGCAACAAACAGAAATAGAAAAATCATCAAAGTGACAAAGGACTCATAACAGAGTTGGCCATAAAAATCAGCACAACACACAACACGGGATCATCAGCAAGCATGCTCTCTTGGATCCAAATCATCCCCTTCATGAAAAGGACTCAAAGGGATGTCAGGACAGCCATCGTCGAAGTCCTCTATCATAGTCCTCATAAATTTTAAAACGACGCATGGTACCGTCTTCATCCTCCATGAACAAATCATGGTAAGTCCCGCCTTTTGTAAATTCAGTTTCCCACCCACACATCACCTCACTGTCACCCCCCTGTTTTTCTTCCTCTTCACTGTCAACCTCCATATTAACCTCATGAATCTTCCCTTTCCCCTTTCTTTGAGATGTAGTTCGTTCAGTTAAACCCACCGCCATTAAAACGCAGACTATCGGCAGTCTGTTGATGGGGTTAGTCCTAATTTTTTCCTCTCCTCAGAGTTAGGTTCTATAATTTTTACCCCCTTCCCCTCAGATCTTCTTGCATAAACCCTGGATCTAGGTTTAGGGATATGAGACTTACCAGTGGGGGTGTTAAAAAACAACTGCTTCTACGCCAAATTATTTTCCTCCTCTTTCTCTACTGTTTTCTTCACCTTTTTTTATGCCTTCATTGATTTTTTGCTACGATAATTCTCAACTTCGCCGGAGTACAAAAGCTTCCATGATCCCTTCATTTGGTTTTATGGTTGGTTTATGTTGGAAGAAGTTGGAATTTGTGTTACCCTAAAAATTGTCCTTCTGTTTGTTAGTTGGATGCTTGGTTAAAATGAGTCCCTTTACATCTCAATGATCATTTTGTGAAAGATAATAGTCACACCTAATGTAAGTGATGAAGGGACTCAACATATCACATAACCCATGTTATGGGCTCCAAGTTTGAAGCACTTTGTGCTTCAAACTTGTTGAGGAATCAAGCATGGGTTATGGGCTGATGATTATGTTAATTCTTGATGCATTAAAGAAGTCAATTGATGTTAAATTTTCATTTTAATGTTTTGTCTGCCATATACAACTGGGGTGGAGAGTTCCCATAACCTGATTTTATTTGTAAATAAAACTAATTACACATAACAAGGAAACTTAACTACCATTATGTTCATAACATGTGTTACATTACATGCTGCCTCAACACTTACATATTTACACAAAAGACACATAACCAGAACTTCTTAATGTTTCTTCTACACAAAAAGTTGTCTAAACAAAAAAAATGTCATCATGCTTCTCCTAATACTTAGTCTCTGGTTAGGTGTAGCAATCATCAGTACTTGCATCAATATGAAACTAAAATTGCATTGGTAAGTTACCAATGCCAAAAAATGTCATATACCACCCTCACCTAATCTGCATCTACTTCCTCTCCTTCATTGAACTACTGCACGTTAGAAAATATAGGAACCTCCCTTTCATTAAGGTACTTAACTGCCTCATCAAGTAGGGATTGTTTAACCTCAACATTCTCTGGCACTTTCCCAATTCTCTGTAAATATACTTTTCCATGATGAAGATTCTTGTAATTGTTACCCCCTTTGTCTTTCAAAATCTCAGTCATCACATATTGTAACTGTACCATGCAAACTTAATCTTTTGTGTGTCATAGAAGTCATAAGATCTTGAACTCTAGTTATAAGCTCATCTACATTTTGTGGAAATGATTGATTTTGAATTGATTGAAGAGCCCTAAATAAACATTAATCCAACAAGTTGAGATCAGGGGATTATGTGGTTGATTTACCAGTTGTATTTTGAACCCATTCTGTGTTGCATCTTCTTTGAATTTCATATCATCATCTGATATGTGTGGTTTTGCATTATCTTGCTGCAATTGAATGTTTCTTGGTAAATAGGCAGGCCAATTTTGCATAATGCTAGGTATGACATTGTCAATTAGCATTCTTCTGATAACTTCTTTTGTGACTGATTCACCGACTTTGTTTCAATAGTCTATGCTTCTCTATTGCAACTTCTTTTCCTTGCTGCATTAAACTTTTTGTCAACTGGGTTCGAACCTCGCCCTAAATATGAAATAATGTTGCTTTGCATTAAATGCAATTGCCACTGTGCCAACTTTGCATGTCATACATGATATTGCAAGAGAGTTCTTCTTTTATCTCATAAAGGGGGTCAGGCCCACACCAGCCCTAACATTGATCCCCCATAATGCACGAGAAGTTTTCTGTGTTAAATCAATGTGGCGTAGGAATTTTTAAACAACTCATCAAATATTGAGTATGAGTTCCTACATCATATTAGACTCATGATATAGGCGTGTCGCGCACCTAACAAAAATAAATAACCTAACTAATCCTCCTAACTATGTAGTAGGGTAAGTCAGAGTCGATCCACAGAGAGAAAGTTGTTCTATGATTAGCCCTTAAATAATGGTAAGACTAAAGGAGATTAATATCAAGAATATGGTGAATTAACTATACTAATCAATATAAAATAAAAGACTCTACAGTTAAGTATCCCCACTAGCACGAAGTAATACAAAATAATTTCTACCCCAAACTAATAATTAAATGTTCACAAGGAAAAGTACACCCTATAAAGTACCATAAACCTCTCCCGAGTATCTATGGCTTCTCTAATATGCATTCAAGCCTACTCCCGTGGAATCATGCAAATTAAAGACATTAAAAACGACACTTTAACTTCCTAACAATCCATTCTACCTACTCCCGTGGAGAACTTCATGTCCTTAATTGAAATACTCAAACCGTCTGTGATCAAGACAATGGAATATAACAATACTAGTTATCCCTAATCTAGTATTGGAATATGCACAATCAATTAAGCAAGAACAATTAACAATTAATATGAGAATTTAAAGAAACAATCATGAATTAAATCATACTAGGGTTTCAACTTAACCATAGATAAAAGAAACTACTCTATCATGAAATAAATAATGAAATCTAAAACTATAAAAGAAAACATAATTAAAGAAATCAATGAAAGAAACTAATGAAACTCATGAATTAATGAAAAAAGAATAAAAACTAGGGTTTACACTAAAAACTAGAGAGAAAGAAGAAGAGAGAAAACTAAAACCTAAAACCTAAAGAAAATAACGTGAGAGGGGGGAGGAGAGAGAATGAAAACCTATCTAAATAAATATTCAATAACCTAATATGACTTGGAAAGTAATTTACAAGATAAGGAAAGTCTTAAATAAATCATTAATAGGCGGATTAGTGATCCGCGCGATCACGTGGCAGATTCCAGCAGAAACAGTGCAATCTTCCGAAAGGCATAACTCCTTGACTAGAAGTCTCCTCGGGGCGTGCCACCTATCGTTGGAAAGATCTTCAAGTCTAGTTTCCAAATCTGCTGGAATTACTCGATTTTAAGAATCACATCAAAAGTTATGATCAGAAGAGTAGACATGACTCTTTTTCACATTTCTTCTAATGATTTTCCGCTTCGTTTTGCTCAAATTCGTACTATAAAATATCTATGACGATCCTTATGCATTGTAGCTTCCTTCCAAGTGCTCCTAATCCTCAAGCTTAGCTAATCATATCCAAATACGTTTCAATGCCTGAAATTCATCAAAAACAAGAAAACATACCGAATAGAATAGAAAAACATAACTTAAGAATATAATGCAATAATGAAACTAAATATGAAACTAAATGCTCTAAAATGCAACTAAATGCACTAAAAACTATATATAAAATTGACTTATCAACTCAAAATTAACCTATTAACAGATGTCATCTAATAATTTGAAAGCAACATAAAATTATCCAACAGGATTAAATGATTTAAAAGTGTTTCCATATATATATATATATGAGAAAGAAGAATCCATATCACCATCTTCATATGAATCAATTATACCACAACTATTATGGACTAGATACAAATCAACCAAATTAAACCATCTTCATATGTAAAACAGAATGATCAAAAATCTAAAACTGATATGATGCATACAATAATGATACAACTACGAATGACATACGTGCATTATTATCCTATACTTCACTAGAGAAGCATTTTCATCTATACACCATCTACTAAATCTTCCCACTACCAAAATGAGAAAAAGATAAAATTTGCAAGTTATGCATTAGACTGTACTACCTCAAATATAAAATATTAGAACACAATTCAATGCCATTCTGACATTCTCACACGCATGATGATACCAATGTAAGGCAGTGAATTTACCGTCATCATTACGTCGTCCAATGAAAGCAACACCTCCCGGCCAACAATTGGCAGGAGTCCTGACTCTTGCCTCAAGTCCGTTGGCGTTGGCGTTGGCGGCGTTGGTTACTCTGGCGTTGGCGTTGGCGTTGGCGTTGGCGTTGGTGTTGGCGTTGGCGTTGACGTTGGATAACGCTGATCAAGAAATCCAGAAAATTGTTTGAAAGAACTTAAAATAACGAACAACAAACAATTTTCTGGATTTCTTGATCAGCGTTACCCATGGCTTCTTGCAAGTAAGTGTGGACGTTGAAGTAGTTTTCATACCTCTTCCAGAAGAGAATAATGTCAGCTATGGTGGATTCCCTAATTACCTTTTGTAATAATTCCTCCAAATTAAGTGCTTTCATTGTGGAAATTTTCAGGTGTTTCTGAAGGATTGAAAGGGATGATTGTATTGCATTAAAGTAGTCACGTATATATAAATATAATACAAGCTATGAGAAACTAAGTACCGTAAAGTAGGAGTAAGTTACAACAAGAAGATTACATAGGAAAAGATTTTTTTTTTTTTTTGAAAGAAAACATAGGAAAAGATATGTACAACTAATTAAGAGAGAATATCTCATATCTTATATAACAAACTAAGAGGATAAGATAGAGTTAGACCAAGTCTAACTTCTATCCGTAACATGCCCCGCAAGACGGACGGTCGAAATGAAAGTCCGATCTTGGATAGTAAGACATCAAGCCGAGGCCGAGAAAGAGGCTTGGATAGAGTTTCATGTTTTCAGACTGAAGAACAAACCTCATTTACTCGCTTTCTTGAAATGTAGTATTTTTGTAGTAGTAGTATAGTAGCTTTTAATTTCACACGCAAGAGGTTGTTATAATGATAGTATTAAGAAATAAGAATTAAGATGACTACTAGAGAGAGTGCAAGGAAATTGAAAATGGATTTTTGTCCTTGTGTTTACTTATTGATGATTTAGTCTTGCTTGGACCTGGTCCAATATATTAATACTAGTTTTTATATGCACGCGATGCGTGCAAAAATACGTAGAACATAAATTTTTTGTGAGGGAACGTAGAAAATTAAATTAATTGTTAATTATATCGAGTAAATTAGAGATATTTGAATTGTTGATGGTTTTCTTTTTGTAGTGTCTTTTTTTTATTTTTTAAATTCATTAGGTAGTTTTTTTTAATTAAATAAAGTACTTAGAGATGTAATGAGGGTAAAATGGGGTTTCTAATATTTTGGTGTCCTACCACTCTTCTCATATAGAATAGAGATTATTGTCGACAAAAACCACCTATAAGACATATGTTATAGTGACTATTTTTTATATATTAACCTTTTAAAAAATTTAAGTTATAGTAATTTATTACTTTCTCCATTTTAAAATAGATGAAACAGATTGACTTTTACACCATTTAGACACTCTTTTATAGTTCTATTACCGTATTTTGTGAAATTTATAAAAGGAAAAATATAGTCATATGATCTCTCTCACAAGAGATCACAATAACACCTACTAATGAGATAATGAGGCCTCTTAAGTTGGATCATTCAAACTTTCTTGATGTTGATGTTATGGTTTTAGCCCTGTTTCATGAATAATCTTATGTTCCATAATATATCCAAAAAGTTCACTTTATATATTGATCTAAATTCAGATACTAGGTGTATGGGGGCTGGCTAAGTTCCATACCGGTTCTATTGATACCGGTCTAATAGCTTTTGGGCTTACGAGCCTGGGCCAGAATCCATTTTATATCTACAGTGCCTACGGGCCTAAAAGATATATTTCAGTAAAAGATAAGAATATATCCTAAGGGAATATTCTTGGGAATCTCTCCCGTGATTACCGGGCCCAACAAAGAGATGGGCTTAATCAAGTCCCTATAAATACTCCGTTGATATGAGTCATAAGGTACGTACACGAATCCCAATACATTATACTTGAGAGCTACCGGCTTTAAACCTAATACTGACTTAGGCATCGGAGGGGCGTTCCTCGGATCAACCCCCGAGGCTAGTTCACTTATTCTATTTTGCAGGAATCCAACCCGGCTTGAATACAAGGACTTACCGGTTCAGAACCCTGTGATTTGTCCCATACCGGAACAATTGGCGCTAGAAGGAGGGGCGAACAATACCTTGTAGTCTAAGCCATCCCTTGCATCCAAACAACCCTTATGGATCCTAAGCAACCATTAGGGATGCCGGAGACGGACGAAAACAACGTCCCCGTGGACAAAGCACCCCCGGGGTACACAACTCCCTCTACGGCCGCTAAGACGAGTCGGCCCCTGTGGACAACCAAACAAACTCCTGAGACCCCCAGGAAGACATCTTCCATACCCTGCAGACATATGTTCACCCCAGAACAGCTGAGAAGCGCGGCAGAGGTTATTCCAGGCAATGGCTAAGCGGAACTCCACCGACCGGTCCCCGGCCAAAGCGACCCTTGAGCAGAGCCCACAGTCCGGTGAGAAAACTTCGTACACCATGGACGGGCCGCCAAGGTGAGCGAGACCGGCATGACCAGGATCAGGTGGCATATTCGAAGACCCCCACAGAGCAGGGGGGAATGAGGAGGAAGAAGAGGAGGAGGCGCAGGATACGAGGTTCAGCAGCGCTTCCTCCCAGCCGAGAAGCCGAAGTGAATACCGGCGTAGAGCGCAGTGTCATTACGGAATTCCCCCTTTTCCACGGCAATCCTACAAGAGCCCATGGAAAAATGAAAATGCCGACATGCAAGTATGACGGTAAGACGGACCCAGAGGATCACCTATCGGCTTATGAGGGCCATATGATGTTGTACACTGATACTGACTCAGTATGGTGTAAGGTGTTCCCATCCACCTTAACCGGGTTAGGCAGACCTGGTTCAAAAGCATTCCACCGGCAACTGTGTTTGACTTCCGACAACTGACATCCATGTTCGTGACACATTTGTTAGCAATAAGCGTCGCGAACGAACAACCGGTGAGTTAATGTCTATTAAACAGGGGAGACGAAAGCTTGAGAGACTATGTCGGGCGTTTCAATGCCGAAGCCGTCACATTCCGACACTACAGCAGGAGTAGCCGTATTGGCCTAATGACGGGGTTGAAAGAAGGTACCCCCTTTCGCAGTTATCTCGGCAGAAAAAAGATGACATGCCACAGAAGTCCTGGGAAGGCTAATGACTTCATCAGGGGGGAAGAGTTTGACAAGCAGCTAATGCAAAAGGCCAGTGGCCATAGAAAAAGATAAAGAAAAAGACAAAGATAAGGATCGCCGGGATACAAATACCGGAAGGATAAAAAACGGAGTCAACTGGCAGAAAAGAGGAAAGCAACTCTGTGAAAAAGGGGTTCGAAGGGAGGCCAGATAAATACAACAATTACACTCCTCTAACATATCCCGGGCCCGGATTTTTGAACTCACAGTAAGGACGATAAGTGGCAAAGGCCGCGAAAAATGTACTATAAGGGCCGGGATAAGTCCAAGTGGTGCGAATTCCATGATGATTACGGCCACAAAACAGATGATTGCAAGGACCTTAAGGACAGGATCGAGGACCTCGTTAGACGAGGCTACTTTACCCAGTACCTATCAAGGAACGATCGCAAGACTCCTCCAAGGGAGGACGACAACGGCAACAGAAGGCCGGTAAAAGACAGGATCACTGAGATCCACACCATCAGTGAGGACCAACTAGAGGCGGTAGTATTCACGGAGCGAAAGCCAGCCTCAAAGAGGTCCGCACCAGGTGAACTATAACAACTCCAGAAAATGGCCGGCACCCCCATCTATGCCGTCTGTAGCTTTACCTCAGAGGACGCTAAGGGAATCGTCTATCCTCACGACGACCCTTTGGTGGTGTCTCTGCAGATTTCCAACGCGATGGTTCACCGTGTTCTAGTGGACGGCGGAAGCTCCGCCAACATCCTATACAAAGAGACATTTGAAAAGATGGGATTTGACGAAACATGTCTGAAACCGGTCTCTTACCCGGTTATCGGCTTCACAGGAGCATCTGTTGTCCCAGAAGGAACGGTAAAGCTGGCGGTCAAAATAGGAGAAGGGTTTAGGTCGAAAGACCTCATGGTGGAATTTCTGGTTGTAGACGTCCCGGCGGCGTATAATGCTATCATTGGGAGGCCGTTAATTCATGACGCCCAGGCTGTGGTCTCAACGTACCACCTTACCATGATCTACACCTCTAACGACGGTAACCCGGAGAAAATCAGAGGCAACCAAGAGTCGGCAAGGGCATGCTACCTTACCGCACTAAAACACTCTGATCATAAAAGACCGGCCGACACGCCACCGTCGGAGAAAGAAACGGAGAAGGCTGGAAAATAAGGTCAGGAAGGACCTGTCCATGGAGAATTTCGAGGGAAGGCCGGCAGATCAGCCGAGACCTAGCCCTGCGGGAGAAACGGAAGATAAGTTGGAAGAAGACAGACCTGACAGAACAGTGAAAATCGGATCTGATTTGGGTGAAGAAGTGAAGGTCAACTTAATTTCCCTGTTAAGAGGGCATGCCGACATTTTCGCCTTCTCGGCAGACGAAATGCCGGGCATTGATCCGGATTTCATGGTACATCGCCTAATGTAAACGAGGAGTAAGGCCGGTAAAGCAAAAGAAGCGAAACTTCTCAGCAGAAAAGAACGCGGCTATTAAGGTGGAAGTAGAAGTTGCTGGAGCGAGACTTTATTGAACCCTGCGACTACCCAGAGTGGTTGGCAAATGTAGTAATGGTGAAAAAATCCAACGGGACATGGCGCATGTGTGTAGACTTCACGGACCTCAACAAAGCTTGCCCAAAGGACTGCTACCCCTTGCCGAGAATTGACCAGCTAGTAGACTCAACTAGCGGCCATGCATTGTTGAGTTTCATGGATGCTTTTTCAGGGTACCACCAGATAAGTTTGCTCGAGTCCGACAGAAATAAAGCGGCCTTCATTACAGATGCGGGAGTTTACGCCTACAAAGCAATGCCGTTTGGACTCAAAAATGCCGGTGCTACCTATCAAAAGCTGGTAGACAAGATCTTCGAACACCAAAAAGGCAGAAATGTAGAAGTATATGTGGACGACAGTATAGTTAAGAGCTTAACTGAAGAGGATCACATAGTTGACCTAGAAGAAACATTCGAAACACTCCGGCAACACCAAATGAAGTTAAACCCAAAAAATGCGTGTTTGGAGTACGATCCGGCAAGTTCCTCGGCTTCATGGTAAGCGAAAGGGGGATAGATGCCAATCCGGACAAAATTAAAGCCATCAGTGACCTCCCGGAGCCAAAGAGCATCCGGGACATTCAAAAGCTGACAGGGAGGATGGCGGCCTCTAACAAGGTTCGTTTCCAAATCAGCAGAGAAGGCCTTGCCGTTTTTCAAGATTCTCCGGGGAAATAAGAAGTTTGAATGGGGAAAGAGCAGAAGCAAGCCTTCGAAAAGGTAAAGGAGCACTTCCAACGCTGCCCACCATAACCCGGCCAGAGTTGGGGGAAAAACTACAGCTATATGTGTCGGTAACCGAGAAGACGGTCGCGGGGTATTACGTATAACGGGAAGGACAGCAAAGCCCCATATACTTCGTCAGTCATGTACTTGCCGGAGCAGAGCAGAGGTATGAACTGCTGGAAAAAATGGCCTATGCCGTCTTAATTGCAGCTCGAAAGCTGAGCCATACTTTGATCCCACACTGTCCAAGTCCTCACAAATCAGCCTTTGGAAAAAGCCCTCCACAACTAGACACCACAGGGAGATTGTTGAAGTGGGCAATTGAGCTGTCGGAGTTCGACATAGAATACCGGCCGCGTACCGCGATCAAAGCCCAAGCGTTAGCAGACTTCATAGTAGAGACAACTTACTCTGAACCCGCGAATCCGCCGGCAAGTGGAAAATTGAGGTGGATGGATCAGCAGCCCAGAGTGGAGCCGGAGCCGGAGTGGTCATGACATCCCCGGAAGGGGAAATCTTTGAACATGCCATCCGTTTCGGGTTTAAGGCCTCCAACAATGAAGCTGAGTACGAAGCAGCCCTGGCCAGACTAAGTCTGAGCATTGCGGCTGGAGCAAGAAACGTCATCATGATAACAGACTCGCAATTAATCTCAAGCCAAATTGAAGGAACGTATGAGGCCCGGGAACCGGTAATGCAGAAATACCTACATCTGGTAAAAAACATGGTAAAGGGACTTCGAAGCTTCGAAGTGCAATTGGTTCCGAGAGCAGAAAACACGGCGGCAGATGCCTTATCAAAGCTGGCGAGTTCCAGTCTAAGCGACAAGAAAAGGAACGTCAGGGTGGAGACTTGGTGACAGAAGTATAGAAGTTGTCCCAGCATCCGTTAATACAATCGATACCAAACCAGAATGGTATGAGGTATACTGGATATAAGCTCAAAGGCGAGCTCCCGGAAGATAAGATGACGGCACAAAAACTGGAAGGGATTCTGTCTGGTATTGCATCTTTCAAGGACAGTTGTACAAGAAAGGGTTCTCCTACCTTTACTAAGGTGCGTCACGGCCAACGAAGCACAAAAATAAGAGGAAATACGAAGGAATATACGGGAACCATATCGGTGGTAAAGCGTTAGCACTAAAAGCACTGCGAGCAGGGTTTTACTGGCCTACAATGCTGACAGATGCCCAAACCTACGTGAAAAAATGCGATAAGTGTCAAAGGTTCGCGCCAGTGATCAACCAGCCGGCCAATGATCTCCAGCCGATTATAAATCCAATCCCTTTCGCACAGTGGGGGATGGACATTATAGGGCCCTTTACGCCGGCATCCGGGGGAAGAAATTCTTAATAGTGGTATTGACTACTTCACGAAATGGATAGAGGCAGAGCCAACGGCAAAATAACGGCTAATCAGGTAAAGAAGTTTATCTGGCAGAACATCATCACTAGGTTCGGCATCCCGATGGGAATAGTGATGAATCATGGCGTCCAGTTCGATTGCGGTCCGATACGCGACTTCTTGCGCCCTTACAGCATCAAGTTTGCTTACTCTTCAGTCTGCCATCCACAAAGCAACGGTCAAGCGGAAGCCGCTAACAAGCAAATCCTCAATGCTCTGAAGAAAAGGTTGGATGAACTGAAGGGGCATGGGCCGACATGGTACCGGCAGTACTATGGTCCAACAGGACCACCGAAAAGGAGGCCACCGGAGAGACACCGTTCAGACTAGCTTTCGGGGCAGAGGCGGTACTCCCGGTGGAAGTAGGGCTACCCAACTGGCGGATTCTGAACTATGAACCCGTTTCGAACGAACAATACATAAGGAGGACTTAGACCTCTTACAAGAGATCAGATTGGCTGCAGAGCTGAAGTCGGCAGCATACAAAGACCGGATAAGTAAAGCCTACAATAAAGAGTGAGAAGCCGTCCGATCTCCAAAGGAGACCTCGTCCTCCGGACGGCAGCAACAGGAAAAGCCCACGTGGACGGAAAGCTTACGGCCAATTGGGAAGGACCTTACTTGGTCAAAGAAGAGATAGTACCAGGGTCATATCGGCTCGAAGACATGGCAGGCAAGCTGTTGAAAAATAGTTGGAACGCCAGTGTCCTTAAGAAATACTATGTTTAGTTAGAAAATGGGCAATGTTGCCAGTAGGAGTGAATAATCAGGCTGCACCCGAATAGATTTATCAGCTTAATTGTAGGCAATAATTCCGGCACAGCCGGGAAGAGCCGTTTTATTTTAATAAAATGAGCATCTTCAACACACCAGACAATGCTGCCCCATCCAATTAAGCGTTATTGATTAACTAGTCAACGACCTTCGTGGATCTGCTGAGTTAGTCAATAGTGTGAAACCGGTCAATGACCTTCATGGATCTGCCGGTATAAAATAAATTAAGCATTATTGATTAATCAGTCAATGACCTTCGTGGATCTGCTGAATTAATCAATAGTGTGAAACCGGTCAATGACCCTCGTGGATCTGCCGGTATAAAACAATTTAAGCATTATTGATTAATCAGTCAATGACCTTCGTGGATCTGCTGAATTAATCAATAGTGTGAAACCGGTCAATGACCCTCGTGGATCTGCCGGTATAAAACAATTTAAGCATTATTGATTAATCAGTCAATGACCTTCGTGGATCTGCTGAATTAATTAATAGTGTGAAACCGATCAATGACCCTCGTGGATCTGCCGGTATAAAACAATTTAAGCATTATTGATTAATCAGTACATGACCTTAGTGGTTCTGCTGAATTAATCAATAGTGTGAAACCGGTCAATGACCTCCGTGGATCTGCCGGTATAAAACAATTTAAGCATTATTGATTAATCAGTCCATGACCTTAGTGGTTCTGCTGAATTAATCAATAGTGTGAAACCGGTCATTGACCTCCGTGAGTCTACCAGTATAAAATAACAACAAGGAAATCGATCAATAACCACGATAAATATGTCTGAGAAACACAAAAAATAATAAAGGACGACACGAAAGTTCATCAAAAAATTGTACTTCATTTAGTCATTGAGAAACTACAGCCCTAGAGCTAAGCAGTCAACCACATACGGTATGACCGCCAAAACAAAAGCAAAAGGCCGATCACAGGCGAACGGATTTACAGAACGGTAGAGATAGTTTGGCTGCCCAAGAAAAAATACGGTATGGTCGCATAAAGCACACCACCCACAAAGTTACCCAATACAAGAAGGGCAAGGAGGAAGGCTGAGAGTCTACTTGGTCTGCTCTTCCTCCTCAGAGCCGTCAACGACAACCACCGGCTCCTCCAGAGCAGGATCGGCATCAGGGTTGGCAATATCAGCAGCGTCATTGACGGCCTCTTGCTCCTCCTCAAATTTAACTCTGGGGTCAGCATTGGCAATATCAGCCTCCGTGACTCCGGGGTCCAGGACCTCACCCTCAACCGGCAAAAAGTGCATTTGCAAGGTGTGGGCATCCTCGATCTTGGACCAATCAAAGTCTGGGAAGGTATGCCGGACACACCTCATGGCCGCAGACCAGCCGCCGTTGTACCGGTTAAGCAGGCGATTCACAAAGTCTACGCCCTTCCGGTACTCGCTAATGGCCGCAAGTTCCAGCTCTCGGGCCTCCCGGATCTGTTCCCTCAGAAGCCGGATCTCTTCATCTTTGTTGAAGAGAACCAAAGAGTGATCCTCCACCGCCTTCGTAAGGGCGGCATCAGCCTTGCTCTCCGCAGCCAGAGCGTCATTTTTCTCGGTCACGGCCTCGAGCAGCTCTTGGTCTTTAACGGCCATCCGGCCTTCCAGTTCCTTGTTTTCCTTCACTTCATTGAAGTAAGAAGTCTGGAAGTACCGGTAAAAGTCGCAGAGCTCCTTCCCGGACAAGGCAGCCTACAAAAGAAAAAATCACAGAAGAAGCAGAGAGGTTAACCTACGGGGCAAACCGATAATAAACTGAAGAAGAAAATTAAGCATCGTACCAGGGCCAAGTTATGCGCATGCGAGGCAGCAAGCGTATGCACTTCCGAAACCGGGAGGTCGTATTTTAGCTGAGTAGCTTTCAGCATACGATATCCCAGGTTCCCGCCTTCCAGAGGCCGGTCCAGGAGCAGTGACTCGTCATCCAAAATGCTAAGTTTCGGATCAAACTTTTCACCATCCTTTACCGGTGATCTCATCCAGCGCTTCTTCAGAACATCCGGCATATCAAGCCGGTTGCGCTCTATGTAGCCTTGCTTCCTAGGCTTGGCGAACGGCTCCAGGCCCGGCACCATCTCCGGCAGCGTCAGCTGCTTATAAATTTTTGGCCGCAACGATGAGCCACCGACCTCAGCAACGCGGCCGGAAAGAAGGGTGGTGGGACCGGCAGCAGGGATCTCCTTATCCTTGCTGCTCTTGGCAACAGACTTCTTTGCCAAGGGCTCTTCTCGAGCCGGTTCCGATTTCCTTTTCCGGGACGCAACCTCAGCCTGACGGCGTAACAGGGGCATAGAATCTCTGGCGTCGTCCTCGGAGTCCGGCTTCCGGACAGGTCCCCGGCCTCCTCGACCTCCCCGACCGCCGCCAGCCGGCATCTGAATAGGGACGAACTTTCGTGCGGGTTTTGGAGGCATATTGCTTAAAGGCCGGAAAGATTTGTCGACGTGAAGAGCTTCACGGATCAGGAAATCCTTACCTACAAAGAGAACGAGATTGCAGTCAGACAAAAGCGAAAATAGCAAACATAAACAGATAAAATGTAGCTGGCATTAAAACACACCGCAGGGGTCAGAATGGCAGAAGCCTAAGGCCGAAAGTGCCGGATTGGTGAAAATGTAGCTGGTGTGAGGAAGCCAGTATTTGGGAACCGGTATCCGTTTCTTGCCTCGTAAGGCCGGGATAGACTCCGAAGAGAAATACTCGAAGGCAATCCTTTCCCGGCGAGTTAGACCCCGATCTCTGATGTGTTCCATTCGGGAACGGGGCTTCGTCCACTGGCGCCTCAAGGGAAAATCGTCAGGCACGCGTACCCAGAAAAATCGGCCTCTCCAGAGCTTGAGGCTTGACGGTTTAGGATACACTGTTAACTTGCCGGCTTTTGTATATAACGACATCCATCCACCCCGGCCCTCGAGTTCATCATTCCGGGATTTCCTTTTATTACCGGCTCCTTTTCCCTTAGCGGATCCATCCTCCTTTATCCAGTGTAGTTTTCGGAAGAGGTTTAATGTTTCCGGAAAACCCTTATAGCGGACCACCCAGGCATAGGCCATCAAGTTCCGCCATCCAAGGGGGGTCATTTGGGCTAAACAGATGTTCCAGGCTTTAAAAACTTTAACAAAAAAGGGATCTAATGGGAACCTTAACCCAAAGTCAAGCATGTGGGCATAAATAGCCACGTGGCCGGCAGGACAGTCTGTCACACGGCTCCCCTCGGCCGGAAGGATTAGTTGGTAGTCGTCCGGAAAGGCAAAATAAATAGGGCCCTTGGTAAGAAATTTACTTTGTCGGCATGTTTTAGCCCAGCTTTTATCTAGTTGGACGCCAGCAGCACAACCGGCATCACTGGGTGGCATGAACAGCTCAGCTAGGGTATCCTCATCAGAATCCTCCGGGATTATTTCAGGGGGGTCCTCCCGGTCGGAATCCGAATCGGCTTCTAGGGTTGTGGACTCTTCATCCGTTTCCTCTAGATGTCTCTCTACGCTTGCAACAGCGTCAGAGTGCACGGGAGAGGCCGGAATCTCCCTAGGCCTGGGTCTGGTGGAAGCTTCCCCGATTTCAAACATAGACCTGGGGGTGGAGATGCTACGGCAGGGAAAAGTTCCGGGGACCTCTCGGCCAATCCGACCATAGTTCCGTATTGTCCATACACTTTCACTCCCAGGGTCGCTGCCTGGTCTACTACCATTCCTAAGGGGGAAGCACGTATTGCCGGCTCATTGTCTGGCCTACCGGAGGTACTACAGTCCAGATGGCTATTGGTCCTAAGTCTGGGGGCGGAATCAGAAACTGGTGAATCGTTAATCCCAACAGACCTGAGTGAGGTGTTATCAGACTCTACGTCACTTTCCGTCATGACAGAAGGACTCTTAGAAATGTCTTGCGAATCAGAAGTTGCGGAATTGGAAGACATTATAAATAAGACGGTATGAAAGATCGGAAAGAGTTTTGATAAAATACCTGGAAATAAAGACGCGAAGAGAAAGTATGCCGGAATCAACTGGTAGCGTGAGGCCGGAATGAGAGATCAAACAAATGCCGTCAAGGAAGCAAAAGGATTTTTGAGAGAGAAAGTCCGATATAAGCGCGATCACAAGAGAGAGATTGCAAGAAGTGAGAAGCGGAAGTCACGCAAGAGGTATTTATAGAAAAAGTCGCGGTTGAGATTAAGTGACGCTTCGTCTTCCCGACATGATCATGCCACGTGTTTTAGTAGTACCCAGCTGTGAAGCAATCACTCTTCGAAGAGCTTTCAATGCAGGTGCGCAGCTCGAGGTGACCGTTGGAATTCCCTGACAACGATTCACATTCCCTTGCTAAAAGTAACCCAGCATTTCCCATAACGGTTTGCAACCTATTAAACCGGATACGCCTATAATAGGCATACCGGCTTGGGGGCTAGTTGTATGGGGGCTGGCTAAGTTCCATACCGGTTCTATTGATACCGGTCTAATAGCTTTTGGGCTTACGAGCCTGGGCCAGAATCCATTTTATATCTACAGTGCCTACGGGCCTAAAAGATATACTTTCAGTAAAAGATAAGAATATATCCTAAGGGAATATTCTTGGGAATCTCTCCCGTGATTACCGGGCCCAACAAAGAGATGGGCTTAATCAAGTCCCTATAAATACTCCGTTGATCTGAGTCATAAGGTACGTACACGAATCCCAATACATTATACTTGAGAGCTACCGGCTTTAAACCTAATACTGACTTAGGCATCGGAGGGGCGTTCCTCGGATCAACCCCCGAGGCTAGTTCACTTATTCTATTTTGCAGGAATCCAACCCGGCTTGAACACAAGGACTTACCGGTTCAGAACCCTGTGATTTGTCCCATACCGGAACACTAGGAATGTTGTTGAAGACTTTTGTACCACAATAGATGGTTCGATCATATTTGGATTTCTATAATATGATGCTGGTACTGTTAAGTTAAAGTAACTAACAATATGATACTTTTGGCCCTTATACATGCCTTTCTAATCAAATAGGGAGATATAGCTGGATACATCGAGTTATCTCCTCAACTTGTGCATCATTCCGCAATGCCTTAACGGCGTGTTTGGTAGTCGTTAATGAATTGCGGTAATGGAAATGAATTTTAGGGAAATACCCTTAAAATCTCCATAGGGAGATATTTTTTTCTCCGTAGGCAAGCAATCTCACACCTAAACTTGTGTTTTTGTCTCCAAGAGGAAGCAATTTTATTTACCACTTATTACCACCTACAAGGTGGTATTGGATGAGAATGAAAATTCAAGAAGAAAAGTAGATATTTTGGGATAAATTAGCATTACTATGGGAATGGACAATGACATTTTTCACAAATTTACACACAAATTCATTCCCATTACCACCATTTATAGCCAACTACCAAACGAGCCGTAAGTGTTTCTCCACCAAATTCATGAACTGTTGCAGCATATATATTCACTCTATTAACTCTGTTTCTATTGCCCACTTGTATGATGTTCCTCAGTCCTAGAATGCATGACATACGTAGATTCACGTTGTGAATATATTGACAGAGGGGTTGGATGCAACCTTTGGTTCGCTACCATGCTGGAAAAATAACGAAGAAAAAAAAGAAGTTGAAGAGTGCATGTCAAGTAGAAAAAGAGTGCGTCATGCCATGTCTTTAGTGGCTACAAAAGCTAATTTTTTTGACTGAATGTGTCCATTTATTTAGGCGACTTATGTATATTCCTTCGTTTTTTTTGTTCTAACGTTTTGACTTTTTTACTATTAAGTTGTTCACAGTTCACCCTTTGACCTTATATAATAGTTCGTAAGTGGAAAAAACATAGTTAGACGGGATTTTATTTGATTCATCTCCAAGTGTATTTTCTAAATATCTTATTTGCATAATTTTAACAAATATATAACTAAAGATATTAATGATTAAAATTTTGTCTCAACAAGTGTGTAAACTCAAATGTTACGATTAAAGAAACGGGGGAAGTATATAAGAAACTAGTTACCTAGAATTGTTTTCATGATAAAATTAAACTACAAATAGATGATTTATGTTTGATACTACAAATAAACGGTCCTCACTTAATCTGCGCATCAGATCCTCTGTCAGCAGCCAGTGTGAGAATAAACATCACTTGAATCTCATTTTCTCCAAATTTGTCTTGTAGGATTTGAAGAAGAGGCTGGATGAGATTCCCATCAATAAACATCTGTTTAAAGATTACATGCACGCCCTTAAACTTGTAAGTATATCTTAACTTCAAAGTTCAAAAAGAGCTCCTTAGTTTAGAGATGGACATGAATTGAAATGTAGAGTTTTTACTGCCTGTTTGGTAGTCGTTAATAAATTGTGATAATGAGAATGCATTTTAAGTGTAATTTTATTAGGGAACCAACCTTAAAATCTCCATGGGGAGGATCTTTTCTCTATTGGCAAGCAATCTCACCTCTAAACTTGTGTTTTTGTCTCCAAGGGGAAGCAGTTTTCATTACCACTCATTACCACCTACAAGGTGGTATTGGATGGGAATGAAAATTCAAGAAGGAAAGTGGACACTTTAGGATAAATTAGCATTACCATGGGAATGGACAATGATATTTTTCAGAAATTTACACACAAATTCACTCCCATTACCACCATTTATAACCAACTACCAAACAAGCCGTTAGAGTTCTTTCCTGGGTTTGCTAGGTTGTGGGCTCTTTGAACTACTTCCCTTTTGACTTTCATACACGTGAAGAATTGAAATGTAGTAGGCTAGTAGCTATGTTCTTGATTTCTTTGATCATATGGTATATGTCCTTGTTGCATTGACGATGGTGTTTATGGAGAGCACTAGCTATCTCTGCACAATCAGTTTTTATTTGAATGTCTGCGCATCTCCACTGAAGATCTTTGGTTGCTTGGAGTACTGCTCTAGCTTCTGCTTGTAGGGGGACACAACAAAGATTCTTTCTGACTTGAAGTCTGGGGAATTCTCTTGTTATGTTGTCCATAACACTTTAAATCATTTATCCGGTTGGAAAATTTATTGTTGCTTTCAAATTATTAGATAACATCTGTTAATTTGAGTGAATATGATGTAGGAACTCATACTCAGTATTTAATGAACTGTTTAAAAGTTCCTACATCACATTGATTTATAATATTTGAAATTTTGAATAATAATCGCTTTTAGAAAATATGCATTCATAACATTTAAATATAAGTATATTTATTGAACATAAAACTTCTCGTGCATTATGCACGGATTTAAAAACTAGTTATATCTTATATATACTTCCTCCGTTCTGTTTTAAATGAAACGTTTGCTTTTTCACGCACCCCAATGCGCTTCTTTAATCGTTAATATCTTTAGTTGTGCACAAGTAAGAAATATATATACTTCCTCCGTTTGTTTTTAGATGTTACACTTTCTATTTTAGGAAGTTTTAAATTAGATGTTACACTTTTATTTTGGGTAATAACTTCTCTCTATCTCTCTCCTATCACATGTTCACACGGGGCCCTTTTGTTTTCCATTCTCTCTATCTCTCTCCTCTCCAAAAATTACCTAGGAGTCCGTTATTTGAAAAGTGTAACATCTAATAAAAAACGGAGGAAGTATAAAAATTGTAAATTCATAGTATGCATCAAGACGAATCTAACAAGATCCCACTCACTTGACTATGTTTTTCTTTATATAATGACGATAAATCAGAGTCAAACATGATCAATGAATAGTGTCATTTCACCCAATGTTTCATTGAAAACAGAATGAAAGAAGTATAAAAAAATGTATCTTTATTGCATTGAAACTTAGATTGTGTACTTTCAAACTCAATCTTCATAAGGCAGAGTAAAGACCCTTGCATTAAATAATTTTCCTATAATAATTTTTCGTCTTACTTCATTTAAATTCATGCAATGTTAGGGTAGTAACTAGTAACTAGCGAGATTAAGTGTCCACCCTAAATTAAAATAATTAATCTAACTCTTCTCATCCTCAACGGTTAACCTCAACATTATAACTAGTAACGTGCTATTTAAGCTAAGCCTAAAATGAGGAGTGCAAAGTCGAAAAACCCTAGCCCCCTTTATTCTCTCTCTATCCTAACTACAAAACCCTAGCCACAAAAATCCGCCGTAGCAGGCTCGCTGGTGGCCGAACGTCACCGGCGAGCCTGCTACTTATCTTCTTCGTGTTCATAGGTTAGTGGCGTCGTTGGCTTTCTCTTCATCGCCGGTTTTTGTTCGCGTTTTGGGACCACTTTGTTCACAGGTCAGGTCGGTCGCCGCCATGTGTAGCTTCATGTCGTCGCAAGTACGGGTCTTCCACCTCCCCCCTCCCCAGTCGCATCAGTCAAGTCTCCTTCCCCTTCCCCTGTTTTTCGTTTGTTGGGTTAGTGTCTGTTCTTTATTTCCGCCGCTGATGTTAGCGTTCATGTTAGTGGTTAGTGTTATTATGATAGTCTTGTCGTGGCTCTTGCTCCTATTTTTCCCTGTTCCTTCGTCGGGATTCCCCCCTCCCCTGTTTTAGTTAGTCGGGCCTCCCCTCCCCTTTTCCCTCCTATATTCGAATGGTTTAGTTGCATAATCACCCCATCCCCTATTCGAGGTTTTCGTCGAATTCCCCCTCCCATGTTGTTGGTTAGTTTTGTTTGGGCATACCCTTCCCTTACTCCCAGTTGTTGGACTTCCCTCTCCCCTTCCCCTCTAGCTAGGTTAATTATTAGTTTGGTGGTTCTGCAAAATGTTTGCCAGTTGAATCAGGGATGGTGGTGTAAGGTTGTAGTAGTAGAATCAGTAGTTTCTTTGAAACGTTTGTTGAAGGAACGGATACGTCAGATGGATGAGAAATGTGAGTATGGTCGAGGCGATGTTCATTTTTCATGGTTGGACTTTGTGTTTTCCGGTTTCATAAACCGGAGGTTTCTTCGAGAGCTAACTATGTTTAGCTCTCATTTTCGCTTGGCAATGATCTTACTGGTCTTTGCCTTGAAAAATTCAAATCTGCTGGCGGCACCCCGATATCATCTGGTGAATTTCAGCACACCTCGTTTCTCCTTTACGGAGAAACATGACATACTTGATAAGTCATTTTTATATATAGTTTTTAGATGCATTTAGTTGCATTTTAGAGCATTTAGTTTCATATTTAGTTTTATTATTGCATTATATTCTTAAGTTATGTTTTTCTATTTCTATTCGGTATGTTTTCTTGTTTTTGATGAATTTCAGGCATTGAAGACGTATTTGGATTATGATTAGCTAAGCTTGAGGATTAGGAGCACTTGGAAGGAAGCTACAATGCATAAGGATCTTCATAGATATTTTATAGTACGAATTTGAGCGAAAACGAAGCGGAAAATCATTAGAAGAAATGTGAAAAAGGAGTCATGTCTACTCTTCTGATCATAACTTTTGATGTGATTATTAAAATCGAGTAATTCCAGCATATTTGGAAACTAGACTTGAAGAGCTTTCTAACGATAGGTGGCACGCCCCGAGGAGACTTTTAGTCAAGGAGTTATGCCTTTCGGAAGATTGCACTGATTCTGCTGAAATATGCCACGCGTACGCGCGGATCACTAATCCGCCTATTAATGATTTATTTAAGACTTTCCTTATCTTGTAAATTACTTTCCAAGTCATATTAGGTTATTGAATATTTATTTAGATAGGTTTTCATTCTTTCTCTCTCCTCCCCCCTCTCACGTTATTTTCTAGGTTTAGGTTTTAGTTTTCTCCTCTCTTTCTCTCTAGTTTTTAGTGTAAACCCTAGTTTTCATTCTTTTTCATTAATTCATGAATTTTATTAGTTTCTTTCCTTGATTTCTTTTATTATGTTTTTCTTTGTAGATTTAGATTTCATTATTTATTTCATGATAGAGTAGTTTCTTTTATCTATGGTTAAGTTGAACCCTAGTATGATTTAATTCATAATTGTTTCTTTAAATTCTCATATTAATTGTTAATTGTTCTTGCTTAATTGATTGTGCATATGCCAATACTAGATTAGGGATAACTAGTATTGTTATAATTCCATTGTCTTGATCACAACGGGAGTTGGATTTTGACGGATTTGAGTATTTCAATTAAGGGCATGAAGTTCTCCACGGGAGTAGGTAGAATGGATTGTTAGGAAGTTAAAGTGTCGTGTTTAATGTCTTTAATTTGCATGATTCCACGGGAGTAGGCTTGAATGCATATTAGAGAAGCCATAGATACTCGGGAGAGGTTTATGGTACTTTATAGGGTGTACTTTTCCTTGTGAACATTTAATTTATTAGTTTGGGGTAGAAATTATTTTGTATTATTATTTCGTGCTAGTGGGGATACTTAACGGTAGAGTCTTTTATTTATATATCTATTAGTATAGTTACTTTGACGATCATTGATATTAATCTCCTTTAGTCTTACCATTATATAAGAGCTAATCATAGAACAACTTTCTCTCTGTGGGATCGACTCTGACTTACCCTACTACATAGTTAGGAGGATTAGTTAGGTTATTTATTTTTGTTAGGTGCGCGACACGCCTATCAAATTTTGGCGCCGTTGCCGGGGAGACGGTATTGTTTTAGTTAGTTTTTATTGTTGGTGAGACTAAATTTTATATTTTTTTCCCTTTTTGTGAATATTTTTTATTTATTTATTTTAATTTTTTTGTATCATGGAGTCATGCTATTTTGATGATGGGGAGAATTATTTTGCTAGGCAACATAGTAATAATTTTTGGAATTCTCATGTTTACAGTTTTGATGCATCATATCAAAATCCTCCCAATTTTTACATGAGTTCTCCAGAATTACCTCATATGTTATGTGAATCCCATGTATATGCTAATAATTCTAGAGCATGAGTCACCTAGGAATGTGACTCTTCCACAGATCATGAGCCAAGAATCCCACACGTCAGAAGTTCGTTGGGATTACTCATGCGGCGAGATGAAAATCTTATCTTTGGTTCGCTGTTCGGATTGTGATCGACATTTGCTTCTCCTAACACATCCATCAGTCATTAGAGTTTTGACTCCATCAGCACATTTATCGACCAGTGGCGCGCTACTTAATAGGCGAATTTATATCGGCTTTGTTTCTTTTTGTTTTTTAGGCCATGTAAGAGCTCATAAAACTCCTTTAGGTTTTTCTTTGTTTTCTGTGTGATTGTATTAGTAATAGGTTGTATTACGTTTAAAAAAAAACATTATAACTAGTGAGACAAAATTTTGGTTCTCTTGTGATGATCCATGAAAAGTATTACTTCGTGTATACATCCGCAAGGGTTGAGACTCGTAAAACATACAAAAAGAAGAATCCATATCACCATCTACAAATGAATCAATAATACCACAACTATTATGGAGTAGATTCAAATCAACCAAATTAAACCATCTTCATATGAATCTTGTAAAACAGAATGATCAAAAATCCATATCACCATCAAAATCTAAAACTGATATGATCCATATACAATCATACAACTATGAATGACGCAACGTGCATTATCCTATACTTCACTAGAGAAGCATTTTCATCTACATAGAATCTACTAAATCTTCCCACTACCAAAATGAAAAAAAACTCTAAAATTTGCAAGTTATGCATTAGACTATACTAGCTAGTAACCATTTTCAGCATTTTCCGCATATATTTGAACACAATTCAATAGCATTCTGACAGTCTCCCACTCATGATCAGGCCAATTTAAGGAAGTGAAGTTACCGAAATTATCATTTCGTCCAAAGACAGTAATACCTCCCGGCCAACAATTGGCAGGAGTCGTGACTCTTGCCTCGGCGTTGGCATTGGCGTTGGCGTTGGCATTGGTGATGGTAAATCTGCTTCCGGGACGAGGGGCATAGACGGCGTTGGCGTTGGCGCTGGCGTTGGCATTGGTGATGGTAAATCTGCTTCCGGGACGAGGGGCATAGACGGCGTTGGCGTTGGCGTTGGCGTTGGCGTTGGCATTGGTGATGGTAAATCTGCTTCCGGGACGAGGGGCATAGGCGGCGTTGGCGTTGGCGTTGGCATTGGTGATGGTAAATCTGCTTCGGGGACGAGGGGCATAGACGGCGGCATTGGTGGTCCTGTGACTCCTGTCAACCCAAGTTTGGTATACTGCATTGGCGAAGGCTTCCCAACTTTCAAAATTTCTTGGAATCAATGCAATATCATAAAACCTTTGTACAAGTCGATAGTTCACATCGTACCTTTGAAATAACATCCATATCCTAGGATTCTCGTTGCTAATTACAACACTAACACCACCACCATTTCCGTTGTTATTTCCACCATTTCCATTACGATTGATATTTCCACCAGCATTGGGTTGGAATGCAACATTACCATTACCATTTCCATTACCATTAGCATTATTGTTGTTATTCGCATTGTGCACACCACTTTGGTTAGGCAAATGACTATTTTCTTGTGGTGCATTGGCTAATTTTCGGACCTGAAATTAACGTGAAAATAATTAGAGTCGGTCAAATTAATTTCCAATGATATTAATATAACCCAAAAGTTCTTTTGTAATCAGTAATGTCAAACATAAGATTAATCATAAATACTGACCCATTACCTTAAACCTTATCTTTCCACCATTTTTCTAAATTTTTGTCTCAGAATTAAGTAAATCCAACATAAATTTTAACCCATTACCTTAATCTTTTAGTATTTTATACCAATTTTTCAATCAAAGAGCCACTTATTTTTAAAGTTTCATTCTAATATGTCATTAAAGAATTCACTTAAAGATATATATAAATCAAAACCTCTGTTTTTTATATACATTTGGAACAAAATTCAGACTACGTAAAAGAAAGAGTAGAAAAATGTACGCATGCATCATCCAAGACCCACAAATATAAAATCATTTGCTACCGAAATAATGATGCAAATAGTAAGCAAATAAAACGAGTAAAGAAGAGAATCATAAAGAAAGAATTTAAAATGACCAACAACATACAAATTTCTGGATTTCTTGAGCGTTATCCATGGCTTCTTGCAAGTAACTTTGGACGTTGAAGTAGTTTTCATACCTCTTCCAGAAGAGAATAGTGTCAGCTATGGTGGATTCCCTAATTACCTTTTGTAATTCCTCCAAATTATGCGCTTTCGTTGTCGGAATTTTCAGTTGTTTCATGTTTTCAGACTGAAGAACAACCCTCATTTTCTCGCTTTCTTGAAATGTAGTAGTATATTCTTGTAATTTCACGCGCAAGAGGATTGTGTAGTCTTAAGATGACTATACTGACCTATATATAAAGAGAGTGCAAGGAAATTTAATATGGATTTTTTCCTTGGGTTTTTTGTTTTGTTGAAAAACGGAAATCATATAAATAATATAGTGAAATTGTCCTTGTGTTTATTTATTGATTTTTAGTCTTGCATGGACCTGGTTCAGTTTACTAATATTATTGTCGACAAAAACCATCCATATGACATAGTGACTCTTTTTTATATAGTAATCTTTTAAAAAATTTAAATTACACTAATTTATTATTACTTTCTCCATTTCAAAATAGATGATACAGTTTGACTTTTGCACTATTCAGATACTCTTCTCCAATTGTGTTTTATGGTTTTTATACAAAGAAAAATATAGTCATATGAAATCTTGTTAGATTCGTCTAAATATATATTTACTGAATATCAACATTTTTATACTCCCTCCATCCCAGAAAGAACTGAACACTGGGAGAAGCATGCTCAGAGAAGCGTGTCAATTATTCGTCTAAATATATATTCTGGGACGGAGGTAGTAATTGTTACATGTAGGGAATTCGATATATTAATAGTTAAAGTGATGCATCGGCAACTAGCAAGCATGCTCGGAGAAGCGTGTCAAGTATTTTGAAACAAATGAAATATTATCTAACATAGTGTGTAGTGACAGTTTTTTTTGACACGATCATCCTGTCTTACATTAGTTTGTCATATTAACCTGTTTTTTTCCTCAAATAGTCACTCTTTATAATCTATACCTACTCCTCTTTTGTATTTATTGTTTTTGACATAATGAACCATTTTTCCATAATAACATGTACTAGCATTATGTCCACACTAATTTAGTGTGGACCCAGGTCCGTAAAAGTTTTTAAAGATATTTATTAGTTCGAATTTTTTTTTTATAAATATGTCCCTCCGTTCTTTTCTTCTCTTTGTACATTTGTCGGTGTACAACTTTAAGATCTAGATTAAAATAACCCTACTTATCCTACTACATTGTTAGAAGGTTTGTAGGAATCTACCTTCTAAAATGTTGAATAACTAAACAAAATCATGATTATGAGAATTAAGGTTTTAAACTAATAAAATATGAAAATTTAACTAAAAAGATCTAGGACAATGATCCATCGTGTTCATAATCAAAATATATCAAAAAATTATTAATAGTTCAATTAATCAAATATCTAGAGCATGTGTTAAACCTACAGTCGGTCCTGTCACTCTCAAATCAACAATGGAATAAATAATAAAATCCTAAAAATAAAAACTACTCGATCATGAAATAAATAATAAAACCTAAATCTACAATGGAAAGCATAATCAAATAACTAAATAAAAGAAAGAGAATGAAAATAATAAACTCATTAATTAATCATGAATAAAAAACTAGGATTTACAAGAAAGCTAGAGAGAAAAAAAAATAAGAAAACTAAAACAGAACTAAAAAATAATGTAAAGAGATAGGAGAGAGACAAGAGAGTTTTTCCTAATCTCTATTATATAAGCCAAGGGGGAGCTACGGTTAACCAATTTTTGTAAGGGTTTATAAGACTTTTTGTAAGGGGACACCATCTTCCTCCCCCCATTCACTTATATAATAGAGATTGGTTATAGTTTGTAAGTAACTTTTTTTACTTTTGTAAAGTTTCCTCATTTGAGTGATTTATATAACATGAATTATGTAATAAGTCTATGATTTTAGTTGACTTGTGAGTGATTGTTGTAATTTTATTTCCGGTATTTTTGTTTGAAGCAAATGTTTCGGTTTTGAGATTCGTATTGTAATTTAGAAAGGAAAGAGGGGTGAAATAGTCTCTTCATTTGGGGACACCATATCTCCCCCCTTCCTTTATATAATAGAGATATATACAAATGCACATGTTTTTTTTTATCTAAAATTAATTTGGTAGTAATGTAAATTATTGCGGTTCTTTCGTAGATGTTATTATCTTTCTAAATTGAAGGTGATCGATTTTTAACCGTTCAATACCGTCACTGAAAATTTGGTCGATGATTTAATAATTCCTTATCAGCGACTTTAGTATAGTTCTTTAACAATTATAAATTTTAATAAACCATATTGTTTGAACTTAGTAAATACGAAGTATTATGTTGTCACGATATATCGTTAACTTTTTATTTATTGAAGATTCTAATTAATTTCTTGAATTAGCGCTCATTTGGTTAGTGGTCATAAATGGTGGTAATGGTAATGTAATTTAGTGTAAATTTGTAAAGAAGTTATCATGTCAATTACCATTAGAGGTGGTAAAGAATTAGGGCTCATTTGGTTAGTGGTCATAAATAGTGGTAATGGTAATGTAATTTAGTATAAATTTGTAAAGAAGTTATCATGTCAATTACCATTAGAGGTGGTAAAGAATTAGGGCTCATTTGGTTAGTGGTCATAAATGGTGGTATGGTAATGTAATTTAGTGTAAATTTGTAAAGAAGTTATCATGTCAATTACCATTAGAGGTGGGCATTGGCCGGGTTGGGTCGAGCCTGTTCACAGGCTCGGCCCGCGGGCTTGAGTAAATGGCGGGCCGGGCCGAGCTTGAAATTTTTTAAAAAAATCCATGGCCCGGCCCAGGCCCACGGGCCGACCCATGTTTTATGTTGTAGTTTTAAGGTTAAAAACAAAGAAAAGGAGCGTTCGGCCCGCGGGCCGGCCCACGCGGGCTCGTGGCGGTGCGGGCCGGAAATAAAATTTCTTGACTGTGACAGGCTCGCGGCCCACGTAGCGGACAACAGGCCGGGCCGGGCCTCGAGCGGGCTCGTGCCGGGCGGGCCCAAATTGTGTCGGGCCGGCCCGGCCTGCGTGCCGGCCCGGCCCATGCCCACCTCTAATTACCATGATAATGAAACTTTATCACAAAATATGTGTTTTCCTATCTAAATTTCCATTACCACCCAATACCACCTTCCCAATTGGTAATGGAGGTAATGAGATTTTAGGAAGAAAATAAATGTTTGGGGATCAAGTAGCATCACCATGGGTAATGATGTGGGATTTCCTTTACAAATTTACACTATAATGCATTACCATTACCACCATTTATGACATCTAACCAAACACGTCTCTATGTCAATCTATTTTGTCAAGTTATTAATGGTGATTGCATATTCCGTTTTTAACTTACTCCTATGTCAAGTTGCATTGATTCTCATTTTTTTAAACTTTATATAAAAAGAAGGGTTATGTTATATGCAGCCCTTAGGGCTGTATATAAGATATAAACTAGTATTTGGTCCCGGGCAATACCCCGGGTTTTCTTTGTGCTACAATATAGTAGTTAAATGAGTCATCTCATACTCATTTAAAAAATTCATCTCATTCATTATGTGGATTTCAAAAGTTTTCCATTCATATATCATCATTAATTTTGATTGAAAAAGCAATAATTGGTATGGAAGAGTATGGTTGGATTTCTTTTTCTTTCATACTTGAGGTTGTGGGTTCAAATCTTCACGTCAATAATCTTCATTTTTTTTTTTACTATATGAGAAAGACGTGGGTAAAATGTTATTGAATGAGGGATGGTGACACGTGATACATATACGTTCTTAGGAAGGCCTTTTAATATATTAGTATACATACACTATTTAAAATGGAAATAAGTTGTGAATTTATGAAAAAATTGTGCATAAAGAAAGAAATTTCTTATAGGCCTTCTCAATGCACCACCGGAATTTACACATCTCCATTCTCACCGAGGATATAATTAAAATAGTTTTTCATTTGTATGTGTTAGTCAAAAAGCAAATTTGATTCCACCATTCAAAAGAATATCCTACTAGTAACTGTAAAAATGAGGGAATGCATCTCAACGTCTTGTTTGGTAGTAATACTTAAGGGTCAGGAAAGAGAGGGATAGAAGAGTGAGTTTGTCATATTCTTTCAAGTCTCTGAGCTTTGATGTTGACATACTGGAAGGATTTGGTTTATTAAAATTTAATAAGAACATGCATGATTGCATGTTATTAGAATGATTACGAGCCCATATTTTAGGAAAGATTATTATAATGAGCCCCTATCAATGGAGCTCAATAGACTACTAATAGCATAAATTAGGAATCAAGGATGTCTTGGACTCTTGGCCTAGTAGTTAAGATGAAGTACGACTTTCATGGCTCATATGGATAAAAAATTAAATAGCATAAATTACAGCATTTGGGATGACCTTTTTAATGGTCTTCATATCTCGAATCTTAATGGAACCTCAAATATATACTTACTGCATGAGAAAGACACGATTGCACATCATACCTCGTGGTTGCTAACAACCTGAACTGAGTACCTTGTTCTCATAGCTCTATGACGATTTATCCTGAATGGAATACTTGATAAATGATTATGTATCGCAAAATTATACATCATGACATTGACAATTGTTCCAAGAATGCAGAAGATCATCTCGTGGTGAGAAATTTAGCATTCTATTTGAGGGTTTCTTTTTCTTCTAAAATGCAACAGTTGTAGGCTTGTAGCATTTCATAAATTTTCAAAATTTCAGGTGTCACTTGGGTTTGACGTTTTAACTATACAAGCAGATTACATTATATCATCAAAATTTTAGCTATTTATCAAATTGGGATCCTACAGAAAAAAGTTGGAAATGATATCCTATTTCCAAAAACCACAGGTTATTACTCGATGTTTAACAGTGGCAGAGCTCTACTTAATGTGATTGCAGCATTCATGCTCAATCGCTTCGAAAAACCATGTACAATGTTGGAACACAAGGTGACATTTAAGAAACAAGGGTTAAAGACATTAAACACGACACTTTAACTTCCTAACAATCCATTCTACCTACTCCCGTGGAGAACTTCATGTCCTTAATTGAAATACTCAAATTCGTCAAAATCCAACTCCCGTTGTGATCAAGACAATGGAATCATAACAAAACTAGTTATCCCTAATCTAGTATTGGAATATGCACAATCAATTAAGCAAGAACAATTAACAATTAATATGAGAATTTAAAGAAACAATCATGAATTAAATCATACTAGGGTTATTAAACTCAACCATAGATAAAAGAAACTACTCTATCATGAAATAAATAATGAAATCTAAAACTATAAAAGAAAACATAATTAAAGAAATCAATGAAAGAAACTAATGAAACTCATGAATTAATGAAAAAAGAATAAAAACTAGGGTTTACAATAAAAACTAGAGAGAAAGAAGAAGAGAGAAAACTAAAACCTAAAACCTAAAAAAATAATATAACGTGAGAGGGGGGAGGAGAGAGGGAGAGAATGAAAACCTATCTAAATAAATATTCAATAACCTAATATGAATTGGAAAGTAATTTACAAGATAAGAAAAGTCTTAAATAAATCATTAATAGGCGGATTAGTGATCCGCGCGTACACGTGGCAGATTCCAGCAGAAACAGTGCAATCTTCCGAAAGGCATAACTCATTGACTAGAAGTCTCCTCGGGGCGTGCCACCTATCGTTAGAAAGATATTCAAGTCTAGTTTCCAAATATGCTGGAATTACTCGATTTTAAGAAGCACATAAAAAGTTATGATCAGAAGAGTAGACATGACTCCTTTTTCACATTTCTTCCAATGATTTTCCGCTTCGTTTTAGCTCAAATTCGTACTATAAAATATCTATGACGATCCTTATGCATTGTAGGATCCTTCCAAGTGCTCCTAATCCTCAAGCTTAGCTAATCATAATCCAAATACGTCTTCAATGCCTGAAATTCATCAAAAACATGAAAACATACCGAATAGAAATAGAAAAGCATAACTTAAGAATATAATGCAATAATGAAACTAAATATGAAACTAAATGCTCTAAAATGCAACTAAATGCATCTAAAAACTATATATAAAATTGACTTATCAACTCAAAATTTAACCTATTAACAGATGTCATCTAATAATTTGAAAGCAACAATAAATTATCCAATAGGATAAATGATTTAAAAGTGTTATCCATATATATATATAGAAAGAAGAATCCATATCACCATCTTCATATGAATCAATTATACCACAACTATTATGGACTAGATACAAATCAACCAAATTAAACCATCTTCATATGAATCTTGTAAAACAGAATGATCAAAAATCTAAAACTGATATGATGCATACAATAATGATACAACTACGAATGACATACGTGCATTGTTATCCTATACTTCACTAGAGAAGCATTTTCATCTATACACCATCTACTAAATCTTCCCACTACCAAAATGAGAAAAAGATAAAATTTGCAAGTTATGCATTAGACTGTACTACCTCAAATATTAGAACACAATTCAATGCCATTCTGACATTCTCACACGCATGATGATACCAATGTAAGGCAGTGAATTTACCGTCATCATTACGTCGTCCAATGAAAGCAACACCTCCTGGCCAACAATTGGCAGGAGTCCTGACTCTTGCCTCAAGTCCGTTGGCGTTGGCGTTGGCGGCGTTGGTTACTCTGGCGTTGGCGTTGGCGTTGGCGTTGGTGTTGGCGTTGGCGTTGACGTTGGATAACGCTGATCAAGAAATCCAGAAAATTGTTTGAAAGAACTTAAAATAACGAACAACAAACAATTTTCTGGATTTCTTGATCAGCGTTACCCATGGCTTCTTGCAAGTAAGTGTGGACGTTGAAGTAGTTTTCACACCTCTTCCAGAAGAGAATAATGTCAGCTATGGTGGATTCCCTAATTACCTTTTGTAATAATTCCTCCAAATTAAGTGCTTTCATTGTGGAAATTTTCAGGTGTTTCTGAAGGATTGAAAGGGATGATTGTATTGCATTAAAGTAGTCACGTATATATAATACAAGCTATGAGAAACTAAGTACTGTAAGAGTAAGTTACAACAAAAAGATTACATAGGAAAAGATATGTACAACTAATTAAGAGAGAATATCTCATATCTTATATAACAAACTAAGGCTCCGTTTGGTAGGGCGTAAAATGTTTTCCTGGAAAATTGTTTTCCTCTATTTTCAATTTTACATTGTTTGGTTGGCAAAAGAGTGTAAAATCATTTTCCCTTGGGGTAAAATTACTCTCCCAATGATGGAAAACCATTTTCCTTTCAAAATGAAGGGAAAACTATTTTCCTTATCTCTCTTGTATACTCCCCTCACTAGCTCCTTACTTTCCCTTTCATTTTCCTTTCATTTCATCATTTTTTTTACGTCGAACCAAACAACGGAAAACTAATTTTGGAATTGTGTTTTCCATTGTAAATTGTTTTCCATGAAAATCATTTTACACTGAAAATATTTTACGCCCTACCAAACGGAGCCTAAGAGGATAAGATAGAGTTAGACCAAGTCTAACTTCTATCCGTAACATGCCCCCGCAAGACGGACGGTCGAGATGAAAGTCCGATCTTGGATAGTAAGACATCAAGCCGAGGCCGAGAAAGAGGCTTGGATAGAGTTTCATGTTTTCAGACTGAAGAACAAACCTCATTTTCTCGCTTTCTTGAAATGTAGTATTTTTGTAGTAGTAGTATAGTAGCTTTTAATTTCACACGCAAGAGGTTGTTATAATGATAGTATTAAGAAATAAGAATTAAGATGACTACTAGAGAGAGTGCAAGGAAATTTCACACGCAAGAGGTTATAATGATAGTATAGTTCTGTTTTAGTTTTCTTATTTTTTTTCTCTCTAGCTTTCTTGTAAATCCTAGTTTTTTATTCATCATTAATTAATGAGTTTATTATTTTCATTCTCTTTTTTTTTTTTTAGTTATTTGATTATGCTTTTCATTGTAGATTTAGGTTTTATTATTTATTTCATGATCGAGTAGTTTTTATTTTTAGGGTTTTATTATTTATTCCATTGTTGATTTGAGAGTGATAGGACCGACCGTAGGTTTAACACATGCTCTAGATATTTGATTAATTGAACTATTAATAATTTTTTGATATATTTTGATTATGAACATGGTGGATCATTGTCCTAGATCTTTTTAGTTAAATTTTCATATTTTATTAGTTTAAAACCTTAATTCTCATAATCATGATTTTGTTTAGTTATTCTACATTTTAGAAGGTAGATTCCTACAAACCTTCTAACAATGTAGTAGGATAAGTAGTGTTATTTTAATCTAGATCTTTAAGTTGTACACCGACAAATGTACAAAGAGAAGAAAAGAACGGAGGGACATATTTAATTGGTCAGCACACCTCACTTTCATATAAAGGTGTAGATCATTTTTACTGGGCCTAAGTACAACTTTTGGGGCCAGGAGAGGGGCCTTTAGTACACTTTCTTCAGAGAAACGTACTTTTAGGCCTGCCACTTTCAGACCCTTTGTACTTTACTCCCCTGCATGTATGCCACATGTAGGGCCCTGATGAGGCCACGTGTCAGAATAGCCGTTGATTTTTTAGGCTACAACATTTGCCCCTTAAAAGAGAGAGTTATTATCTTCTAGGCGGTTAATCTTCCTCTTTTAACCGACCTGGAACTGCCCTTCCCCTTTATTCAAAAAAGAGGCGCGATTTTGCCGGTCTCCATAGGTCAACCCTATGCATAACGGTCACTTTTCACCGGATGAAGAGGTCATTTTCACCCCTCTATAAATATGTGCCTTAGTCGCTCCTGGAATCATTTTAACATCGCTGAGAAATTTTCTAAAGAGAGAGACTCTGCAAATTTTTACTGAACTTTTTAGAGAGAAAAACTACTCCCGTCCAAGCTCTTACTTCGCTCGTCCGAGGCCTCAAGTCATCTTTGACGCTCGTCCGAACTTTCCTCTACAGGTATATTCTCAACTCTTTCTTGCTTTCACACATATTTTAAGAAAATGAGCTCGTCTTCTTCATCGAACAAACCCGGCCGCTCAAGGGTTGGTACTAGCCCTAGAACAGAGGGCCTATCTTCTTCGGCATCTTCTAGAGTTGGACCCATCTTGGCCGGACATGCATTCTTTTTCTTTTCTCATGGCCGGCTAAGTCAGACGACCCAATCTTTACCTGTGCAGGGTAATCTAGCTCGTGTTAAGCAAACAGCTCGTATCAGACGAGGAGTTAACCTACCGGCCTCCAGCTCGGAAATGGAGGCATCTATGGGGCGAAATCCTACTGACGGGGAGCGAGAAGTTCAAAGCGCTCGTCCAGCAGTTCCAAATCCTTCTCCTGAATATGTTCAGGATGAACATGTAACCAGAGGCTCTCCAGACCCCAACCCGTCCACACACGAGACGGTCTCGGATGAGCCAAAGACGGCCAGCTCTTCCAACCCTGCCAGTGATTCAGAAGAGCCGTCGACGACTTCGTCTGAAATAAGACGACAGCTAGGTCCCCTCTCTGACCCTAGATTCATCCTGGCCGATAACACTTGGCTGGGACGATTAGGTTCAGACCTTAGCTCCTTTTCAACGGCCATGCCCATGCCGGGCTACAAATTCGTTCTCCCTGGCCGGGAAGATACCATCTTTAGTGCCCCTTCCGGCCATTTTTCTGTTTATCGGCTGGCATTAGATGTCGGCCTTCGCTTTCCTCTCCACCCTTTCATCAGCCAACTGCTCCATTGTTACGGTATAGGACATAATCAGCTTGCCCCAAACTCTTGGCAAAACATCCTGACCTTTCTGGCCGTGTGCAATTTGAAAGGGAAGAACCCTTCTCTGGCTGCCTTCACCCATATCCATTACGTGGCCAAGGTTCCTAGAACTGTCGAAGGGAGCTGGCTGAGTGTATGCAACCGTCAAGGCTTCTTGACGTCTTGGGATAAAACATCCAAGATGCACTCTTGGAAAGGTGAGTTCCTCTTCGTCCAGGCGCCCAGCAAAGTGGTGGCTAGTCGGCTTCGGTATTTTAGCCGATCTACCACCAATACTGGACGAATGGCTTCGTATCTGGAACTAGAGGATAGCTCTGCGGAGGAGATGGTGGAGTATTTCCGGGTTTCAGAGTATTCCATGGAAGACGTCTCTTTCACAGGTCCGTCCAATTGGATCCCTTTTAAAGAGATGTTTTATCACTAGTAGAAAAAACCTCAAATGCTCCGGTTTTTTAAGCCACAAATGCTCCGTATTTGACGCGTAGCAGATGTCGCCCGAGCATTTGAGACATTTACAAATGCTCCGGTTGTAACCGGAGCATTTGTAACACAAATGCTCCGGTTTTTAAGATAAAACCGGAGCATTTGAGCCCCTAAAAATTTTAAAAAAAAAAATTTTTTTTTTTTGCCTTTTTTTATCCTAAATTGATGGACAATCATTTACATATAGATAAAAGTTTCATTTCTAATATTTTTGTTCATAAATACAAGATATAGTACAAATAAATAACAATTAACATTAAGGTAAACTAATATATCCATATGAACATATTCCTTAAATGTTATAAGGACATAAAGATTTAAGACAACAATAAAACAGAACACAGAGGAAAGAAAACCATTTCTGGATGAAGTAGCAATAGCAATAGCAATAGCTCACACCAATGCAGCTACCAATTATCCACCTCAACCAAAAAAATTTCCTTGTCACCAGAACAACCAACATGCCTAAAATCAATCAAACTACTATCCTGCTTGTTGATACGAATCGCTGGAATCCACGAATCCTTGATTCCATACTCCTTCATCACCCACAAATCAGCATGAAGTGAGGCAGAAAGAAAAAAAATTCTTACTTCTGTTGTAGTTACTAATATCTTACGTTCTGTCATTGAGGTACACCTTCCCATCCAAACATACACCTCTGCATCACAATCCAACATGTAGCATTTTTCTCTAGCTAGCATTTCCCTAGCAAGTGAATCGGTCACAGTTTCACACAGTTTACCATGGGTCTTGTATCCTGTTGACACAAGAACCTTAAAATAATTAACTTTCACATTCAGGAACCAGCCAGGGGATAACGAAAACCAAGTACAGTGGAGACGAGAGACACATTGATTTTTAGGGGGAAAAAAAAGCATTTGGCTGTAATTCCTTGCAGTATCAGATAACCTTCTTTGGAATTTATGTATCACACAATAGTGCAACAACAGAAAAAGCTACTGAGAGAAACATACAAATTTAAATAATAAAGTTCAATTCACTTGGACTTGCAGAACAACTTGCCAAAATAACTTCACAAAAGGAACATCATGTTGTTTCTTGAAAAAAGAAGATGTGTCACGAAGAATAGGTGCATAACCTCCAAATAAGCTTTTAAGTTTAAAGTATTGTATCATCAAGCCAAACAATTCACAATCATTTTGTACACACTATATCCTTATTATGAGTCTTGTCTACCCGACCACAAATCATACTCGGAATAAGGCTAGGTTGTTGTAGTTATGATTTTTTCTTACATTGTACCTGTACCCCTTTGTTTCTTTGATTTCTAAATTGTTCCCATGGTTTTGAAATATTCCACATAGTTCTCATGACCCTTCAAATTGTCTACACAATACTCTCTTTGTCATATCTCGTCAATTCAATTGATTTTTTGTATCTTAAAGTTGATGCGGTTTGATGAGGAAAATGAAATCCAATTCAAAAAAATTAACTGATTTAATGCAATTCATTGACGATTTGTTGACATTAGAGATACCATGCACACAATTTCAAAAGTTCAGAGAGTAATAGAAAAAAACACAGGACTACAGGAGTAAATTATAGAAACATCCTTCAATTAATTTGAACTCAGTACTAGTTTAGTTTCAAGTTGCTTAAGTAACCATACAGAATGCTTACAAGGCAAAGGTGTTACTTACATGGATACGAACAATATCTTCTCTCTTCCATCTAATTAAGAGGATTATAGATTACCACAACCTGACCAATTGACATATACGAACAGTGAGATGACAATATTATAAGATCAAATATGCCTATGAAATATTTTTGTGAAATGGACATTGAAAATGCGTATAAATGAAGTCTACTAGTACCAAATTCTTCCCATGAGAGAGATCAGTTTCAGATGCAGGACAGTAACTTATATTCAACAGTGGACACTGAAAGAAAGAATGAAAGTCAGCAACATGTAACACCACGAAAATGCGTATAAAAGCATCAAGCTATGTGTTTTGTCGCTCTTGCAACTTCGAGTAATGATTCCTAGTCCACTTCACAGCGAAATCATAAACAACATCTTCTAAAGCAATTTGGAGATCATCACTAGACAACACTGCCTCGACTCCAACAAGAGGAAGATTCATCACCTCATCATGAAATCTGGTAAAGAAATGGCCTGTCAGCTATTACTCTCACATGGGGGAGTTCAAAATTAGAAGAAATGGGGCCTATTATTTAGAAAATTCACAAAAATTTTCTTTTCTCTCCATCTTTTATAGATGATTTCAGGTGAACTTACTTAGACATGTCATCATGAAATCTGGTAAGCAGGAGTGTTCGTTTGCAATGTATTGCTGTACATAAAATTCAGGAGATCCATGAGCGCAACTTCTTCTGCTCCATGGATAATATGAGAACATTATAAGTATATGCTTCAAAGCACATTCCAAGAAGAAACTTTGCAGAGTTAATTAAAGATACTTCAAAGAAATAACAATTTATAATACAAATTATTTGGTGAGAATAATGAAAATGAAAACTGAACTCCTGCAGAAATGGAATTGTAACATAATATTAACGGAGATAATAGATATATTAACGGAGATATAGATCCAAACCTAGATTGATAATAGATAAAATAGCCACTTCCTGACTGTGCAAAGCATCTAGTCAGCTTAGACCAGTCACTCCCCATGTGATGTAAGTGACCATCTATTTCCTATTTCTTGCGAGGGATTATAAACAAAAATCCAAACACATAATTTCATTTGCACTTACCAGAGGCATGGATTCGCAAAGTCACATGTCGCTGTTCAGATTCCCTCATCCCATTTGAAAATAACTACAGATGAAGATCTAAAAATCAGAAACATGATCGAAACAATAAGATGACACGGTGACGCAAAAAATGAGATCCCCACCTTGTAAAAAAAGGGATAGTATTACATTCAGGTTAACTTCATTAACCAAAACAAAAAGTGAACCAAACACTGAGAAAGGAAAAGGAGCAGGACAACTCCTTTTCATTTTTACCCCAAATGAAGGGTTGGTATCACGTAGTTCATGAAATTTTCACAAAGATAATTGTTCAAAGGCAACCGTGACGATTTGCAGGAAACAATATTACATTGAGGGGTATCGACAAGAACAAATTTCTTAATTTTCCTTTTTTGCCATGAAGTAACATCTCGGGAATAGCATAGAAAATCTGGAAGGTGAGTGGCAAGAAGACATTAACAACAATATGACGTAGAAGTGTCGATAAGGCAATGCTTCCAAAGTACGCAGAAAGACCAATATGACATGGAGAAGGGGTTGAGTATAAAGGTTTTTCTAAATTGAGACCATCAACAAGTCTGCCCTAATTGGGTTTAGGAAATTGACAGTCTCAAAGTTACACAAACAAACCTACAAGTATTCTGGAGTATTTCTGGTTCGTAGATGAAATATGAGGGAGGTAGAATTTACTGTGAGACACAAATTTCATGATTGTAAGGAAAAATTCGAAAATATTGGGATGCCTGCACAGAACACTTCATTATCATTCTGCATCAACAAAATATAAAAACTCAAAACTGAACCAATGAAACTGAATTTCAAACAAACAAAAAAAACTCACCTGATGTTTAGCGAGAGAAATCCTAATGAAACATGCTGCCAATTTGCCATAGACCATAAAACAAAATCAACATTGACATTGATAATGCCCAATTCAAATATAATGCCATTTCAATTTATAAACACCAATAACACCCAAATCAAAGTACACCAACAAAATTAACGTTTATAACAATTCTAAATTATATAATATGTATATAAACACCCCTAACAAGTGAAATTGCAATTTATTTTCCAATTCTCATGAAATTGATAAACCCTAATATGTAAAGTAAAACAAGAAATCAACAAAATTGAGCAGATTAAGATGTACCTAGTCTGCTAGTCACGAGTCACACCGTCATCCATCGAGTTTCGAGCCAAAACGTTGCGGCTGCAGGTCGGCGATTACGAAGCAATCAGGCAACAGCAGCCGGCAGGAGGTCCGAGACTCCGAGTCACGATTTCACGACCATCTTTAGATGCGTGCGCCGCCGTCGGTGAGGGCGTATGAGGGAGGAGTGAAGGTGACTGGATCTGAGGTTGTATGAGAGAGAAAGGGAGAACTGAGGTTTGAGATGAAGTGAGATGTGAGAGAAAGAGAGGTTGAGAGAGTGCGAAAATGAAAATGAGTCGCTGAAAGATGCGTGAATTGGAATTGTTTTTTTCTTTTTTTTTTATTGCTGGTAAATCCGCCACTGCGTACAGTAAGTTTCATGAATTGAAAGAGGGTTCAAATGCTCGGGTTGTCAACCGGAGCATTTGATGAGCATTTGTGAATTTTTATATTAAATTTTTACAAATGCTCGGGTTGATTAGTCAACCGGAGCATTTGAAAAGTAGCAAAAGTAGTATTTTCCACTAGTGTATCATGATAATTTCCTTGTCGCTGCCGGCTTGCGGCAGGACGAGGACAGAGGTATAATTACTAATGATTCTCTAAGTAAAATTCCCGGCCTGTGTGTCATCCGTCTAACACCTGCTGTTTTGTTTTTCTTTTTTGCAGATTCAGCCAGAAGTAAACTCAGAAAATCTTGGATTGGAGATATGAGTTCGTCCAGATTTGCTGATACTCTCTGGAAAGAATACAGCAAGTCAGGTGCTGAGAAGAGGGCTGACACTCTGGTAAGATTTCATTCATTTTTTTTTTTTAGCAACAACTGGATGAGCTGCTTATTCGAGAGGCAACTCGTCCAAGCTGACTTTCGGACGTGCTGCCCTATCAAGGAGCAACACGTCCAGACATCGACTGGACGAGCTGCCTCTTTGAAGAGCAACTCGTCCAAGTTATGTCTGGACGGACTGCTTCTTCGAAAAGCAACACATCTGGACAAGGAGAGGACGAGCTGCTTCTTTGGAGAGCAACTCGTCCAGATTATTGATGGACGGGCTGCTTCTTGGGAGAGCAACTCATCTGGACAAGGACAGGACGAGCTGCTTCTTTGGAGAGCAACTCGTCCAGACTATAGATGGACGGGCTGCTTCTTGGGAGAGCAACTCGTCCAGATTATATCTTGACGGGCTGTCTATGTGGAGAGCATCTCGTCCGGATTATGGCTGGACGAACTCCCTCTTCGTGGATAAACTCGTCCGATTTTTCTTGGACGACCTGCCTCTTTGAAGAACCACTAATTTTCTTTTCATGCTTCTAATAATAATAATTTATAGAAAAATGCCCCAAAATCAAAGGCATTGGCCGAGAAAGCGGCAGCAAAAAAGCGGCCGGCTGGACCAGCGAAGCACCCCCCTCCAAGAAGCCAAAGGGGTTTACAGCCAAAAAGAAGAAATCAACACGGCCGGTTCCTAAGGTCGTGATAGACCTCCCGGCCAAAGAGGAGGCCAAGGAAGAACCGGCCGAGGTCGGCCCCATGGCTCTGGTAACATATGCTGGGCCTGCTGAGCAGCTTGCAGCGCCACAACCTGACGAGGTTGTTATTTTGGATGACGCGGGTCAGTCTTCTCAGCCGGACGCGGCTGCTGACGGGTCTGCCTTTTCTGGGCCAGTGGCCAAGCTGGTAGAGCAGATGCCTACTGCTTATAGGACGGCTTCCCGTTCTTCTGGTGAGTCTTATTACTCAAACGTAGTTAGAACACTACGGGTTGGCGGGCGTCCGATGAGTCCGTCCAACAAACAAGCCGTTGTAATTCCCATCAGATGTACTGACGAGTCTAATCTTTCAGATAAAGGGAAGGGTCCAGCTGTTGACGGCTCCCCTAGCCTTTCTGACGATGAATCTTCTCCAGCTTTCGGAAAGATGTCGTCGCCACGTGAGAAGCTCAAGACGGAGCTTTTCAAGTGCTTTCCTGAACCCTATATTAAGGGGTTAAGGGGAGCATCGTCTGGACATGTAGGATACATGTCTCAGCTTGCTGCCGAGGTACATCCTTCTCTCTTTAGACGCTTATGTTTTTTACTTGGCATTTATTTACTTCTTTTTCAGCCAACCTGACATGCCTTCTCCTTTCATATTTTCAGCTTTTTGCTCGCAGCATGATAACAGAAGACTGGGCGAAGGAGCTCAGAAAAGAAAACAAAAAGCTCATCCACGATGTGACGGCGGCCGCTGACCATGCTCAGTTTGCTATGGCCCAGCAAGAGGTGTTGCATCAGCAGACCAAATTGCCCTGGAAAAGCGGTCAGCCGAGCTGGAATCTCAGATCAAAGTCTACCTCCTTCGGTTGACGGAGATGCTGGACGAACGGGCATCATTGGAGCGTGCCCTGACGGACGAGAGGAATTCAGTCATGACAATGGCTGCTGATTTCTATAAAGAGAACTCGTCCTGAAGGTTAGAACCAAGCCCTTCGCGCTGAGGTTGCAGACACAGTTGCTGCTGCTAAAGAGGCTATGAACACCGTCATAGACACCTCAAAAGAATGGGCGGTGCAGGCTTTTGGCATGATGGCCGAAGAGGAGGATATCCCCAGATATGCTCGTCGGCTGGAGTTCCAAGAAGCCTTGCACAAGGCAACTATATCTGGAGCCGACCCTCCCGTCTTTGAAGAATCTTCTGAGGATGAAGAGGGAGAAGACGATATGGAGGCCCAGGACGAAGAAGACAATGATCCTCCTGCCGCCTAGTCTTTTGTTGTATCTTGGCCGTGGGCCATATGTACTTTATTGTTTTTTTTTTTTTTTGTACCTAGATGAATTAGGTTGTAATCATCTTTTTACATTTATGAAAAGCTATCTTTTTCAATCTCTCTTGTTCTATGCTTTACTGTTTTGACGACACTATACTATTACTCAATCCCATAATTATACAAGTACAAGCAACTCGTCATATATTTGGCCGATCTAATCAACCTTTTGGCTGATTACATTCACAACCTTCATTAAAGCCAAGTATAAAAGTAATTCGTCAATACATTTTTTATCTGACCCAGTAGCCTTTTCTGGACGTTCATCACCAGATGCTCAAGCAAAGACTTGTTTTTAATTTTTGGGTTTCAAAAAACTGCCAAGTATAAATGTTGCTCGGCCAGAACCTGGGTATGTTCGTCATTGGACAAAGACTTAGTCAATTTATAAATTATGCCCCTATATGCCCCCCTTCTTGGACGAAGAGTTTTATAACTTTTCCTGTTCAAGAAGGAGTTAAGAAGATAATTTTTAAATAACTTGGACGTTTTTCTAAGAGTGATTGTAACTCGTCCATCTTTGTTAAATTATGAAATAACTTGTTCCTTTACTAAGGTTGTTATTTCGAAGTTTGTGGCTGTTTGACGGAAAGTAGGACACCTTTACTAAGGCGTCCTAATCCTAGCCGACCTTGTTCAGGAGGTGTTCAACTCTTTAAGTAAACCCGGCCAAATCTTGCATATTTATCCATTTAAGGACGATAACATGTTCGGCCGACCTCCTAATGAAAGGTGCATTGTCTTTTTGCTTTGTTAAATTTAATGACTTTGGACGATTGTAATAACTTTAAGCAAATAAATCAAACAAAGTCATAGAGAAGTAGAGTTGTATTATATGAAGTTTGCTTGACGAATAGTCAAGATACATGTATACATTCTACTTTTTCTTTGTAATGCATTAACAAAAGATTACAATTTAGCTGGATGCCCTAAACAAAGTATTTCTTCAAAGTGTCAGAATTCCACGTCCTAGGAATAGAACGTCCGTCCAATCCTTCTAGACGAAAGGTGCCATTCTGAACTACTTCGATTATCTTATAGGGTCCTTCCCAGTTAGGAGTAAGCTTGCCTAACTCTTTGGCTCGGCCGACCGCTTCCATTTTTCTTAGGACGAGGTCTCCCAGCTTTAACGGACCTTGCAACTCTTTTGTTGAAGTCTCTGCCATTCTCAACTTGTATAGTTGCATCCTCAGCAAAGCTTGCCCCTGACTTCAGGAACTAAGTCCAGAGCCGTCCTAAGAGCTGCCCAGTTAGCGCTTTCTGATACATCATTACCTTAAAGTGGGTTCTTCAACCTCAATAGGAAGGATGGCCTCAGAGCCATAAACCATCATAAAAGGATTCTCTCCCATGGAATTCTTGGCCGTTGTCCTTATTGACCATAAGACCAGCTGCAATTCTTCTACCCAAAGCCCCTTGCATTGTCCAACTTCTTTTTTACCCGGCCGAAAGAATCTTGTTAAAAGCCTCCACTTGCCCATTAGCCTGTGGATGAGCTACTGCTGCAAAGTGAGCTTTGATTCCTTGGTCAGCCAACCATTGACGAAGCTTGGTGTTTCAAATTGCGGCCCATTATCAAAGACGATCGACTGGGGCATGCCAAACCTTGTAATCAAGTTCTTCCAGATGAACCCTTTGACGTCATTGGTGGTGATGCCCCTTAATGCTTCAGCTTCAACCCATTTTGTAAAGTAGTCCACAGCTACTATTACAAATTTCTTCTGGCCGGCAGCAATAGGAAAAGGCCCAAGGATGTCCATCCCCCATTTAGCAAAGGGAAGAGGAAAGAGAATGGGCGTCAAGTAATTGGACGGCTTTTGTAGATATTACCATGCTTTGGCAACTATCACACTTCTTGCATGAGCAGTGCATCTTCTTTTAAGGACGGCCAAAAGTAGCCCGTCCTGAGAGCCCTTTCTGCCAAAGCTCTTCCTCCAATGTGAGAAGCACAAGCTCCCTCATGCAACTCCTTCAAAACGTCCAGACCTTCCTTTCGGCTGATGCACTTGAGAAGAGGCCGATTATAGGATTTTTGTATAGAGTCTCATTCCACAATTCAAACCACTTGTCCCTTGCTTTCACATACTTGGCTTCAAGTTGGATCAAGAGGCAGACGGCCAGTTTTCTTGAATTCAATGATTGGACTCATCCACTCATCTCCGGCTGAGAAACAGCACTTCTCCGGCCTCAATGCTCTTGGCCGCCTTTACTTCCCAGAAGACTGTTCTAGGAACATCTCCTTCAGCCGAGCTGGCCAGTTTAGAGAGGGCATCAGCTTGATGGTTCTCTGATCTGGGCACCTGATCTAGGACGAACCTCTTTAAAGACTTGATCTCTTCTTGACCAAATTCATATACTTGCTCATGGACGCTTCCTTGCATTCAAACTCACCATTGACTTGACTGACAACCAGCAGAGAGTCAGTTTTAGCTTCAATTTCCAAGGCCCCAGCCGCTTTGCACATTTTTATGCCGGCTAAGAGAGCTTCATACTCTGCTTCATTATTGGACGCCTGGAATTTGAACTTCATAGCATATTCAAACTTATCCCCTTCTGGAGATTGAAAAATGATTCCTGCCCCACATCCGTTAGCAGTTGAGGATCCGTCCACCATAAGGGTCCAATGACGCCTTCCTGCCGCCGGATCTTGGACGCTTTCTATCGTAGGCCGAGTAAGCTCTACAATGAAATCAGCCAAAGCTTGGCCCTTGATTGCCTTTCTAGGCTCAAATGTTAAATCAAACATATTAAGCTCAACAGCCCATTTTAACATCCGGCCAGAGCATCCATCTTATGCAACACTTGCCTAAGCGGCTGATCTGTATATACAAGAATGCTGTGGGCTAAGAAGTAAGGCCTTAACTTCCGGCTAGCCATCAACAAAGCCAAGCCGAATTTCTCGATGGACGAATATCTTTCTCAGCATCTTTCAGCACATGGCTCACAAATAGACGGGTATCTGCACCGCGTCTCTTTCAGCCAAGAGGACTGCACTTACGCGAAGGTGATACAGCCAGGTATACATACAACTTTTCACCTTCGGCCGGACTGATCAACCTAGGCAGCTGCCGAAGATGGTCTTTGACTTGCTGAAGCGCCACCTCAGCTTCTTCCGACCACTCAAACTTGGCATTCTTCTTGATAGTAGCAAAGAAATGGTGACATTTGTCTCCTGATTTTGAGAGAAACCGTCCAAGAGCAGCCAAACAGCCCGTCAACCTCTGAACTTCTTTGACTTGGACGGCGAAGACATATTCATAATAGCTTGAATTTTATCGGGATTTGTTCAATCCCTCTCTGATCAACAAGATCCCAAAATTTCCCAGCAACTACACCGAACACACATTTCTGCGGATTGAGCTTCAACTTAAATTTTCTCAAAGTGAGGAAGTTTCCCTAGATCGTCCAGATGATCTTTCTTCTTTACTCTTGACGATCATGTCCGATATAGGCTTCCATATTTCGCCCAAGCTGTGGCTGAAATACCGTATTAATGAGCCTCTGAAATGTGGCTGGCGCATTTCTTAGGCCAAGGGCATCCTGAGCCATCCATACAATCCTTTCTCAGTAATGAAGGAAGTCTTATCTTGATCATCCGGCCACATAGGAATCTGGTGGAAGCCAGAATAGGCGTCCATAAACTCAGCAGGGCATGCCGGCCGTAGAATCCACCAGACGATCAATTTTAGGCAACGGAAGCTGTCCTTAGGACAAGCCTTGTTAGATCCGTATAATCAACACACATCTCCAAGTGCCATTCGGCTTTGGAACCATCACAACATTTGCTACCCAATCTGGGTAATATGTTTCCCGGATGAATTAGACTTAGCAGCTTTTGGACTTCTTCATCAACGGCCTTATTTCTGGCCGGCCCCAGTCTCTTTTTCTGCCGAATAGGCTTTTGCCCCGGCTCAATGTTGAGCTTATGGACGGCCACTTCAGGGTCTATCCCAGGCATCTCCTCTACAGCATAGGCAAACACATCTTCGAATTCTCGCAGCAACGCAACTAAGGCGTCCTGAATTTCTGATCTCAAAACTGATCCAATTTTCAATGTCCTTTCCGGACGTTCTGGATTCAAGCAAATCTCTACTGGACTTTCCACGGTTCTGGACGTTCTAGTCCCAGACCATTATAGCCATTATCTCAGAGAATGTTTTTCTTCTTTAATTGCCAAACACTTTCTCTTCTTGCTAGGCAAAAGCATGGACGGTTGCTTTCAGGAAGGGTGACTCTTGAACCTTCTCACTTCCTTCTTAAGCTCAACAATTTGGCCTTTACTTCTCGGCCGATCATCCTCTTATCCTTTGGACACTCTGCCTTCTCTTTCCATGATGACTGTTTAAGTGTGGTGATATAGCATTCTCTAGCAGCTTGCTGATCTCCATAAAGAGAGCCAATCTTTCCTCCATCACACTCAAACTTCATTAACATCAGATGGTCACAATGAAGCCTTGATGTGATTTAAGGTAGGTCGCCGAGAATGACATTATAAGCTGTCAAGTCTCGTACTACCAAAAATTTCACAAAAAGCTCCTGGCCGCATCTTTTTCTCCAACCCTGACGGGCAATGTGACGGTTCCCATAGGGTGTATGACCCTCGCCAAAACCGATTATAGGATGATTGACTGGCATCAAATCATTTTTGTCAAACTTTAACGAGACAAACAATCAGCACTGATTATATCAGTGGAGCTTCCGTATCAATCAAATTCGCCTAACCCTAAGGTTGGCAATCTTCATTTCCACCACTAGTGGATCATCATGCGGCGTCCTTATCTTCCCTCGGTCCAGCTCGCTGACCACTATTTTTGGAAAGGATCAGACTCGGCCTGGTTGTGAGCATAACCTGGCTGAGTTCCCTCAAATAGTTTTTGTGGCCACGATTTGTTGGACCTCCAGCCGCAAATCCTCCTGAGATACCATTACTACATCATCATCCGTGCTATCTCCGTCCATCTTTCTTCCTTGACGGTTATCCCTTTTCTGAAACTTCCTTCCTGACGAGGGTAGGTAATTGTTCATTTTCCTTTTCGAGCCAACTCTTCTAGCGCTCGCTTCAAATGCTTGCATTCATTGGTTTCATGCCCACAATCTTTGTGAAAGTGACAATACTTGCTCTTGTCTCTGTTACGGTAAGGCGTCTTCATTTCGGCCGGCGCCTTTAGCTCATGCTGATCTTTTATTTCCATCAAAATGGAATATTGATCTTTGTTGAACTCTATTGGTTCAGCTGAGGCCGCCGGCTCTGACCGCCTACTTCTCTTGGACGAGGTGGTCATAGAAGTCATTGCCCAAGTCTCAGCCTTTTGGGCGGATTCTTTTTGGCTGAACAGCTTCTCACTTTCTTCACTTCTGGCTGCTTTGCTTCAGCACAAACCTCTGTGGCATGAATGAATGCTTCAGCCTCCCTCAATGCTTCCGTAAAGTAGTGATTTTCTTCTTCACCAATAAACTTAAAACTTCCTGGCTTAGCCTCTGATGAAGGCGTCAAACGCCACACCTGCATTCAGATCTTGGATCTGCAATGCCTCTAGATTAAATCTCTTCACATAACCTCTCAAGGCCTCCTTAGGACCTTGGATGACCTTTCCCAGGTGCATGCTTGTTTTTTGTTCTGACGATTAGCCACAAAGTGACTGGTGAATAGAATGCTAAGTTCAGTAAAATTGTTCACTGAGTTAGGTGGCAAGTTGTTAAACCATTTTTGCGCTACCCCTTCAAAGTAGCTGGAAAATTCTTACACCAAGTAGCATCGTCCACCCCTTGGACATACATCTGATGCTTGTAAGCTGATAGGTGATCGTCCGGATCAGTAGTTCCGTCAAAAGGTTCAATGGTTGGGAGCTTAACCTTTGGGAAAGGAGGGACTCCATGATCCTGACCGAGAAAGGAGTGGGCCAATTGATCTGGAGTGCCGCCACCTGCCCCTCAATGGGTATGTGCTCCTGACGGTACTCTTTCAAAACCGGATTAGATGAGGTGTTAGCTAAGGCTTGACGCCTGTACACCATAGCTGCAAAACTGTCTTCTCCTGCCTTGGCTGGAAAGCTGAGTGGCCACGGCTTCGTGCCACTGTTCTGGACGGGAGCCTTAAGGACGGATCCTTCATATATGGCGTGGAGCCAGAGGCGAACGCTGCTGCGCTGCCGCCCTCTTGGCCTCCAAGTACTCCCTGGCATCAGTCTCCATCATGTGACCAGTAGGAGGGATATTATCGCTGGACGGACCACCAGTTTCCAGTCCATCTTCCTCCTAGAATCACTAACTGCTGGCTGCTTTCCTTTGGAAGGCGGCCTAGTCAACTCTGGCCGAGGTGGCCGACTAGGTCCTGGACGACCCTCCTGGGATCGCCCTTTGAGCGGCGCAGCTGCCTCTCCTCCCGGACTCATCTGAAAAACAACATATTGTTCTTAATCTGCTTCCATAACAGCGGCCATTCTTGCCTGGAAGTCATTCAACACATTTTCCAAATGACCAGCTGTCACTGGACGGTCAAGATTCTCTTGGATGACTGGAGTACAGTCCTACCCTCTAGATGAACGGCAGCATGGCCCTGATCCCGTCCACGAGGTGGTCTCTCGTCATCAACGGTATCATCAACCTGAACTCTAAAACTTCTGTTCCTTGCGACATTCGATGAGTGACAGTCCGTCATTGTTGCGTCTCCCCACAGACGGCGCCAAATGTTATGTAGTGTAAAACTAGCAAACTTATATCACACTCCCAAAGATGGGTTCTTAGAACTGGAGACTTGTGCACAACGATGGGTTCGAATCCCGTAGCTAACTCCTGACCAGCAACCTGCAAAAAAGGGGCCCACACTGGAGGTTTGGGTGGTATTTCCCCCTCCGATGCTTAAGTCAGATGTCAGGGATGTAAAGGAACTTTTAGAGAGAGAAATAGAGAGAGAGAGAGAGAAGAATTTATGACAGAGTAACAGTACTATGCTCTGAAAAACGTACCTTTCACCCTGAAATCAAGGACTATTTATACTGTTTGAAATGATGTTGTGCCTTGATGTCACCCTAATTTGGGAGCATCTGATTGGCTAATCAAAGTAGTGGACACGTGGCAGTAATTAATTGGTCAGCACACCTCACTTTCATATAAAGGTGTAGATCATTTTTACTGGGCCTAAGTACAATCTTTGGGGCCAGGAGAGGGGCCTTTAGTACACTTTCTTCAGAGAAACGTACTTTTAGGCCTGCCACTTTCAGACCCTTTGTACTTTACTCCCCTGCATGTATGCCACATGTAGGGCCCTGATGAGGCCACGTGTCAGCGCAATAGCCGTTGATTTTTTAGGCTACAACAATTATTACCCAAAATAAAAGTGTAACATCTAATTTAAAACTTCCTAAAATAGAAAGTGTAACATCTAAAAACAAACGGAGGAAGTATATATATTTCTTACTTGTGCACAACTAAAGATATTAACGATTAAAGAAGCGCATTGGGGTGCGTCAAAAAGCAAACGTTTCATTTAAAACAGAACGGAGGAAGTATATATAAGATATAACTAGTTTTTAAATCCGTGCATAATGCACGAGAAGTTTTATATATGTTCAATAAATATACTTATATTTAAATGTTATGAATGCATATTTTCTAAAAGCGATTATTATTCAAAATTTCAAATATTATAAATCAATGTGATGTAGGAACTTTTAAACAGTTCATTAAATACTGAGTATGAGTTCCTACATCATATTCACTCAAATTAACAGATGTTATCTAATAATTTGAAAGCAACAATAAATTTTCCAACCGGATAAATGATTTAAAAGTGTTATGGACAACACAACAAGAGAATTCCCCAGACTTCAAGTCAGAAAGAATCTTTGTTGTGTCCCCCTACAAGCAGAAGCTAGAGCAGTACTCCAAGCAACCAAAGATCTTCAGTGGAGATGCGCAGACATTCAAATAAAAACTAATTGTGCAGAGATAGTTAGTGCTCTCCGTAACCACCATCAATGCAACAAGGACATATACCATATGATCAAAGAAATCAAGAACATAGCTACTAGCCTACTACATTTCAATTCTTCACGTGTATGAAAGTCAAAAGGGAAGTAGTTCAAAGAGCCCACAACCTGGCAAACAAAGCCAGGAAAGAACTCTAACGGCTTGTTTGGTAGTTGGTTATAAATGGTGGTAATGGGAGTGAATTTGTGTGTAAATTTCTGAAAAATATCATTGTCCATTCCCATGGTAATGCTAATTTATCCTAAAGTGTCCACTTTCCTTCTTGAATTTTCATTCCCATCCAATACCACCTTGTAAGTGGTAATGAGTGGTAATGAAAACTGCTTCCCCTTGGAGACAAAAACACAAGTTTAGAGGTGAGATTGCTTGCCAATAGAGAAAAGATCCTCCCCATGGAGATTTTAAGGTTGGTTCCCTAATAAAATTACACTTAAAATGCATTCTCATTATCACAATTTATTAACGACTACCAAACGGGCAGTAAAAACTCTACATTTCAATTCATGTCCATCTCTAAACTAAGGAGCTCTTTTTGAACTTTGAAGTGAAGATATACTTACAAGTTTAAGGGTGTGCATGTAATCTTTAAACAGATGTTTATTGATGGGAATCTCATCCAGCCTCTTCTTCAAATCCTACAAGACGAATTTGGAGAAAATGAGATTCAAGTGATGTTTATTCTCACACTGGCTGCTGACAGAGGATCTGATGTGCAGATTAAGTGAGGACCGTTTATTTGTAGTATCAAACATAAATCATCTATTTGTAGTTTTATCATGAAAACAATTCTAGGTAATTAGTTTCTTATATACTTCCTCCGTTTTATTAATCGTAACATTTGAGTTTATACACTTGTTGAGACAAAATTTTAATCATTAATATCTTTAGTTATATAGATGTTTATTTTTTTTTATAAATATGTCCCTCCGTTCTTTTCTTCTCTTTGTACATTTGTCGGTGTACAACTTTAAGATCTAGATTAAAATAACCCTACTTATCTTACTACATTGTTAGAAGGTTTGTAGGAATCTACCTTCTAAAATGTAGAATAACTAAACAAAATCATGATTATGAGAATTAAGGTTTTAAACTAATTGTTTCGGTTCGAAACGGTTAGCGTCCTCGCAAGAGTCCGCCAAGTCTTGAGAGCTCACGTCCTTGCTGGAAAGCTGCACAGGATGCAAACGTAAACTACCCTCGGGGTGGTTTTGAGGAAACCCCCTTCGACGCTCAAGTCAGATATTTGGACCAATAGGATGTAGAGAGAGAAATAAGAGAGAGAGAGATAAGCTATTTTCAGTGTGTAAGAGAATGTACCTGCAGAATAGTACCATTGGGGTATTTATAGAAGTACTATTCCTCTGACAAGACGTATGATCCTTTGACACGTGTAGGGCTATGACGCATTTGGCAGGTGGGAAGATTCCCTCTATTTTGTCTTGTTAGGCGTCCGCCAACACTGCCGGTCCCAGGTGATGAACTGGCTCGAACGATCCTTTTAATGGTTTTATCATATTCGCGTCTATAAGTATATTCGCGGTCACTAGTAAGAAGGCCGCTAATGAACTTGGGTTATACCCATACAACTAGCCCCCCAGCATCTTTTGTGGTCGCGACCACTGAAGATGTTGTCGGATGGACGCGGACATTTTTGTGACGGTATTTTTATATTTCTTTTTAGTTTTATCGTGATCTTTTGTCCTTTCTTAGTGGGGTAGGTTTGTGGAGTGCCACGTGTCGTCGTAGGGAGTTGAAGGATTTCGAAAAGTTAATGATTACCTTTTCCGAAAATCCCGCCCAAATGCTTTATTAGGTTTTAATGCAGGCTTGACACTTGGCACGTATCTGAGAGGAAGTTGAAGAGTTTACTCGATCTTAACCGCTCATCCTGGTATAAAAACAAAAGGCGGTTTTTGTTTCTGACTTTTTATCTCATTTTTCAAAGAGCTTCCTCCTTCCTTACTTTTACTCTCTGGCAAAAACCTCCATAGCCAAAGCTTACATTGTTCTAAAGCTTGCTTTTTAGTGCTCCATTGCCACCCAAAAGCTCGTCACTTTCTTGGTTTCCTTCTTCCGGTTCCGGTGACACTCAGGATTTCACTTTTTCTTGACTTGTATTTTCCGGGTTTTACCTTGCTCTGGTTTTCGTGATTTTTCGGTGGTTTTCCGGTCCAAGGTCTCAGCTTTTGGTGTTTTGGAGTTTTATCTGTCTTTTCGGCAAGTTTCGCTCCCTGTCTCTTCTCTTTTTTCGGCGATTTTACACTTCCAGGTAATTACATACTTTTTTCCCTCATTTCCGTTTCTTTTTCTTGTGTTTGCCATGTCGGACCAATCTGATAGCCAAAATGCCTTCAATGAGGTTTTTATGATTGAAAGTGACCCTTCTTCCCCCTCTATTGACCAAGCCTATGAGTCTGACCCTGCCCTGTGGGAAGAACTAGGTTGTTGGCGGACATACCCCCTACTGTTGATAGAGAAAAAGAGTTGAGGTCTAAGTTCCTTAACGACCCTGCTACTCCGGAGGAGCAAAATCTGACTTTGAAATATCTGAATGCTCGCCAGAGTGGTGATAAGCAGACGCTTAGGGAACTTAGGCACCAGATTTTAGCTAGGCGCACCCGTAGGCATCCGCCAACAGATGCCGTCCCTGGTCTTGATGTCCTTCCTCTTAGGGAACATGCTTGGTTAGATAGCTTGGCGGATGCGGGGTTAGAGTTTCGTCCGACTGTTACGACCGTTTGCAGGAGTGCATAACTCCTAACCCCCCTATTGTTGATTTAGGTGACGACAGTGCTTCACCTGCTATGGCCCAAGAGGATAATACTGAGGTTGTTTACCAGCGTCGCACTGGAGTGGCGGCTTCCAAAGCCCCGATGGTTGAAGAGAGCTCTCGGTCGGGCCGAGAGGGGGGTGATGAGGTGGGTCCTGGAACCAATGCTGTCTGGCTTCCTGAGGACGCCTGTAATGGTCCTCTTTCTGTAGTGATAGATGAGTCCTGGCGTCGAGAGGCTTTGGAGTTGCATTATCCTCGGGTGGCCCGGGATTTATACCACATGCCGGCCCCTTACCGATTGATCGTACCGTCAGAAGGATCTATTATAACGGACTGTCCTCCCGGTCATGTGGCCGTTTACACACATCACTTCGAGTTTGGTCTCTGTTTCCCTCTGGATTCCTTTTTGGTGGAGATTTTGAATGCCGTCAACGTTTGCTTGGCCCAACTGACTCCTCTGGCCGTCCGCAACATTATTGCGTATATATGGGTGATACGCTTTCTGGACTTTCCCCCTACCCTCAATTTGTTCCGCCATCTTCATTGGTTGAAGAAGAACGGGTCCTCCCGTCTGGCTGGATGGTGGTCCCTTATGACGGCTGATAAGAAGATGACGGTTCAGCCCAAGATGACCAGCCTGAAAGGCTGGCAGGATGCCTTCTTCTGGGTACGGGTGCCGGACGACTACCCCGTACGCCGCCATTTTACAGAACCTGCTCCACATATGGAGCACTTGACTCTGAAGCCGCTAACTGGGGAAGAGTTAGCGGCTTATGATTACTTTGATTCGGTCGATTACGATATCACTTATGAGGATGGGAGAGTTGTTAAGTCTAAAGAGCCTTCAACCTGGCTTCCCCATACGAAGTACATCTTAGGGGACAAGCCCTTGTCGGCTCTCTTATTGTCTCCTGCCCATGAGAATGGTAAGTAATGTTGTCGGATTGGTCCGTTTGATGGCGGCAACATATGTATAAGATTATTATGTTCTTTTTATACATGCACATATATATATTCAATCGTCCTGATGATGTCTTTTTCCTTTTTTTTTTTTTTTTTTTTTTTTTTTTTTCGCAGGTCTTGGCTGCCTTGATCTTGACATTCTTGGCGTCGACGACGACTATAAACCACTAACACATTTACCTGCTCCTCCTCCTTCCGACTATCTGACAATGCACAGTGCTACAAATGGTCGCCGGGGAGGGAACCGTCATGGCCCCCAAACCGCTCCGAGAAGGGGTCGTGGCGCGTCCACCAGCACTCGCGTCCCTGTGGTTGCAGCCACTTCTGCTGCCAACTCACCTACCGTCCCCTTGAGGTCTTCCACCACCAGGACCGTCACCAGGGGCGGCACTTTGAATATGAGGCGCTCTCGGGAACAAGCTGCTGAGGACTCTACCGCCAACAAGAGGCAGGCAGTAGAGGGCCCATCTGTCAATGAAGTCCTTGTTGAGGACTTGGATCCTTCTGCTGAGGAAGTACGAGATGAGGGCGCCACTGCTCCTGGTGCCGGCACAGCTGTGGGTGGTTCTCTGGTATCTCAAAACACTTCTTCTATTAAGGAGAAGTTGAGAGAGCTGATTGCCACTCCTAGCTTCCTCTCCAACCTTTCTCCTGGGATCTTTTATAGGTTCCGGGAATGGATTGAGAAAAAGGAGGTGCCGTTAAGCGACACGGTGGCGGCCGCTTTCGCTCCTCAGGCTGTGACCCCTGGCAAGATCTATCAGCCAAATTGGGACGTCAGGGAGGATGAATCCTTGTACTCTGACATCCCTGAGAACGGTGGCATTCTTGCCTACCGTATTCTCAAGGGTATGCAGCTGCCCTTGGATCGCCCTTCAGGCTCTCTGAAGACTCCTGCTGCTAGGCTGGCTCATGACCAGTTAGTGGTATGGTTTTAACTCTTCTCTTTCTTTTCTTTCTCTTTTTTTTTTTTTTTTTTTTTTTTTTTTGCTAACGTCCCTTACTTTCTTTCATAGGCCAACAATGCTGCTATCGAGCTGATAGAGCAGTACTTGGAGTACCAGAGGCTGGCGGACTCCTACAAAACCTCGCTGGAGACTTGCCAGGAGTTACTTCAGGAGGCCGAGAAGAAGGTGGCGCCTCTAGAGGATGAAGTGGCGACCTTGAGGGACAGGGCGTCACTCCTGGAAGAGACTGAAGAGAATGTTAAAGCTCTGACTAAGGCGGTGGAGGTCGCTAATAATGAGAAAGAGATAGCTGTTCTGGACGCCTCCGCCGCTGAGGCTCGGGGGGCCGCCAACGCTGTTGCTGAGTTCAAAGCGTCCGATGAGTATGTGGCGGAGCTGCATAAGAGATATGACGGTGGCTGGGCCGCTGCTATGAGATGTGTCTGCAAAACCGTTCCAGGCTTTGACTGGAACGTTATTGAAGATGCTCATGCGGCGGGCCAACATCTGTCACCTTTTGAGGGGGATCCTAACTTTGCGGATGAGGACGCCATAGCAGATGTGGATCCTCGGGAGCCCACGACGCCAGGACCTCATGCCCCTTGAAGCTTTTGGCGGCCATCTACCAGCTCTTCCTGTTCTTCAAACAGTCTTTAGTTTTCGTTTTTTGCATCCGAGTTTGTAATATCTTTTTTGAACTATTGGTGTTGTAACTCGCCCTTTGGTGGCGTCTTGAACTATTACTTTGTTTTATTTTTCTAAGTACTTTTTGCTATGACTAAAAGCCTTTTTTCATATTGGCCGCCATAATTTTTTTTGTAGTTGGCCGCCAAGCCAGTAGCTTTTAATCTATGAAAAGTACTTCTAAAGTCTGATTGTTTGCTTTTGCTTATCGTCCGTATGCTGATGTGACCGTCAATATATTTTTAGCCTGTTATATGGCTTTAGGTTGTGTGCCAGGTCTGTCATATGACCGTTAATGTACTTAGCCTGTCATATGGCTTTAGTTTGTGTGCTAGGTCTGTCATATGACCGTTAATGCACTTAGCCTGTTATATGGCTTTAGTTTATGTGCTAGGTCTGTCATATGACCGTTAATGCACTTAGCCTGTTATATGGCTTTTGTTTATGTGCTAGGTCTGTCATATGACCATTAATGCACTTAGCCTGTTATATGGCTTTAGTTTATGTGCTAGGTCTGTCATATGACCGTTAATGCACTTAGCCTGTTATATGGCTTTAGTTTATGTGCTAGGTCTGTCATATGACCGTTAATGCACTTAGCCTGTTATATGGCTTTAGTTTGTGTGCTAGGTCTGTCATATGACCGTTAATGCACTTACTTTTTTCGACAAAGATACGATACAATAACAAACAATAGAATTCATCAGGACGCTAGTGCAGGTTTTATTATCTGTGTAATTCAATCAAGGGCTCTTGGCCAATTACAATTATTGCCTACACATAATATTTTTTCAGAACATCCGCATTCCAGCAATTCTTGAGTTCTTTACCGTCCATGTCTTTGAGGATAAAGGAACCGGGGCCTATCTTCTTAGCGATTATGTACGGTCCTTCCCAGTTTGCAGTTAGCTTCCCCTCAGCATGCGCTTTACCAGTGGCGGCTGTTCTCCTGAGGACGAGATCATTGACCTCCAGCTGTCTTTCCCAGACTCTCTTGTTGTAGGCCTTGCTAATTCTGTTCTTATAAGCAGCTGCTCTTAATTCCGCCATGAGCCTTACCTCGGGTAAGAAATCTAGACTTTCCTTGAGAGCCTGCTCATTCGCGTCTAGATCCTGATGTTTCACCCGGTATGAGGGCAGACCCACTTCGACCGGCAACACTGCTTCTGCCCCGAAAGCCAGTTTGAAAGGATTTTCGCCCGTCGCTTCTTTTTCTGTTGTTCTGTTCGACCATAGGACGGCAGGAACCATATCTGCCCATTTTCCCTTAAATTCATCCAGCTTCTTCTTTAGGGCGTTTAGGATTTGTTTATTCGCGGCCTCCGCCTGGCCATTGCTTTGTGGGTGGCACACAGCTGAGTATGCGAATTTTACCCTGTACTCTGTCAGAAAAGCTTGAATTGGACGACAGTCGAACTGGACGCCATGGTCAAAAACAATAGCCATGGGAATCCCAAACCTTGTCATTATATTCTGCCAAATGAATCTCTTGACTTGGTGGGCTTTAATTTGGACTGTCGGTTCTGCTTCTATCCACTTTGTGAAATAATCTATGCCCACTATCAAGAACTTCCTTCCCCCGGCCGCTTTTGTAAACGGCCCCAGGATATCCATTCCCCACTGCGCAAATGGGATGGGGCAAAATATGGGCTGCAGATCATTGGCTGGTCTGTTGATGACGGGAGCAAATCTTTGACACTTATCACATTTTTTGACATAGCTTTGAGCATCCGCGAGCATGGTTGGCCAGTAGAAACCTGCCCTTAGCGCCTTTAACGCTAAAGCTTTTCCTCCGATGTGATTACCGCAAATGCCCTCATGTATTTCCTCCAGTATCCTCTTCGCTTCCCACGCCGTTGCGCATTTCAGTAGAGGCAGGCTAAATGACTTTCTGTACAGCTCATCCCTGTATATGATGTACCAGTTTGCCTGTCGTCTTAATTTCTTCGCGGCGAAAGGATTGCTTGGGAGTACCCCTGTCAGTTTATATGCCACCAGCTCACTGAACCATTCCCCCTGCTGGTTTACCATGTTGACGGTCACAATCTCTTCTAAAATGCTTTTGTCTTTTTGCATGTCGATGGTGACTGTCCTTTCAACGTTGAATGAATTGGAGTTGGCTAGCTTAGAAAGAGCATCTGCTTTTGCATTCTCGGCTCGTGGTATGGCCTGCACTTCGAAATGCCGGAGCTGAGCTATTAATTCCTTTGCCTTCTGCACATACTTCGCCATGTTTACCCCTCTAACTTCAAAATCCCCTTTTAGCTGGCCGCTAACCAATTGGGAATCAGTCTTTAGTAGTACTTGCTGGGCGCCAGCCGCCAAGCACATTCTCAGACCAGCTATGGCTGCTTCATATTCTGCTTCATTGTTTGATGCTGGGAAACCGAATCTGATAGCGTATTGAAAAGTGTTACCTTCCGGACTTGTCATTACTATACCGGCTCCTGAGCCGCTATCAGCAGCGGATCCATCCACCTCCAACAGCCAACTTTCTTTCTGCTCTATTTCTTCTTCTTCATACGAGGCCTCCACCATGAAATCCGCCAAGGCCTGAGCTTTGATGGCGGTTCTGGGCTTGTACTGAATATCATACTCGGATAGCTCTACGGCCCATTTCAGCAGACGACCCGAGCTATCCATTTTCTGAAAAGCTTTTTCCAGTGGTTGATTTGTGAGCACCTGGATGGGATGGCAATCGAAGTATGGCCTGAGTTTCCTGGCTGCTATGATGACCGCCAAGGCCATCTTTTCTACCAACTGGTAACGGCTTTCTGGGCCGTTAAGGATATGGCTTATAAAGTATATGGGGCACTGTCGTTTCTCCTTTTCCACCAATAGTACGGCCGCGACCGTCTTTGGTGACGCTGAAACATACAACTGCAGTACGTCCCCTGTTTCTGGTCTTGTGATTGTAGGTAATTTTTTCAAGTGCTCTTTCACAGCCGCGAAAGCTTTGCTCTGGTCTTCTCCCCATTCGAACTTTCTGTTTCCCCTTAACAAAGCGAAGAAAGGCAAGGCCTTGTCGGCTAACTTGGAAATAAATCGAGTAAGTGATGCCATCCTCCCTGTTAACCTCTGGATGTCTTTCACCCCCTTAGGTTCTGGCAAGGTCATGATTGCCTGAATCTTTTCCGGATTGGCATCTATTCCTCTTTTGCTGACAAGGAATCCAAGAAACTTCCCAGCCTTTACCCCGAACACACATTTTTTAGGATTAAGCTTCATCTGGTACCTTCTCAGCGTTCTAAATGTTTCAGCCAAATCCTCCAGGTGCTCGCGGTCAGATTTGCTTTTGACAATGGAGTCGTCAACATAAGCTTCTATGTTTCTGCCTCTCTGATCCGCAAATACCTTATCGACCAACTTCTGGTAAGTGGCTCCGGCATTACGAAGCCCAAAAGGCATCGCCTTGTAGTTGTAAACTCCACAATCTGTTATAAATGCCGTCTTCTTTCTATCTGCTTCAAGTAAACTGATTTGATGATATCCTGAGAATGCATCCATAAAGCTGAGCAGAGCATGGCCACTAGTAGAATCTACTAGCTGGTCTATCCTAGGCAAAGGATAGCTGTCTTTTGGGCAGGCCCTATTGAGATCCGTGAAGTCCACACACATTCTCCACTGGCCGTTCGCTTTCTTTACCATAACGACGTTAGCCAACCATTCTGGGTAGTCACATGGCTCGATAAATCCTGCCGCTAACAATTTATCTACTTCCTCTTTTATGGCTTTATTCTTGTCTGCCGAAAAATTTCTTTTCTTCTGCTTGATTGGGCGGATGGCACCATCCACATTTAAGCGGTGGACAATTACAGAGGGATCTATCCCTGGCATTTCATCAGCGGAGAACGCGAAGACGTCTGCATTCTCCCTTAAAAGTGCTACCAAATTGACCCTCACCTCCGGATCTATATCCGTCCCTACAGCCACCGTCCTCGTCGGATCTTCTGCTAGCATTTCTTGTTGAGTTTCCCCATCAGGCTTCGGCCTTGGCGTATCCTCTGGCCTGGCCTCTAACTCCTCCATTGATATTTCCATCATCTCCTCATCTTTTTCTGACCCTTTCTCTCCTTGTTCATTCATCGCGGCCCTTCTTTGAGCCCTTCTTTGCTTTCTCCCGGGTGGATTTGCTTCTTCCACTAGCATCCTTCTAGCCGGCTGTTTCAAGGTTGTCAAGTAGCATGATTTTGCTGCTTCCTGATTTCCCCTTAGCTTAGCTGTCATCCCTTCATTAGTGACATACAGCATTGTCAGATGATAAGTGGAAACGACACCTTGGACGTCATGTATCAGAGGGCGTCCTACTATGGCGTTGTAGGCCCCAGGGACGTCTACCACCAGAAATTCAGTCATGATATCTCGGACTTCACTGCCGTCTCCTATCCGGACCGGGAGGCTCACCAAACCCTCTGGAGTTACAGACGCCCCGGTGAATCCAATCACAGGATATCGGACTGGCTTCAAGTATTCTCGTCCTATCATCAATTTTTCGAACGTTGAGAGATACAGGATGTTAGCTGAACTTCCACCGTCTACCAGGATCCTGTGGACCAAACAATTCGAAATTCTTAAAGTGACCACCAATGGGTCATCATGAGGGAAGACCACATGCTCTGCGTCTTTCAGCGTGAAAGTCATTGCCGGCATGGCTGGCGGATGCCTCCACTTCATGCTCTCATTGAAATTGACTTGGTGCCTGAATTCCTTCAGGCTGGCTTTGGCTCCATTCACACTACCTCCATGAATAGGTCCGCCACTGATGACGTGAATTTCACTTATCCTTGATTGAACGTTTTTGCTGACTGGTTTCACCAGATCTCCCTCTTTCGTTTGTGCTTTATATTGGCTAAAATAGCCCCTTCTCAACAAATCTTCTAGATTGTCTTTCAAGTGACGACAATCTTCCGTGACATGGCCGTGATCCCCATGGAAATCACACCATTTGCTTTTATCACGATTTTTGTGGAACATAGGTTTAGGACGTTGCCATTTGTCGCTATCCTTGTTCTTCAAAAAGATCTGACTTCTTGAGGTAGTCAGCTGGGTGTACGCGTCAAATCTATCTCCACGCCCACCTCCTTCCCGAACATTCCTCTCACGATCCCTACGATCGCGGTCATACCTTTCGCCATCCCTTTCTCGTTCATCTCCTCTTTTTACCATATGCGACTCTTGTCGTCTATCATCTCGGGCGCGATCAGATTCACGGCCCTTATCTTTCTTTTGCTTATCCTCTTTCTTCTCAGATTCACGGTTACCCACAGCTTTGTCAAACTCTTCCCCTCTGATATAATCATTTGCTTTACCCAGGACGGGACCCAGAGTGGTGTAAGATTTACGACCCAGATAATTTCGAAATGGTGACCCTTCCTTGAGGCCAGTCATCAAGGCTAGCACCGCTACATCTTGCTGTAAGCGTGGAATTGAAACGGCTTCAACATTAAAGCGACCGATATAGTCCCTTAAACTTTCATTTGCCCCCTGCTTGACAGACAATAACTCTCCCGTAGTACGCTCGCGGCGCCTATTACTGACGAAATGAGTACTGAATGTGGACGACAACTGGGAGAAACTAGAGATGCTACCTGGCTTTAAACTTTTGAACCAAGTCTGGGCTATGCCTGTCAATGTGGACGGGAAGACCTTGCACCATATGGCGTCTACATCAGTGTAAAGGAACATGTGACCTTCGTAAGCAGCCACGTGGTCATCTGGATCCGAAGTGCCATCATACTTGGAGGTTGGCATCTTGATTCTCGTCATTGGATGGTTCAAAATATCCATAGTGAAGGGGGAGAGCTTAGGCTTAATGAGTAGGTGACCCCCCATCGAATAGTTACTAGCGCCTGAGGCACTGTACTCACGACGGGAGCCACCCTGGGCCTCTTCCTCTGAATAATACAATTCTTCTGTCTCCAGAATGTCTTCTTCATAGTCTGACTGATCAATCCTTTTTTCCATCTCTCGCCCGCTAGGGTTCAAAGATCGCATTTTCCGGAGGGGGGTGCCGTCTGCGTTCCTACCGGCCGTGACCAGTGGTCGCTTACGTGCACCGCCAGCAGGTTGATTGGGTGTGCTTTGTTGGGGGTTGGCAGTCAACATTTGAATGAAAGAAACCACAGTTTGCAGCTGTTCAGGTGAGAATTGACTGAGCTGAGCTAAATTGAGAGGTACATTACTATTTGGTGTCTGTCCCTCGGGAGATTGGTAGTTGAATTGTGGGTTTCCTATCGCCCCAGTGATGACTGGCTGCGACGAGGTCTGGCCGACATCCTTATCCTTGGATCCTTGATTTGTGTTGTTTACGTCACCCATGAGTGCTTCTTCGCTAAGGTTGGGAGGCCCCTTCCTTCTAGCGCCAAATTGTTTCGGTTCGAAACGGTTAGCGTCCTCGCAAGAGTCCGCCAAGTCTTGAGAGCTCACGTCCTTGCTGGAAAGCTGCACAGGATGCAAACGTAAACTACCCTCGGGGTGGTTTTGAGGAAACCCCCTCCGACGCTCAAGTCAGATATTTGGACCAATAGGATGTAGAGAGAGAAATAAGAGAGAGAGATAAGCTATTTTCAGTGTGTAAGAGAATGTACCTGCAGAATAGTACCATTGGGGTATTTATAGAAGTACTATTCCTCTGACAAGACGTATGATCCTTTGACACGTGTAGGGCTATGACGCATTTGGCAGGTGGGAAGATTCCCTCTATTTTGTCTTGTTAGGCGTCCGCCAACACTGCCGGTCCCAGGTGATGAACTGGCTCGAACGATCCTTTTAATGGTTTTATCATATTCGCGTCTATAAGTATATTCGCGGTCACTAGTAAGAAGGCCGCTAATGAACTTGGGTTATACCCATACACTAATAAAATATGAAAATTTAACTAAAAAGATCTAGGACAATAATCCACCATGTTCATAATCAAAATATATCAAAAAATTATTAATAGTTCAATTAATCAAATATCTAGAGCATGTGTTAAACCTACGGTCGGTCCAATCACTCTCAAATCAACAATGGAATAAATAATAAAACCCTAAAAATAAAAACTACTCGATCATGAAATAAATAATAAAACCTAAATCTACAATGGAAAGCATAATCAAATAACTAAATAAAAAAAAGAGAATGAAAATAATAAACTCATTAATTAATGATGAATAAAAAACTAGGATTTACAAGAAAGCTAGAGAGAAAAAAAATAAGAAAACTAAAACAGAACTATACTATCATTATAACAACCTCTTGCGTGTGAAATTTCCTTGCACTCTCTCTAGTAGTCATCTTAATTCTTATTTCTTAATAATATCATTATAACAACATCTTGCGTGTGAAATTAAAAGCTACTATACTACTACTACAAAAATACTACATTTCAAGAAAGCGAGAAAATGAGGGTTGTTCTTCAGTCTGAAAACATGAAACTCTATCCAAGCCTCTTTCTCGGCCTCGGCTTGATGTCTTACTATCCAAGATCGGACTTTCATCTCGACCGTCCGTCTTGCGGGGCATGTTACGGATAGAAGTTAGACTTGGTCTAACTCTATCTTATCCTCTTAGTTTGTTATATAAGATATGAGATATTCTCTCTTAATTAGTTGTACATATCTTTTCCTATGTAATCTTCTTGTTGTAACTTACTCCTACTTTACAGTACTTAGTTTCTCATAGCTTGTATTATATATACGTGACTACTTTAATGCAATACAATCATCCCTTTCAATCCTTCAGAAACACTTGAAAATTTCCACAATGAAAGCACTTAATTTGGAGGAATTATTACAAAAGGTAATTAGGGAATCCACCATAGCTGACATTATTCTCTTCTGGAAGAGGTATGAAAACTACTTCAACGTCCACACTTACTTGCAAGAAGCCATGGGTAACGCTGATCAAGAAATCCAGAAAATTGTTTGTTGTTCGTTATTTTAAGTTCTTTCAAACAATTTTCTGGATTTCTTGATCAGCGTTATCCAACGTCAACGCCAACGCCAACACCAACGCCAACGCCAACGCCAACGCCAGAGTAACCAACGCCGCCAACGCCAACGCCAACGGACTTGAGGCAAGAGTCAGGACTCCTGCCAATTGTTGGCCAGGAGGTGTTGCTTTCATTGGACGACGTAATGATGACGGTAAATTCACTGCCTTACATTGGTATCATCATGCGTGTGAGAATGTCAGAATGGCATTGAATTGTGTTCTAATATTTGAGGTAGTACAGTCTAATGCATAACTTGCAAATTTTATCTTTTTCTCATTTTGGTAGTGGGAAGATTTAGTAGATGGTGTATAGATGAAAATGCTTCTCTAGTGAAGTATAGGATAATAATGCACGTATGTCATTCGTAGTTGTATCATTATTGTATGCATCATATCAGTTTTAGATTTTTGATCATTCTGTTTTACAAGATTCATATGAAGATGGTTTAATTTGGTTGATTTGTATCTAGTCCATAATAGTTGTGGTATAATTGATTCATATGAAGATGGTGATATGGATTCTTCTTTCTATATATATATGGATAACACTTTTAAATCATTTATCCTGTTGGATAATTTATTGTTGCTTTCAAATTATTAGATGACATCTTTTAATAGGTTAAATTTTGAGTTGATAAGTCAATTTTATATATAGTTTTTAGATGCATTTAGTTGCATTTTAGAGCATTTAGTTTCATTATTGCATTATATTCTTAAGTTATGTTTTTCTATTTCTATTCGGTATGTTTTCTTGTTTTTGATGAATTTCAGGCATTGAAGACGTATTTGGATTATGATTAGCTAAGCTTGAGGATTAGGAGCACTTGGAAGGATCCTACAATGCATAAGGATCGTCATAGATATTTTATAGTACGAATTTGAGCTAAAACGAAGCGGAAAATCATTGGAAGAAATGTGAAAAAGGAGTCATGTCTACTCTTCTGATCATAACTTTTTATGTGCTTCTTAAAATCGAGTAATTCCAGCATATTTGGAAACTAGACTTGAATATCTTTCTAACGATAGGTGGCACGCCCCGAGGAGACTTCTAGTCAAGGAGTTATGCCTTTCGGAAGATTGCACTGTTTCTGCTGGAATCTGCCACGTGTACGCGCGGATCACTAATCCGCCTATTAATGATTTATTAAAGACTTTTCTTATCTTGTAAATTACTTTCCAATTCATATTAGGTTATTGAATATTTATTTAGATAGGTTTTCATTCTCTCCCTCTCTCCTCCCCCCTCTCACGTTATTTTATTTTTTTAGGTTTTAGGTTTTAGTTTTCTCTCTTCTTCTTTCTCTCTAATTTTTAATGTAAACCCTAGTTTTTATTCTTTTTTCATTAATTCATGAGTTTCATTAGTTTCTTTCATTGATTTCTTTAATTATGTTTTCTTTTATAGTTTTAGATTTCATTATTTATTTCATGATAGAGTAGTTTCTTTTATCTATGGTTAAGTTGAATAACCCTAGTATGATTTAATTCATGATTGTTTCTTTAAATTCTCATATTAATTGTTAATTGTTCTTGCTTAATTGATTGTGCATATTCCAATACTATATTAGGGATAACTAGTTTTGTTATGATTCCATTGTCTTGATCACAACGGGAGTTGGATTTTGACGGATTTGAGTATTTCAATTAAGGACATGAAGTTCTCCACAGGAGTAGGTAGAATGGATTGTTAGGAAGTTAAAGTGTCGTGTTTAATGTCTTTAATTTGCATGATTCCACGGGAGTAGGCTTGAATGCATATTAGAGAAGCCATAGATACTCGGGAGAGGTTTATGGTACTTTATAGGGTGTACTTTTCCTTGTGAACATTTAATTGATTAGTTTGGGGTAGAAATTATTTTGTATTACTTCGTGCTAGTGGGGATACTTAACTGTAGAGTCTTTTATTTATATTGATTAGTATAGTTTAATTCCACCATTATTCTTGATATTAATCTCCTTTAGTCTTACCATTATTTAAGGGCTAATCATAGAACAACTTTCTCTCTGTGGTATCGACTCTGACTTACCCTACTACATAGTTAGGAGGATTAGTTAGGTTATTTATTTTTGTTAGGTGCGCGACACGCCTATCATGAGTCAATATGATGTAGGAACTCATACTCAATATTTGATGAGTTATTTAAAAATTCCTAAGTCACATTGATTTAACACAGAAAACTTCTCGTGCATTATGGGGGATCAATGTTAGGGCTGGTGTGGGCCTGACCCCCTTTATGAGATAAAAGAACTCTCTTGCAATATCATGTATGACATGCAAAGTTGGCACAGTGGCAATTGCATTTAATGCAAAGCAACATTATTTCATATTTAGGGCGAGGTTCGAACCCAGTTGACAACAAAGTTTAATGCAGCAACGAAAAGAAGTTGCAATAGAGAAGCATAGACTATTGAAACAAAGTCGGTTGAATCAGTCACAAAAGAAGTTATCAGAAGAATGCTAATTGACAATGTCATACCTAGCATTATGCAAAATTGGCCTGCCTATTTACCAAGAAACATTCAATTGCAGCAAGATAATGCAAGACCACACATATCAGATGATGATATGAAATTCAAAGAAGCTGCAACACAGAATGGGTTCAAAATACAACTGGTAAATCAACCACCATAATCCCCTGATCTCAACTTGTTGGATTAATGTTTATTTAGGGCTCTTCAATCAATTCAAAATCAATCATTTCCACAAAATGTAGATGAGCTTATAACTAGAGTTCAAGATCTTATGCCTTCTATGACACACAAAAGATTAAGTTTGCATGGTACAGTTACAATCTGTGATGACTGAGATTTTGAAAGACAAAGGGGGTAACAATTACAAGAATCTTCATCATGGAAAAGTATATTTACAGAGAATTGGGAAAGTGCCAGAGAATGTTGAGGTTAAACAATCCCTACTTGATGAGGCAGTTAAGTACCTTAATGAAAGGGAGGTTCCTATATTTTCTAACGTGCAGTAGTTCAATGAAGGAGAGGAAGTAGATGCAGATTAGGTGAGGGTGGTATATGACATTTTTTGGCATTGGTAACTTACCAATGCAATTTTAGTTTCATATTGATGCAAGTACTGATGATTGCTACACCTAACCAGAGACTAAGTATTAGGAGAAGCATGATGACATTTTTTTTTGTTTAGACATGTAACACATGTTATGAACATAATGGTAGTTAAGTTTCCTTGTTATGTGTAATTAGTTTTATTTACAAATAAGATCAGGTTATGGGAACTCTCCACCCCAGTTGTATATGGCAGACAAAACATTAAATGAAATTTAACATCAATTGACTTCTTTAATGCATCAAGAATTAACATAATCATCAGCCCATAACCCATGCTTGATTCCTCAACAAGTTTGAAGCACAAAGTGCTTCAAACTTGGAGCCCATAACATGGGTTATGTGATATGTTGAGTCCCTTCATCACTTACATTAGGTGTGACTATTATCTTTCACAAAATGATCATTAAGATGTAAACGGACTCATTTTAACCAAGCATCCAACTAACAAACAGAAGGACAATTTTTAGGGTAACACAAATTCCAACTTCTTCCAACATAAACCAACCATAAAACCAAATAAAGGGAACCAACCAACCAACCAACAAAAATTCAAACTTCTTCCAACATAAACCAAACATCCAACCAAATTTGGGAACTCTTATAAGCAACCAAGCAACCAAGCAGCCAACCAACCAACAGTAAGTCCAACTTCTTCCTACATAATCTAAACATAAACCAAGCAACAAACAGAAATAGAAAAATTATCAAAGTGACAAAGGACTCATAACAGAGTTGGCCATAAAAATCAGCACAACACACAACACAGGATCATCAGCAAGCATGCTCTCTTGGATCCAAATCATCCCCTTCATGAAAAGGACTCAAAGGGATGTCAGGACAGCCATCGTCGAAGTCCTCTATCATAGTCCTCATAAATTTTAAAACGACGCATGGTACCGTCTTCATCCTCCATGAACAAATCATGGTAAGTCCCGCCTTTTGTAAATTCAGTTTCCCACCCACACATCACCTCACTGTCACCCCCCTATTTTTCTTCCTCTTCACTGTCAACCTCCATATTAACCTCATGCATCTTCCCTTTCCCCTTTCTTTGAGATGTAGTTCGTTCAGTTAAACCCACCGCCATTAAAGCACAGACTATCGGCAGTCTGTTGATGGGGTTAGTCCTAATTTTTTCCTCTCCTCAGAGTTAGGTTCTATAATTTTTACCCCCTTCCCCTCAGATCTTCTTGCATAAACCCTGGATCTAGGTTTAGGGATATGAGACTTACCAGTGGGGGTGTTAAAAAACAACTGCTTCTACGCCAATTTATTTTCCTCCTCTTTCTCTACTGTTTTCTTCACCTTTTTTTATGCCTTCATTGATTTTTTGCTACGATAATTCTCAACTTCGCCGGAGTACAAAAGCTTCCATGCATAACGAGATCCGTCGAAAATTGAATTTGCAAGATCTCTGCAAATTATCATCTTGTCTTGCGATTTCGCAGCAAAAGCTGCATCAGTGACTGGTTGGGTGTTCACCATTGAAGAATTTTGGTGAGAAGATGAAGAGAAAGAAGATGATGCAGAGAGAAGAAGATGAGGAGAAAGAAGAGGAAGAGTGAGAATCGGTTGAGGAGAGGGAAGAAATTAGGGTTCTGGGTTTTAGGGGGTCTGATGATGAACATGTATGATCAGTTTCAATTTGATCATAAATGTTGGTTGGGTAGTTGAAAGGTGAGGAGTGAGATGGGAAATTTGGTGGGAATCATTAACTTAGGCATAAGGTTTTAATTTGATTTTAAGTCCAGATTAGGAGAACATAAGAAAGGTTAATTAGTTTTAGTAAGAGTATTTGAGTAATTTCACACAAATTGTTTACCATAAATAGAAAGAATGAAATTATTGCAATTAATTTAAAACAACCATTTTTAGAAACCGTTGCATTTAATTTGATACGGAGGAAGTATATAGGTCGCCTAAATAAATGGACATGACCATTCAATAAATTTAGCTTTTGTGTAGCCACTAAAGACATGGCATGACACACTCTGATCTTTTTTTATTTGACATGCACTCTTCAACTTCTTTTTTTCTTCTGTTATATTTCCAGCATGCATGTTGGTGAACCAAGGTTGCATCCAACCCCATCTTCACAAAGTGACTATACATATGCCATGCATTCAAGGACTGAGGAACATCATACAAGTGGGCAATAGAAACATAGTTAATAGAGTCTGTACAAGTATGGAGAATAATTATGTTAACCTGGTTAGGTTAACCCTGACATTGAATATAGTGTTTACAATACAGACCTAAGACTAGCAAAAGTCCATACTATCTTTTTACATACAATCTTACTCTAATAAAGAGTATATATTTACTGCAACAGTTCATCAATTTGGTGGCAAAACACTTAAACATTGTGGAATGATGCACAAGCTGGGGAGATAGCTCCATGGATCCAACTTTATCTCCCTATTTGATTAGGAAGGCATGTATAAGGGCTAAAAGTATCATATTGTATGTTATGACTCTAAGTCAATGTTATTTTGATGATAAACGATTTGTGCCATAACTTGTATGAGTGTAACAGTGATCTAAGAAAGCCATGAAGACTAGACGTTCGTGAAAGATTGAAGAACTTGAAAATATGGAAGCTTAGATTTTGTTATACTCTTAATTGTGTAATGTAAAGTATTGGAACCTTGTGCTAAACTTTATGCTAAAATTAGAAATGTGAAATTAGAGTGGTCATTTATTTTCTTAGAGTTAAGAAAATAGGTAAGCATATTAATTTCATATATCTATATAAAAAAGGAATCTTAGTTTCAAAATTAATATTTTAAAGAAAATGTTTTTAAAAAGGATTTTATAAATACATATTTTTGATTAAAAAGGATTTTATAAAAACATATTTTATTAAAAAGGATTTTATAAAAACATATTTTATTAAAAAGGATTTTATAAAAACATATTTTATTAAAAATGATTTTATAAAAACATATTTTATTAAAAAGGATTTTATAAAAACATATTTTATTAAAAATGATTTTATAAAAATAGATTTTAATAAAAAAGGATTTTATAAAAACATTTTTTTTAAAAAAGGATTTTCGAAAAACGAAGTTTTAAAATATTTAGTAAAAGCCAATTTTAAGGAAAAATATTTTAGTAAAGAATTTCGAAAGCAAAAGGATTTTTAAGAAAAAGAAAAAAGGAAAACAAGTTTGTGATAAACTATTTTGATAAAAAGATTTCGAAATAAATGAGGAGTATGAGATAAAAAGGAAATCAAATTGCTTATCAAGATTATGGATAAACATTGATTTAAAGAAAACATATCTTTTTTGAAATAAAGATAAAGATGAATATGATAAAGTTTATTTTCTTAAAAGAAAAGGTTTTATCCCTTAATCTTAGAAGTAAAAGATAATCATAACTTAGATAAGGATTTTCAATCACAATATACGCTATAAAAGGGATTGAAAATTAGTTTCATAACTCACGTTTTCAGAGAGAAAAAATTGGAGATATTAAGAATTGGAAACAGTTTCCTAAGGCACAGAGTATATCACTGTTCTAGTTATATTGAGTAACTATTAAAAGTTTGTAATTGTCCTCTAAGTTGCTTAACTAAGAAGCACACGTTTGAGGATCTTTTCTTTCTGTAATTTTATAATTATAGAGAGTTGCAACACTTAGAGTTAAGTGTTGGGGAGTACTACTAAGGTTAGTAGTGGGGGAATCTTATTTTATCAAGGGTTTGATATTTTAGGATTCTAAATAATCAAAGAATTTGATTTGCGTGGACGTAGATCTCAGCTCCAGGTGAGATTGAACCACGTTATATCTTGTGTTCAAGTGTTGATTTCATATTATTTTAAGTTTAGCTTTCGCAAAAACTCAAATCAGAAATTTACGAGTGAATTGTACAGTGCCTGGCACAGTGTCATAAACTCATAACCGAGTTTTTGCGAAAAACGATTAAATTTAGTCACTCAATTCAACCCTTGTTTCTTAAATGTCACCTTGTGTTCCAACATTGTACATGGTTTTTCGAAGCGATTGAGCATGAATGTTGCAATCACATTAAGTAGAGCTCTGCCACTGTTAAACATCGAGTAATAACCTGTGGTTTTTGGAAATAGGATGTCATTTCCAACTTTTTTCTGTAGGATCTCAATTTGATAAATAGCTAAAATTTTGATGATATAATGTAATCTGCTTGTACAGTTAAAACGTCAAACTCAAGTGACACCTGAAATTTTGAAAATTTATGAAATGCTACAAGCCTACAACTGTTGCATTTTAGAAGAAAAAGAAATCCTCAAATAGAATGCTAAATTTCTCACCACGAGATGATCTTCTGCATTCTTGGAACAATTATTGTCAATGTCATGATGTAGAATTTTGCGATACATAATCATTTATCAAGTATTCCACTCAGGATAAATCGTCATAGAGCTATGAGAACAAGGTACTAAGTTCAGGTTGTTAGCAACCACGAGGTATGATGTGCAATCATGTCTTTCTCATGTAGTAAGTATATATTTGAGGTTCCATTAAGATTCGAGATATGAAGACCATTAAAAAGGCCGTCCCAAATGCTGTAAAACTTTGAACTTCTTTCCCAATTTATGCTATTTAATTTTTTATCCATATGAGCCATGAAAGTCGTACTCCATCTTAACTACTAGGCCAAGAGTCCAAGACATCCTTGATTCCTAATTTATGCTATTAGTAGTCTATTGAGCTCCATTGATAGGGGCTCATTATAATAATCTTTCCTAAAATATGGGCTCGTAATCATTCTAATAACATGCAATTATGCATGTTCTTATTAAATTTTAATAAACCAAATCCTTCCAGTATGTCAACATCAAAGCTCAGAGACTTGAAAGAATATGACAAACTCACTCTTTTATCCCTCTCTTTCCTGACCCTTAAGTATTACTACCAAACAAGACGTTGAGATGCATTCCCTCATTTTTACAGTTACTAGTAGGATATTCTTTTGAATGGTGGAATCAAATTTGCTTTTTGACTAACACATACAAATGAAGAACTATTTTAATTATATCCTCAGTGAGAATGGAGATGTGTAAATTCCGGTGGTGCATTGAGAAGGCCTATATGAAATTTCTTTCTTTATGCACATTTTTTTCATAAATTTACAACTTATTTCCATTTTAAGTAGTGTATCTATACTAATATATTAAAAGGCGTTCCTAAGAACGTATATGTGTCACGTGTCACCATCCCTCATTCAATAACATTTACCCACGTCTTTCTCATATAGTAAAAAAAAAGGAAGATTATTGACGTGAAGATTTGAACCCACAACCTCAGGTATGAAAGAAAAAAAAATCCAACCATACTCCCCCATACCAATTATTGCTTTTTCAATCAAAATTAATGATGATATATGAATGGAAAACTTTTGAAATCCACATAATGAATGAGATGAATTTTAAATGAGTATGAGATGACTCATTTAACTACTATATTGTAGCACAAAGAAAACCCGGGGCATCGCCCGGGACCAAATACTAGTTTATATCATATATACAGCCCTAAGGGCTGCATATAACATAACCCTTCTTTTTATATAAAGTTTAAAAAAATGAGAATCAATGCAACTTGACATAGGAGTAAGTTAAAAACGGAATATGCAATCACCATTAATAACTTGACAAAATAGATTGACATAGAGACGTGTTTGGTTAGATGTCATAAATGGTGGTAATGGTAATGCATTATAGTGTAAATTTGTAAAGGAAATCCCACATCATTACCCATGGTGATGCTACTTGATCCCCAAACATTTATTTTCTTCCTAAAATCTCATTACTCTCCATTACCAATTGGGAAGGTGGTATTGGGTGGTAATGGAAATTTAGATAGGAAAACACATATTTTGTGATAAAGTTTCATTATCACGGTAATTAGAGGTGGGCATGGGCCGGGCCGGCACGCAGCCCAGCCCGACACAATTTGGGCCCGCCCGGCACGAGCCCGCTTGAGGCCCGGCCCGACCCGTTGCCCGCTACGTGGGCCGCGAGCCTGTCACGGTCAAGAAATTTTTTTTCCGGCCCGCACCGCCACGAGCCCGCGTGGGCCGGCCCGCGGGCCGAACGCTCCTTTTCTTTGTTTTTAACCCTAAAACTGTAAAAAATACAACATAAAACATGGGTCGGTCCGTGGGCCTGGGCCGGGCCATGGATTTTTTAAAAAAATTTCAAGCTCGGCCCAGCCCGCCATTTACTCAAGCCCGCGGGCCGAGCCTGTGAACAGGCCCGACCCGGCCCATGCCCACCTCTAATGGCCCATGCCCATACACTAAATTACATTACCATTACCACCATTTATGACCACTAACCAAAAGTTGTACACCGACAAATGTACAAAGAGAAGAAAAGAACGGAGGGACATATTTGTAAAAAAAAAAAAGTTCGAACTAAATATCTTTAAAAACTTTTATGGACTTGGGTCCACACTAAATTAGTGTGGACATAATGCTAGTACATGTTATTATGGAAAAATGGCTCATTATGTCAAAAACAATAAATACAAAAGAGGAGTAGGTATAGATTATAAAGAGTGACTATTTGAGGAAAAAAATAGGTTAATATGACAAACTAATGTAAGACACGATGATGTGTCAAAAAAAACTGTCACTACACACTATGTTAGATAATATTTCATCTGTTTCAAAATACTTGACACGCTTCTCCGAGCATGCTTGCTAGTTACCGATGCATCACTTTAACTATTAATATATCGAATTCCCTACATGTAACAATTACTACCTCGTCCCATGATATATATTTAGACGAATAATTGACACGCTTCTCTGAGCATGCTTCTCCCAGTGTTCAGTTCTTTCTGGGATGGAAGAGTATAAAAATGTTGATATTCAGTAAATATATATTTAGACGAATCTAACAAGATTTCATATGACTATATTTTTCCTTGTATAAAAACCATAAAACACAGTCAGAGAAGAGTATCTGAATAGTGCAAAAGTCAATCTATTTTGAAATGGAGAAAGTAATAATAAATTAGTGTAATTTAAATTTTTTAAAAGATTACTATATAAAAAAGGGTCACTATGTCATATGGATGGTTTTTGTCGACAATAATATTAGTAAACTGAACCAGGTCTATGCAAGACTAAAATCAATAAATAAACACAAGGACAATTTCACTAATTATTTATATGATTTCCGTTTTCAACAAAAAAAAACCCCAAGGATAAAAATCCATATTAAATTTCCTTGCACTCTCTCTTATATATATGGTCAGTTATAGTCATCTTAAGACTACACAATCCTCTTGCGCGTGAAATTACAAGAAATATACTACTACATTTCAAGAAAGCGAGAAAATGAGGGTTGTTCTTCAGTCTGAAAACATGAAACAACTGAAAATTCCGACAATGAAAGCGCATAATTTGGAGGAATTAAAAAAGGTAATTAGGGAATCCACCATAGCTGACACTATTCTCTTCTGGAAGAGGTATGAAAACTACTTCAACGTCGAAAGTTACTTGCAAGAAGCCATGGATAACGCTCAAGAAATCCAGAAAATTGTATGTTGTTCGTCATTTTAAATTCTTTCTTTATGATTCTCTTCTTTACTCGTTTTATTTGCTTACTATTTGCATCATTATTTCGGTAGCAAATGATTTTATATTTGTGGGTCTTGGATGATGCATGCGTACATTTTTCTACTCTTTCTTGATCATGCTAATTTACTAAATGTAAGAACACAAATGATTTTTTCTCTATTCTTTCTTTTACGTAGTCTGAATTTTGTTCCAAATGTATATAAAAAACAGAGGTTTTGATTTATATATTAGAATGAAACTTTATATTAAAAAAAAACACAAATGATTTATGTTGGATTTACTTAATTCTGAGACAAAAATTTAGAAAAATGGTGGAAAGAGAAGGTTTAAGGTAATGGGTCAGTATTTATGATTAGACTTATGTTTGGCATTTTTACAAAAGAACTTTTGGGTATATCAATATCATGGGATATTAATATGATCGACTCTAAATTATTTTAATGTTAATTTCAGGTTCAAAAATTAGCCAATGCACCACAAGAAAATGGTCACTTGCCTAACCAAAATGGTGTGCACAATGCGAATAACAACAATAATGCAAATGGTAATGCTAATGGTAATGCTAATGGTAATGGTATTGTCGCATTCGATCCCAATAATGCTGAGGATTGGACAATTTTTATCGGTACTAATGGAAATGGTGGAAATAACAGCGGAAATGGTGGGGTTGAGTGGGTCACAATTTTCAGGTACAATGAGCACTTTGAACTCGTACAAACCTTTTATCGTGTAACATTATTTGCATATAATTATGATAGTTGGAACGAATTCGCCGAGCAAATATTCGAAACTTGGATGTCCGTAAACACCAATGCCAACGCCAACGCCAATGGCAACGCCAACGGACTTGGGGCAAGAGTCACGACTCCTGCCAATTGTTGGCCGGGAGGTATTGCTGCCTTTGGACGACTTAATGATCAGGGTTATTTCACTGCCTTACATTGGAGTGATCATGCGTGGGAGAGTGTCAGAATGGAATTGAATTGTGTTCTAGTAGATGAGGGAAATCTTTATAATGGTTAGTAGCTAGTATATATAGTCTAATGCATAACTTGCAAATTTTATCTTTTTCTCAGTTTGGTAGTGGGAAGATTTAGTAGATTCTGTATAGTGAAGTATAGGATAATAATGCACGTACGTCATTCATAGTTTTAGATTTTCATGGTGATATGGATTCTTGATCATTCCGTTTTACAAGATTCAAATGAAGATGGTTTAATTTGGTTGATTTGTATATACTCCATAATAGTTGTGGGATTATTGATTCATATGTAGATGGTGATATGGATTTTCTTTCTGTATGTTTTAGTCTCAACCCTTGCGGATGTATACAAGGAGTAATACTTTTCATGGATCGTGGCAAGAGAACCAAAAATTTTGTGTCAATATTTAGTAGTTACTACCCTAAGATTGCATGAAGGTAAATGAAGTAGGAGAAAAAATTATTATTATAGGATCGAAAATTATTTAATGCAAGGGTCTTTATTCTTCCGTCCTTATGAAGTTTTGAAAGTACTCAACCTAAGTTTCAATGCAATAAAGATACTTTTTTTATATAAGATAGAATTAGTTTTTGGATCCGTGCATAATGCACGAGAAGTTTTATGTGTTAAATCAATGTGACGTAGGAATTTTTAAACAGTTCATCAAATATTGAGTATGAGTTCGTACATCATATTGACTCAAAATTTAACCTATTAACATATGTCATCTAATAATTTGAAAGCAACAATAAGTTGTCCAACAATATAAATGATTTAAAAGTGTTATCCATATATATATATATATATATATATTATATATATATATATATATATATATATATATATATATATATATATATATAATGGCGGATCATTGTTAGAGCTGGTGTGGGCCTGACCCCCCTTAATTTTATGAGATAAAAGAACTCTCTTGCAGTATCATGTATGATATGCAAAGTTGGCACAATGGCAATTGCATTGAAGCAAAGCAACATTATTTCATATTTAGGGCGAGGTTAGAATCCAGTTGACAACAAAGTTTAATGCAGCAAAGAAAAGAAGTTGCAATAGAGAAGCATAGACTATTGAAACAAAGTCGGTTGAATACAATGTCATACCTAGCATTATGCAAAATTGGCCTGCCTATTTACTAAGAAACATTCAATTGCAGCAAGATAATGCAAGACCACACATATCAGATGATGATATGAAATTCAAAGAAGCTGCAACACAGAATGGGTTCAACATACAACTGGTAAATCAACCACCATAATCTCCTGATCTCAACTTGTTAGATTTATGTTTATTTACGGCTCTTCAATCAATTCAAAATCAATCATTTTCACAGAATGTAGATGAGCTTATAACTAGAGTTCAAGATGCTTATGAATTTTATGACACACAAAAGATTAAGTTTGCATTATTTCCTGCATACTTTCATGAATTTTATGGTACAGTTACAATATGTGATGACTGAGATTTTGAAAGAGAAATGGGGTAACAATTACACGAATCATCATCATGGAAAAGTACATTTACAGAGAATTGGGAAAGTGCCAGAGAATGTTAAGCTTGAACAATCCCTACTTGATGAGGCACTTAAGTACCTTAATGAAAGGGAGGTTCCTATATTTTCTAATGTGCAGTTTTTAATGAAGGAGAGAAAGTAGATGCAGATTAGGTGAGGGTGGTATATGACATTTTTTGGCATTGGTAACTTACCAATGCAATTTTAGTTTCATATCGATGTAAGTATTGATGATTGCTACACCTAACCAGAGACTAAGTATTAGGAGAAACATGATGATATTTTTTTTGTTTAGACAAGTTTTTGTGTAGAAGCAACATTAAGAAGTTCTGGTTATGTATCTTTTGTGTAAATATATGTAAGTGTTGAGGCAGCATGTAATGTAACGCATGTTATGAAGATAATGGTAGTTAGGTTTCCTTGTTATGTGTAATTAGTTTTATTTACAAATGAGATCAGGTTATGGGAACTCTCCACCCCAGTTGTATATGGCAGACAAAACATTAAAATGATAATTTAACATCAATTGACTTCTTTAATGCATCAGGAATTAACATAATCATCAGCACATAACCCATGTTTGATCCCTCAACAAGTTTGAAGCACAAAGTGCATTCAAACTTGGAGCCCATAACATGGGTTATGTGATATGTTTAGTCCCTTCATCATTTACATTAGGTGTGACTATTATCTCTCACAAAATGATCATTGAGATGTAAAGGGACTCATTTCAACCAGGCATCCAACTAACAAACAAACCAACCATGAAACCAAATAAAGGGAACCAAGCAAGCAAGCAAGCAACAAACCAACCAACAGATTTTCAAACTTCTTCCAACATAAATCAAACATCCAACCAAATTTAGGAACTCTTATAAGCAACCAAGCAGGCAACAACCAACAATAAGTCCAACTTCTTCCTACATAATCCAAATATGAAACCAAACATAAACCAATCAACAAACAGAAATAGAAAAATCATCAAAGTGACAGAGGACTCATAACAGAGTTGGCCATAAAAATCAGCACAACACAGCATCATCAGCAAGCATGCTTTCTTGGATCCAAATCCTCCCCTTCATGAAAGGGACTCAAAGGGATGTCAGGACAACAATCATCGAAGTTCTCTCTCATAGTCCTCATAAATTTTAAAATGACGCATGGTACCGTCTTCATCCTCTATGAACAAATCATGGTAAGTCCCCCCTTCTGCAAATTCAGTTTCCCACCCACACATCACCTCACTGTCAACCCCCTGTTTTTCTTCCTCTTCACTCTCAACCTCCATCTTAACCTTATGCATCTTCCCTTTCCCCTTTCTTTGAGGTGCAGTTCGTTCAGTTAAACCCACCGTCATTAAAGCGCAGACTATCGGCAGTCTGTTGATGGGGTTAGCCCTAATTTTTTCCCTATCCTCAGAGTTAGGTTCTACAATTTTTACCCCCTTCCCCTCAGATCTTCTTGCATAAACCCTAGATCTAGGTTTAGGGATATAAGACTTACTAGTGGGGCTGTTAAAAAACAACTTCTTCTGCGCCAATTTCTTTTCCTCCTCTTTCTCTGCAGTTTTCCTCACCTTTTCTAACGCCCACATTGATTTTTTGCTACGACAATTCTCAACTTCGCCGGAGTACAAAAGCTTCCATGCATAACGAGATCCGTCGAGAATTGAATTTGCAAGATTTCTGCAAATTATCATCTCCTCTTGCGATTTCACAGCAAAAGCCGCATCAGTGACTGGTTGGGTGTTCGCCATTGAAGAATTGTGATGAGAAGATGAAGAGAGAGAATAACTGTATGAGAGAGAAGAAGATGAGGAGAAAGAAGAGGAAGAGTGAGAATGGGTTGAGGAGAGGGAACAAATTAGGGTTCTGGGTTTAAGGGGTTTGATGATGAACATTTGTGATCAGTTTCAATTTGATCATAAATGTTGGTTAGGTAGTTGAAAGGTGAGGAGTGAGATGGGAAATTTGGTGGGAATCATTAACTTAGGCATAAGGTTTTAATTTGATTTTAAGTCCAGATTAGGAGAACATAAGAAATGTTAATTAGTTTTAGTAAGAGTATTTGAGTAATTTCACACAAATTGTTTACCATAAATAGAAAGAATGAAATTATTGCAATTAATTTAAAACAGCTATTTTTAGAAACTGTTGCATTTAATTTGATACGGAGGAAGTATATAGGTCGCCTAAATAAATGGACATGACCAGTTAATAAATTTAGCTTTTGTGTAGCCACTAAAGACATGGCATGACACACTCTTTTTCTATTTGACATGCACTCTTCAACTTCTTTTTTTCTTCTGTTATATTTCCAGCATGTTGGTGAACCAAGGTTGCATCCAACCCCATCTTCACAAAGTGACTATACGTATGCCATGCATTCAAGGATGGTAATGGTAAATCTGCTTCCGTGATGAGGGGCATGGACGGCGGCATTGGTGGTCCTGTTAACCCTAGTTTGGTATACTGCATTGGCGAAGGCTTCCCAACTTTCAAAATTTCTTGGAATCAATCCAATATCATAAAACCTTTGTACAAGTCGATAGTTCACATCGTACCTTTGAAATAACATCCATATCCTAGGATTCTCGTTGCTAATTACAACACCAGCACCACCACCATTTCCGTTGTTATTTCCACCATTTCCATTACCATTGATATTTCCACCAGCATTGGGCTGGAATGCGACATTACCATTACCATTTCCATTACCATTAGCATTATTGTTGTTATTCGCATTGTGCACACCACTTTGGTTAGGCAAATGACTATTTTCTTGTGGTGCATTGGCTAATTTTCGGACCTGAAATTAACGTGAAAATAATTAGAGTCGATCAAATTAATATCCAATGATATTAATATAACCCAAAAGTTCTTTTGTAATCAGTAATGTCAAACATAAGCTTAATCATAAATAGTGACCCATTAGGCCTGTCAATCAGGTCGGGTTGGGTCGGGTTCGTGTTCGGGTCAAGTTAAATCGGGTTGAAAACCCCCAACCTGAACCTGATCTGTTTAAATTTTCAGGTCAATATCATCAACCCTAACCTGATCTGAAAGTTATCGGGTCAACCTGACCTGATCTGTTTGACCTGAATTTTTTTTAAACGGATTATAAATGGGTCAACCTGAACCTGTTTAACTCGATTTTTTCAGGTTGACCCAACCCATATAACCTGATTTTTTTTTTACAAAACAGTTGCATAGTCTATAATTGGCACTTGGGCCTTGAAATTTCAACAAAGTTCTAGCTAACCAAGTTAATACTTGGCAATATTACAAAACAAATCAACAAAGTTTTATAAAACAATTACAAAACAACATTAATGTAGCACCCTAGGCTTATTAAGATCAACTTTCTCCTTTTTTTGGTTTCACAGCATTTGTGAAGTCAATCTCCTCCTCTTGATGAGAGCTCAATCTGCTAGAACAAGAAAAGATAGGAAAACAGGAAAAAAAGACAAAATATTAATACTAATTCGTAGGAAAAATAGAAAATAACATAGAAAAATAACATTAAATAGAAAAATAGCATAGACATCTTAAACAAAAAATAAATGACAGAACATTAATCAGAAAATCAAACAGAAAAATAACATAGAAAAATTAAACAGAAAATAAATAACATAACATTGAATAGAAAATTAACCAAAAAAAAACAGAAAATTAAACAAATAAAAAACAAAACATTAAACAGAAAATAACATAGAAAAATAGAAAATAAATGACAAAATACGAAAATCACATAAATAACATAAAATAAATGACAAAATAAGAAAAAAAAGGTCAAAATACAAAAATCCCATAAGTAACAGAAAATAGGAGAAAAAAACGAAAGCAAATAAATGAGAAAAGAAGAAAAAAAAAATGACAAAAGAAGAATACCTGATGTAGAAGAAGAGCAAAATATATTATGATATTGCATGGCCGAAGACGAAATTGCGAGACTTTCTGAGACAAAGAAGAGCAAATGTTGAAGAAGCGAAACAAATTTGCGACTTTGCGAGACCAAATTGCGAGACTTTGCGAGACGAAGAACATCAAATATTGAAGAAAAACACCGAAGAAGAAGACTGTGAGAGAGAGAGAGTGAAAGACTGAGAGATTTCACTCTCAGAGAAAGAGAGAGAGAGTGAGAGGCGTGAAAATTAGGGTAGGAGAGTGAGAGGCGTGAAAGACTTAGGGAGTTAGGGTTAGCCGGTTATGAGACTTAGAGAGAGTGAAAGACTTAGAGTTAGAAATTTAGTTTTTGGGCTAGGGAAATCATTTGGGCTGGGGAAATATTTTGGGCTGGGCAAAGTGCCAAAACATTAATATTTTTTTTCTTAGTTCAATTATTCGGGTCAGGCAGGTCATTTTCAGGTCAGAAAATTCGACCTGAACCTGACCCATTTAACTTTCAGGTCGGGTTCAGGTCGACCCATTTAACTAATCGGGTTGAAAACCTCAACCCAAACCCACTATTTTCAGGTCGGGTTCGGGTCGGGTTGTCGGGTTGGGTCAGCTTTTGCCAGGCCTTACCTTAAACCTTATCTTTCCACCATTTTTCTAAATTTTTGTCTCAGAATTAAGTAAATCCAACATAAATTTTAGCCCATTACCTTAAGCTTATAGTATTTTATACCAATTTTTCAATCAAAGAGCCACTTATTTTTAAAGTTTCATTCTAATATGTCATTAAAGAATTCACTTAAAGATATATATAAATCAAAACCTCTGTTTTTTATATACATTGGAACAAAATTCAGACTACGTAAAAGAAAGAACAGAAAAAAAATAATTTGTGTTCTTACATTTAGCAAATTAGCATGATCAAGAAAGAGTAGAAAAATGTACTCATCATCCAAGACCCACAAATATAAAATCATTTGCTACCGAAATAATGATGCAAATAGTAAGCAAATAAAACGAGTAAAGAAGAGAATCATAAAGAAAGAATTTAAAAATGACGAACAACATACAATTTTCTGGATTTCTTGAGCGTTATCCATGGCTTCTTGCAAGTAACTTTCGACGTTGAAGTAGTTTTCATACCACTTCCAGAAGAGAATAGTGTCAGCTATGGTGGATTCCCTAATTACCTTTTGTAATTCCTCCAAATTACGCGCTTTCATTGTTGGAATTTTCAGTTGTTTCATGTTTTCAGACTGAAGAACAACCCTCATTTTCTCGCTTTCTTGTAATTTCACGCGCAAGAGGATTGTGTAGTCTTAAGATGACTATAACTGACCATATATATAAGGGGGTGTTTGGTTCACTAGTTTTAGGTATGAGGTATGGGTTTGGAATGAACAAAACCCATACCTAGTGTTTGTTTAACTCATTTCTAAATTTTAAACCCATACCTCAAACCCATAAGGTATGGGGTTCAGAAACCCATGGGGGGAGGTGGGTATGGCTCATACCTTATCTCTAGGTATCAAATAAAAGAAGATTTTTCATTCCTAAATGAAACCAAACACAAGGTATTAAGTATCAAGTTCCAAACCCATACCACCTTGGTTTCATTCCTGATTCCAAACCCATACCATTATATGAACCAAACGCCCCCTAAGAGAGAGTGCAAGGAAATTTAATATGGATTTTTATCCTTGTGTTTTTTTTTTTTATAACGGAAATCATATAAATAATTAGTGAAATTGTCCTTGTGTTTATTTATTGATTTTAGTCTTGCATGGACCTGGTTCAGTTTACTAATATTATTGTCGAAAAAAACCATCCATATGAAGTGTTCAAACTAATTTGGGACAAACATAAAAAGAAAGTGTTCAGATTATTTTGGGACGGAGGTAGTAATTGTTACATGTAGGGAATTCGATATATTAATAGTTAAAGTGATGCATCGGCAACTAGCAATCATGCTCGGAGAAGTGTGTCAAGTATTTTGAAACAGATGAAATATAATCTAACATAGTGTGTAGTGACAGTTTTTTTTGACACAATCATCCTGTCTTACATTAGTTTGTCATATTAACCTGTTTTTTTTTTCCTCAAATAGTCATTCTTTATAATCTATACCTACTCCTCTTTTGTATTTATTGTTTTTGACATAATGAGCCATTTTTCCATAATAACATAACTAGCATTATGTTCACACTAATTTAATGTGGACCCATGTCCATAAAAGTTTTTAAAGATATTTAGTTCGAACTTTTTTTTTTTATAAATATGTCGCTCTGTTCTTTTCTTCTTTTTGTACATTTGTCGGTGTACAACTTTAAGATCTAGATTAAAATAACCCTACTTATCCTACTACATTGTTAGAAGGTTTGTAGGAATCTACCTTCTAAAACGTAGAAAAACTAAACAAAATCATGATTATGAGAATTAAGGTTTAAAACTAATAAAATATGAAAATTTAACTAAAAAGATCTAGGACAATGATCCACCATGTTCATAATCAAAATATATCAAAAAATTATTAATAGTTCAATTAATCAAATATCTAGAGCATGTGTTAAACCTACGGTCGGTCCTATCACTCTCAAATCAACATATGAAGTACAATCGCTAACATAATCAGATTTTCTAATTATAGATAAGCCTCTAAAAGTCGATCTTTCAATATAATTCTAACTCTTATTAGGAAGATTTAATCAAACAATTGATCAGGTTGTAAGATTAACAATAAAAATACTAATTAATTAAAGATACCAATGACAAATCAAACCATCAATAACATCAATCATTATTCATAGCATATAAACATGGATTCTCAAACCCTAAAAATAAAACTACTCGATCATGAAATAAATAATAAAATCTAAATCTACAATGGAAAGCATAATCAAATAACTAAATAAAAGAAAGAGAATGAAAATAATAAACTCATTAATTAATGATGAATAAAAAACTAGGGTTTACAAGAAAGCTAGAGAGAAAAAAAATAAGAAAACTAAAACAGAACTAAAAAATAATGTAAAGAGATAGGAGAGAGACAAGAGAGTTTTTCCTAATCTCTATTATATAAGTCAAGGGGAACTACGGTTAACCAATTTTTGTAAGGGTATATAAGACTTTTTGTAAGGGGATACCATCTTCCTTCCCCCATTCACTTATATAATAGAGATTGGTTATAGTTTGTAAGTAACTTTTTTTAGTTTTTGTAAAGTTTCCTCATTTGAGTGATTTATATAACATGAATTATGTAATTCTATGATTTTAGTTGACTTGTGAGTGATTGTTGTAATTTTATTTTTGGTATTTTTGTTTGAAGCAATGCTTCGGTTTTGAGATTCGTTTTGTAATTTAGAAAGGAAAGAGGGGTAAAATAGTCTCTTCATTTGGGGACACCATATCTCCCCCCTTCCTTTATATAATAGAGATATATACAAATGAACATGTTTTTTTTTTATCTAAAATTAATTTGGTAGTAATGTAAATTATTGAGGTTCTTTCGTAGATGTTATTATCTTTCTAAATTGAAGGTGATCGATTTTTAACCGTTCAATACCGTCACTGAAAATTTGGTCGATGATTTAATAATTCCTTATCAGCGACTTTAGTATAGTTCTTTAACAATTATAAATTTTAATAAACCATATTATTTGAACTTAGTAAATACGAAGTATTATATTGTCACGATATATCGTTAACTTTTTTTTATTGAAGATTCTAATTAATTTCTTGAATTAGGGATCATTTGGTTAGTGGTCATAAATGGTGGTAATGGTAATGTAATTTAGTGTAAATTTGTAAAGAAGTTATCATTTCAATTACCATTAGAGGTGGGCATGGGCCGGGTCGGGCCTGTTCACAGGCTCGACCCACGGGCTTGAGTAAATGGTGGGCCGGGCCGAGCTTGAAATTTTTAAAAAAATTCCACGGCCCGGCCCATGTTTTATGTTGTATTTTTTACAATTTTAGGGTAAAAAACAAAGAAAAGGAGCGTTCGGCCCCCGGGGCGGCCCACGCGGGCTCGTGCCGGTGTGGGCCGGAAATAAAATTTCTTGACCGTGACAGGCCCACGGCCCACGTAGCGGACAACGGGTCGGGCCTCGAGCGGGCTCGTGCCGGCCCGGCCCATGCCCACCTCTAATTACCATAGTAATGAAACTTTATCACAAAATATGTGTTTTCCTATCTAAATTTCCATTACCACCCAATACCACCTTCCCAATTGGTAATGGAGAGTAATGAAATTTAAAGAAGAAAATAGATGTTTGGGGATCAAGTAGCATTACCATGGGTAATGATGTGAGATTTTCTTTACAAATTTACACTATAATGCATTACCATTACCACCATTTATGACATCTAACCAAACACGTCTCTGTGTCAATCTATTTTGTCAAGTTATTAATGGTGATTGCATATTCCGTTTTTAACTTACTCCTATGTCAAGTTGCATTGATTCTCATTTTTTAAAACTTTATATAAAAAGAAAGGTTATGCTATATGCTGCCCTTAGGGCTGTATATAAGATATAAATACACTACTTAAAATGAAAATAAGTTGTGAATTTATGGAAAAATTGTGCATAAACAAAGAGATTTCATATAGAGCCTTCTCAATGCACCACCAGAATTTACACATCTCCATTCTCACTGAGGATATAATTAAAATAGTTTTTCATTTGTATGTGTTAGTCAAAAAGCAAATTTGATTCCACCATTCAAAAGAATATCCTACTAGTAACTGTAAAGATGAGGGAATGCATCTCAACGTCTTGTTTGGTAGTAATACTTAAGGGCCAGGAAAGAGAGGGATAGAAGAGTGAGTTTGTCATATTGTTTCAAGTCTCTGAGCTTTGATGTTGACATACAGGAAGGATTTGGTTTACTTCCTCCTTTTCTTTTTACTCGCTACACTTCTTATTTCACGGACTCCTAGGCAATTTTTGGAGAAGAGAGAGGTAGAGAGTAAAAAGAAAAGGGAACCATGTGGGAGGAGAGAGATAGATAGAGTTTATTGCCCAAAAAAGAAGTGTAGCAAGTAATGTGAAACTTCCCATAATGGAAAGTGTAGCGAGTAAAAAGAAACAGAGGAAGTATTAAAATTTAATAAGAACATGCATGATTGCATGTTATTAGAATGATTACGAGCCCATATTTTAGGAAAGATTATTATAATGAGCCCCTATCAATGGAGCTCGATCAATAGACTACTAATAGCATAAATTAGGAATCAAGGATGTCTTGGACTCTTGGCCTAGTAGTTAAGATTGAGTACGATTTTCATGGTTCATATGGATAAAAAATTAAATAGCATAAATTGGGAAAGAAGTTCAAAGTTTTACAGCATTTGGGATGGCCTTTTTAATGGTCTTCATATCTCGAATCTTAATGGAACCTCAAATATATACTTACTGCATGAGAAAGATATGATTGCACACCATACCTCGTGGTTGCTAACAACCTGAACTGAGTACCTTGTTCTCATAGCTCTATGACGATTTATCCTGAGTGGAATACTTGATAAATGATTATGTATCGCAAAATTATACATCATGACATTGACAATTGTTCCGAGAATGCAGAAGATCATCTCGTGGTGAGAAATTTAGCATTCTATTTGAGGATTTCTTTTTCTTCTAAAATGCAACTGTTAGCATTTCATAAATTTTCAAAATTTCAGGTGTCACTTGAGTTTGACGTTTTAACTGTACAAGCAGATTACATTATATCATCAAAATTTTAGCTATAAATCAAATTGAGATCCTACAGAAAAAAGTTGGAAATGACATCCTATTTCCGAAAACCACAGGTTATTACTCGATGTTTAACAGTGGCAGAGCTCTACTTAATGTGATTGCAACATTCATGCTCAATTGCTTCGAAAAACCATGTACAATGTTGGAACACAAGGTGACATTTAAGAAAGAAGGAATGAATTGAGTGACTAAATTTAATCGTTTTTCGCAAAAACTCGGTTATGAGTTTATGACACTGTGCCAGGCACTCTACGATTCACTCGTAAATTTCTGATTTGAGTATTTGCGAAAGCTAAACTTAAAATAATATGAAATCAACACTTGAACACAAGATATAACGTGGTTCAATCTCACCTCGAGCCGAGATCTACGTCCACACAAATCAAATTCTTTGATTATTTTGAATCCTAAAATATCAAACCCTTGATAAAATAAGATTCCCCCACTACTAACTAGAGATGGCAGTGGATCCCGGACCCGGCCCGGATCCGTGGACCCGTATCCGTTTTTTCGGGTCTGGAACCTAAAATTATGGACCCGTTGGATCCGGGTCCACTTGTTAGATCACGGATCCGGGTCCGGATCTGTACAATAAACCCGAACCCGGATCCGCAGATCCGTTTTAATAAAAGCTTTACTAAAACCCTAGAATTAAAACCCCAAGTCCCCAGCCCCTACCCTCTATTTCCGCCACTTCTCTCTCTCTCCTCATCCTCTCTCTCTCCTCATCCCCTCTCTCTCTATCTCTCGCTCCTCATCCTCTCTCTCTCTCACACATCGCTTCTCTTTCTCACACGCAACACAACGCTTCTCTCTCACACAATCAGCCGCCACCAACAACTACCACCCAGGGGCCACGTACAACCGCCACTACAACCCCCCACTCGCCATCAAAAGACCCACCATTCTCTCTCATCTACCGGAGGAAGCACAAGGAAGAATTGACTGATTTTTGGTTTAGTTTCTCTAGTTTTTTGTTTGATTTATTTTTTATTTTCATATATATATTTTCGTTCTCTTGTATTTTCATAACAATTTATTTTTTGGCTGATTTTCGTTTAGATCTAGTCATTATGTAATTTATTTCGATTTTAGGGTTTATGTTTGAATTTTCGTTTATTAGTGGATTTTCGTTTAATTTTTTGGTTCATTTTTGTTTATTTGTTGATTTTTGGGTTTATGTTGATATTTGTTTTAATTTTGCTACTGTTTTAGTTTTGTTTTGATTTTGTTGTTTTTTCGATTTTGTTGTTCTTTCGATTTTGTTGCTGCAAATGTGAAGCATAATTTGAAATAATTTGTTGATTGCAATTTTGGTACTGTTTGTGTAAATTTGTTCATTTCAATTCTATGATAAAGTTGGTAAATTGTTAAAAATCAAGTAGAATAGTAAGGATCTGTTTTGGACCCGGATCCGTAGGATCCGTAGGATCCGTCGGATCTGGATCTGGGTCCAACATTTTCAGACCCGCTGGATCCGGGTCGGATCTGGATCCAGCATCTGGATCCGGGTCGGATCTGTATCCAGCATCTGGATCCGGGTCCACCTAGACCCGATCTAGATCCGACCCGTTGCCATCCCTACTACTAACCTTAGTAGTGCTCCCCAACACTTAACTCTAAGTGTTGCCACTCTCTATAATTATAAAATTACAGAAAGAAAAGATCCTCAAACGTGTGCTTCTTAATCAAGCAACTTAGAGGACAATTACAAACTTTTAATAGTTACTCAATCTGACTAGAACAGTGATAAACTTTGTGCCTTAGGAAACTGTTTCCAGTTCTTAATATCTCCAATTTTTTCTCTCTGAAAACGTGAGTTATGAAACTAATTTTCAATCCCTTTTATAGCGTATATTGTGATTGAAAATCCTTCTCTAAGTTATGATTATCTTTTACTTCTAAGATTAAGGGACAAAACATTTTCTTTTAAGAAAAAAAACTTTATCATATTCATCTTTATCTTTATTTCAAAAAGATATGTTTTCTTTAAATCAATGTTTATCCATAATCTTGATAACCAATTTGATTTCCTTTTTATCTCATATTCCTCATTTATTTCGAAATCTTTTTATCAAAATAGTTTATCACAAACTTGTTTTTCTTTGTTCTTTTTCTTAAAAATCCTTTTGCTTTCGAAATTCTTTAATAAAATATTTTTCCTTAAAATTGGTTTTTACTAAATATTTTAAACTCGGTTTTTCTAAAATCCTTTTTTTAAAAAACTGTTTTTATAAAATCCTTTTTATTAAAATCTGTTTTTATAAAATCCTTTTTAATAAAATATGTTTTTATAAAATCCTTTTTAATAAAATCTATTTTTATAAAATCTATTTTTAATAAAATCTTTTTTTATAAAATCCTTTTTAATAAAATCTGTTTTTATAAAATCCTTTTTAATAAAATCTGTTTTTATAAAATCCTTTTTAATAAAATATGTTTTTATAAAATCCTTTTTAATAAAATTTGTTTTTATAAAATCCTTTTTAATAAAATCTGTTTTTATAAAATCCTTTTAAAAAACATTTTCTTTAATATCTTAATTTTGAAACTAAGATTCCCTTTTTATATAGATATATGAAATGTAATATGCTTACCTATTTTCTTAACTCTAAGAAAATAAATAACCACTCTAATTTCACATTTCTAATTTTAGCACAAAGTTTAGCACAAGGTTCCAATACTTTACATTACACAATTAAGAGTATAACAAAATCTAAGCTTCCATATCTTCAAGTTCTTCAATCTTTCACGAACGTCTAGTCTTCATGGCTTTCTTAGATCACTGTTACACTCATACAAGTTATGGCACAAATCGTTTATCATCAAAATAACATTGTTTATCATTATCAAAATAACATTGACTTAGAGTCATAACATACAATATGATACTTTTGGCCCTTATACATGCCTTCCTAATCAAATAGGGAGATAAAGCTGGATCCATCGAGCTATCTCCCCAGCTTGTGCATCATTCCGCAATGTTTAAGTGTTTTGCCACCAAATTGATGAACTGTTGCAGTATATATATTCACTTTATTAGAGTAAGATTGTAAGTAAAAGGATAGTATGGACTTTTGCTAGTCTTAGGTCTGTATTGTAACCACTATATATTAAATGTCAGGGTTAACCTGATCAGGTTAACCCAATTATTCTCCATACTTGTACAGACTCTATTAACTATGTTTCTATTGCCCACTTGTATGATGTTCCTCAGTCCTTGAATGCATGGCATACGTATAGTCACTTTGTGAAGATGGGGTTGGATGCAACCTTGGTTCACCAACATGCTGGAAATATAACAGAAGAAAAAAAGAAGTTGAAGAGTAGTGCATGTCAAATAGAAAAAGAGTGTGTCATGCCATGTCTTTAGTGGCTACACAAAAGCTAAATTTATTGACTGGTCATGTCCATTTATTTAGGCGACATATATACTTCCTCCGTATCAAATTAAATACAACAGTTTCTAAAAATGGTTGTTTTAAATTAATTGCAATAATTTCATTCTTTCTATTTATGGTAAACAATTTGTGTGAAATTACTCAAATACTCTTACTAAAACTAATTAACCTTTCTTATGTTCTCCTAATTTGGATTTAAAATCAAATTAAAACCTTATGCCTAAGTTAATGATTCCTACCAAATTTCCCATCTCACTCCTCACCTTTCAACTACCCAACCAACATTTATGATCAAATTGAAACTGATCATACATGTTCATCATCAGACCCCCCTAAACCCAGAACCCTAATTTCTTCCCTCTCCTCAACCGATTCTCACTGTTCCTCTTCTTTCTCCTCATCTTCTTCTCTCTGCATCATATTCTCTCTCACGCATTTCTTCTCTCTCTTCATCTTCTCACCAAAATTCTTCAATGGTGAACACCCAACCAGTCACTGTTCCTCTTCTTGGCGCAGAAGAAGTTGTTTTTTAACACCCCCACTGGTAAGTCTTATATCCCTAAACCTAGATCAAGGGTTTATGCAAGAAGATCTGAGGGGAAGGGGGTAAAAAATATTGAACCTAACTCTGAGGAGAGGAAAAAATTAGGACTAACCCCATCAACAGACTGCCGATAGTCTGCGCTTTAATGGGGGTGGGTTTAACTGAATGAACTGCACCTCAAAGAAAGGGGAAAGGGAAGATGCATGAGGTTAATATGGAGGTTGACAGTGAAGAGGAAGAAAAACAGGGGGTGATAGTGAGGTGATGTGTGGGTGGGAAACTGAAATTACAGAAGGCGGGACTTATCATGATTTGTTCATGGAGGATGAAGACGGTACCATGCGTCGTTTTAAAATTTATGAGGACTATGATAGAGGACTTCGACGATGGCTGACATCTCTTTGAGTCCTTTTCATGAAGGGGAGGATTTGGATCCAAGAGAGCATGCTTGCTGATGATCCTTGTTGTGTGTTGTGCTGATTTTTATGGCCAACTCTGTTATGAGTCCTTTGTCACTGTGATGATTTTTCTATTTCTGTTTGTTGCTTGGTTTATGTTTGGATCATGTAGGAAGAAGTTGGACTTACTGTTGGTTGGTTGGCTGCTTGGTTGCTTATAAGAGTTCCCAAATTTGGTTGGATGTTTGGTTTATGTTGGAAGAAGTTTGAATTTATGTTGGTTGGTTGGTTGGTTGTTTGCTTGGTTGGTTCCCTTTATTTGGTTTTATGGTTGATTTATGTTGGAAGAAGTTGGAATTTGTGTTACCCTAAAAATTGTCCTTCTGTTTGTTAGTTGGATGCTTGGTTAAAATGAGTCCCTTTACATCTCAATGATCATTTTGTGAAAGATAATAGTCACACCTAATGTAAGTGATGAAGGGACTCAACATATCACATAACCCATGTTATGGGCTCCAAGTTTGAATGCACTTTGTGCTTAATTCAAACTTGTTGAGGAATCAAGCATGGGTTATGGGCTGATGATTATGTTAATTCTTGATGCATTAAAGAAGTCAATTGATGTTAAATTTTTATTTTAATGTTTTGTCTGCCATATACAACTGGGGTGGAGAGTTCCCATAACCTGATCTCATTTGTAAATAAAACTAATTACACATAACAAGGAAACTTAACTACTATTATGTTCATAACATGTGTTACATTACATGCTGCCTAAACACTTACATATTTACACAAAAGACACATAACCAGAACTTCTTAATGTTCCTTCTACACAAAAAGTTGTCTAAACAAAAAAAAATGTCATCATGCTTCTCCTAATACTTAGTCTCTGGTTAGGTGTAGCAATCATCAGTAGTTGCATCAATACGAAACTAAAATCGCATTGGTAAGTTACCAATGCCAAAAAAAGTCATATACCACCCTCAACTAATCTGCATCTACTTCCTCTCCTTCATTGAACTACTGCACGTTAGAAAATATAGGAACCTCCCTTTCATTAAGGTACTTAACTACCTCATCAAGTAGGGATTGTTCAACCTCAACATTCTCTGGCACTTTCCCAATTCTCTGTAAATGTACTTTTCCATGATGAAGATTCTTGTAATTGTTACCCCTTTGTCTTTCAAAATCTCAGTCATCACATATTGTAACTGTACCATGCAAACTTAATCTTTTGTGTGTCATAGAAGTCATAAGATCTTGAACTCTAGTTATAAGCTCATCTACATTTTGTGGAAATGATTGATTTTGAATTGATTGAAGAGCCCTATAAACATTAATCCAACAAGTTGAGATCAGGGGATTATGGTGGTTGATTTACTAGTTGTATTTTCAACCCATTCTGTGTTGCAGCTTCTTTGAATTTCATATAATCATCTCATATGTGTGGTCTTGCATTATCTTGCTGCAATTGAATGTTTCACTAGTAGAGAAAAGGCAATTTGCGTCGGATGTGAGGCGCCTATTTGCGTCGGACTTTGGTGCGACGCCAAAGCCCTCGACGCAAATGACTCAGAAACGATCTGCGTCGTATGCAAAAACGACGCAAATGGTTCACTATTTGCATCGCACCTGTATACGGTGCGACGCAAGTGGATCTTGCCAGCCCAAATCACCAAGCTCAAAGGGTAATTTGCATCGCACATCGCCTAGGGTGCGACGCAGATGAGTAATTTGCGTCGCACCTTGGGCCACGTGCGACGCAAATTGCACTTTTTAAAAAAAAAAAAAAAAATTTATTAAAAAAAAAACTAAAAAGCATAGAAAGTGGAGTTGATAGTGGTACAGAAACAGCAAAAACTAGAAGTTACATGGTGTGCAGTAATTGAAGAGGAAATAAAGAACATGAGATCTAAAATACAAGAAAAACAGCAAAAAATACTAGAAGTTACATGGTTTTATATAATTTTAATTGAAAAAAATACAAGAAAAAAATATCACCATTACCACTAACATCAGATCTAAAACTAAAATATACAAAAAAATAACAAACGATGGAGAACAGAACAATCAAGAAACTAAATCAAAAATAGAAAAAAGAAATTCTAACCCTAACAAGAAGATGAAGGGGAGATAAAATTAAAAATAAAAATACAAAACTCAAACGCAATCTTCATAGCAATCCAGATCTTCACCTCAAACGCAACTACAAGACTTCGAGAAGAACCAGATCTGAAAACGAGAAAAGATTAAGAATCAAAATTCAACCAAAAAAATAAACAAAAAAATCAGACATAAAGAAAAATAAAGAAAAAGAAAAAACCTTCACAACTCGGCTCCCCTGATCTGTAACGAACTCGTCGAGTTTCGGCGAACTGAAGCAAACTGAAAGAGAGAGACGAACTTGTCGGCGAAGTGAAACGAACTCGTCGAGTTTCGAAGATGAAACGAACTCGTCGAGTTTCGAAGATGAAACGAACTCGTCGAGTTTCGAAGATGAAATGAACTTGTCGGCGAAATCAAAATTCAACTCCCTTCATTTTCGGCGAACTGAAACGAACTCGTCGAGTTTCGAAGATGAATTTCGGCGAGTGAAAGAGAGGGAGAGGGAGAGGGAGAGAGAGAGATGAACTTCGTTTTGGGCCGGACGCAAATGTTGAAGATCCGAAAACACGAAGAACTCGTCGACTTGTATGCCGGAGATCCAAAAATACGAAGATGAATTTCAGATCCGAAGATGAATGCCGGAGATTTCGTTGTTGAGATGAAGGTGGGTGAGAGAGAGAGAGATATGACGGTAGGTGAGAGAGAGAGATGAAGTTAGGGTTTGAGAGAAGTTAGGGATCTAACTGGTGAGAGGAGTGTCGTTTAAAAGTCGCGCATGTTGTGGATTTGGGCCGATCTGCGTCGGATGGGCCAAGTGGTCCGACGCAGATTACTTTATTATGTGCATCGCACTATGGGCTTCATGCGACGCACATAGATGATTTGCATCGCTCGTTAGTTACATACGACGCACATCGTTCTTCTTGTGCGTCGATTCATTGTTGCATGCGACGCAAATAGTATTTTTGCGTCGTTTCCGTGTTTGTGCGATGCAAATGGGGTGACGCAAATTGACCTTTTTCTACTAGTGTTTCTTGGTAAATAGGCAGGCCAATTTTGCATAATGCTAGGTATGACATTGTCAATTAGCATTCTTCTGATAACTTTTTTTGTGACTGATTCAACCGACTTTGTTTCAATAGTCTATGCTTCTCTATTGCAACTTATTTTCCTTGCTGCATTAAACTTTGTTGTCAACTGGGTTCGAACCTCGCCCTAAATATGAAATAATGTTGCTTTGCATTAAATGCAATTGCCACTGTGCCAAGTTTGCATGTCATACATGATATTGCAAGAGAGTTCTTTTATCTCATAAAATTAGGGGGGGGGGGGTCAGGCCCACACCAGCCCTAACAATGATCCGCCATAATGCACGAGAAGTTTTCTGTGTTAAATCAATGTGACGTAGGAATTTTTAAACAGTTCATCAAATATTGAGTATGAGTTCCTACATCATATTGACTCAAAATTTAACCTATTAACAGATGTCATCTAATGATTTGAAAGCAACAATAAATTGTCCAACAGGATAAATGATTTAAAAGTGTTATCCATATATATATACAGAAAGAAGAATCCATATCACCATCTTCATATGAATCAATTATACCACAACTATTATGGAATATGGACTAGATACAAATCAACCAAATTAAACCATCTTCATATGAATCTTGTAAAACAGAATGATCAAAAATCTAAAACTGATATGATGCATACAATTATACAACTACGAATGACATACGTGCATTATTATCCTATACTTCACTAGAGAAGCATTTTCATCTATACAGAATCTACTAAATCTTCCCATTACCAAAATGAGAAAAAGCTAAAATTTACAAGTTATGCATTAGACTGTACTACCTCAAATATTAGAACACAATTCAATGCCATTCTGACATTCTCCCACGCATGATGATACCAATGTAAGGCAGTGAATTTACCGTCACCATCAAATCGTCCAATGACAGCAATACCTCCCGGCCAACAATTGGCAGGAGTCCTGACTATTGCCTCAAGTCCGTTGGCGTTGGCGTTGGCATTGGCGTTGGTTACTCTGGCGTTGGTCACTCTGGCGTTGGTTACTCTGGCGTTGGCGTTGGCTACTCTGTTTAAGGACAGCCAAGTTCGGTATATTTGCTCGGCGAATTCGTTCCAACTATTATAATCATATGCAAACAATGTACGACGAGGAAAGGTTTGTACGAGTTGAAAGCGCGCATTGTACCTGAAAAATGTGACACACTCAACAACCACAGCATTCTCGGTTTTATATCCACCACCAACACCACCACCATTTCCGTTGTTATTTCCATCATTTCCATTACCGATAATCATTGTCCAATTGTCAGCAACATAGGGGTCGAACGGGACATTAACATTAGCATTAACATTTGCATTATTGTTGTTATTCGCATTGCGCACCCCATTTTGGTAAGGCAAGTGAAGAAACTCAAAGTTCAAAGTTTATGTTTTTGATTACTGGTTTAAACTTCCAGTATCAAAGGTTTTCTATTTCTTGTGTTTTCTCTCACTTTACAGAATTACAAAAATGAGTATATATACTCATACACCACAACAAACCTAGATAAGAAAACAACAAAAAGAAAGACAGCTGTACATAGGACAAAGCTGTACATAGGACAAAAAGAAATATGATCCTCCTGGGATCCTGCACCCACTACTGAGAATGTGAATCAGAACCACATTCTTGTGACCAGTAAAAACGTGACAAAAAACATATACACACACCACACACTCTTTACACCCCCCCCTTCAAGGTGGAGCTGCTGTAAGTAGACCCAGCTTGGAAGATAAAAGATTGTGTTGGCTCTCACTAAGAGATTTGGTCATGAGATCTGCAAGTTGAAGGTAAGATGAGATATGAAGAGTCTGAATGAAACCTGCTTCAACATTATCCCTTACATAGTGACAATCAATGGCTAGGTGCTTTGTTTTGTCATGAAAAACAGGATTTTGAGCCAAGTAATGAGCTGCTTTGTTATCACAAAACAGGTCAATGGGAGTAGTAATATTCACTTGTAACTCTTCAAAAATGCCATGTATCCAAACCAGCTCACTAGTGGTTTGAGACATGCACCTGTACTCAGCTTCACAAGAAGACTTGGAGACAGTCTTCTGTTTCTTGGTCTTCCAAGATATCAAACTTTTGCCCAAGAACACACAATATCCAGTAAGAGACCTCCTACTAAAAGCACAAGTCCCCCAGTCTGAGTCACAATAGCCTGTGATCACAAGGTCTGAATCAGCTGAGTAGTAAAGTCCCCAGTCCATAGTGCCTGAGAGATATCTAACAACATGAAGCCCTGCTTGCAAATGTGGCTTTCTAGGACATGACATGTATTGACTCAGTTGCTGCACTGAGTAGGAAATGTCAGGCCTGGTGAGATTAAGGTACAGGAGTCTACCTACCAACCTCCTGAATATTTCTGGATCCTCCAAAATCTCACCTTGGTCAGTGGATAATTTCATCCCCTTGGGAAATGGAAACTTAGTGGCAGAACATCCATTCATCCCACAGTCCTGTATAATATCTCTGATAAACTTCCTTTGATTCATAAGAGTTCCATTGGCATTTCTGGACACCTCAATCCCCAGAAAATACCTGATTTCTCCCAGATTCTTCATAGTGAATTGCTTATCTAAGGTGTTAATCAAGAGTTGAATTTCTTCTTCATTATCTCCACTGATGAGTAGATCATCAACATAGACAAGAACCTTCACCTCTTTGCCTCCCTGAACCTTGGAGAATAAAGAGTAGTCCCTTTTACATTGTTCAAAACCAAACTTGAGAAGACTCTTGGTTAATTCAACATTCCACTGTCTAGAGGCTTATTTTAAGCCATATAGACTCTTTTTCAGTTTGCATACCTTTCCTTCTACCCCTTTGTATCCTTGAGGCATCTTCATGTATACATCTTCATCAAGGAATCCATGCAGAAAAGCATTGTTAATGTCTACATGATGTAGCTTCCATCCCTTGATGGTGGCTAAAGCTATCAAGCTTCTCACAGTTGTAAACTTGGCAACTGGGGAGAAGGTGTGCTTATAATCTTTTCCCTTAATCTGCCTATCTCCCCTGGCTACTAATCTTGCCTTCAGTCTCTCCACACTTTCATCTGGTCTGAATTTGACTTTGTAGACCCACTTAGAGTCAATAGCCTTGTGACCTTCAGGTAGATCAACAATCTCCCATGTCTCATTCTCTTCTAATGCTTTCAGCTCACTTTCCATTGCTTCTATCCATCCTTTGTCTTTAGAAGCTTCTTTATAACCATTGGGCTCCCTGATTTTCATTACATTATTCAAGGAACACACATATTCCTGAGAATACAGGTGATCATTCCCAAGATCTGCTTTCATGAAAGCAGCAGAGGAATCTTGTGTATTTCTTCCTCCTTTGCTAGGGATGTTAACCACAAAATCTTGAAACCTTTGTGGTGCTACTCTTTCTCTTGTAGACTTCCTGGGACCTACCTCATCACACTGATGTTCACTGCTCCCAGTTGTCTCCTGATTTACTGCTTCTGCTGTCACTTCCTTCTCATTGCTTACTTCTTCATGTTCTTCAGTTTCTTCTCTCTGGTATGTAGTCTCACCATCATCACATCCAAAATCTGTCATAATGTTATGATCTGCGTTTCTCAAAGCCATTTCTACTTCATTCTTTTCCTTACTCAACATGAAAGGTAAGATACTTTCATGAAATACAACATCTCTGCTCACAAAAATTCTCTTAGTTTCCAAATCCATCAGTTTGTATCCTTTTTGGCAATATGGATATCCAACCAGAATACACCTTATTCCCCTTGCAGCAAACTTATCCCTAGGCTTCTTGCTTCCACTGGCATAACACAAGCTACCTACAACTCTCAAGTGATCATATCTAGGCTCTTTCTTCATCAATCTCTCATAGGGTGTTTTCCAATTTAAAACAGCAGTAGGAAGAAGGTTTATAAGATGTGTTGCAGCTAAAATACATTCCCCCCATAAGTAGTCTGGTAGATTGGCATGAAGTTTCATTGCCCTAGCAGTTTCTAGGAGAAACCTATGCTTTCTTTCTACCCTCCCATTCTGTTGTGGGACACCTGGGAGACTTCTTTGATGAAGTATCCCTCTTTCTGTGAACACCTTCCCACACTCAGATTGTAAAATCTCTGTGCCATTATCACTCCTCACTGTCTTCACTTTGGTGTCAAAGTGATTTTCAACATGTAACAAGAAATTTTTCAGAATTTCTTTTACCTGCTCCTTGTTTGACAACAAATGTGTCCATGTAACCCTACTGTTGTCATCAACAATAGTCAGAAAGTAAGTTGACCCTGTAATAGCCTTAGTTTTATAAGGTCCCCACAAATCAACATGGATCATATCAAAGACATTTTCAGCAATAGATCTACTAGGCATAAATGGCAATCTGTGGTGCTTAGCAAGAGCACAAATGTCACAAAAATAGTGCTTTAAATGTTTACAGTTGCATAAGTGAATGTGCTGCATTTTAGACAAAGATATATGTCCTAATCTAGCATGGAAAAGTTCCAGCTTAACATTATCTTTCTTTTTCTTCTCTTCTTTCTCCCCAGCAACTGCAGCATTACAAAAATCTTCACTTCTCTCTTTCTTCCTCTCTTCTGTTTCTTCTTTCAACTTATAGAGATCTTGCTCATTTATGCCATGTATCTTCTCTTCTTTAGTGATAGGGTCCTGTAAATAGCACCCATGTTCATCAAACACAAACTCCATTTTACTTCCCTGTAGTAACTTACTCACAGAGAGCAAATTATTTCTGAAGTCAGGCACATATAAAACATTTGGCATCCAAATGTCATTTTTAAGCTTCACATCTCCTATTTCCTTCACTAACTTCACTGTCCCATCTGGTAATCTCAGTCTCACATGTTTATCTAACATTCTCATGTTAGTTAAAAGGTTCTTATTTCCAGTCATATGATCACTAGCTCCTGAGTCTACAACCCAGGCATTTTCATCATTTTCAAAATAAATAGCAGCATTTGAAACAGACACTTTACCTGCAAAGTTGCTGTAACTTTGCTTCTCCTTCAAAGCTTTCAATACTTCCTGCACCACACTTGATATCATAGCATTATCTCCTTTGCTACTACTTCCAGCTTCTTCCTTCAGTCCATCCAATGGTGTGTTCTCCTCATAGCTTCCTTCCTCTCTTGTAACATTAGCAGCCTGCTTGTATCTCTCCTTCTGGAGGTTTTCATACCACTCAGGTGCTCCCTTGATTTTGAAGCACTCCTCCTTCACATGCCCTCTTTTTCCACAGTGATCACACTTCTTCAAAGCCTTTTCCATTTTTTTTCTTTATAATCCTTCTTAGTGAAGTATTTCAAGGGCCCCAGACTCTTTTCCTGCCTAAACACAGCCATAGCACTCACTTCACTTCCAGCATTGATTTCTCCTGAGATCTCTTTCTGTCTCTCAACCTGTAGCACTAAATTGTAGGCTTTATTAACTGGCAGCAGAGGGTCCATAGAGAGAAAATTTGTTTTCATCTGATTATACCCACTGTTTAAACCCATTAGAAATTTCAGCAACCTGTTTCTTGCTTCCATCTCCATTAGTTTCTTCAAAACATTGCATTTGCAAGTTTCCATCACTCTACAGCTGCATACTGGCATTCCTTCCAGGTTACCTATTTGATCCCATAGAGCTTTCAGTTTACAGTAATAATCCCCTACTGACAGGTCATTTTGTTGAAGTTCATAGAGTTCCTTCTTGAGGTGAAACAGTTGTGGGGCGTTCGTCTGCCCATATCTCTCCACAATCTCGTCCCACAGTTCCTTTGCAGATTCAACAAACACCAGACTCTCTGCAATCTCTGGTTTCATCGTGGCCAGAATCCAACTCTTCACCATATAATCAGCCCTTATCCATCTATGAAAATCTTCAGATTTTTCACTTGGTTTCACACAGGTTCCTTCCAATATTCCTAGTTTGTTCTTTGCAGCCAGTGCAGTTTTCACATTTCTGCTCCAGTTTGCAAAGTTGTTTCCAGAAAATATTATGGTACCCAATGTAGTTGTAGAGCTTTCATTTACTGCTACAAACAATGGATCTTTGTAGGGGTTCATGAGATGAACTTCCTGGTTTTCACCCTTCTTGTTGCTCGCTTTCTCAGTCATACTTACTGATCGGATTTTCTTTCCTTTCACTTTGAAAAATGAGTTCCTCAAACGGATCTAACAGCCTTGCTCTGATACCATGAAGAAACTCAAAGTTCAAAGTTTATGTTTTTGATTACTGGTTTAAACTTCCAGTATCAAAGGTTTTCTATTTCTTGTGTTTTCTCTCACTTTACAGAATTACAAAAATGAGTATATACACTCATACACCACAACAAACCTAGATAAGAAAACAACAAAAAGAAAGACAGCTGTACATAGGAAAAAGCTGTACATAGGACAAAAAGAAATATGATCCTCCTGGGATCCTGCACCCACTACTGAGAATGTGAATCAGAACCACATTCTTGTGACCAGTAAAAACGTGACAAAAAACATATACACACACCACACACTCTTTACAGCAAGTGACCACTTTCTTGTGGTACATTTAGGGGTGTTCGCGGTTTGGGTTGGTGCGGTTTGGGATGTAACCCAACCCAAACCGCAAATATACGGTTTGAAAATTTTCCAACCCAAACCGCACCGCAATTTTCCCCAAACCAACCCAAACCAAACCGCGCAAAACGGTTTGGTGCGGTTTGGGTTGCGGTTTAACCATTTTTTTTTCTCCGCGACATTACTTTTGTAATCTAAGATAAAAAAAAAATTGTTAATAAGAGTCCAAATAGATATGAAGTTGAATTCATAATTGAACATATATAATGATTTATCAAAAGTGTTAAAGTTTTTTACCTCAAACTTCTTTTTTCAATTTTATACTTGTATGTCACCTTCATAAGTGTATTTAATTTTTTTTTTTTTTAAATATGTAAAATTGCGGTTTGCGGTGCGGTTTTGGTTTATGAAAATTAAAACCCAACCCAAACCGCAAACCGCGGTTTGCTTGAAATCATAACCCAAACCGCAATTTTAAAACCGCAAACCAACCCAAACCGCGAAAAAACGGTTTGGGTTGCGGTTTGGTGCGGTCCAGACCGCACTTTGAACAGCCCTAGGTACATTGGCTAATTTTCGGACCTGAAATTAACATAAAAATAATTTAGAGTCGATCAAATTAATATCCCATGATATTGATATACCCAAAAGTTCTTTTGTAAAAATGCCAAACTTAAAGATACTGACCCATTACCTTAAACCTTCTCTTTCCACCATTTTTCTAAATTTTTGTCTCAGAATTAAGTACGTCCAACATAAATTTTAACCCATTACCTTAAGCTTTTAAAATTTTATACCAATTTTTCAAACAGCCACTTTTTTTTAAAAGTTTATTCTAATATGTCATAAAAGACTTCACTTAAAGATATGAAGTATATATTAATCAAAACCTCTGGTTTTTTATATACTTTTGGAGCAAAATTCAGACTACGTAAAAGGAAAAATAGAAAAAAAATCATTTGTGTTCTTACATTTAGCAAATTAGCATGATCAAGAAAGAGTAGAAAAATGTACTCATCATCCAAGACCCACAAATAATGATGCAAATAGTAATTAAGCAAATAAAACGAGTAAAGAAGAGAATCATAAAGAAAGAACGTAAAATGACGAACAACATACAATTTTCTGGATTTCTTGATCAGTGTTATCCATGGCTTCTTGCAAGTAACTTTCGACGTTGAAGTAGTTCTCATACCTCTTCCAGAAGAGAATAGTGTCAGCTATGGTGGATTCCCTAATTACCTTTTGTAATAATTCCTCCAAATTAAGTGCTTTCATTGTGGAAATTTTCAGGTGTTTCATGTTTTCAGACTGAAGAACAACCCTCATTTCCTCGCTTTATTGAAATGTAGTATTTTCGTAGTAGTAGTATAGTAGCCTGTAATTTCACACGCAATTGGGTTTTATAATGTATAGTCTTAAGAATTAAGATGACTACTAGAGAGAGTGCAAGGAAATTTAAAATGGATTTTTGTCCTTGTGTTTATTTGTTGATTTTGTTTTGCATGGACCTGGTCCAATTTACTAATATTATTGTCGACAAAAACCACCCATATGACATATGACATAGTGACTCTTTTTTTTATACTAACCTTTTAAAAAATTTAAGTTACAGTAATTTATCATTTTCTCCATTTTAAAATAGATAAAACAATTTGACTTTTGCACCATTTAGACACTCTTCTATAGTTCTATTAACGTATTTTGTGAAATATATATAAGGAAAAATATAGTCATATGAGATCTTGTTAGATTCCTCTAAATATATATTTACAGAATATCAAATTTTTATAAATTCTACGTGTAGGGAATTAGATATATTAAGGTGTTGTTTGGTTGGAAGCTATTTCTATTGGAAATACAAATTCCTAGGAAATACATTATGGGTGTTGTGTTTGGTTGGAGGGAAATGAGAGAAACATAGGAAATACAAATTCCAAGGGAAATAGAATTTCCCATGAAACATGGGAAATCACTCACCAAGCCCCCCCTTGGTGAGTAATTTCCTAGGAAATGCAATTTCCTATGGTGGCAACCAAACAATTTTGTCTAATTCCTAGGAAATTAACATGGGAAAGAATTTCCCATGAAATGTAAATTCCCATGGGAAATTACTTCCCATGTGAACCAAACGAGGCCTAATAGTTAGAGTCTGATTGTTAAGGTCTCATTAACCGCTTATCTAAGGGAGTCACTTTACCAGCAGATTTGAATATTGTTTTAGAAGATAATTTTTCGCGTTGTTCTAGCTTTAATTATGTTGTTTGGTCACATATTCGTAGGGATGATTGAACAAAAATTGTACCTTTTGGTACCAAGCATGTGTGGGAGAATCACTGCCCTGAAGTGGTTTTCCCCTATGTACTAGTGGACTGATCGTCCTTAATCTACTAACATTTTATATATATATATCTATTACATAATAAGGGAAGGGGAGAGCAATGGTGTCCTCTTTTGAAATACATATTTTACCCTCTTTCCTCTTTAAATTATAAAAGAAACGTCAATACCAAAATGGGGGTTCTAACAAAGCCACCGAAAATTAAATTTCAACAATCACTCAGAAATCACTTATATTAGGAAGCTTTACAAATCACTCATAGAATTGAAAAAATCACGTTGAAAAAATAAGTGAAGAGGAAGGAAGATGATGTCCCCTCTTAAAAAGTCTAATATATCCTTAAATTTAAATTGTCATATATATTAGATAAGTTTTTTTCCTCCTACTTGTCATATATATTGAACAAGTTAATAACGGAATTGAATTTGAAATTTCAATTAAATCTTAAATTAAGGAGAATGATTTCCTCTTCTTACTTATGTGTGAGAAACTCTATTAAAAAATTAAAATAACTTGATTAACACAATTAGAAGAAAAAATAAAAATTTGAATTTCATATTAATAATTATACTCATAATATTTCAAAATCTAAGTGTTGATTATTCTTCAGTAATCTGTATTATGTAAATCAAACTCTTTTCGACGATTGAAGCCGATACGATACACAAATTTTTTCACTTTGAGCACAAACTTTCTTCTAATGTATATTTCTTTCTCTCGATAATATATTTGAATAATGATGAACAAATGACTAAAAAAACCAATGAAGCATTAATTTAAGAAAAATATAGTTAAAAAATTAATAATAATTATAAATATATTTACAAATCAAATTTTTTGTAACACTGATTAATAACCAATTGAGAAAATCAAGAAAAGTTAACAGGACACGCACGCAAAAAATGCTAGTATATATAGACGCTAAGTGAGGTTCATATGAGAATACATACTTACATGAGAAGTGAGAATGAATTTTACGCGCTATAATTCCTATGAATAAGTGATGTAAGTCTAATCAAAAAGTGATGCAACTTTGAAAAAAAATTGATTTTTTTTATTGGACTGAAATTTTTTTAGGGGGGGGGGGGTATAACTCTAATGAATAAGTGTTTTAACTCTAATTCAATCGTGTGGTTGAGATTTATTCTCATTTCTCATATAAGGAGCATATAGGGAGTAATATTAATACTTTTCATGGATTGTGGCAAGAGACTAGTTACTACTCTATGATTGCATGAATTTAAATGAAACTAGTTTATAGGCCCGGGCTATACCCCGGGTACGTACTTATAGTTTTCATTATTAATATTTTACTTTAAAAATAATATCATCAAATATCATTTGGTTTAGTGATTAAGACTTTAGTATATAAACTTGAAATCGCAGGATCAAATTGAATACAAGGCATTTACTATATTTTAAATAATGTTTGTATAATATCCAATATATACTTTTTCATTTGTTTTTTTTTTTTGTCCTAAGATTAACGTTAACTCAACAAAATTTGCATTGGTCATATGGCAAGTTAAAATTTTCCACTTTGATCAAATTTAGACCTATAAGTTTCAATTAGAGTAAATTGACCCCTCACATTTTTGTATAATATTTAATATAAGTCACCCTTGTTTTGAAAGTTTAAAGATAAGAAAAAATATATTTGATCATATAATTGTAAATTTTTAATACATTTAATGTACTTTTACCCCTCAAAACATTATGCATAATATGTACATTCCTGTTTTCTTTCCTACTAATCCGATAAGTTCAATAAGATTAGATAAAATAAGTTTAGATAAGCTTAGGCCATATCATTATACAACTTATCTGAACTTTCTTTACTCGAAGACTAAATCATATAAATAAACATAAGGACAAAAATCCATTATAAATTTCCTTGCACTCTCTCTCATAGTCATCTTACTTCTTACGACTATACATTATAAAAACCTCTTGCGTGTGAAATTAAAAGCTACTATACTACTACTACAAAAATACTACATTTCAAGAAAGCGAGGAAACGAGGGTTGTTCTTCAGTCTGAAAACATGAAACACCTGCAAATTTCGACAATGAAAGCACTTAATTTGGAGGAATTTTTACAAAAGATAATTAGGGAATCCACCATAGCTGACACTATTCTCTTATGGAAGAGGTATGAAAACTACTTCAGCGTCCAAACTTACTTGCAAGAAGCCATGGATAACGCTGATCAAGAAATCCAGAAAATTGTTTGAAAGAACTTAAAATAACGAACAACTACAATTTTCTGGATTTCTTGATCAGCGTTATCCATGGCTTCTTGCAAGTAAGTTTGGACGACGTTGAAATAGTTTTCATACCTCTTCCAGAAGAGAATAATGTCAGCTATGGTGGATTCCCTAATTACCTTTTGTAATAATTCCTCCAAATTAAGTGCTTTCATTGTGGAAATTTTCAGGTGTTTCATGTTTTCAGACTGAAGAACAACCCTCATTTTCTCGCTTTCTTGAAATGTAGTATTTTTGTAGTAGTAGTATAGTAGCTTTTAATTTCACACGCAAGAGGTTGTTATAATGTATAGTCTTAAGAATTAAGATGACTACTAGAGAGAGTGCAAGGAAATTTAAAATGGATTTTTGTCCTTGTGTTTATTATTAATACTAGTTTTTATATGCACGCCACGCGTGCAAAAATACGTAGAAAATTAATTTTTTTTAGGGAACGTAGAAAATTAAATTAATTGTTAATTATATCGAGTAAATTAGAGATACTATTTGAATTGTTGATGGTTTTCTTTTTGTAATGTCTTTTTTTATTTTTTAAATTCTGTAGGTAGTTTTTTTTTAATTTTTTTTTTTAAATTTTTTAATTAAATAAAGTACTTAGAGATGTAATGAGGGTAAAATGGGGTTTCTAATATTTTGATGTCCTACCTCTCTTCTCATATAGAATAGAGATTATTTGTCGACAAAAACCACCCATAAGACATATGACATTGGTATCATTAGGGGTGATAATGAGCCTGACAAGCTCGCGAGCAGCTCGGGCTCGGCTCGGTCAAAGCTCGGCTCGTTGAAGCTCGGCTCGAGCTCGGGCTCGGCTCGAGACTTAAACGAGCCGAGCCGAGCTAGGCAAAGCTCGGCTCGTAAAGCTCGTGAGCAGCTCGTTTATTATTTTATATTAAAAAAAATATTCTTATTAAAAAAATATTTTATATTAAAAAAAAATATTTTATATTAAAAAAATTTAATACTAATTTATATTTTAATTTAGATTACAAATTATATATTTTAATTTGTGATCCAACTTCACCTCTACTCCACTAGGCACTAAAGTCCCACATTGGTTAAGAAAACAAGGATCAACCTTATTTTCTTTATAAATAGCTACTATTCCTTACTTCAACTTAAAGTTTAATTTTGTATCTCCTTGGTTGGGAAACAAAAACTATACTTTATTTTCTTCATAGAGGGAATGAAGTATAATTTTAAATAGTTGATTATTTAATCATTAAAATATTTGATAATTTTTTCTTTAGCAAAACATGGAGTCCCACATTGAAATTTTAACAATGCTAGGAGGGATTCCAAGTTATAAAAGCATATGTAAACAAAACAAGGGTATAATGAGTTTGTTTTCTTAACAAAACATGGAGTCCCATATTGAAATTTTAGCAATGCTAAGAGGGATTCCAAGTTATATAAGCATATGTAGAATGAGTTTGTTTATCTTAAACAAAACATAAAGTTCCACATTGAAATGGGGATAGTGAGTTTGTTTTTCTTTAACAAACCATGAAGTCCCACATTGAAATCTTAGCAATGCTAAGAGGGAAATCAAGTTATAAAAGCATATGATGGGTGAGTGAACAAACTCACCTACTTCGAGCCAAGCCGAGCTCATTAGTCGAGCCTAAACGAGCTCGCGAGCCGAGCCTAAACGAGCTTGCGAGCCGAGCCTAAACGAGCTCGCGAGCCGAGCTCGAGCCCCAAATTTCCATCACGAGCCGAGCTCGAGCTCGACTCTCCCAAGCTCGGCGAGCTCACGAGCCGAGCCGAGCCGAGCCTGGGAAATTATAAACGAGCTCGAGCCGAGCCCAGTGCTATTCGGGCTCGGCTCGCTCGATAAGCACCCCTAGGTATCATCATGCGTGGGAGAATGTCAGAATGGCATTGAATTGTGTTCTAGTAGATGAGGGAAATCTATAATGGTTAGTAGCTAGTATAGTCTAATGCATAACTTGCAAATTTTATCTTTTTCTCAGTTTGGTAGTGGGAAGATTTATTAGATTTTGTATAGATGAAAATGCTTCTCTAGTGAAGTATAGGATAATAATGCACGTACGTCATTCATAGTTGTATCATTGTATGCAATCATATCAGTTTTAGATTTTCATGGTGATATGGATTCTTGATCATTCTGTTTTACAAGATTCATATAGTCTAATGCACGTACTTCCAACCCTTGCGCATGTATACAAGGAGTAATACTTTTCCTGGATCGTGGCAAGAGAACCAAAATTTTGTGTCACTATTTAGTAGTTACTACCCTAAGATTGCATGAATGTAAATGAAGTAGGAAAAAAAATTATTATTATAGGATCGAAAATTATTTAATGCAAGGGTCTTTATTCTTCCTTATGAAGTTTGAAAGTACTCAACCTAAGTTTCAATGCAATAAAGATACTTTTTGTTATATAAGATAGAATTAGTTTTTGGATCCGTGCATAATGCACGAGAAGTTTTATGTGTTAAATCAATGTGACGTAGGAATTTTTAAACAGTTCATCAAATATTGAGTATGAGTTCGTACATCATATTGACTCAAAATTTAACCTATTAACATATGTCATCTAATAATTTGAAAGCAACAATAAGTTGTCCAACAATATAAATGATTTAAAAGTGTTATCCGTATATATATATATATATATATATATATATATATATAGGAATGGGATCTTGTGAAAACGACCTCTTAATCTAAAAACTGAAAACAGACAATCCTAACCATTGGATTACATCTAACGGATGCGATCTATTCTTATAGGTAAACAGTTTAAACGTCATTGCTCCTCCCCTTCTCTCCTCTCTCTCCTCCTTCTCTTTTCTCTACAGCATTTCACTGACTTCACCTCTTCCTGCAACACCATCTTTTCCGAGCTCCAATCCCTAACTCAACAAACTTCCCACAACAACATCTTCGCCTACCAACTCTCCGACGCTTCCATCCGCCTCCACACCTCCCTCCGAAATTCTCTCTCCTCCCCTATCCTCAAAACGTGGCATCCCTCACCGCCCTCACGCGCGCAAGTCGACGGCGCGTATCAATCACTTCGAAAGAGTTCTCCGGCGAAAGGAACGCTGAGTTCCGACGAGTTTGCTGTAGTTTTGTTCGCGGATGTTGTTGTTTCGAATGCATCGAGAATTGTGGCGAGTAGGGTTTGTGTTGGAGTTGCGGGGATTGGTGGAGTTGGAATGGCAGCTCGCCGCCGTTAACGTCGCCGTTCATGGCCTTGACGAAATTCTCGTTTCCTCAAATGAAGAAATATCTTTGTTTTGATTATTGATTGATGAGGTTGAATAATTTTAAATTTCTCTGTTTTCTGGTTTGAGAGTTATGTGATTTGATGAGTAATTGTTAATTTTATGATAATTTTGAGCTCATTTTGTTCATCATTTTCAGATCTTCAACTGAATTTTTGAATCTAGTAATTTTCGATCGAAATTGCGAAGAGATCTTCATTTTTCGTTCAATTTTGGACTATTCTTATGGATTTTTATTGGATTGCTCAATTTTGGATTCATATTAGATGCTTTTTTTAGGCTATTAACATTCATTCTTCTTGATTTTTCTTTTATTCTTGTTAAATGTTATTTACTTTTCAATAGCTTGAATATTGAAAATAAAGCATACTCTTCTGATCTTCTAATTGTAATCGTCAAATTACGTGACTGTTGTCGGTGATTTGATTTTTGAGTTGTGAATTTTTGGTGAATTTTGGTGTAGATTTGTTGAAAACTTAAAAGTTACTCTATATCAAGTTTTTTATTAGTTTCCAAAGTATTGTTATTAGTTGCTGTTTTAAAGCTATTTGTTACCCCCTCTCACTAACATATATTTGGCGAAATTCATACAAAGTATTGTGATTAGTTGTTGTTTTAAAGCTATTTGTTACCCCCCTCTCACTAACATATATTTCAAGGTAAAAAATTACCTTAAAAGTGGTAATAGTTACTCTTATATTAAATAAAGTTACCCTAAAGGGGTTAAAAGACTTTGTTTTCAGTTTTCAGCCTAAGAGTGGTTTTCAGCGGATCCTTCCCATATATATATATATATATATATAATAAATATATTATATATATATATATATATAATAATAATATAATATTATATATGAAATGGCGGATCATTGTTAGGGATGGTGTGGGCCTGACTCCCCTTAATTTTATGAGATAAAAGAACTATCTTGCAATATCATGTATGACGTGCAAAGTTGGCACAATGGCAATTGCATTGAACGAAAAGCAACATTATTTCATATTTAGGGCGAGGTTCGAACCCAGTTGACAACAAAGTTTAATGCAGCAAAGAAAAGAAGTTGCAATAGAGAAGCAGAGACTATTGAAACAAAGTCGGTTAAATCAGTCACAAAAGAAGTTATCAGAAGAATGCTAATTGACAATGTCATACCTAGCATTATGCAAAATTGGTCTGCCTATTTACCAAGAAACATTCAATTGCAGCAAGATAATGCAAGACCACACATATCAGATGATGATATGAAATTAAAGAAGCTGCAACACAGAATGGGTTCAACATACAACTGGTAAATCAACCACCATAATCTCCTGATCTCAACTTGTTGGATTTATGTTTATTTACGGCTCTTCAATCAATTCAAAATCAATCATTTCCACATAATATAGATGAGCTTATAACTAGAGTTCAAGATGCTTATGACTTCGATGACACACAAAAGATTAAGTTTCGATGGTACAGTTACAATATGTGATGACTGAGATTTTGAAAGACAAATGGGGTAACAATTACAAGAATCATCATCATAGAAAAGTACATTTACAGAGAATTGGGAAAGTGCCAGAGAATGTTAAGGTTGAACAATCCCTACTTGATGAGGCAGTTAAGTACCTTAATGAAAGGGAGGTTCCTATATTTTCTAATGTGTAGTTTTTAATGAAGTCAACTAAAATCATAGAATTACGTAATTCATGTTATATAAATCACTCAAATGAGGAAACTTTACAAAAACTAAAAAAAGTCACTTACAAACTATAACCAATCTCTATTATATAAGTGAATGGGGGGAGGAAGATGGTGTACCCTTACAAAAAATCTTATATACCCTTACAAAAATTGGTTAACCGTCGCTCCCCCTTGGCTTATATAATAGAGATTAGGAAAAACTCTCTTGTCTCTCTCCTATCGATCTCTTTACATTATTTTTTAGTTCTATTTTAGTTTTCTTATTTTTTTTTTCTCTCTAGCTTTCTTGTAAACCCTAGTTTTTTATTCATCATAAATTAATGAGTTTATTATTCATTCTCTTTCTTTTATTTAGTTATTTGATTATGCTTTCCATTGTAGATTTAGATTTTATTATTTATTTCATGATCGAGTAGTTTTTATTTTTAGGGTTTGGGAATCCATGTTTATATGCTATGAATAATGATTGATGTTATTGATGGTTTTATTTGTCATTGGTATCTTTAATTGATTAGTGTTTTTATTGTTAATCTTACAACCTGATCAATTGTTTGATTAAATCTTCCTAATAAGAGTTAGAATTATATTGAAAGATCAACTTTTAGAGGCTTATCTACAATTAGCAAATCTGATTATGTTAGTGATTGTACTACATATGTTGATTTGAGAGCGATAGGACCGACCGTAGGTTTAACACATGCTCTAGATATGATTAATTGAACTATTAATGATTTTTTGATATATTTTGATTATGAACATGGTGGATCATTGTCCTAGATCCTTTTAGTTAAATTTTCATATTAATTTATTAGTTTAAAACGTAATTCTCATAATCATGATTTTGTTTAGTTTTTCTACATTTTAGAAGGTAGATTCCTACAAACCTTCTAACAATGTAGTAGGGTAAGTAGGGTTATTTTAATCTAGATCCTAAAGTTGTACATCGACAATAATGTACAAAAAGAAGAAAAGAGCGGAGGGACATATTTATAAAAAAAAGTTCGAACTAAATATCTTTAAAAACTTTTATGGACCTGGGTCCACACTAAATTAGCGTGGACATAATGCTAGTACATGTTATTATGGAAAAATTGCTCATTATGTCAAATACAATAAATACAAAAGAGGAGTAGGTATAGATTATAAAGAGTCACTATTTGAGGAAAAAAAAAAACAGGTTAATATGACAAACTAATGTAAGACAGGATGATTGTGTCAAAAAAAACTATCACTACACACTATGTTAGATAATATTTCATCTGTTTCAAAATACTTGACACGTTTCTCCGAGCATGCTTGCCAGTTGCCGATGCATCACTTTAACTATTAATATATCGAATTCCCTACATGTAACAATAACTACCTCCGTCCCAAAATATATATTTAGACGAATAATTGACACGCTTCTCCGAGCATTCTTCTCCAAGTGTTCAGTTCTTTCTGGGATGGAGGGGAGTAAAAAATGTTGATATTCTGTAAATATATATTTAGACGAATCTAACAAGATTTCATATGACTATATTTTTCCTTCTATAAAAACCATAAAACATGGTCAGAGAAGAATATCTGAATAGTGCAAAAGTCAAACTGTATCATCTATTTTGAAATGGAGAAAGTAATAATAAATTAGTGTAATTTAAATTTTTTAAAGATTAGTATATAAAAAGAGTCACTATGTCATATGGATGGTTTTTGTCGACAATAATATTAGTAAACTGAACCAGGTCCATGCAAGACTAAAATCAATAAATAAACACAAGGACAATTTCACTAATTATTTATATGATTTCCGTTTTCAACAATAAAAGAAAATTGTATGTTAAATTTCCTTGCACTCTCTCTTATATATATGGTCAGTTATAGTCATCTTAAGACTACACAACCCTCTTGCGTGTGAAATTACAAGCTACTAACTATACTACATTTCAAGAAAGCGAGAAAATGAGGGTTGTTCTTCAGTCTGAAAACATGAAACAACTGAAAATTCCGACAATGAAAGCGCATAATTTGGAGGAATTACAAAAAGTAATTAGGGAATCCACCATAGCTGACACTATTCTCTTCTGGAAGAGGTGTGAAAACTACTTCAACGTCGAAAGTTACTTGCAAGAAGCCATGGATAACGCTCAAGAAATCCAGAAAATTGTATGTTGTTCGTCATTTTAAATTCTTTCTTTATGATTCTCTTCTTTACTCGTTTTATTTGCTTACTATTTGCATCATTATTTCGGTAGCAAACGATTTTATATTTTTGGGTCTTGGATGATGCATGCGTACATTTTTCTACTCTTTCTTGATCATGCTAATTTGCTAAATGTAAGAACACAAATGATTTTTTTTCTATTCTTTCTTTTACATAGTCTGAATTTTGTTCCAAATGTATATAAAAAACAGAGGTCTTGATTTATATATATCTTTAAGTGAATTCTTTAATGACATATTAGAATGAAACATTAAAAAGAAGTGGCTCTTTGATTGAAAAATTGGTATAAAATACTATAAGCTTAAGGTAACACTGATTAATAACCAATTGAAAAAATCAAGAAAAGTTAACAGGACACGCACGCAAAAAATGCTAGTATATATAGACGCTAAGTGAGGTTCATATGAGAATACATACTTACATGAGAAGTGAGAATGAATTTTACGCGCTATAATTCCTATGAATAAGTGATGTAAGTCTAATCAAAAAGTGATGCAACTTTGAAAAAAAATTGATTTTTTTTATTGGACTGAAATTTTTTTAGGGGGGGGGGGGTATAACTCTAATGAATAAGTGTTTTAACTCTAATTCAATCGTGTGGTTGAGATTTATTCTCATTTCTCATATAAGGAGCATATAGGGAGTAATATTAATACTTTTCATGGATTGTGGCAAGAGACTAGTTACTACTCTATGATTGCATGAATTTAAATGAAACTAGTTTATAGGCCCGGGCTATACCCCGGGTACGTACTTATAGTTTTCATTATTAATATTTTACTTTAAAAATAATATCATCAAATATCATTTGGTTTAGTGATTAAGACTTTAGTATATAAACTTGAAATCGCAGGATCAAATTGAATACAAGGCATTTACTATATTTTAAATAATGTTTGTATAATATCCAATATATACTTTTTCATTTGTTTTTTTTTTTTGTCCTAAGATTAACGTTAACTCAACAAAATTTGCATTGGTCATATGGCAAGTTAAAATTTTCCACTTTGATCAAATTTAGACCTATAAGTTTCAATTAGAGTAAATTGACCCCTCACATTTTTGTATAATATTTAATATAAGTCACCCCTTGTTTTGAAAGTTTAAAGATAAGAAAAAATATATTTGATCATATAATTGTAAATTTTTAATACATTTAATGTACTTTTACCCCTCAAAACATTATGCATAATATGTACATTCCTGTTTTCTTTCCTACTAATCCGATAAGTTCAATAAGATTAGATAAAATAAGTTTAGATAAGCTTAGGCCATATCATTATACAACTTATCTGAACTTTCTTTACTCGAAGACTAAATCATATAAATAAACATAAGGACAAAAATCCATTATAAATTTCCTTGCACTCTCTCTCATAGTCATCTTACTTCTTACGACTATACATTATAAAAACCTCTTGCGTGTGAAATTAAAAGCTACTATACTACTACTACAAAAATACACATTTCAAGAAAGCGAGGAAACGAGGGTTGTTCTTCAGTCTGAAAACATGAAACACCTGCAAATTTCGACAATGAAAGCACTTAATTTGGAGGAATTTTTACAAAAGATAATTAGGGAATCCACCATAGCTGACACTATTCTCTTATGGAAGAGGTATGAAAACTACTTCAGCGTCCAAACTTACTTGCAAGAAGCCATGGATAACGCTGATCAAGAAATCCAGAAAATTGTTTGAAAGAACTTAAAATAACGAACAACATACAATTTTCTGGATTTCTTGATCAGCGTTATCCATGGCTTCTTGCAAGTAAGTTTGGACGACGTTGAAATAGTTTTCATACCTCTTCCAGAAGAGAATAATGTCAGCTATGGTGGATTCCCTAATTACCTTTTGTAATAATTCCTCCAAATTAAGTGCTTTCATTGTGGAAATTTTCAGGTGTTTCATGTTTTCAGACTGAAGAACAACCCTCATTTTCTCGCTTTCTTGAAATGTAGTATTTTTGTAGTAGTAGTATAGTAGCTTTTAATTTCACACGCAAGAGGTTGTTATAATGTATAGTCTTAAGAATTAAGATGACTACTAGAGAGAGTGCAAGGAAATTTAAAATGGATTTTTGTCCTTGTGTTTATTTATTAATACTAGTTTTTATATGCACGCCACGCGTGCAAAAATACGTAGAAAATTAATTTTTTTTAGGGAACGTAGAAAATTAAATTAATTGTTAATTATATCGAGTAAATTAGAGATACTATTTGAATTGTTGATGGTTTTCTTTTTTGTAATGTCTTTTTTTATTTTTTAAATTCTGTAGGTAGTTTTTTTTAATTTTTTTTTTTTTAAATTTTTTAATTAAATAAAGTACTTAGAGATGTAATGAGGGTAAAATGGGGTTTCTAATATTTTGATGTCCTACCTCTCTTCTCATATAGAATAGAGATTATTTGTCGACAAAAACCACCCATAAGATACTTTTTGTTATATAAGATAGAATTAGTTTTTGGATCCGTGCATAATGCACGAGAAGTTTTATGTGTTAAATCAATGTGACGTAGGAATTTTTAAACAGTTCATCAAATATTGAGTATGAGTTCGTACATCATATTGACTCAAAATTTAACCTATTAACATATGTCATCTAATAATTTGAAAGCAACAATAAGTTGTCCAACAATATAAATGATTTAAAAGTGTTATCCATATACATATATATATATATATAATATATATATATATTTAATAATATATATATATATATATATATATATAGGAATGGGATCTTGTGAAAACGACCTCTTAATCTAAAAATTGAAAACAGACAATCCTAACCATTGGATTACATCTAACGGATGCGATCTATTCTTAAAGGTAAACAGTTTAAACGTCATTGCTCCTCCCCTTCTCTCCTCTCTCTCCTCCTTCTCTTTCTCTACAGCATTTCACTGACTTCACCTCTTCCTGCAACACCATCTTTTCCGAGCTCCAATCCCTAACTCAACAAACTTCCCACAACAACATCTTCGCCTACCAACTCTCCGACGCTTCCATCCGCCTCCACACCTCCCTCCGAAATTCTCTCTCCTCCCCTATCCTCAAACGTGGCATCCCTCACCGCCCTCACGCGCGCAAGTCGACGGCGCGTATCAATCACTTCGAAAGAGTTCTCCGGCGAAAGGAACGCTGAGTTCCGACGAGTTTGCTGTATTTTGTTCGCGGATGTTGTTGTTTCGAATGCATCGAGAATTGTGGCGAGTAGGGTTTGTGTTGGAGTTGCGGGGATTGGTGGAGTTGGAATGGCAGCTCGCCGCCGTTAACGTCGCCGTTCATGGCCTTGACGAAATTCTCGTTTCCTCAAATGAAGAAATATCTTTGTTTTGATTATTGATTGATGAGGTTGAATAATTTTAAATTTCTCTGTTTTCTGGTTTGAGAGTTATGTGATTTGATGAGTAATTGTTAATTTTATGATAATTTTGAGCTCATTTGTTCATCATTTTCAGATCTTCAACTGAATTTTTGAATCTAGTAATTTTCGATCGAAATTGCAAAGAGATCTTCATTTTTCGTTCAATTTTGGACTATTCTTATGGATTTTTATTGGATTGCTCAATTTTGGATTCATATTAGATGCTTTTTTTAGGCTATTAACATTCATTCTTCTGATTTTTCTTTTATTCTTGTTAAATGTTATTTACTTTTCAATAGCTTGAATATTGAAAATAAAGCATACTCTTCTGATCTTCTAATTGTAATTGTCAAATTACGTGACTGTTGTCGGTGATTTGATTTTTGAGTTGTGAATTTTTGGTGAATTTTGGTGTAGCTTTGTTGAAAACTTAAAAGTTACTCTATATAAGTTTTTTATTAGTTTCCAAAGTATTGTTATTAGTTGCTGTTTTAAAGCTATTTGTTACCCCCTCTCACTAACATATATTTGGCGAAATTCATACAAAGTATTGTGATTAGTTGCTGTTTTAAAGCTATTTGTTACCCCCCTCTCACTAACATATATTTCAAGGTAAAAAGTTACCTTAAAAGTGGTAATAGTTACTCTTATAATAATAAAGTTACCCTTGAAATACATAGAACTATCCTTAATATAATAAAGTTACCCCAAAACTGACAAAAGTTACCCTAAAAGTGTTAAAAGTTACCCTAAAGGGGTTAAAAGACTTTGTTTTCAGTTTTCAACCTAAGAGTGGTTTTCAGCGGATCCTTCCCACATATATATATATATATATATATATATATATATGAAATGGCGGATCATTGTTAAGGCTGGTGTGGGCCTGACTCCCCTTAATTTTATGAGATAAAAGAACTATCTTGCAATATCATGTATGACGTGCAAAGTTGGCACAATGGCAATTGCATGGAACGAAAAGCAACATTATTTCATATTTAGGGCGAGGTTCGAACCCAGTTGACAACAAAGTTTAATGCAGCAAAGAAAAGAAGTTGCAATAGAGAAGCAAAGACTATTGAAACAAAGTCGGTTAAATCAGTCACAAAAGAAGTTATCAGAAGAATGCTAATTGACAATGTCATACCTAGCATTATGCAAAATTGGTCTGCCAATTTACCAAGAAACATTCAATTGCAGCAAGATAATGCAAGACCACACATATCAGATGATGATATGAAATTCAAAGAAGCTGCAACACAGAATGGGTTCAACATACAACTGGTAAATCAACCACCATAATTTCCTGATCTCAACGTGTTGGATTTATGTTTATTTACGGCTCTTCAATCAATTCAGAATCAATCATTTCCACAGAATATAGATGAGCTTATAACTAGAGTTCAAGATGCTTATGACTTCGATGACACACAAAAGATTAAGTTTCGATGGTACAGTTACAATATGTGATGACTGAGATTTTGAAAGACAAATGGGGTAACAATTACAAGAATCATCATCATGGAAAAGTACATTTACAGAGAATTGGGAAAGTGCCAGAGAATGTTAAGGTTGAACAATCCCTACTTGATGAGGCAGTTAAGTACCTTAATGAAAGGGAGGTTCCTATGTTTTCTAATGTGTAGTTTTTAATGAAGTCAACTAAAATCATAGAATTACGTAATTCATGTTATATAAATCACTCAAATGAGGAAACTTTACAAAAACTAAAAAAAGTCACTTACAAACTATAACCAATCTCTATTATATAAGTGAATGGGGGGAGGAAGATGGTGTACCCTTACAAAAATCTTATATACCCTTACAAAAATTGGTTAACCGTCGCTCCCCCTTGGCTTATATAATAGAGATTAGGAAAAACTCTCTTGTCTCTCTCCTATCGATCTCTTTACATTATTTTTTAGTTCTATTTTAGTTTTCTTATTTTTTTTTTCTCTCTAGCTTTCTTGTAAACCCTAGTTTTTTATTCATCATAAATTAATGAGTTTATTATTTTCATTCTCTTTCTTTTATTTAGTTATTTGATTATGCTTTCCATTGTAGATTTAGATTTTATTATTTATTTCATGATCGAGTAGTTTTTATTTTTAGGGTTTGGGAATCCATGTTTATATGAATAATGATTGATGTTATTGATGGTTTTATTTGTCATTGGTATCTTTAATTGATTAGTGTTTTTATTGTTAATCTTACAACCTGATCAATTGTTTGATTAAATCTTCCTAATAAGAGTTAGAATTATATTGAAAGATCAACTTTTAGAGGCTTATCTACAATTAGCAAATCTGATTATGTTAGCGATTGTACTACATATGTTGATTTGAGAGCGATAGGACCGACCGTAGGTTTAACACATGCTCTAGATATGATTAATTGAACTATTAATGATTTTTTGATATATTTTGATTATGAACATGGTGGATCATTATCCTAGATCCTTTTAGTTAAATTTTCATATTTTATTAGTTTAAAACCGTAATTCTCATAATCATGATTTTGTTTAGTTTTTCTACATTTTAGAAGGTAGATTCCTACAAACCTTCTAACAATGTAGTAGGGTAAGTAGGGTTATTTTAATCTAGATCCTAAAGTTGTACATCGACAATAATGTACAAAAAGAAGAAAAGAGCGGAGGGACATATTTATAAAAAAAAGTTCGAACTAAATATCTTTAAAAACTTTTATGGACCTGGGTCCACACTAAATTAGCGTGGACATAATGCTAGTACATGTTATTATGGAAAAATTGCTCATTATGTCAAAACAATAAATACAAAAGAGGAGTAGGTATAGATTATAAAGAGTCACTATTTGAGGAAAAAAAAAACAGGTTAATATGACAAACTAATGTAAGACAGGATGATCGTGTCAAAAAAACTATCACTACACACTATGTTAGATAATATTTCATCTGTTTCAAAATACTTGACACGTTTCTCCGAGCATGCTTGCCAGTTGCCGATGCATCACTTTAACTATTAATATATCGAATTCCCTACATGTAACAATAACTACCTCCGTCCCAAAATATATATTTAGACGAATAATTGACACGCTTCTCCGAGCATTCTTCTCCAAGTGTTCAGTTCTTTCTGGGATGGAGGGAGTATAAAAATGTTGATATTCTGTAAATATATATTTAGACGAATCTAACAAGATGTCATATGACTATATTTTTCCTTCTATAAAAACCATAAAACATGGTCAGAGAAGAATATCTGAATAGTGCAAAAGTCAAACTGTATCATCTATTTTGAAATGGAGAAAGTAATAATAAATTAGTGTAATTTAAATTTTTTTAAAGATTAGTATATAAAAAAGAGTCACTATGTCATATGGATGGTTTTTGTCGACAATAATATTAGTAAACTGAACCAGGTCCATGCAAGACTAAAATCAATAAATAAACACAAGGACAATTTCACTAATTATTTATATGATTTCCGTTTTCAACAATAAAAGAAAATTGTATGTTAAATTTCCTTGCACTCTCTCTTATATATATGGTCAGTTATAGTCATCTTAAGACTACACAACCCTCTTGCGTGTGAAATTACAAGCTACTAACTATACTACTACTAGAAATATACTACTAGATTTCAAGAAAGCGAGAAAATGAGGGTTGTTCTTCAGTCTGAAAACATGAAACAACTGAAAATTCCGACAATGAAAGCGCATAATTTGGAGGAATTACAAAAGGTAATTAGGGAATCCACCATAGCTGACACTATTCTCTTCTGGAAGAGGTATGAAAACTACTTCAACGTCGAAAGTTACTTGCAAGAAGCCATGGATAACGCTCAAGAAATCCAGAAAATTGTATGTTGTTCGTCATTTTAAATTCTTTCTTTATGATTCTCTTCTTTACTCGTTTTATTTGCTTACTATTTGCATCATTATTTCGGTAGCAAATGATTTTATATTTGTGGGTCTTGGATGATGCATGCGTACATTTTTCTACTCTTTCTTGATCATGCTAATTCAGTAATTTGCTAAATGTAAGAACACAATTGATTTATTTTCTATTCTTTCTTTTACATAGTCTGAATTTTGTTCCAAATGTATATAAAAAACAGAGGTTTTGATTTATATATATCTTTAAGTGAATTCTTTAATGACATATTAGAATGAAACATTAAAAAGAAGTGGCTCTTTGATTGAAAAATTGGTATAAAATACTATAAGCTTAAGGTAATGGATTAAAATTTATGTTGGATTTACTTAATTCTGAGACAAAAATGGTGGAAAGATAAGGTTTAAGGTAATGGGTCAGTATTTATGATTAAGCTTATGTTTGACATTACTGATTACAAAAGAACTTTTGGGTTATATTAATATCATTGGATATTAATTTGATCGACTCTAAATTACTTTTATGTTAATTTCAGGTCCGAAAATTAGCCAATGCACCACAAGAAAATAGTAATTTGCCTTCCCAAAGTGGTGTGCACAATGCGAATAACAACAATAATGGTAATGGTAATGGAAATGGTAATGATAATGGTAATAATGTCGCATTCCAGCCCAATGCTGGTGGAAATATCAATGGTAATGGTAATGGAAATGGTGGAAATAACAACGGAAATGGTGGTGGTGTTGGTGTTGTATTTAGCAACGAGAATCCTAGGATATGGATGTTATTTCAAAGGTACGATGTGAACTATCGACTTGTACAAAGATTTCATGATTTTGCATTGATTGCAAAAGACTTTGATAGTTGGGAAGCCTTCGCCAATGCAGTATACCAAACTTGGGTTGACAGGAACACCGATGTCGTCTATCCCCCTGGTTACATAATGAACAGATTTGCCAACGCCGAGGGAAGAGTCACGACTCCTGCCAATTGTTGGCCGGGAGGAATTACTGTCTTTGGACGAATTGATAATTTCGGTTACTTCACTTCCTTAAATTGGCCTGATCATGAGTGGGAGACTGTCAGAATGCTATTGAATTGTGTTCGAATATATGAGGAAAATGCTGTAAATGGTTACTAGCTAGTATAGTCTAATGCATAACTTGCAAATTTTAGAGTTTTTTCATTTTGGTAGTGGGAAGATTTAGTAGATTCTATGTAGATGAAAATGCTTCTCTAGTGAAGTATAGGATAATAATGCACGTTATGTCATTCATAGTTGTATCATTGTATATGGATAATATCAGTTTTAGATTTTGATGGTGATATGGATTTTGGTAGATTCTATACAGATGAAAATGCTTCTTTACTGAAGTATAGGATAATGCACGTTGCGTCATTCATAGTTGTATGATTGTATATGGATGATATCAGTTTTAGATTTTGATGGTGATATGGATTTTTGATCATTCTGTTTTACAAGATTCATATGAAGATGGTTTAATTTGGTTGATTTGAATCTATTCCATAATAGTTGTGGTATTATTGATTCATATGTAGATGGTGATATGGATTCTTCTTTTTGTATGTTTTACGAGTCTCAACCCTTGCGGATGTATACAGCCATACAGGGAGTAATACTTTTCATGGATCATGGCAAGAGAACCAAAATTTTGTCTCACTAGTTATAATGTTTTTTTTTTTGACATCGAGAAAACGTATATTGATTAAAAAAAAGGAAATACAACCTATTGCTAATACAATCACACAGCAAACAAAGGAAAACCTAAAGGAGCTTTATGAGCTCTTACATGGTCTAAAAAACAAAAAGAAACAAAGCCGATACAAATTCGCCTATTAAGTAGAGCTCTTACATGTTCTAATGACTGATGGATGTGTTAGGAGAAGCAAATGTCGATCACGATCCGGACAGCGAACCAAAGACAAGATTTTCATCTCGCTGCATAAGCAATCCCAACGAACTTCTGACATGTGGGATTCTTGGCTCATGATCTGTGGAAGAGCCACATTCCTAGGTGACTCATCATGACTCTCTGTCGAGAGTAAGTCATGTTTCTCCGTGAAGGAGAAACGGGGTGTGCTGAAATTCACCAGATGATACCGGGGTGCCGCCTGCAGATTTGAATTTTTCAAGGCAAAGACCAGTAAGATCATTGCCAAGCGAAAATGAGAGCTAAACATGGTGAGCTCTCGAAGAAACCTCCGGTTTATGAAACCGGAAAACACAAAGTCCAACCATGAAAAACGAACATCACCTCGACCATACTCGCATTTCTCATCCATCTGACGTATCTGTTCCTTCAACAAACGTTTCAAAGAAACTACTGATTCTACTACTACAACCTTACACCACCATCCCTGATTCAACTGGCAAACATTTTGCAGAACCACCAAACTAATAATTAACCTACCTAGGGGGGAAGGGGAGAGGGAAGCCCAATAACCGGGAGTAAGGGAAGGGGATGCCCAAACAAAACTAACCAACAACAGGGGAGGGGGAATTCGACACTATTCATTAATTGATCATGTTTGACTCTGATTTATCGTCATTATATGAAGAAAACATAGTCAAGTTGGATCTTGTTAGATTCGTCTCGTTGCATACTATTAATTTACCATTTTTTTTATATTTCTTACTTGTGCACAACTAAAGATATTAACGATTAAAGAAGCGCATTGGGGTGCGTGAAAAAGCAAAGTTTCATTTAAAACAGAACGGATGAAGTATAAGATATAACTTGTTTTTGAATCCGTGCATAATGCACGAGAAGTTTTCTGTTCAATAAATATACTTATATCTAAATGTTATGAATGCATATTTTCTAAAAGCGATTATTATTCAAAATTTCAAATATTATAAATCAATGTGATGTAGGAACTTTCAAACAGTTCATTAAATACTGAGTATGAGTTCCTACATCATATTCACTCAAATTAACAGATGTTATCTAATAATCTGAAAGCAACAATAAATTTTCCAACCGGATATATATATTTAAGGTAAGAAGAAATTTTCTGATTGCCCTCGCACAAGACCTCCATTCAGAGGCCCATTACAAGCCAAACACACCCCAACCCCCCTCTTCCCCTTAAGTCCCAAGCATAGGAATTGAACCCTAAACTTTATTAAGGAAAATGAGAAAGCTCGCCACTTGAGCCAATCCTAATTTCTTTTCATAATGATTATTGTAGGTTTTTTTACGTATATCCATGTATTTTTCATATTCAAAGTTGTATACAATCTTTTTAAAAGTTTGTCAGCTGTACCCATAAATTTATAGCTTTTACCCTAACCCCTACATAAATAGCATGGACAACACAACAAGAGAATTCCCCAGACTTCAAGTCAGAAAGAATCTTTGTTGTGTCCCCCTACAAGCAGAAGCTAGAGCAGTACTCCAAGCAGCCAAAGATCTTCAGTGGAGATGCGCAAATAAACATTCAAATAAAAAACTGATTGTGCAGAGATAGTTAGTGCTCTCCGTAACCACCATCAATGCAACAAGGACATATACCATATGATCAAAGAAATCAAGAACATATATAGCTACTAGCAGTCTAGCCTACTACATTTCAATTCTTCGCGTGTATGAAAGTCAAAAGGGAAGTAGTTCAAAGAGCCCACAACCTGGCAAACAAAGCCAGGAAAGAACTCTAACCGTTCGTTTGGTAGTTGGTTATAAATGGTGGTAATGGGAGTGAATTTGTGTGTAAATTTCTGAAAAATATCATTGTCTATTTCCATGGTAATGCTAATTTATCCTAAAGTGTCCACTTTCCTTCTTGAATTTTCATTCCCATCCAATACCACATTGTAGGTGGTAATGAGTGGTAATGAAAATTGCTTCCCCTTGGAGACAAAAACACAAGTTTAGAGGTGAGATTGCTTGCCAATAGAGAAAAGATCCTCCCCATGGAGATTTTAAAGGGTTGGTTCCCTAATAAAATTACACTTAAAATGCATTCTCATTACCGCAATTTATTAACGACTACCAAATCGGCAGTAAAAACTCTACATTTCAATTCATGTCCATCTCTAAACTAAGGAGCTCTTTTTGAACTTTGAAGTGAAGATATACTTGCAAGTTTAAGGGCGTGCATGTAATCTTTAAACAGATGTTTATTGATTGGAATCTCATCCAGCCTCTTCTTCAAATCCTACAAGACGAATTTGGAGAAAATGAGATTCAAGTGATGTTTATTCTCATTTCTCACACTAGCTGCTGACAGAGGATCTGATGTGCAGATTAAGTGAGGACCATTTATTTGTAGTATCAAACATAAATCATCTATTTGTAGTTTTATCATGAAAACAATTCTAGGTAACTAGTTTCTTATATACTTCCTCCATTTCTTTAATTGTAACATTTCAGTTTACACACTTGTTGAGATAAAATTTTAATGATTAATATCTTTAGTTATATATTTGTAAAAATTATGCAAATAAAATATTTAGAAAATACACTTGGAGACGAATCAAATAAAATCCCATCTAACTATGTTTTTCTCACTTACGAACTATTATAAAAGGTCAAAGGGTGAACTGTGAACAACTGAATAGTGAAAAAGTCAAAACATTACAACTAAAAAAATGAAGTATATACATAGGTCGCCTAAATAAATGGACACATGCAGTCAATAAATTTAGCTTTTGTAGCCACTAAAGACATGGCATGACACACTCTTTTTCTACTTGACATGTACTCTTCAACTTCTTTTTTTTCTTTGTTATTTTTCCAGCATGTTAGCGAACCAAAGGTTGCATCCAACCCCTCTGTCAATATATTCACAACGTGAATCTACGTATGTCATGCATTCTAGGACTGAGGAACATCATACAAGTGGGCAATAGAATTATAGAAACAGAGTTAAATAGAGTGAATATATATGCTGCAAATGTCATTTGTATTTTGGATAACCCTCCCCCGGATTGTATTAATGTTTTACTTAATGACAAACCTGGAAATTTGAACTTATGTAGCTTGCTAACACATGAGGCTACTGGTACTCATGTTATGTCTGTAACCGTACTTTAATCTTATATATTGTCCTTCTTTACCAAAAAAAAAAAAAATATATATGCTGCAACAGTTCATGAATTTGGTGGAGAAACACTTACGGCTCATTTGGTAGTTGGCTATAAATGGTGGTAATGGGAATGAATTTGTGTGTAAATTTGTGAAAAATGTCATTATCCATTCCCATAGTAATGCTAATTTATCCCAAAATGTCTACTTTTCTTCTTGAATTTTCATTCTCATCCAATACCACCTTGTAGGTGGTAATAAGTGGTAATGAAAATTGCTTCCTCTTGGAGACAAAAACACAAGTTTAGGTGTGAGATTGCTTGCCTACGGAGAAAAAAATATCTCCCTATGGAGATTTTAAGGGTACTTCCCTAATGACATTACACTTATAATCCATTCCCATTACCGCAATTCATTAACGACTAGCAAACAGGCCGTTAAGGCATTGCGAAATGATGCACAAGTTGAGGAGATAGCTCGATGTATCCAGCTTTATCTCCCTATTTGATTAGAAAGGCATGTATAAGGGCCAAAAGTATCATATTGTAAATGGTTTTTCGAGAACGATTGAGCATAAATGTTGCAATCACATTAAGTAGAGCTCTGCCATTGTTAAACATCAAGTAATATGTGGTTTTTGCTTGTACAGTTAAAGTGTCAAACTCAAGTGACCTGAAATTTTGAAAAATTATGAAATGCTACCACTGTTGCATTTTAGAAGAAAAATAAATCCTCAAATAGGATGCTAAATTTCTCACCACGAGATCTTCTGCATTCTCGGAACAATTGTCAATGTCATGATGTATAATTTTGCGATACATACTCATTTATCAAGTGTTCCACTCGGGATAAATCGTCATAGAGCTATGAGAACAAGGTACTCAGTTCAGGTTGTTAGCAACCATGAGGTATGGTGTGCAATAATGTCTTTCTCATGCAGTAAGTATATGTAATTTGGCAATGCACATGGACCTCCCAAGCCTAAACTCTTACAGACAGCAGTTGATGGTCTAAAGACGCTTCTTTCAGCTTGATCCATAAAAGTTCGTGACGTGCTTCACTCACCAAATTAGCAGGAAGACGCTACATTTCAGAGTTCTGCACTTTAAACTTACACCTGCCGGTTCCGGCACAGACTGCACATTCCTCTACTTGTCCAGCCACATGGCTTAAGCAATAGTCAATTCTGTCCTTCACAACATCCTGCAACATCAAATATCGCAGCATAAAATCAGATACAATTTGCCTTACATGTTTTCCACTCTGAAAAATGATTTTAGCATGATCATCATCACAAGATGATAGGAGTCATATTAAAACTCCGAAAAGTGGGAAGAATTCAGGTTCCATCAAATTATATATTTGCTGCAGTTCTTATCCAGGAAGTGTCGAATGATATAAGTTCACCTAATCCCTCTAAAAAGAACGGCGGGGAACCCCTCAAGAGCTCACTATTGCAATAGGGGTGAGGTTGAATGGGTGTAATGTGCAAATGAAGCAAAATACAATAGACAAGTATAGCCACCCCACCATACATCTTTTTCTAAACTAAAAAGTTTCCAAAAGCAAACACAACCATAAAAATACAGGTTTGCAATGAAAGAAACAACTAAAACAGAGATTATGTCTTACAAAAAGAACACAAATATTACATAAAGGGACGAAGTTCATACCACAAGCAACTCATGCAGACCCAGCGGTGCAGTGACAAGATAGTTGATACCAGGGTGCTCTAATGCAGCAGCACCTGCAAGCACAGGGATATCCTGTAAACCAGCAATAGAAATCCATTTTAATTTTTGATGCTTGAAAGCTTCCATCAGAACCCAAGAGTGAAGAGCTATCCTTGCCTGGATTTACTATTCATTTGAAGAAATAGGATAAGTAATTCAAATGAAATGTCCTAGAGCAAATTGTAATGCCCTAGATCAATTTGGAATTTCAAAAGATAACAAGTATATCATTTTTGGTTGGACAAGTTTACACTTCGGTATCCTTTTGCGGGTAGGGGGGACTCCATAACCAAAATATACTGCCCTAGACACACTGGCATAGTTTTTTCTTACCTGATGCCAATGGCGTCCTGGAAAGAGGAAGAATGGGCTTATGATAACACGATTTGCCCCTTGCTGGACACATAAATCAAAAGCATCTTTTATAGATGGCTCTGCCAATTCCTGAACAATGAGAAAAGACGAAACATGGTTAGGAGTCAAGATGACAAGCTCAGTGTAAAACAGCAAAGTACCAGAATTAGAATATAGAAATGCATGTATAATTAACAAGCAAACTTAACTCTAAAGTTGGGTGTAGATATAAATGAATAGCGAATTTCATTGACAGTTCTAAGTGATGACTAAGTATCAGTCCGCTATATTCCTCAACACAAGAGAAAGCCAATGAGATGTTAGCTGCCAAGTCCACTCAGCAATTTCATCTCCATTTGCAAAAATAAATAGCATTACAATGTAATAATTAACAAGGTAATTACCATATGAGCAGGCTCAACAATGGGGTATCCAGTTCTGCTTTTAAACATTAGCACAAATTCATCTGCAGTATATGAGTAAGCACACTTATATAATGAACTAGAGAATAAAAATAGTTGCAACAATACCCCCCCCCCCTCCCTTTCAATGGATACATGTACAAAGAAAAAAAAACATAGAAGCAGTACTCAGTAAGATATTAGACTCTTTCCGGCGAGATCCGTGATCCACGATAATCACACCATCCTTCTGACCCACACCAAAGGCACCCTCATGCACGCTTTTCTGATCCATAGGAAAGCACAAGCTTGGTGACAGGCGCTTAAGTTGAATACTTTTTGGTGGGTTAAAATATCGAGGTGCAACTTCTGTACGACTTCCTTTTGCTGTTGGTAAAAAAGACACCGGGCTGACCACCACAGAAGAAATAAAACAAGGTGATAAGAAAGTGAAAATCATTTGGATAGGAAATGAAGAGTGGCTATGTTAAAGAGTCTCAAAACTTAATACCTTTGAAGGTGAACCCACTGGTTACAGGATAATAACTTTAATGACATTTAAGCTGCTGTTAATCCTGCTTATCATTTATTCATCAGCTGGGAAGAGAAAAAGAATGTATAACATCAAACTTAGATAACTCCCTAGAAGAGAGGCCAACCACTATTTAGCCAGTCAATAAAACAAAATTCTGGTACAAGCTCAACAGGATCAAATTAATTAGTTCAATACCAACCCTAAGTTCAATGGGAATGAGGCAACCAGCCCCGGTCCATACAATATTGAGGCCCTGTGCTGCTGTCGAAAAATAGGCCCTATAAAATCTATCTTACGGGTTCTAAATTGTTTCAAAAAAATTCCAAGGCACAAGCACATGGCATTGAAGCTACCATAAAAGACTTTGAGCGAGTGACGGATTATCATCAATCATCATAATTTTTTAGCCAACTTTCTTGACAGGTATAGCATATGAATTGTGTGTATAGCACATTAAAGCTAAATCATCTAAAGTTTTGAAGTTATATTCGGCAAAGAGAACTACTGAACTACTACACAAGTAGACATTAACAAAAAAGTGCAATGGTGAAAGGCATAATTTTAGTTCATTCATCATTGAACTGGCAGTACTACTTAATAAAAGAATAGCAAGACCTCTTCAATAATTGATGAAATCAAATAGAATTAGTTAGCAGTTTCAACTTGCAAGATACAATATGTATTAGACAAACATGAAGACCAACTTAAGAGCTATAAAGAATTCTAGTAAGCTTATCATATTAATTCCCTCTTGTCTTCCTCCTTCATATCCTATGTATGCCAACAATCATTAGCAGCAGTGGCGTGTGTCGCAATCCCATGAGCTGTTACAGAAAATCTTCTTCATATCCTGCCTTGATCAAATTTCCTTTTCGCTCAAAAGGTCGGCAATCCAGATTTTTGATCCTAGTGGTTGTCTGCCACAAAATTGTTACATCTAGATATTTTAATTGCTCTGGATTAGATCATGATATTTATGGCTCTAACCATGAAATTATTCGTTGTCTTAGTGGTTCAAATTATACCGTCATAAGTACTTGCATCTATAGCCACTAATTTCAGTAGCAGGTTTCTCAATAATTCCAGTTGCAGGTTTCTCAACGAGATAGAATCACTAAACCCAGATGAAGAAGAACCCACATTCTTCAAACACACAAAACCCATATAGAAATCACTAAGAATCTTCAACAATATTATCCAAATTAAGAAAAAAAAACCCATATTCACATAGAGAAAACCCACATAAGAACTCACTAAAAATTTCAGATCCAACTTCATTCCTTTTATAGAAAAATAACATTTAACAGTGAGATTGAACATAAAAAAGAGAACTTAACAGAATACCTTGAACATAGCTTGTGAGAGAGAAAAAGAGGTAAGGAGGGAGATAGAAAGTTCACAGGTATTAGGGGGAAAAAAGTAAGGAGATAGAGAATAGACTGTACAATAATTCAGTAAAGAGAGAGAGAAGAGTATCACTGCGATTTCAGTGAGGAGAGAGAAAAGTTTTTTTTTTTTTCAAAATTTGAGGCCCCATATAATGTGAGGTCCTGTGCTGAGTCCCATTTTGGACCGGCACAGGGCCGGGCCTGGTGTCACGTCCAATTTACTCAAAGACACCAGCAGCATCAATCAGAACATTCAAATATAGATAACCAAGTGGCAGTGATTAGAGCACAAAAATCACCACAAGTCAGAATGAGAAGAAGAATATGATAAAGCAAAATATAGCATATCATTAACTCCAATATTTTTTTTACTCAGCAGGTAAGAGATCAAAGATCAATTCAATCCACAGTCCACTATGCAGTTCATCAATCGCAAAAAACACCAAAAGGATACGCAAGTCAATGTAAACAAGAGATTGGACAGGACACAACGATAGTTCCACTCCACAGTCAAACCCCACCCACCCGGCCACCCCCCACCAACCCCCCTTCCCCCAAAAAAAAGAAAAGAAAAGAAAAGAAGGGACCCAAAATCATGATCCTAATAGAAAAGCCAGTGCTTTCCCTCCTAATAGCTCTAGAGTCTAGCTCAATTTGGCACACATCCGAACCTATTTCCGTCAATCATATCCAACACAAAACCTACCCTCCATAGTCCATACAAAACATCAATAATATCAAAAAAATTCAGATCTTACCCAAAAACGGGGACGTAAAGGAACGCTGATTGGTAGGTTTCCCTATTTTTACAACAATTGCAGCATTTTGAGCAACAGAACTCAAGAAGGTTGTCCATTCAACGCCCACCTTCGCTGAGAAACTTAGGTTTAAAAAACTAATACAATCCCTAAATCAAAAGCTTAATCTATAACAATCAAGGGCGCAATTACAATTTGCAAGTAAATTTCTTCTCTTTGGTGATCCATTTACCAAAGTAAATTCATCATTTAAATTAACACACAACATTCTTTAGGTCTCCTCTAATTTACTGTACCTATTCCCACACTTGAAAACAGGGGCGGATCCAAGATTCGAAATGAGGGGTAGCGTAAATTTTACGATACTATCGAGTCAAAAAAAATCATAACTACTCCTTCCGTCCCAAATTAGTTGCTACATTTGCTTTTTCACAGTTTACAAGATGCAACTTCAAACACCAATATCTTGAGTTACATATATGAAAAAATTATAAAAATTATATATTTGAAAAATACAAATTGGGACGAATCAAACAAGATCCAATATGACTATGTTTTTTCTTATGTATATGGAGTAAAAGATAGTCAAAGTTATGACGTGAATAGTGCCTACGGTTAAAATGTAGCAACTAATTTAGGACGGAGGGAGTACTAAATTCAAGATGTTACAAAATTCAAATACAAACATGAAGTAAGTAATAAAAGAAAATTACAATTGTTCATGTCGAGTTCTCAAATTTTGGAACCAATTTATAATCGCATCAACTTTGACATCACAAAACAAATCTTTCTCAAAACCATATGCAGTTAGTGGAATCTAATCAATTTATTATCATTTAACTTGATTTTCACTAGCTAGGTGTTCCTTTTGAAAAATCTAAAGAAATCACTCTCTTGTTTTGTCTTCATGATTCTGAAATATAATAAAAACTAACAATTCACTAAAAACTCATTCACCAACAACAATTCACTACTAAACTCAATAACATATCCTTTCCAAATTTAAAATAAAGCATTAATTCACTAATAATTTTTCCTTTCACTAACAATTCCCACAATTTCCTACTGTTGTACTAGTCTTGGTTTTGTAAGTTGTAAGATGGCAATAGCACTGATAATCCATTATTAACTCAATTCCACAATTCATTAACATTCTACCAACTAAAATTTCACCAACAATTTCCACAATTGATTCCACAATTCATTAACATTCTACCAACTAAAAAATTTCACCAACAATTTCCACAATTTCACTAATCATGGCAGTAACGATTCCACAATTTCACTAATCATGGAACCACTGTGGATTGAAGAAAGGTTTAGCAACAATTCAATCACTAACGATTTCCATAATTACAATAAACTACAATTTACTATTAATTCATTCACCAACAATTTCACACATCTAACAATCTAAATTCCTACTAACCATTACTGAAAAAGTTACCTCAAATCCAGTCAGTCAGACAGAAACAGCGAAGAAGGCCGAAGAATGGCTTCGTGAGTTCCGAGTTCGTGTTATATCAAAAAAGTTATCAAATTTTTGAAGATTAACACCATTAAAAGCTAAACCTTTCAGTATCAAATAGTGGGTAATTCGTATTATATTCCCACAGTAAACATGTCTTCAACTTTGCACTATAACAATAAAAATTTCACAATTGGGTTTCTTCAAATCTTCACTAATGAAAAAAATTTGACATGAACTTGAAATTAAGGAGATGGGATGATTTTTGCAATTAAGACGACCCACAAAAAAAAAAAAAAGACAAATAGATAGAAATGTACTCACAGAAGATAAATTTTTGAGAAATATGATGCTATGCAAGATTGTAGAGAAGCAAGGATATCTTTCTTCACAAATTCTTGAAGGATAGCACTACTTTGGTTAGTGTGTTTGTCTTACCTGAACCGGTGGCTCAGTTTTTCTAAGTAATGGAAAAGAGGATCGAAACATATCACTGAAAGACTCTAGTGAGACAAAACTGTTCGAATCCTCCACGTTCTAACTAGACCTAGTTATTGGACGGGATAATTCAATGATTAAAGGATTAGAGTTAATTTTATTGGATTTTTACTAGACAGTGTTTTAATAGTCAGGGTTATTATAGGGATAATAAAATAACTCGATAATTTTGAAAAATAAAATAGATATAAATAATTACCTGTCGAGTTCGTATTCAATTGTACTCACTTCACGGTTTTGTCTCTTTCTGTTAACTATTTTTCTTGCTCTTTTCTTGACCCGCTCATTATGGGTCTGCTATCGACCCACAACACGCATTGACCCGGATACTATAACCCTTTTACGACCCGATTCGTTTTTGACCCGCACTAACCCGAACCGCTCAATAACCAGGTCTGGCTCCAGCTAGCTTTGTGTTTAACTTATTATTGTCTTTTATGTTTTCATTTTAGTGAATCTGTTATTAATTTTTAGGTTTTTGTATGGGGAAGTGTGAGTTTTAGGGTGTGTTTTCTTCAACGATAAGTTTTAAGTCCAATAAGTTTAGATCAGGTATGATCAGGTCTAACACAACACTGAAAATAAGTTCCAATAAGGGTTAATGAGATCTAATAAGTTCAGTTCAGAATTTTTTCAGGTGAAGAAGTTATACTTTTAATATACATCTCAACTAGATATTTAAAAGGCGTTTCTTTCATGAAATTCTATCATATGAATATCTCAACTAGATATATAAAAGACGTCCCTATTCATGAAATTTTGTCACATGAATCCTCCACCCTGGCAATGAAATGATGAGATATGGTGTCACTATCTATTTTTGCAATCACTTTGACATTTTTATTCACCTTTCAAAATACTTATGGGATGATAATGATGCCTACAATCTCAAGCAATGGCCACTTTTGAGCATCTCAAATGACTAACAGACTAAGCAATGTGAAGGCTAACACGAACCAGAATCAATAACATACAGATTGATACATGGTGTACGCCTAAACGGTACAGTACAAAATTATTGGACTTCATTTACGTATCCATTCCACATTGCAAAAAGTATGTATTCCAAGTAACACTGGTTAGTATAGTAGGCCAAATACCCCGTTGCTGGTGGCTATGAACCATGCCGTGCTGCTTCTAGGGTCGGAACTGAGACACACGTTCGCTTTCATTTTGCTGATTTCTCTTTAAGCAAGAAACTTAGACGAAACAAGATGCTAGTCTATTGTGCAGCAATGAATCAAACAAGTGTATCATCATGTATATATAGTATGTAGAACTTGAGCATCGTCTCTAATGTTCCCGCCTTTCCAGGTACACCTTACTCCAGGTGTACCCAAGGTTATTTTGACTGCACATTTAGGGTATTTTTTGCTCATTTGGAGCCATCCATATGAGCAAGTTTCTAGGTGAAGCTCTGAATATCTACGAATCTGTACAGACCGCATGGCATGTGGCACACAACACAAGCAAGAAATAGCAGTCTAGGCTACTTTCAAACTTCACAGAAATGATACCCAGTGTTGAAAAGAAAATTGAAGATGTTGCAAAAGTTTGAGCTTCTTTCGTATCTGTTGTGTGGTCAGAATAATTCTATTATATTTTAAATCAAATAATGATACTGTGGTTCTTACTCAGATTTCGTTTGAATCAGAATAAGAAATGTAATACAACAAAACAAATATCAGAAACATGTAACCTCTTAATTTCTAAAACAACTATGTACTTATACAACAGAAGCAACATCTACTTCTTGTAGATTGGTGGATTTGCTAACCACTTTGCACGAAATCCAGTCCCTTGACAATCGCTACATTGAGTTGAACCCTACGGAAAATCAAGGCACAAAAGAACACTCATTTAATCTTATGCTAGAGGGTGCAATAAGTTTATGTATATCATAGAAGTAATTGAGAATACTGAGTATATAAAAAGGCAAGTTACAATTTGCATACCTCTCCAGCACATATGACACAAGTAGTGTTTCTGGATGGAACTTCACATAGCATGTTATCACCGATAATGAAGAAACCTGTACCTGCACACCATTTGCATTCGACATGCCCATTCGAGCTGCAAGAAGAGCAAGCAATAGGGGTAGGTTGCTGCACGCATTGACATTCAAGAAGTTAGAACAACGATGAAGTAAATAGTAATATTGGTGTTAGAAATATGTTTTAGGTAAGACTACTCAAGTTCAATTCTAACTCGCATGAGTGCAGATGGGTGTAGCAGAGATGCCTATATTGACATATATGTGCAGGAACGCACATTGAAGATGTTAGAAAGATGAGTTCGGGTAAGACTACTCAAGTTCAATTCCAACTCAACTGGGTGAAGATGGGTGTAGTGGTGATGCCTATGTTGACATAAATTTCTAGGAAGACCCTAAGAGATAGAAGTCTAAATGAGCATATATTCACAGGAAGATTGAGGTTGCATTTACTGACGAAAAGATATGGGAAAACCGACTACCTTATGGGGATTTGAAAATAAGCCAAAGATGACTTGGATGGAAGAAATTGAAAAGGATATGAACAAAACAGGATTACAGGAGCATTTCACTCAATAGAACAATAGAAGTGAACGGATACCTCCAGATGATCATAGAATACGTACTCTTGGTTCATGCCGCCAACCCCATCTTTTGGAATCAAGGCTTTAACATTCTTATTCTATAAGTTTCAAATGCGTGTTTTTCAGTTGGAAAAAAAGGAAGCCTAATCAAGCTATAAGATGCAAATACCCTCCTACGGAACCATATTCCTAAGAATCCTGGTTAGAACAGCTAGCATACAAGTCTGGGATAGTCTATAGAGGTATTCTCAAGCTGACTATAGTCACATTTACATTTGGCATCATCTAAACTCATCCATGTTCCATGACCATATACTACCCAAATTTAACATCCATTAATCACACAAACTTCAGACTAAGATGAACATTTCTGTTGTAGATGGTGACGAGGCTGCGCCACCATTAAAGGTTGCCAAGGATACTAAGCTAATTCATTTAGTTGGTGATTGTATCTTCCTTCTTAAACTTGATGAGTTAAATGCTTCTTTCATGGAAGTCTTTAATTTGATTCATTAAGTCCTCATTTTCATTGTTGTTCTTTTGTTTAAATAAGTTAGCAATAGTATAGTTGAGTCCTTAAATCCATAGGAATGTCGTGTGTTTTCTTTGAGTACTTTCATTATTTTATGTAGTTGTTTCGAGTTGTATTCGAATTTTGTATTCGATTTAAATCCATAGAGTCCTTGTACGAATTATTAGCTTAAGTTGTAATGAAGCAAGAATGAAGAAGCTAAGGAAGCACGTCCAAGTTACACGTGATGATGGCTGAATTATAGGAGTTGGTTACACTCCTTGATCACACGTTCAAAGTACAACAAACTGCCCTATCTTCAAGGCGTGCAAGAGTGGATGAGGAAGTGCGTGAATGGCAGCAATAAAATAGGAGAAGGTTGTTTCCTTGCACGTTGATAACTAGCCGTTGTGGCTTGGTGGTTATTTGATTAGTTGGACCACTCTTCTTTTGTCAAAGCCATGATTCGTACATGTAATAGTGGATAGTTATTTGTTATTTTCTTTTGTTTAGAAAATCAGAAAATTAAGTTGTAACAAGTCCTATTTATATTTGGACAAAGTGAATGGAAAGGACATGACTTTTATGACTTAAAACGTGAGTTTTTATTTTGCTTAATACTTTGCATTCTTGGATTGGAATCAAGTGTTTAGTGCCTATGCTTAACTAACCTTAGCAAGTTAGTTTGTGTTCTTAGGACCTTTTAGATTGCTTGGTGGTGTGACTTATCCAAGTAGTTTAAAAGTTGCTATTCAATCAAACTTGTGGATTCAAGTCATTGATTGTCTAATTCTATCATATTCCGTCCTGGCTCAGTGCCATGCTCAGTGCCACACTCAGTGCCACTGCTAGTCGAAACCTTTAAACTTGTATACTTCGAGTGTTACTCCAATTATACAACATCTTGGTATCAGAGCTAAGCTTAAATCCTACCCATTTCAATCATCATTAAGCCCCAAACACATTCCCCAACAATCCCAAACACAAACAATCCATTTCGAAATTATTCTAACTATGGAAGATGATGCAAACCCACCACCAAACTGGCGTGAAACTTTGAGATTAATTGAAGAAGAAAGGAGGGAGAGTGATGCTAGAATGGCATTGCTACAAGACCAAGTAAGACAACTCTCAATTCGACTTCAACACCAACGTGAAGGAGGTGAAGATTCGGATGATGCAAGTGAAGTAACTTTGCGCCCTAGAAGGTTCAATCCTCGACCTTCTAATGATATTAAGGTTGACATACCTGACTATGATGGCAAGCTTGATCCTGATGAGTTTGTTGAATGGATTAGAACTATTGAGAGAGTGTTGATTACAAGCAAGTTCCGGAGGATAAAAGAGTGAAACTTGTAGCCTTGAAATTAAGGAAATATGCATCCACTTGGTGGGCGAGCATATGTGCCAAAAGAGAAAGAATGGGAAAGGAGAAAGTAAGGAGTTGGGAGAAGATGAAGAAACTTCTCAAACAAAAATTCTTGCCAACTTACTATGTGCAAGAAAATTTCTCAAAATTCCATCATCTGAATCAAGGAAGTAAAACAGTTGAAGAATATGCAAGGGAGTTCGAGGCTTACATCATGAAATGTGATGTCTTGGAGGATGAACCTCAAACACTAGTGCGATTCTTAGGAGGTTTAGACCCTTCTATTGCAAATGTGGTTGAGTTGCATTCTTACTCAACCTTAGAAGAGCTAGTTCTGTTGGCTCACAAAGTGGAACGTCAAAACAAAAACAAATCCAAAGGTAAATGGGACTCTTCTCGTACCTTTACTAAACCTACCCCCTATTCTAAACCAAACACCACCCTTTCTAAACCAAACACTCCCATCTTCTAAGCCACCCCAAAAGAATGAAGTCAAACCTACTGTGCCAAATACACCCCGACGGTGCTATAGATGTCAAGGATTAGGGCACATTGCCTCTGAATGTCCTAACAAAAAGGTCATAACTCTTGCGGAGTATGAAGCCATAGAAGAAGGATACGAAGAGGAGGAAGAGGAGGAGAATATGGAGGAGGAAGAAGAGGGACGTTACATTGGACCTGATGATGGTGAATGTTTAGTGGTTCGAAGAGCTCTTAGTGGTATACCTACTAATGAGGAACAATTGCAAAGAGAGGCTATCTTTCACACGAGGTGCACCATAGGAGGCAAAGTTTGTTCCTTAATCATAGATGGAGGCAGTTGCACCAACGTAGCCTCACAAACCTTGGTTACTAAGTTAAACCTACAAACTAATCCTCACCCTAACCCATATGTCATACAATGGTTGAATCAAGGAAAAGGAATACATGTTTCTTCACGTGTATTATTAGCTTTCACCATTGGAAAGGAGTATAAGGAAGAATTGTGGTGTGATGTTATCCCCATGGATGCGTGCCATGTTCTATTGGGAAGACCTTGGATGTTTGATAGAAAGGTAATACATGATGGTTACAAGAATACTTATGCTTTTGTGAAGAATCAAAAGAAGATTGTCCTAACCCCTTTATATCCACGGCACAAAGAACATACCAACAATCCAACCAAAAATCCAGTATCCCTACCACCTCATCAAATCATCTTACCATGAATATGAGTCATTCCAAGAGCTCATTTTGAGTGGTTTAGATCAAACCCTCATCCAAAATCCGAACCACAACACCCTTTGCTGACCCCTTTGCTCAATCAATTCAAACATGTTTTTCCACAAGAAATACCCCCTGGCCTACCCCCTAAACGAGACATCCAACACAAGATTGACCTTATTCCCGGAGTTAGCCTACCTAATAAACCTGCTTATAGGACAAATCCTAAAGAAACCGAAGAAATAAGGAGGCAAGTGGAGGAATTAAAGGTGAAAGGCTTGATTAGGGAGTCACTTAGTCCTTGTGCTGTCCCTACATTACTAGTACCTAAGAAGAATGGTGAATGGCGTATGTGTGTTGATAGTAGGGCCATCAACAAAATCACTATAAAGTATCGATTTCCTATTCCAAGATTGAATGATCTTCTAGATGATTTACATGGTTCGAAAGTCTTTTCAAAGATAGACCTAAGGAGTGGTTATCATCAGATTCGAATCCATGAAGGGGATGAGTGGAAGACGGCCTTTAAAACAAAAGAAGGATTGTATGAATGGTGTCATGCCATTTGGATTGTCAAATGCACCAAGCACATTCATGAGGTTAATGAACCAAACTTTAAAACCTTTTCTTGGTCGATTTGTAGTGGTGTATTTCGATGACATTTTGGTGTATAGCAAGAATGAATTGGAGCATGTTGATCATCTACACCAAGTGTGCGAAGTTTTGGAGAAGGAACAACTCTATGGAAACCTTGAGAAGTGTCATTTCTTCTCAAATCAGGTTGCCTTTCTTGGCTTCCTTGTTTCACATGATGGCATTGAAGTAGATGAAAAGAAGGTGCAAGCCATTAGAGAATGGCCATTCCGAGTTCCATCCAACAAGTAAGAAGTTTCCATGGCTTAGCTTCCTTTTACAGGAGGTTTGTTCGAGATTTAGTACTCTCATGGCCCCTATCACTGAGATTACTAAACTTAAGCAATTTGAGTGGAGTCATCAAGCACAAAAGGCATTTGAAGAGGTTAAGCTTCGACTCACCACAGCCCCTATCTTGGCCTTGCCTAGCTTCGAAGACATTTTTGAAGTAGAATGTGATGCTTCTGGAGTTGGTATTGGTGCGGTCCTTTCTCAAAGTGGACGCCCCATAGCCTACTTTAGTGAGAAATTAAATGAAGCAAAGAGGAAGTATTCTACCTATGACAAAGAGTTCTATGCTCTTGTGAGGTCTCTTGACCATTGGCGACATTATTTGATTGCAAAAGAGTTCATCTTACATTCTGATCATGAGGCTCTCAAATACCTACAAAGCCAACAAAAACTTCAGCCACGCCATGCCAAGTGGGTAGAATTCTTGCAAGCCTATCATTTTGTCATCAAGCATAAATCCGGAAAGATGAACAAGGGTGCTGATGCTTTGTCCCGAAGGTATTTACTACTTACTTCCCTTAGAAATCGAGTCATTGGATTGGAAGTATTAAAGGAAGGCTATAGTGATGATCCAGATTTTGGTGAAATATTTGCAAAGTGTCAAGATCATGCTCATGGAGACTATCATATCTATGAAGGTTTTCTATTCAAAAAAAGAGACTATGCGTGCCTAAACATAGTGTAAGAGAATCTCTAATCCGAGAATTTCATGAAGGTGGCCTAGCTGGACACTTTGGTATTGAGAAGACCTATACCTTGGTGAGTGATTACTTCTTTTGGCCTAGAATGGTGAAGGATGTCGAGTACATTGTTAAAAGGTGTGTAGCTTGTCAACACGCCAAAGGTCACTCTCTTTCAAGGTCAACATCTACCCCTTCCTACCCCAAGCCCCATGGGAAGACATTAGCCTTGATTTTATCACGGGACTTCCTAGAACAAAACACAACAAAGATGCTGTGATGGTAGTAGTTGATAGATTTTCAAAGATGGCTCATTTTATCCCTAGCCATACTACTCATGATGCGGTTCAAACAGCTCTTTTGTACTTCAAAGAATGGTTCGTTTGCATGGAGTGCCAAGGAGCATGGTTAGTGATCGTGATACTAAGTTCCTAAGTCATTTTTGGCTTACATTGTGGAAAAAGATGGGAACCAAGTTGAAGTTTAGCACATCATCTCACCCAAAACTGATGGACAAACCGAGGTAACTAATCGAACCTTGGGAACTTACTACAGCCCTAGCCACTAAAAGTCCGAGACAATGGGAAGACATGCTACCCATGCGGAATTTGCATACAATAGGGTACCACATAAGACCACTGGAATGAGTCCTTTTGAAATTGTGTATGGGATCAATCCATGTACTCCTCTTGATTTAGCTCCCCTTCCCATTCGAGAGAAATTTAGTAAAGAAGCTGATGAGCGTGCTAAAGAGATAAAGAAGCTTCATGAACTTGTGAGGACAAGAATCATGCGTGCCAATGAAAAGATCAAAGAAAGAATTGATAAAAAGAAGCATGATATTCAATTTTCTCCCGGAGATTGGGTATGGATTCACCTAAGGAAGGAACGTTTTCCTTCTAAAAGGCGTTCCAAGTTAAGTCCTAGAACAGATGGTCCCTTCAAAGTTCTTGAGAAGATCAATCCCAATGCTTACAAGATTGAATTACCAGGTGACTATGGTGTTTCTTCTTCTTTTAACATTTCGGATCTTAGTCATTTTATGAAGATGAAGGTGATCTTCCAAGTTTGAGGTCAAACTTTTCTCAACAAGGGGAGGATGTTGTAGATGGTGACGAGGCTGCGCCACCATTAAAGGTTGCCAAGGATACTAAGCTAATTCATTTAGTTGGTGATTGTATCTTCCTTCTTAAACTTGATGAGTTAAATGCTTCTTTCATGGAAGTCTTTAATTTGATTCATTAAGTCCTCATTTTCATTGTTGTTCTTTTGTTTAAATAAGTTAGCATAGTATAGTTGAGTCCTTAAATCCATAGGAATGTCGTGTGTTTTTCTTGAGTCCTTTCATTATTTTATGTAGTTGTTTCGAGTTGTATTCGAATTTTGTATTCGATTTAAATCCATAGAGTCCTTGTACGAATTATTAGCTTAAGTTGTAATGAAGCAAGAATGAAGAAGCTAAGGAAGCACGTCCAAGTTACACGTGATGATGGCTGAATTATAGGAGTTGGTTACACTCCTTGATCACACGTTCAAAGTACAACAAACTGCCCTATCTTCAAGGCGTGCAAGAGTGGATGAGGAAGTGCGTGAATGGCAGCAATAAAATAGGAGAAGGTTGTTTCCTTGCACGTTGATAACTAGCCGTTGTGGCTTGGTGGTTATTTGATTAGTTGGACCACTCTTCTTTTGTCAAAGCCATGATTCGTACATGTAATAGTGGATAGTTATTTGTTATTTTCTTTTGTTTAGAAAATCAGAAAATTAAGTTGTAACAAGTCCTATTTATATTTGGACAAAGTGAATGGAAAGGAGATGACTTTTATGACTTAAAACGTGAGTTTTTATTTTGCTTAATACTTTGCATTCTTGGATTGGAATCAAGTGTTTAGTGCCTATGCTTAACTAACCTTAGCAAGTTAGTTTGTGTTCTTAGGACCTTTTAGATTGCTTGGTGGTGTGACTTATCCAAGTAGTTTAAAAGTTGCTATTCAATCAAACTTGTGGATTCAAGTCATTGATTGTCTAATTCTATCATATTCCGTCCTGGCTCAGTGCCATGCTCAGTGCCACACTCAGTGCCACTGCTAGTCGAAACCTTTAAACTTGTATACTTCGAGTGTTACTCCAATTATACAACAATTTCTATCCATCAAAATTTGCCTAAAATAATGATTTCTCAATCAACTGACCAATGTAACTTATGTAAATAAAGAAACACTCCAATTCAATCAATTTGCAGTCATCTTTTGCAACACAAATGACAAAACAACCCAACAAAATTATACTCAATTATGCACAAATAATCTAATCCTTCAAGTACTATAAATGGCAATTTATACAAAATCACATAGAACTGTAAACTAATCTCTACTGCAATAAAAACATAATCTTTCAGCAGGGTTTATTCAGAAGCAACTTAAATTTTGTTACTAAAATGAAATGGCTCAAACTGGAAAATTTAGAGAAAATTTAAAAAATAATTATCTGGGTAATTAATTAAATTATGTAAAACACTCCAATTGAATCAATTTGCAATGATCTTTTGCAGCACAAAACAACCCAACAAAAATATACTCAATTATGCACAAAAAATCTAATCCTTCAAGTACAATAAAGGGTAATTTAAACAAATCACATAGAATTGTAAACTATCCTCAACTACAATAAAAACATAATCTTTCAGCAGGGTATATTCAGAAGTAAAGACTTAAACTTTGAAATTAAACTAAAATAGCTTAAATTGGGAAATTTCGAGAAAAATGAAAGAAATAATTACCTGAGTAATTAACCAGGCTTGTTCAATGCGATTAGCAAAATTTGAGGAGTTATCTGATGAAGAAGAAGAACCCACCATAGAAGCTTGGACCTTGAAATTAAACCTCTGATTAATCATACGTGAAACGACGACGTTTTGGGCTCTTCTTAGAGGAATTATTGCAGAATTCTTCTTCAAATTATTAATGGGTTCGATCCAAATTGAAGGTTTTTGACATAAACAGCAAGACATGGTTCTCAGAAAAGATTTCTTCAGAGAGAAATAAAAATGGCAAGGAATTTTTGTGAATTTTGACGCAATATTTTGGTCTCCAAAAATACTCTTTTTTGGTTTTGGTGATTTTTTTGTTGTTGTTTTTCTTCTTTTGTGGGCGTAAAATCTTGTACGCGAAGTACTTGTTTTGGCGTCCTATGTCATGTCACTATGTGTTCTTGTTCTACAATAAACAACGAAACAATGCCGGACACGAAATTAGAAATATTTGCGTTACTACAAGTTTTAATTGTGGTCGGTTTACTTTAAACTGTTTCGATTTTTATTTATTTTGTAACATAATTTTTGATTAGTTTTCTTTCAAGATGGCTTGTTAGGGAAATTTTTACGTGATCTTAAGATTGAAGAGAGAAAACGAGATTAAATTTAATATTTTAGAGAGAAAAAATGTCTATATGATTATTGCATTTATCATATTTTTTTCCTATCTTTCACAAGATTTACTAACCCTTAGGGTTTCTCTATCATTGTTCATTCACCTAAATACGATTTTGAATTTGGTTTATTGTTGTATAATATTCTAATCCATTGCTTATATTGATTGGGGAAAAGGCTAATTAAAGGTTATAAATGTATAATATGATTTAGTTGGCTAACTACGAATGAAATAACTTTTTTGAGAAAGAGACTTCTTAAAATTGACAACATTCCCGAATAATCAAACTTTGAGACTTTTACAAGTACACCAAATTTATATTGCCTTAATAGTCATCATACTTTCAACTTTTCCAAAGATAATATTAGTGGTTATCTAAAATGAATATAACTGAAATTTTGGCAATTATGTTAAATCTTGATCAATCATGTAGCTTTATAACATTAGAATTTACAACATCTCCTTTTTTTGTTGTCTAAAAATCGACCGGGTTAATAGTTAGCCAGCAAATCTGATCCAAAAGCCTTGATCAAGATACTATACTACAAAGTTCGATCATATATTATATATATTATATATGTGATGTTGTGATCAAAATTGGTTCGAATTATATTTTCTCATGGCTTTATCTATTTTTTACATAAAAAATATTTGAAGAATATAATTGGTTGACTATAAGAAAATTAAATATGGAGATTTTCATTATATAAAACAATATATAGATATCTTATATATATTCCCTTCGTGCTCTAACTATCTTCATATTTGTTATATTAACAAAATCTAAGGTAAATAGAACATAAGTTGTGAAAATAAATTCTTTTTGTTTAATAAGAGAAACTAGTGAGTGTCCCGGGCGATGCTCCGGGTTGTTACTTTTCGTAACTTTTTTGTCAAGTTAGGAAAAATTGACGTATTGAACTGATAAGTAATTGCATGATTTTTGAAAAATAAACCATTTAAAGTTTGGGGATGAAAGCAATAACTTAACTTTCTACATGGAATTGAAGTAAGAATTTATGTCTATAATAGTCTTTTTGTTATCATAAAAATTTTAGATATCTAACTACTTGTGCAAATCTTTTAATGAGACATATTAATAAGACCTTATGATATTTTATTTTGAAATACTAAACAACGGTGTTATGTTGGATTAATGGTTAAGCTTCCACTTTCCATTTCAAACGTCACATGATCGATTCCTTGTAACTACACACTATTATTTTTTAAATTGAGGATTTGACTTGAAGTATTACATTAGAGTCTAGAGGAGAGTGCCACGTGGCACACAAACTTTTTTATGAACGCCTTTTAATATATTAGTATAGATTTTTTGGTTACATCATGCCATTACCAAATAAGTTATAAAGTAAAAATATGAAGATCTTTTATAGATAAACTTAAATAGAAAATAAGATGTTAAAAAGAATAGAGAGAATACTCGCAAATGAAAAGAGTATTACAATTCACAACATGATGAGAAAGATTAATCTAATGGTTGGAAATCTAGATACAAAACAGAGAAACTAATTGATTGCACATTCAATGTATTCAGGAAAATGACTAAAGCCATGTTTAAACAATTACACTTTGAGCAATTATATGAAACAAATATGTATTTCCTTAGACCATAATTATTTGTAGCTTTCTCTTATTATATTAGTTGACTCAAGTACATATAATGTAAGTTGACATGACACATATAGGTCTTCTTTTAGGCCATAATTTTTTTTCCTTTTTGAATGGGTTGACTTTCTTCTTTCAAATAATTGACTTTGATGACTTTCCTTCAAAATGTTCATAGTTCATAAGTGGGAAAAACTACAACAAAACCAATCATAGAGTGTGTGACTTCAATATCTAATAAACAAAAAAGTTGATACAAAACGTGGAGGGTACACGCAGAAAGCATAGAAACGGACGGTGGGGTGGCCTTTTTGGTATTTACAAATGGGCTTTGGCACATTTATAACATGTCTTTCATATTATAAATGGGTAAGAAATATTCTGTCCGTTTCAAAATATAAGGCATGTAAACCACTTTTACGCATATTAAAAACTTAGTTATTTTTAGTTAAATTTACATAGGTAGTAAGAATTGACATTAAATATTGTATTGATAATAGAAAATAACCTATAATCTTATCTAGATAGTATAAAGTTGCATTTAATTTTACATTGATAACGTACAATGCCTTATATTTTGAAACAAATTTGTTTAGTTAAATGCATTACAATTTGAAACAGAGGGAGTAGTATTCTACCAAATTGGAATCTCGCACAAACTAACTCGATCCGACTTAATAAGTACTGTTTATTTAAATTACAAAAAAGTACCAACTTTTTAGAAAAATGTCCATAATAAAATTTGATCCCAAAACATCAATTTTACAAAATTAAAGTATAAACGTTATAGTTTAGACTAAATTACTTTTTTTTCTTTCTTATTTAATATTTTAATAATAAACGTAGAATGCCTTTCTTTTTTCGCTTTTTCATCAACTCTTTATGTATTTATTTATTTTCTTTTTTGTAACAAGAAAGAAAAATTAAATTTGCATTCTAGAATAGGACCAGTGTATAGTATCCTTTCGGATGATGGAAGAAAAAGCCAAATTTGAGGAAGAAAATCAATAAAATAAATGGGATAAATTATAATATGTATTTTATATAAGAAATAAAATCTTTTCTTTAGCAAATTATATTCATCTTTAATATATTTCCTTAGGACAACTGGAATTCTGTTCTTTTGGACTGAACTGAATTGAATTTGTCCGAACTAAACTTAATTTTTTAAACTGAATTGAAAAGAAGCGAATGAAAATTGTGAGAGGAAACTAACGGAACTGTGAATTTTTTTGAACTATACTGTATCGCTGTATTAAATTTATCTGAACCGAACCAAGCTGAATTTCCATCAATTTAATCCAAAAGAACATAACCTAATATCACATATATGACGCTAGATATTTTAAAGCTAAAAGTGCATTTAAATTGATGAAACACACAACTTTTTTAAAAAATATGATAATGATGAATATTCCACTAACTAAGTACTCCCTCCGTCCCAATTTATTTGCTACATTTGCTTTATCACAAAGACCAAGGAGGGAGTGAGGACCATTGCCATAACAAGAATTATCAAAAAAGCAAATAGGTAAAGTGGGACCTATGAACTATATATGGAAATATTTACAAAAACAAGGAGGGAGTGATGGCAAATTTGTAAATAAAGTGTGGGACCTATGTACTATATATGGAAATATTTGCAAATGTAGCAAATAAATTGGAACACACTTAAATGGCAAAATGTAGCAAATAAATTGGGACGGAGTGAGTAATGTGCTTGTTTTATAGAATCAAAAACAACATATCCTTCAACAAAAAAAAAAAAAATACTAAAAAAACCTAAATCCTGTCCTTGTGGTTACCAATCACTTCCAAGATTTCCCCCTATTCCCTTGATTCACTTATCTCTCTCCTACCCTCTTCCTAGTTTTCCACAGTCCTACTTCCTCCGTCCAAAAAACCCAACTTTTTTTTTGGTTTTATGTATTTTCTTTCACTTTCTCTCTCCTCATGATTCCTGTATTTAATTAAACTCCAATCAACAATCTCACAAATGTTACCCACTTAGGAAAAGTTATTTAGTTTTTCCCAAAAAAAAAAAATTCTGCCAATGTCTCACCCTTCAACAGTCACTTCAGAGCCCTCTAATTTGATAGATTATGTGTCTAAATTGGGTCATTTAGCACTAAATTCAAGTTTTTTGGGTCATAATTCAACTGGGTATTCATCATTTTCTCCTAATTACTTGAATTTTGGTAGTTTAGGCACTCAAAACAGGTTTAAATTTGTTAATTCTTTGAGTTTTAGTAAAGGGGGTTCTAATTTGAAGAAGATATTGACTGATTTTAATAGGGCTGTTAGGGTTCATTGTGATAGAATCCCACTTGGGTTTTCTTCAATTAGTCTTAATTCAGGGGAAAGTAATGGAGTGAATGGTAATGGAGATGGAGTTGTGGATGATGTTAGTGTGCCTGTTAATGGAGTTGAGGCTGATAACTCTAAAAGAGTGCTCATTTTGATGAGTGATACCGGAGGCGGTCACCGGGCTTCAGCTGAAGCTATTAAGGCTGCTTTTTATGAAGAATTTGGTGATGATTATCAGGTCTACTTTCAAGTTTCTTCTTATATGGAGAATTATGCAATTGCTGATATTATTTGGATAAGAATGCAGCTAGTTTATAGTTGATGCTTATGAATGATCTTTTATATTATATGTTATAACTGCTGTTTATGTAGTAGCTTGATTTGCTTTGGGATGTATACTGGAGAGGATTTCTAACTCATAATGTTTTTGGACTTTTTCTTTTGGTTCATAACATTTCTTGATTCAATTGTATGTTGGCAACAAATGTTTTATATTATTGAGTCATAAATGTTTTCAATGTTGAATCACAAATGTTGTATATGAAAAATCAAGGTATGAGATCATCTATCAGCCTAAGATGGTGAAATTTTGATTTCAATATACGACATTTGTGATTAAATATCCAACATTTATAATCCAATAAAAAGAATTTTACGAACTAGGCAACACTCGTATGGTGCAACATACTGATAGTATGCTGCTTTTGTTTCTATATTGTTGATTGATTAAGCTTAGTAACTTGATATGGCTGGGTTATGCTATTGAAGTGGTTTTTGAGTTTAGTGTCTCATGGTTGAAATTTGCATTTTGACTTCTGTTGCTGAGGAAACTGCATTATTGTAATATAGCAGTAAATATTGTTGTTCATGCTATTGGAGCTTGGTTTGGTGCTAGACTTATTGTTTTTCCTCCATTTGATTTTTCTGATTCTGTGGCTGTTTAAGATGGGGAGAAAGGGGATGGTTGCGTTCATTTATGTATTTGTTGATTGTATCGTTTTTTAAATAGTGGTAATTGCAGGTATTTGTTACGGATTTGTGGTCTGAGCATACACCTTGGCCCTTTAATCAATTACCAAAGAGCTATAACTTCTTGGTGAAACATGGCCCTCTCTGGAAAATGACATATTATGGGACAGCTCCTCGTGTAATCCATCAGTCGAATTTTGCTGCAACATCTATGTTCATAGCACGGTGAGTCTGTTACTATCGGGCTAAACCCTCTTAAGTTACCTGAGAAATAGTACATAGCTGTGGTTTTGCTTGAGAGTTGATCCAACTATCGTACAGATTGATCCAACTATCAAGGCTACACATGTGAAGAAACATTCATTTTCTTAGGACTGAGGTTTGGATAAGCAATAAAAGCAATTGGGAAGTATAGATGACTAGAAAGTATAGAGTGGACTGGTTGGCAATCTTTAGTTGAACGTGGGCTATGGGGTATAGACATGATGTCTTAAATCTCCACTTTTGTGGCAAAACTGATGTAGAAACATATTCTTTCTGTCAGAAATATGTTCCAACATTTTCTGCTTCTGGGCATACCAATTTAGTTTCTTCATATCTATATTTTAGTAAGCTTACTCTCTCTACTTTTTTCTTTAAAATGTTAGGCTCCACTCCTATCCACCAACTTTGTTTCTCTATTTTTTCGTTTTCCTTAACAAATTGTTTATAAAGCAAATGCTACACTTCATTTAGGATGGAGGGAATAAATTAATTTCTTTCACGGACATGTAAATTATACTATGAAGTTCTTTGAACTGTAATTTCAGTGCAAATTCTGCATCCCAATCCCAATACATGATGGTGTGTCCTGTAGGCTGTATTCACCATATGGGTCATTTTTCTTTGTAAATTCTAAAATTTAGAACTTGTTATCTGAAGGGTCTTCGGTTCCCTTTGTGCTTTTGGTTATGTATGTCTGATTTTTTCTTGGTTTATAACAAAGGTCTTGAACATTCTTTTGCTGATAAGTGGGTGGCAGTGAGCCAGTGACTTCCAGTTTGGCTCTTAATTACTGGGTGCATCAGTTATGGTTGTCCTACACCTGCATTTGTTCTTATGTTGCTTATGTTATTGGAAGCACTGTGCTGTTCGGCTCTAAAACGCTTAACATATCTGTTATGAGTAAGGAAGTTGTTTTCTTATTGCGAATATGTGAAGATCCTATATCTGATTGTCTGGTGCCTTTGTCAAATGATAAATTCATTTCATTGGCTCCGCTTGATGAAGATTGAAGCCTATATGCTAGGCAACCTAAGTATTTGTTGTCTTGCCTGAAAGCTAATATTCATTTAATTTCTTGACAGAGAGGTTGCTAAAGGGCTGATGAAATACAAGCCTGATATCATTATTAGTGTGCATCCTCTAATGCAGCACGTTCCACTTCGAGTCTTAAGATCCCGAGGCCTGCTTGAAAAAATTATCTTTACTACTGTAATTACGGATTTAAGCACCTGTCATCCTACCTGGTAGGTTGTGTGGTTTTCCTCAACGTCTATTATAATAGTATCTTTTGTGTATCAGGCTTTTGACATTCGTCCCCTGACATTACTGTTTCTTCCTTCTTGTTATAGGTTTCATAAGCTTGTGACAAGATGTTACTGCCCATCTAACGAGGTGGCTCGAAGAGCAACAAAAGCTGGTCTGCAGCCTTCCCAAATCAAGGTTTATGGACTTCCGGTGCGGCCTTCCTTTGTTAGATCTGTTCGGCCGAAGGTTCGTCTACCTCCTCATTTTGCTATTTTTGTTGCTAAACTCCAATGCTTAGTTTTGTACTTTTGTTGGTCACTGTTCTGTGTTTCTAAATTCGCTAATACCCAAATGTGACATGCTAGCTCTGTAGTGTACTCATGTTTGTTATCTGTGTTTTCATTATGATTGGTTAGTCTCTTACAAGCATAATTTGATGTTGTATACTATCTCTTGCTAATCTTTAAAGTATTGGTGGTCAACATGCTGCCTACTACCTACTGCCAAGCTTGAATTTGTTCTGTTTCATCTCTGTCCTTTGGTGTCTACATCCTTGTCCTTTTTGGTGGTGTAAGGATCCCTTGTATGAAACTGGAGATATTAATATTTTTTTGCTTTCCTCAGCATGAGTTACGGAAGGAGCTAGGAATGGACGAGCATCTTCCTGCCGTATTGTTGATGGGAGGCGGGGAAGGAATGGGTCCCATTGAGGGTACTGCACGGGCTCTTGGAAAGGCATTATATGATGCTAATCTTGGTGAGCCGATCGGTCAAGTTATTGTAATTTGTGGTCGCAACAAAAAACTTGCCGCAAAATTGCGTAAAATTGACTGGAAGATCCCCATCCAGGTATATAAGAGATTATGATGGATTCGTTTTGCATGCATGGCTTATAATGGGGGTTTCAGTTTCACATGCTTCTGGGCCAAGCTCAGTTCTAGCTCACCGAGCATGGGCCTCAATATGCTCCAGCTCAGGCTTGGGCTGAAGTTTCTCAAATCTTGAGAGGTCAAGCTCAGTCTTGGCTTTGTTACTTTCATGTTCTGTATTGCTCGTTTGAACAGACACTTCAAGATTAACCAGTTAGCCTACTGGACATTTCAGGTGAAGGGCTTTGTTACTAAAATGGAGGAATGCATGGGAGCTTGTGATTGTATCATAACAAAGGTAACTATCTTTTTATTTATGAACAATTTTGGTTTACATAATCTGTATTCTTATGTTGCCTCCTCTCAGGCTGGCCCTGGAACGATTGCAGAAGCAATGATTCGAGGACTACCCATTATTCTAAATGATTACATTGCTGGGCAGGTATGTCACTTTTCTAAGAGCCATAATACTATTGTCTTTATTGCTCGGTGTGTGGTCAGATATAATTATTTCTGAAGCAAACCCCAATCTATCTTGTCTGATAAATATGTGGTTTTTAATTAAAAAAGCAGTCCAAACCCCAAATTCTACTAATTTGGAGAGATAGTTAGAGAATGCCTCGGTTTTAGATACTATGTTGGAGAAAGAACACAATGTTCCACAGGAAACTGATTGTGCCAATTAGACGCGGATGTGAAAAATCTTGCTCACCATTCTGGAAGCTTTATGTGACCATGTTAAGATGTTTCTTTACGCCACTTCCTTTGGGCTTCGGACTCTGCAGGCTCCATTTTTCTTCTACCCCCTTTGTTTGAATTTTGAAAACAATGTTACACACTTATAAAATTAAAAGTATATTATATTATCGGTATATAAATAGTCACTTTCTAAAATTAATAGTAGATTACAAATTAGATTTCCCAATATACCTCTACAGCTCCACTTTAGTTGAGTGATGGAAAGAGGGCCACTTTTCTCCATTTCAATTTTGTTCTCTTGTAAGTTTAAGGTAATTTGTAAATCTTAAAATGGTCCAAGTTATCGCACTGGTATTTAAAATTTGTAAGGGGGCTTTAATTCACAAGGTGGTATAGGTTTGATACGAGGAATCAAACCTGGTTGTTACTGCTGTGGAACTTGGATCATGATACCATGTATTTGCTTTAGCTTAGCGATGGATCTAGTCTCCTTACATGCTGTTTGTTTTATCATTTTGGAATTAAGAATCTTTCTTATACTTATAGTTTTACTATCGTCATGTTTTGGTATATGAGGGTCAAATTTTATTTTGACTCGAGACTTTTCTTAGGTGAAAAACCTAAACTGATGCAAATTTAGAATCGTCCCATATGATAGTAATCCACCAGCGTCGCAATATTCACATTGTGAACTTGCTTGTGTGAATCCTGTATTCAGATGTGGAATTTACAGCATTTAGAAAACCATCAGCAGAAATTGCAATTTGCTTTAAAAGAAAGATAAACAATTGAAATAAATTGCAAAGCTGATGACAGAAACTGGCAGCTGCTGGCCGGTGATGGTATTACACTGTTACTTTTCCCTGGTAGTACGCTGTTAGAGCAGTGAGTCCTTCACAGTTGGCTGCTCCTCCTGACCCACTTCCTCATTGAGTTTCTAAAACCATACCTTCCAGGTTTGAGGTATGGGTTTAGAAGATTTCTATGAACCAAACACCCCATAACCGATAATGCATCTGCCTTATCAAATTGACAAATAGTCATGCATTGTTATCTTAAGCGATAAGTAGTTAAGTACTATGTAATCTCGTCAAATCCTCAATTGTGAAGGCTTTGAACAATGCGAATATTTTATCCGATGGAGGATATATCATGTTTTTTTCAAGTGGAGTTGGGTTGTGTCTTGTGTTTAGGAGTGTCATTATCCTGTGCAAAGTGCTGTTTCCCAATCTCATCCTCCTTACTGGCTATGTTCTTGGTGCAGGAAGCAGGAAATGTTCCCTATGTTTTAGAAAATGGTATCGGAAAATATTCGAAATCGCCCAAGGAAATAGCCAATATTGTTGCTCAATGGTTTGGTCCAAAATCCAACGAGCTGCAAATTATGTCGCAGAATGCCTTGAAGCATGCAAGGCCTGATGCTGTCTTCAAGATCGTTCACGATCTTCATGAACTCATCAGACAACGAAGTTTTGTACCCCAGTACTCTTGTACTGCCTGACTTTGAAGAACAACAAGAAAACATAACGCAAGTAGGGAGTTCAAGTTTCTAGGAACCAATTTTACTCCTGATTTTTTTGAGGTGCAGGGGATGGGAAATCATTGTGTAGGAAAATGGTGATTGTATTCGTAGTAGCGTAGCATGATATGTGTATTTACATGAGCAAAAGTTATTATTTGTATTTCAACCATTCTTATTGAAGCATGCACTATTTGGTGAGTGAAGAGTTGATAAGGAGAGGCAATAATTCAAAAATAACTACTTTAACTACCACCCAATATTATTGTGGGTTGTTTTCACCTGAAGATCCTATATCTGAATTTTTCTTTATATGTCAGAATTATTAGTTTCAAACTTAAACTTATCAGATTTTTACGAGCACTTAGAACTTGTGATATTCGTGAGTAGTACTTGAGGGCTTTTTTGTTACAATTGGTCTTGTAATAGATTGTCCACTTTCAATTTATAAGTAGGCGCGGTCCAAGCCCAATATTAAGAAAAGAATGAAACATCTTATCTTAATACTACCTCTGTTTTTATTTAGTTGCAACATTCACCTTTTTGCACAAACTTTAAGAAATGAGAAAAGAGAGTATAATTGACCCACTTGCCCCTGCTACTAGTACTGTAATCAAATGGGGAGAGTTGGTGAAGTAAGGGTAATATAGTCAAATTATCCCAAAAGCTTTTCTAAAAAGGGAAATGTTGCAACTAATAAAAAACACCTAAAAGTAGAAACTGTTGCAACTAAATAAAAACAGAGGTAGTATAATGACTACTTTAATCTATTTAGTGATCATTTTAATCTGTTTAGGGATCAACTTAACCTATTCAACAATAACAATCTTTTTTCATTTAGTGATTGATTCAATCCATTTAGTGACTAGTTTAATCCATTTTGTAAGACTGTAAGACTATTTTTAAAAATTGTTTCATGTAATTCGATATTCAAAGGGAAACAAATGAAGGAGAAGAGAATAGACGACTAGGATAGTGCAAGATACGTAGAAATAGTGTTAGGTAAGAAAGAAATGGAATGGGCTTGTTAGGATAATGTAGGCTTGGGTTGTCTAATTTTATATTAAAATTAGACCGTCTATTATAATTATTTGTGTTTTTGTTATTATTTTTCAAATTTTAAAAAAATTAAAAACAAAATTAGAAAAAGTAATTTTCAGTTTTATGTTGTTAGTTTTCAAAATTAAGGTAGAGGTTCATTTTCAGAATGTTAAATAACAACCGAACATAATATGAACATCCCTAAAATGAAACCAATTCCAACACCCTCAGCTTTGAGAGAGTCTTGTATTCTTCTGTCTACTCCCTCATCTCCGGCACAATTGCACGATAAATGTAATCATTCTCTTGCTCTAGGACACAAGTTATTCCAATGAGTAATTTTGGCATGAACTACAATCACAATTAGTATCATGATCCTAAAACAGATTATTGATTCTTTCTCTTCTCCCTTCTAATATGAACATCCCTAAAATGTTACTTGTTGTATTTTTATGCAGAATTCTATATGCTTTAGCAGACATCGCGTGCATATAAGACTAGTGAAAAAATATAGGAGTAGGTAGTCATGGCCCACATTATAGCGGACTACAACATAATGTCCAAATTCTCCTCCATAATGTCCAAAATTAACATTAATAATTCCAGCTAATTAAGCTTACACGATTACATTGTGTATTTTAGGTACGTTCGATTCTAAACTAATACCCACATTGGTACCGTGTAATTGGTTTGACGTAACAAAATCATATCAAAATTTAACTATCTTGAAATAATTCTTGTTAAATACTACTACCTTTTAATAGCAATTTGAAAAGCTTGGAATGAGGTATATGATTCAATGATCAAAAGAGGATTTGGAACCCATATAAGTAGAATTATGTGAACGATATATTGTGTAACAGATCAAACTCTTAATAAGCTCTATGACAAATGACAAGATCTGAAGCAAAGATTAAGAATTATTATTCAATATTGCGGATAAATTATAAAAGGTAACATTTGCACAAACTTCCAAAGTTAGAATAAGAAAAGAGAACAAGCACTCACATACTTTTTTCTTTTTTGAGGGATACACACTCTCTTTTTGAGTATTATTATTATTTGAGTGCTAAAACACAACTTTTAGTAAGAAAAGTAGACAATAACTCGAAAGGAACTAAGCAGTCCCAAATATCCTCTTTAGCCGCATTACTTCTTCATTACTTAGAAGAGTGATTTGATCAACAATATCAGCAGGCAAATTGCTAGCAAATAACGCGGTGGTAGTGAGTTGTATCGCTGGATTTGCGCCATTCAAGCTAACAAATGCAGTAGCTGGAGTTTTACCAACATTAACTTGAAAATGAAGCATGGATTGTGGAAAGATCATAACGTCTCCAACCTTAAGTCTTCTATAATATGCAGTGTTGGTTGTGTCAATGAATCCTGCAATTATAGACCCTTTTGTTAAGATAATAACTTCTGATGTTCGGTGTGAGTGGATTGGTATCACTCCACCTACACCAAAGTCTAGTCTTGCCATAGAAATACCAAGACCATTCAATGCTGGGAATGCATCGGCAAATGCAAGAGTCACATTATTTTTAAATATGTTTGTGGTGGTTCTTTCACCACGAAAACCAGTGTAAACGAAATCATCTGTTGTGATACTAGCAGGATCCTTACAAGCATACCCTTGTGGTCCCCTTGGGAGACTCAAGTCTCCTACACAAAAATCAAATTCAATAGCATGAGAAAGAGAAACCAAGAGAGAAAAAGTAGAGAAAATGATAAGGTTATTCATTTTTTGGAAGTAATTGGAGAGAATAGGTGTAATACTTTGCAAGCTAAGGGAAACTTTGTTTTAGTTTACTTAGCTTGATCTAAATTTTTAGTTAGGTTGCATCTAATAGTCATGATTGGGACCCTATATATAGAGACGAGTCGAGTAATGTAGGTTATATATAAAACTGTTTACTTCAAACAACTTGCCCAATTGATCACCCACTAAAAGACCTTGTTCAAATTGGAATTGCAAGGAGTTTTTTTTATATTTGATATATATTGTCTGCAAGCTACGGAACTATTGTTTACAGTTGACAACTTGACATATTAAATTCAAATATGATTTTATCATGATATCCAATACTAATATACTATTAACGACTTTGGGTCATTACTCATTATTGATGCATGATTGGAATGGGGCATATTATTAGCAATTCCTCCATCTTTGAATACGTGCATTATAATGCTCTCTTTCTAAATACATGCAATATTTCTTAATTGCACACTATCATAGTATTATTTTGTTCCTTAATATTTTTTTTACAGCTCGTTTGGTTATCGTTGAAACTTAATTTTCATGGAAAGTCTTATTTCATGGGAAGTAAATTTCATCGTCTATTTCTTAGGAAATGGCTTTTGGTGTTTGGTTAAGCATAGAAATTTGTAATTGACACGGGTAGAGGTGGACATGGGCCGGGCCAGCACGTGGGCCGGCCTGGCATGAGTCCGCTCGGGGCCCGACCCGTTGCCCGCGGGTCTGTCACGGTCAAGAAATCTTATTTCAGGCTCGCACCGGCACAAGCCCGCCTAGATGGCCCATGGGCCAAATGCTCCTTTCCTTTGTTTTTTAACCTAAAACTGTCAAAAATCCAAAAAATAACATAAAATACGGGCCAGCCCGCAGGAGGCACGATCCCGGCCCGCGGGCCCATGGACAAAATCTGGAAATTTTAGGTCCAACCCGCCACTCACGGGCTGGTGCTCGGGTCCGGTCCGGTCTGGCCCGACATTTCCCCAAGCCCGACCCGTCCCATGCCCAGGTTTAGACACAAGAATTTCTAATCACCAAGGGGGGAGGGGTTGGTGATTAATTTCCTACACTCCATAGGAATTTTATTTCCTTGAAAATTCTATTTACCATGAATTCCCTATTTCCTACATATCAAACAATTATCTTATTTTGTACTTTCTAGGAAATTCAAATTCTAGTGGAAGTTGAGGTGAACCAAACGACCTCTTATTATATATAAATAAAATTACAAAAAGTTGATATCATAAAAGTATGTATTCTAACGAATCAAATAAAACGACACTATACTTTGTAAGAGAATATGAGATAAGGCTGGTACATAAATAAATATAGAGTAGTTTTTTTTATATAGGTAAAAAGAAATCCTCTGAGCTGCCCTCGCATAGGCCCTCCATTCGGACTCCATTACAACCATACACCCCAACCCCTCAAACCCCCCCCCCCCCCCAATAATCTCAAGCAACTGATTGGGTAGGAATTGAATCCTGGAATTCTCTAAGGAAGACATGTATTTAGAAAGGATGAAGTACATGATCGGAAGATATTCCTTGGTCTACTCTTATCTTTTTCTGGAAGGGAAATCGCAGACGCATTTATCATAACATACTAGTTTTTGGTCCGAGCTAAGCTCAACATGTGTTCGGATCCTCTAGAGTTGTAAACTAACTATACAAGGTAGACAAGTGGTATTTTGTGTTATCATTTTAAAGTACACTATTAATAAATGAGAATTTTCCTTATCCGAGATATAGTCATCTACTCGCTCTGTTTCAAATTATAAGGCATTTTAGCTAAAAGAATTTGTTTCAAAATATAAGGCATTCTACAATATCAATGTAAGATTAAATGCAACTTTATATTATCAAGATAAGCTTATAGGTTATTTTGTATTATCAATACAATATTTAATGTCAACTCTTATTACCCATGCAAATCTAACTAAATTCTTAATCTATGTGCAAAAACCTTAAACGACTTATATTTTGAAACGGAGGGAGTAATAACTAGTTGCAATTTTAAATCTTCATCATTAATTCACAAATCTTAATAAAACTAGTTTACAAAGTACAAATTTTTAAAAAGATTATATAAAATTTCCGTTAAAAGAAGATTAGTTTCTTTAATATAATATTTTATTTTCCAAAATATCACAAATAGTTTAGGCGGAAACGAATGTGACGCATGTGGCATGTCCTCTTTAGTTTTTGTTTATGTAATAGTAATATATCTATGGTTTTCTATTATAGGTTACAAAATCCTTGTTTTATTTATAAAAAGTAAGCATTTCATTAATAGTGCACCTAATATAAGAAATTTCTACAAGGTCGATTGAGTTTCCGTAAACGATATTACCAGTTTGGATTTCTTTTCTTTTCTTTGTAATGTCTTCTTGACTTATGGATAAAAAATAGTAGTATATTATAAAAGTCATCTTTAAACCATTTATTTAACAATTACCCAAAGTCCTTAAATTGTCGGATTTCCAGAACTCCATCTTTGAATTATCCATGTCAACTGCAATAATTTTCGGTTCCATTACTTAAGTTACGGAGTTTGCTGACCAGTGACTATATATATCAAATACATAAATTCTATCATGTACAAGTTCTTTGAACAAGGTAAAGTCAACAGAGCAAAACCATCGATGACCCGACAAAAATATAATCTCAACTTGCAACTTTCTCACACGATCATTCTAAAAAAATTGATCATGACTTGTGATCAATATCATCAAATGTATCTCACTTATAATTTGAGCATGTAATATAATAAATCTTGTAAACAAGAAATTATTAATTATGTATATTAGTTGTTAATTAATTTGAAATTATATATATATAGATTAAACACAGCCATAAAAATCAACTATGGAGATTTAGAGTGTATTATCTTCATATAAACTTTTGGATAATTTGTGAGAAATAACCTTTTAAATACAAGTTTTTGCGAGAAATAAACTTTTAAAAAAATCTAGCAAAATAAGACCTTAAAAATAATTTTTTTGTGAGGAACAACAGTGAACTATTTTATAAGCATTGACTAAGTATTTTGCGACTTCGATTCACTAAATTAAAACATGCTAAGGCACGTAATCCACGTTTTTTATGTTTCGAACTCACCCCTCACAATATCTTGTGAAGGTTTTTGGTGCACGGACTCTCGGTGACTTGGTCACAATTCTTGATTTATGTATTTCTTTCACTTTCTGTCTGTTTCCCTCCCGTGATCAAGACCTCTCTTTGAATCGTGTGGTTTTCAATTTCATGTTTGATTGTAATGGTGGTGGGCTTAAAATAAAAAACCTCACAAAACCCTATTATACATTTACCAGCAAGAGAGAATAATATTTTAGAGTTTTGATCCAAAATCTTAATTGGCTCTTGATATCGTGACAAAAATAGATTGAACGGAAAAGGTTCAGATTATTTTATAACACAAAGGTGATATTTATAGTACATCATATAAAACCTAACTTAAGTAGAATTAGGAAAACATATCCTAAACTAAATATATCCTTAATTTATCATAACAATAAGACCTATAAACTAGGTGACTCGTTTCTTATATGTTTGTCAAGTTTTTAAAATGAATTAATTCTTTGTTCTTGTTCTATAAAATCCTTTTCTGAAAGTCAAAGTTTTTGGATATGTTTATGCTACAAGTTCCATCTAACTCAAAATTTTTGGCTCCCATCCAGAAGCAAATATGACGCAATCCATCTTCTAAGTTGGTGCAATTGTTGATTAAAATTGGCACGATATAAACAAACTCTTCACCTATATTCATAGCTAAGTCAAATGTTGAACTAGGAAGGTTAGCAGAAAAGTTCGTAAATAAGTTCGTCGAAAAAGCTTAAAATGATTTTTACTAGTCAGGCTCATGGAGTCAGGATGCTTGAAAAATACCTTTTTGGAAAGGAAAAAGGGCCAACGAATCAAACGTACTTCTACGCTCCAGATCGACGGGCTCTTTAAGTCATCTGAGTTCGTTTAGGGCCCGAAAACAACATTTTAATTATTTCACGATCTTATTATTTCTTAATTTTCGTATCAGGGTTTTGTTTTGACTATTTAAACATTATTAGCCATCATTAGATCAGAAGACAGTTTTTCTGCTAATAATAATATCTCAGAGTTTTATCTCTTTTCTAGTAGATTCCGGAGTTTTCAAAGATTTACTACTTGTAAATCTGTCAGTTTGTTTTAGGAATTGCACTTGCTTTTCCTTTGATATATAATTCCAACTGCGTCAAATGTTCATCAATAATGTAGAATTAAATAGATTGAATCATTTTATTAAATGATTAAGGTACCAAAAGCTGAATTTTTACAAACTCTTAAGGTTAAATATGAAAAAGAAATATGCTCACACACACACTCTCTGAAATATAATATTTATAGGACGCATTATTAAGTAAACAGAATTGGATCTCCAAAAAGGAATTTAAGCAGTGCCAAATGCCCTCTTCATTCTCATTACCTCTACATTACTTAAAAGCGTGATTTGTTGAGCTATGTCTGCAGGTAAGTTACCACCAAATAAAGAATTCATAGTGAATTGAATTGCTGGATTTGCGCCGTTCAAACTAACGAATGCGGTAGCTGGGGTTGTTCCAACATTAACTTGGAAATGCAGCATGGCTTGTGGGAAAATCATAACATCTCCAACCTCTAGTCTTCTGTAGTATGCAGTGTTGTTTGTGTCGATAAATCCTGCAATTATTGACCCCCTTGACACGATTAAAACTTCGGATGTTCGGTGTGAGTGTACTGGTATAACTCCACCGATGCCAAAGTCTAACCTTGCCATAGATATACCTAAACCATTTAAAGCCGGGAATTGATCTACGAATGCTAGAGTTACATTATTTCCGGGTACGTTTGTGATCGTTCTACCGCCACGAAAACCAGTGTAAACAAAATCATCCGTGGTTAGAGTAGCAGGATCCCTACAAGCATATCCTTCTGGTCCTCTTGGGAGATTACGATCTGCTACACAAAAGTCAACTTCTATAGCATGAGATACAGACACCAAGAGGAAAAAGTGGAGAAAAATAGAAGGTTATTCATTTTGGAAACTAAAACGAGACTATTGGTGGTTTATTTGCTATGGGTAGTTTTATTAGCTTGATTTCGATGTTTCTTGCATTTGATAGAAAAGATTATTGGCACCATATATATATATATATGTAACGAAAGTGGAGATAACTTTACATGCATGTATGGGATCTTCGCAGGAGTCGCTATTATTAGACTATTTCATGTTCAAAGTCTTTGCTCGAGTTTAAAAGTCAATGATATATGACAGTCAAATGTCTGCCAACTACAAAAGTAGAATGAAAAAATTGAGCATTTAATTCAGATCAATAATAGAAGGGAACTGGTGATTATTGAAGTACACGGTTTCAACGTATAAGAAGAATAGGTGCCGCCGTTATTGTCTCAAGTTAAATCACCCGTGATAGAAATATGAGGAGAGGCGCAGCCCATCATTTAGGAAGACCTCGTCGAAGAGAGACCGGCATTTTGTCCGACATTTATTTCTAAATTCTAATCTCTATCATACTCTTTCCGTTTCGTTTTAATTTACTAACTTCACTTTGAGAAGAACGACAGTAGTAAATTTTCAGGGGTTCCAAATTTGAAAATTTGAAGTGCACACGTCTAATTGATGATTTATATACCTAAAAATTGACCATTTAATTGAGCTCATATAGTTTGCCTTTGCTTTTAGGTGAGTGTTGAATCATAGGCAGCCTAATAGCTCTTCAAAGAGTGGGAGATGGTGTTAGGAATATGTATCGTAGACGCTTACAAATCAAGCAATTACAGTATAATATACAAAGGAATTAAGAAAACAAAGCAATAAAGAACACAAGGCCTAGGCGCCAAAACTCGTGGGTGCAGCCCCAATCCCCGTGGATGGCAACATGTCCTGCTGGCTGGGCGTACCACGTCCTCTGGGGGTGGGCTTCTGGTTGCGGGCTAATGTCGACGAGCTGCTGGCGCGGGATTGTTGCCTCGCCAATTCTCGCGGGTTTGTTCGACGCTTTGTATTGTCTCTTGCTACAGCACACCACACACACACACAATGCCTCTTTACCCATCTCCACATCATTACCCAATAAATGGGTAGGAATATGAGAGGAGATTTGAGTTTAGAGTTGGGCCTAAAACTAGTATCTAAGCCAGGCTTATTCATATTCTTACCAAAGAATTATACTGATTATTGTGCCAATTAGATGTTATTGTGACCAAAAGCAATTAACGAAACAATGATAAGAAAAAATTAACACAAAAATTTAACATGATTCACTAACAAGATGTTAGCTACGTCCACACAACATGGAGAACTGTTTTATTAGGTTTAGGATGAAGTACATATTATAAAATAATAGAGGTAGAAGTTAATTATAGCATTTATATAGTATCTTTCTAATTATTCTAAACAGAATGGGCATAAAACCAAACTAAACACAGAAACGATATATAAAACTACATATGACGGAAACCCTGGCTTAGATGAAAAACCTAAAACGATACAAATATAGAATTATCCCTGAGTGACGCGGTCGAAGTTACTAAGAAAAAGCAAGTAGTAGTCCTAAAACGAAAGAATAGATTTACGAACGATAAAATCTGACAGATAAGCTTCCGAATCCACTAGAAAAGTGTATGAACTCTCGAGATATTATTACCAAAAGAATAGTTAACTCTAATGACGGCTCAAGAGAGTTTAAATAGTTACAACATGCAAAATCCTAATACGAAAATTAATTAAAAATAAAATTAAGAAACTATTAAAATATTGTTTTCGGGACCTAAACGAACTCGGATGGCTTGAAAAGCTTATAGATCATGGCATTGTCGGGGGTCGCGTTTATTGATCCAATTTCCTTTTCGGAAAGGTATTTCATTAAGCATTTTGATACCAAAGGCCCGACTAGTAAATATCATTGCAACAATTTTCGATTAATGTCTTCTTCCTCGAACCGAGCAGCCATCCTTCCTACAACACATGTGATATATAATAAACCCCCAGCATCACAATATTCACTCTTCTAAATATCTTTAGATAAACAAAACTAGATACACTAGGGGGAAAAAAAGGAAGGGTTGCGTATTTTTCAAAACGCAGCCCTTCTTTATTGTAGGGCTACGGTTTTAAATAAAATGCAGCCCTTCTTTACAGTTAGGCTGCGTTTTTAAAGAAAAGCGCAGCCCTTTATATAAAGGGATGTGCTTGTCTAAAAAAACGCAGCCCTTCTTAAAGTTAAAAGGGTTGCATTTTTTAAAAAACGCAGCCCTTTATGACTTGTAGGGCTGCGTTTTTTTATGGGCTTTTTTTTAAGTAACTTTCATTTAAAAGAATTCTCACGCCTCCTTCTCTCTCTCACGCCTCCTTCTCTCTCACCCTCCATCTTCTCTCTCACGGTTCCCTTACAAACAACACCATGGTTCCTCTAAACCCTACGCCTTTACAAAAACAAACGCCACCACTAAACCCTACGACGGTTCCTCCCTTTCCTCTCTCCATCGACCTCACTCCTTCTCTCTCTCCTCGACCTCCGCACTTCCACCGGCAAATTATTTCTCACCCTCTCCATCTCCCTCCTCCGCCGCAAACGGTGCCGCAAATGGGGTTACAACGGTCGATTACGTCGAGGGCGGCGAGTAGAATGAAGAATCGAAGGCGTTAGGAGGGTATTTTGACAACTTCAGATATGTAATTTTAGGGTTTTTTTTTCATTTTGATTTATTTTTTTATTTTTGTCATTTCAGATTAGTTTTTTTTAGGTTATTTTTTTCCATTTTCTTAATGTTCAGATTTGTTCATTTTCAGATTATAATTTAGGGTTTTTTCATTTTTGTTCATTTTTGTTAATTTCTGTTTATTTTCTTCCTTTTTTCTATTTCTGTTCTTTTTTTTTCATTTTCAGCTATGATTGTTCGTTTTTTTCATTTTTTGTTTTTTTTTTTTTTTTAATTTATGTCGTTCATTTCTGGAATAATCATTGGGTTTCTTAATAAAAATCATAGTTGTATACATAATCATTAAGGAATTCACATTGATGCATACGCTGCTTTGTACGCAGGCCAAGAATACCTACAAGCCTACAAGGGCCTCTCAACCATCTCGATTTTTTAAGATAATTTTTATTTTTATTTTTTTAGGTCAAAAGGGCTACGTTTTTTGGGCCAAAAACGCAACCCTTCGTTATGAAGGGATGCGCTTTAAAAACGCAGCCCTTCACTAAAAGTGAAGGGCTGCTATGGAAAGGGTTCCTGTCAGAATACGCAGCTCTAAGGGCCTTTTTTAGCGCAGTCCTTCCTTATTTTCCCACTAGTGATAGATGGATTTAGAAAAACTCCTAAATCTATCTTAACACATATGCACGTTGTGATTGGAGATAGAAAATAATAAAATATACTATTAGAGAGTGTACATCATGATTCATGGCTATTAGAGCAAAACCATCGATGACCCAACAAAAATACAATCTCAACTTGCACCTTTCTCACTCATTCTAAAAAAGTTGATCATGACCTGTGACCAATATGATCATCAAATGTATTTCACTTATAATTATGTTAGACGTTCATCATTCCTCTCTCCTACTTTTGCATTATATCCAATTGTTATCTCTTTCTCCTATTTTAATACATTATTTAATACTTTATATTGTAATACTAGATTGATATTTGAGCATGCAATATAATAAATCTTCTAAACAAGAAATTATTAATTATGTATATTAGTTGTTAATTAATTTTAAATTATACATATAGATGAAAAACATCGTTAAAAAATCAAATATGGAGATTTAGAGTGTATTATCTTTATATAAACTTATTTCGACTGAACTTAGTACACCTAACACGATCCGACCAACAATAAATTAACAGGTTGGACTTGACTAACTCTAATAATTAAATCTAAAACTCATTTTTTTAAGGTGAAAAAGAAAGAAATTGAAAATCTTAAAAAGTGTGTAAAAATATAGCAAAAGAGTGTAATAGATTTGAAAAAGTAATGACCATCAATTGCAACTTCAAGTTTTGAATGAAAAAAGTAAAAAATTCTATAAAAAGTTATTGTACATGCATGTATCACAAGTAAATGGGCTCCAATATCTATCTAATGACTTATTTTTTTTAATTAGGTAGATCATAAGGATGATCAAGTTATAATATTCCCATTTGACCATACCATGATCGAAGCTCGTGACTATCAAAATCATGTATAGAATGCTATTTTTCGTTTATCAACTCATTTATTCATGATATGTTTTGATGATATGAAAGGATTATTATTCACAAATCACCCATAAGCTAGTGCAGGGCAAATTCTATGGATCCAATCATATACCAAAAGCGCGCAAAAACTCACCATTAATTATCCAGTTAACTACCAAAAATATTCAAACTAACACTAAACATAATAATCCTCATTCAAAAATTATTAAAAGAGACGGTCAAATTTTAATATAAAAGTAGACATAATCACTAAATGGATTAAACTAGTCATCGAAAAAAATTAATCTAGTCATTATTGAGCTAATTCTCTTTTTAATATTGGGCTTATCATTGCTAATTTTAATTTAAAAATAGACGGTCTCACTCTTTTACAAGACAAACTCATCCTCATTTTCATTTAACTTATCTACAAAGTTTTCCTTCACACCATCCCGACCTTAATATCTCATGGTTCATGGCGGGATCCAATAATTAGAAGCAATGATTTACCATATTCTGTCAGCTCTTGTATAAGACAGATTAATTAGGTCACTCGTTTCTTATTATATGTTTGTCAAGTTTTAAAAATAAATTTATTTGTTCTTGTTCTATAAATATTATCCTTTTCTGAAAGTAAAAGTTTTTGGATATATGTTTATGCTAAAAGTTCCATCTAACTCAAAATTTTGGATCCTATCCAAAAGCAAATATGACGCAATCCATTTTCTAAGTTGGAGCAATTGTTGGTTAGAATTGGCACGATATAAACAAACTCTTCCACTATATTCATAGGCCATAGCTAAGTCAAATGTTCATCAATAATGTAGAATTAAATAGATGTAATCATTTTATTAAATGATGAATGTACCAAAAGCTGAAATTTTTACAAACTATTAAGGTTAAATATGAAAAAGAAATATGCTCACACACACTCTCTCTGAAATATAATATTTATACAATGCATTATTAAGTAAACAGAATTGGATCTCCAAAAAGGAATTTAAGCAGTGCCGAATGCCCTCTTCATCCTCATTACCTCTGCATTACTTAAAAGCGTGATTTGTTGAGCTATGTTAGCAGGTAAGTTACCACCAAATAAAGAATTCATAGTGAATTGAATTGCTGGATTTGCGCCGTTCAAACTAACGAATGCGGTAGCTGGGGTTGCTCCAACATTAACTTGGAAATGCAGCATGGCTTGTGGGAAAATCATAACATCTCCAACTTCTAGTCTTCTGTAGTATGCAGTGTTGTTTGTGTCGATAAATCCTGCTGTTTGGGCTTATTTCCTGGTTTAAGCTTACCAAGGATAATCCAGCCCAATAAATGCCTTAGAGCCTCCAGTGGGCCCCACCTGTTATGGTGCATTCCAGCTGTCAGTGCCCCCCAGCTGGCCTACAGTTGGGATATCCAAAGCACTATAAATACTCAACCCCCTCATCAATGAGAAGGTATTGAATTCTTACCTAACAAACCAGAGCATCTCTCTCTAGACTTTATCTCTCTAAGCTTGATTACTGACTTGAGCGTCGGAGGGCGATCCCGGAACAACCCCCGGGGCAGTCTAACCGTTACTTTTGCAGGATTCCGGCGTACGGAATTTGAACTCAGGACATTCGAATCTGACCCGGTATTCCCTAAGCAAAGGAATCAGAACCCTTAATTTCTAGACAGAAACAGTTTGGCGCCGTCTGTGGGATAGTACAAAAAGTTACTTCGCCACCACTCACTCAGATTTATCATTCAGCTACTCAGCTCAGAACGCCAATTGACCATGGCACCAACCAAAAACACTCGCGGCAAGCCAGCCTCCGAGCAGGTCTCTCGGCCAGAGAGAGGCCACTCGCCCGCACATAATCGGGATCCTCCAGTCCCTCGACCGGAGCGAGGCCATTCGCCTGCGCATAACCGAGAGGCCGAGCGAACTCCCTCACCAGCTCGGAGGTCACCTACGTCCAAACTCTGGACCCTCGGTCAGTATCCCAGCATATCCAGCATGTGGAGCCTCAGCCGCTCTTCGCGTCTGACCTGGCCCTTATCACGGCTCAGCTCCAGGAGACATTCCAAAAGGGTATGATGGACATGATGGCCATGCTTCAGCAGAGGCAGCCACAACAAGTCGTCCGCTCAATCAGCATGAACCAGGGAGCGCACGGTCGTCCGCTCTCAGAGGGACAACTCTCGTTCTAATCGAGACCCGCAGCCTAGCCGGCCACGGTCCGATGCGAGAGACCCGAGCCACCGGGAAAGAGAAAAGTCAGCGCGACAGGGTCGGCCCGTCAGCATGCAGAGACCCAGTATCTAAATCCCCAAGGGGGGTGCGGGTCGGAAACCCAAGATGCCCGAGATTCCTTAACAACAAGAAGCGCCTCAGCCAAGGCTATGACGCTCGGGAGTTCCTCAGGAAGAAAGCAAATGACGAGAGGGCCAAGGGGACTCGGCTCTTCTCAGCCCCTAGGCTAGCTGGAGGAGGGCTCAAGTTCCTGATCCCCTTCAGTCAGGAAATCCTAGGGACCCAACCTCCGGGTAAAATTAAAACCCCCCTGATCGAGCCATTTGCGGGCCTAACCGACCCGGACGATCATATGGCTAGTTATAAAGGCTCAAATGAGCGTGCAGACAAGTGCGAGGCCACTTGGTGCGCTTCTTCCCTACCACCCTCAGAGGGTTGGCTCTGAATTGGTTCCAAGAACTGCCGGCGGGGGTCATCACTGACTTCGCCATATTGGAGCACCTCTTCATCCATCAGTTCGTAGCGGGAAAGAGGCAAAGAAAAACCAGCCTTCACCTCATGGGGGTGAAGCAAGACAAGAATGAATCCTTGTCGGACTACATCAAGAGGTTCAACGAAGAGTCTCTCAAAATAACCGACCTACAGGACGCTGTAGCCTTCGCTGCCCTCATGTCCGGCCTCCAACCGGGTCGGCTCAGATGGTCATTGGCCGAGAATGAAGTCAAAACTTACTCGGAAGCCATGGCTCGGGCCAAAGATTCATCCAAGCAACGGATATCTGCCGTTACTCGGACGAGGTTGGCAAGAAAAGGAAGGATGAAGGGAATCACGTGGTCAGCCTAAGCATCAAAGAACAGGGGCCGAGGGGATCGGCTCACTGATAATGGCAACGACCCCCGATTAATAAAAACCGGAAGGAAATCTACTTTGGCATCCGGGACAAAAATTGGCTTCCCAGGCCAACCCATCCGGACGTCATCGTCTCGGAGGGACAAAAGTTTGTGGTGTGACTACCACAAGGAATGTGGTCACACCACCAACGACTGTCGGGAGCTCAAGAAATCCTTGAACGGTCTGGCCGACCAGGGCAAGCTCAACCACTACCTCAAGCTTCGAGCGAGGAAAAGGGAAAGCAAAAGGTGGGTCAGTCGAACAGTGGGACACCGAAGGCTTCATTGGTGTCATCGCTGGGGATTTGCGTCGGGAGGCCTAACCGGCCGAGCGCGCAAGGCTCACCTCCAGAACCTTAAACATCAGGTGCTTGATGTTCAGCTCCCCGAGCTAGCTGCCCCGTCATGACATTTGGGGAACCCAGTCGGACGTTGCGTGTTCCGCACGACGACCCCCTTGTCATCGAGCTCAAGGTAGCGAATACAAAGGTGAAGAGGGTATTGGTGATAGGGCTCATCCGCTGAATAATCACCCTTGACTGCCTCAAAAAGCTGAATACACCGAACGGGATGTTACCCCATGGCTCAGCCGCTCATAGGCTTCGGGGCAACTCTGTCCACCGTCGGTCATAATAAATACCCACTCGGATGGGTGAAAAGGGTAAGGGGAGAAGCCTACCGATCGACTTCTTGGTGGTAGACATCCCTTTGCCTTACAACATAATAATGGGGAGGCCCATGCTAAACAAGGCCAAGGCCGCCATCTCCACCTACCAGCTCCTCTTGCAGTTTGAGACTGATGACGGGAAGGTAGGAAAAATTCAAGGCGACCAACAGGCCGCAAGAGAGTGCTATGTGAATAGCCTCAAAAATACCGACGTCCAAAAGGACTCGGACAACGACGTCCAAAAGGACTCGAAAAAAAGAAAGTATGAAGGGGTCAGCCCTCAACGAGCCTCGGGGTGTACATAACTGAAAACCCCAAGCAATATGAACGTCCTCAACGCCGAAGAGGACGAAGAAGTCGCGATCGGCCAGGACCCCGGTCGGACTGTCAGGGTAGGCAAGGCCATGGACCCGCAAACAAGGCAAGATATCATCCAAGTGCTCACGGAGTACCAAGATGTCTTTGCCTATGAGGCCACAGAAATGCCGGGGCTCGACCCGAAAATCATGTGCCATGAGCTTAACATCAAAGAGGGGTTCAGACCTATCAAGCAGAAGCTCAGGCACCAAGGTCCCGAAAGAAATGCCGCGGCAGCAGCAGAAGTCAAGAAGCTGCTCGAGCGGGTTTATAGAAGAGTGTCAATACTCGGAATGGCTGGCCAATGTGGTTTGGTCAAAAAGCCGAGTGGGGCATGGCGAATGTGTGTCGATTCACCGACTTAAACAAAGCCTGCCCAAAAGACAATCACCCTTTGCCAAAGATCGATAGGCTGGTCGATTCAACGGCAGGGCACGCCCTTCTCAGCTTCATGGATGCAAATGCCGGCTATCATCAAATTCCCATGGCCGAGAAGGATAGGGTTCATACGCGTTCTCACTCCTCAGGGTGTCTACTGCTACAAAATGATGCCATTCGGCCTCAAAAATGCCGGGGCGACATATCAGCGTACCGTCAACAAAATCTTCAGCGACCAATTGGGTCGGAACATTGAGGTATACGTTGACGATATGATAGTCAAGAGCAAGGCCCAGTCGGATCATCCTGAAGATCTGAAAGAAACGCTGAGCACCCTAAGGAAATACCGATGATGCTCAACCCTAAAAAATGCGTCTTCGGAGTCAAAGGGGGAAAGTGCCTCGGATTTCTAGTGATGAGAGAGGTATAGAGGCCAACCCGGACAAAATCAAAGCGGTCTTAGAAATGAAATCGCCTCGGAATGTTCGGGAAGTACAGCGCCTAACCGGCTGCTTAGCGGCACTCGGTCGGTTCCTCTCCCGGTCGGCCGATAAAAGCTTGTGTTCTTCAAGGCCCTGAAGCGAAAAGAGTTCGCATGGGATGACGAAGCCGAGCAAGCCTTCGCTGACCTCAAGAATCACTTGGCATCTTTGCCCAAACTGATCTCCCCCTTGCCGGGGGAACCCCTGTTTATCTACTTGGCTGTCTCGGACTACGCTCTTAGCGCCGTCCTGATAGCCGAGCGAGAAGGAAAGCAACATCCTGTGTACTTCATCAGCCACGCCTATAGGGGGGCCGAGGCGAAGTACAGCGATGTTGAGAAAATGGTCTTTGCCTTAGTAATGGCAAGCCGGAAGCTCAAGCCCTATTTTCAAGCACACCCCATCAAAGTCCTAACCGGACAACCGCTCCGGAAGCTTATTGAAAATAGAAATCATTCGAGTCGGATGAGTGATTGGGCAGACCAGTTAGCAGATTTTGGGCTCGAGTTCGAGCCCCGAAGAGCCATCAAGGCCCAAGCACTCGCTGACTTCATCACTGAATGCGCAACTCGACCCCCGGTCGGTTCGCAAGAGGAGTGGGAATTGCTTGTTGATGGGTCATCCACAAAGAGTGGTTGCGGAGCCGGATTGGTTATCAAGCCTCCGGTCGGAGAAAAAATTGAATATGCTGTTAAGTTCGAATTTCTCGGATCTAACAATGAAGCCGAGTATGAGGCTCTCATCCTCGGAATACAGTTATGCATCCTAGCTGGAGCAACCTCAATCATAGCCAAGTCCGACTCACAACTCATAGTGGGTCAGATTTCCGGAGACTATGAGGCCAAGGAGGACAACATGAGGATGTACTTGGCCAAAGCCCGAGCTGTCATTGCAAGGTTGTCCGGATTCCGGATCACCCACATTCCTCGCTCGGAAAATCAGCAGGCTGATGCACTGGCTCGGATGGCTAGTTCTGCTGAGGGGTCGGCCCCCAGAACCATTACTTGGGAAGTGTTGAAGGAACCTAGCATAAATGCTAAAGAGCAGCTCGTACTCAATCGATCCTCAAACTGGATGAGGGAAATTGTGGAGTACTTGCGAGACGGGACCTTACCCAGCGATCCTAAAGAAGCCGACCGGTTAAGACAAGTCTGGTTGGTTCCTGTGGCATGAAAGGCAGCTCTATAAAAAGTCTTTCACTCATCCCCTCCTCAAATGTATAACTCCCGAGGAAGGAAACTATGTCCTCCGAGAAATACACCAAGGAGCCTGTGGAAGCCATCAAGGGGGTCGGACATAGCCGGAAAGGCGCTAAGAGCAGGGTACTATTGGCCTACCTTAAAGGCTGATGCCTCGGACTTAGTCCGACGGTGCCCTCCTGCCAGATTCACTCGGACATACCGAGGGCGCCGGCCACTCCCCTCACCACCATTCAAGCAGTCCTGCCTTTCGACAAGTGGGGCATGGACCTGCTCGGACCTTTTCCCCCGGCTTCTGGGCAAAGGAAGTTCCTAATTGTGGCAATTGATTATTTCACCAAGTGGACCGAAGCCGAGCCACTGGCGTCAATTACTGACAAGCAGGTTCAGTTGTTCATATGGAGGAACATCATTACCCGGTTCGGAATTCCAAGAGCCTTGGTCTCAGACAATGGCCGGCAGTTCAACAGTGGGCCGACTCGAGAATATTGTGCCCGGTTCGGCATTCAAACAAGGTTTTCAGCGGTCTCCCGCCCTCAGACCAATGGGCAAGCCGAGTCGGCTAATAAAATTGTCCTGAAGGGTATCAAGAAGTCCCTTGATGCCGCTAAAGGGGCTGGGTGACGACCTACCTGGAGTACTCTGGTCGGCTCGAACACGGTAAAAGCAGCCACGGGGCACTCCCCTTTCGGCTTGGTCTATGGAAGCGAGGCTGTCCTTCCGGTCGAGGTGGGAATTCCTTCCCCTCGGATGACATTCTATGAGTTCGACCAGAATGAAGAAGAAAAGCCCATCAACTTAGACCTATTGCCAGAAACCCGAGGCAATGCCTTGCTACAAGCCATCCGGTACAAGCAAAGAATCACAAGGCATTTTAACCGGCGAGTAAAGCCTCGGCCAATCAGTCTAGGTGACTGGGTCGTCCGCAAGGTCGAAGCCACTGGACTTTCCCATCTCAAAGGGAAGTTGGGGGCAAATTGGGACGGCCCTTACAAAGTTACAGAAATCATCAAGCCAGGGACATTCCGACTCGAATCTCCCGAAGGGGTCCCTTTGGCTCGGCCTTGGAACCTAGATAATCTCAAAAGATTCTATGTGTAATTTTTTCGTTACTTGCACTAGGGGCATGATGTAAGGCCAGCAGTACTTGGTCGGTTAGCAAACAAATAAATTGTAACTCGGACTTAACCAGTCCATGTATCAAGTCGGTTTTATACCCCAGAAATGAAAGAGACTTAACCAGTCTATTTTTGAACAAAAAGGCAAGCAAAACTTAACCAGTTTATTGTCTATTGAATGTTGTAATATTGCAAATAACGAAAAATATGCGACAAATGACGAGTTGCAAAATAGTAGTTGTATTCCAATTGATTAAAAGTTGTAAAATACAACCAAAAGTTTACAAAAGAGGGGGTCGGAAAGCAGAAAAGCTAAAAGGGCCGACAAGGCCAAAGCTAAGAAAATAAAAATCCTAAGGAAGCTAAGTAGAAGGACCAGTTGCAGGCTGCTCGGCCGCAGGTTGCTCTGGTGGAGGTGGCTCGGTGCTCCCAGCATCTTCCTCTCCATCATCAGAGTCGGAGTCGCTGTCCGAGCTCAGCTCTTCGGCCATCCTGGCCTTGATCTCAGCTGCCTCGGCATCGGCCAGCTCCTGGTAGCGAGACCAGACCGAATTCCAGTCGGCCCTGGGACAGGAATCAGCAAAGGCCACCTTAAGCCTCAAGCGCCTCGTCCTCGCCATCTTATGGGAAGACTGGCCCACGTCGGCACAGAAATCGGTACAGTCATCCGACTTCTGCCAAGCTTGGAACCACTCCTCCTGAGAGCGAGAAACGGCCGCTTGGGCTTCCTTCAGTTGAGCCTCGGTTGTTGAAAGTTTGAACCGGACCTCCTCCAGATCCTTCTCGGCCTGAGCTTGCTTGGTCTCGGCCGTAGCTTTGGCGGACTCAGCGTTTTCCTTGGCAAGAGAGAGGTTGGTCCGTTCGATCTGCCAGTCCTCCTTCTCTTTGTTCCAGGTCGCCTCGCCTCTCGATCTTTTTGTTGGCCTCCTCCAAGCGAGCTCGGCCAACGTTTGGCCTCCTTGCCTGGTACACTTCATCAAAGTGCGACCGAGCCGCCTGCTTCAGGTCCGAGACCTCTTGTACCAGGGCGAGCCGGTCTTCGGCTACCTTGGTCATCCGGATGGAAAACTGCAGAACAATAAACAACAATTAGAAGTTGGCCAATAAAAAGCAAGTAAAAGGCGGAGAAAAGTTCACTCACGTCCATCCAAGAGCGGAAGAGCTCACTCGACTCATTCCTCGGGTTGACCTCGTTGATGTGGTCCCGGTCCGTTTGAGTACATAGGATCTCCAATGCGTCGGAGATCCTCTTCTTCTTGTCCGTCTTGGACATTTGCGTAAACGGGACCGGAGCCTCGGATAAAGAGCGCTCGGTCGGAGAATGGTGAGAGGCCCCCGGTTCGTACCCCGGACTCCGAACAGGCTCGAAATCTGAAGGGTGGACCGAGACATGTGTCCCCCACCTCCTGAATCGGGTCGAGGACTATTCACCTCGATAGAAGGATCCTTTCTAGCCTTCTTGGCGGCAGCCTCCTGCTCGGCTCGGGCCTTCGCCAAAGCCTTTTCCGTCATTTCAACCCTCTCCTCGGTGCGCTCCTTGCGCTTCCTCGGTTTAGGGTTGGAAGGATCCTGCAAAACACATTAAAAGTTGGTGAGAAATTGCAAAACCTAAAGCTAAACCGGGTCGGAAGTAAAAGGGTTCTCACTTTTGGCTTCGAAGGCTTGTTGATCTTGTTGGCCTTCATCTCGGCCCTAATCCGAGCCGCCTTCAGTGCAGCAGAGGTCAATCGTTCAGCCATCTCTGAGTCGGTCTCTTTGAGAAAGGCTAGGGAGGCTTCTGCAAAAAGGAAAAAAGAGTTAGAACAAAATAACAAAGCAAGCATAAATATAAGTCAACCGGACCCCCTTTTTGCCGAATTACCCTTGGGAAAGGCCGGACTCAAGCCGAAGGCCGCCAGGAAATGCTCGTTCTTGAACAGTTTGCAGCTCGGGAGCCAGTTCCCCGCTACAAACACCTCGCCGCCGTCGACTATCTTAGCCTCCAGCTGAAAGTAGATAGCGGCCACGGCTTCCTCGTCGGATAGCTCAGGCACCTTGAAGTTCAAACAGTGGTTTGGCTCGGTCGACGGGGGCACGGTGGGGATGCCCCATTCCCCACCAAAGTATACAAAGGCGAACCCTCGGCGGAACCCCTTTTGAGAAGTAGGGAGATCAAGGACGGTACGGTAGCCCCGCCGAGCCTGAAAGCACCACCAGCCCGGACCATGATCCCCGGCTGGCATTTCGAACAATTTGTACATATGCCGCCAAAGGGTCAGGGTCGGTTTGACACCGATGATGTCACAGATCACTTGAACCGCTAAAATGCCGCCCCAAGAGTTTGGGGAAAGCTGACCCAAGCACAAGTTGTAGGCGTTCAAGAGGTCTTTCTCAAACTGGGTCAGCGGGAATCTTAGACCTAGTTCCATTGCCTTGTAATAAAATGCCGTGCATCCCGGCGGTGGAGATAAGATGGTATGGTTAGCATCGGGTCGGACAAGTAAATAAGGGTCCTTTATTTGAAATTTGGCCGCTTGGCCTCGGGCATCTTCTAGCAAAGCTTTTATTAAAGACGGAAGTGGAAACTTTGCTCCCGGTCCGCCCTTCGGATCAAGCTCCGGATATACGAGCCTCCCGGACGTCGACGCTTCGCCTTCCTCTCCCGGCATAGCTATCCTAACTACACCATCAGACAAAAATCTGTCTAAGTAACTCCTCGAAGAAGGATAGGCCAGGGACACCTCCCAGGGTAGGGGGATGGCTCCCTCGGCCTCCTCCTCCTCGGCTTGCGAAGGAGTACTTGGGAGGGAAAGCGCCTCAGGCACAGCCGAGGGATCCGGGCAACTTATTAAAGTTGACACCAATACCATTCCCATACCCCTCACTTCCTCGGCTAAATTATAAGGAGGTGAGGGAGGGGGTGTCACTGACTCGGACGAGCTCCCCATTATTTATCAACAGAAGGGGGTCGGCCGATTTTATTAAAAGAAGAGAAGAAAAACTTAGTAAAAAAGCAAAACAAAGGCGTACCTGGTCGGACGAAGAAGATGGGGCTCGGACTTAGAGAGAGAAAATCTCTAAAGTAGAGAGAGAGAGATCAGAAAACTCAAATTTAGAGAGAGAGAGAGAATTGTAAAAGTGACAAAAATCTCTCCCCTCTCTCCTACTTATAGGCAAAATCCTCGGTCCCCGTGCTCCACGTCACCTCTTGGACCGGGCCTTGTGTCTTCAACACCTTAATGGGCTTCCTAAATGCCCAAAACTGTTCAACAGGCACAACCCCTCGGAATATCAATCGTCACAAAAGTCATGATTAACCAGAAGTTGAATCGCCACCATGTTTTCAAGCACCCCAATAATCCACCGTTGCCACGTGGCATTTGGGTTCCCAAGAAACTATTAAGTTCACCAGCTCAGTATTGCCAGTTCATCAGCTCAAGGTTATCCACTCGGTCACCTCAGCCAGTGGTCCAAAACCTTAGGCACCGCTCGGACAAGCATGGGCTCATTGGCCCCTCATCCGAGCCGCGTCCACCTAGCTCGGCCCTTGGAGGCACTCCTCCTTGGTTGAGTAAGTCTCCTAAGTCCCAGATTGACTTAGCGAGAGCAGGCACCGCTAAGCATGGGGCTCATTGGCCCCTCATCCGAGCCGCGTCCACCTAGCTCGGCCCTTGGAGGCACTCCTCCTTGGTTGAGTAAGTCTCCTAAGTCCCAGATTGACTTAGCGAGAGCAGGCACCGGCTCGGACAAGCATGGAGGGCTCATTGGCCCTCATCCGAGCCGCGTCCACCTAGCTCGGCCCTTGGAGGCACTCCTCCTTGGTTGAGTAAGTCTCCTAAGTCCCAGATTGACTTAGCGAGAGCAGGCACCGGCTCGGACAAGCATGGGGCTCATTGGCCCCTCATCCGAGCCGCGTCCACCTAGCTCGGCCCTTGGAGGCACTCCTCCTTGGTTGAGTAAGTCTCCTAAGTCCCAGATTGACTTAGCGAGAGCAGGCACCGGCTCGGACAAGCATGGGGCTCATTGGCCCCTCATCCGAGCCGCGTCCACCTAGCTCGGCCCTTGGAGGCACTCCTTGGTTGAGTAAGTCTCCTAAGTCCCAGATTGACTTAGCGAGAGCAGGCACCGGCTCGGACAAGCATGGGGCTCATTGGCCCCTCATCCGAGCCGCGTCCACCTAGCTCGGCCCTTGGAGGCACTCCTCCTTGGTTGAGTAAGTCTCCTAAGTCCCAGATTGACTTAGCGAGAGCAGGCACCGGCTCGGACAAGCATGGGGCTCATTGGCCCCTCATCCGAGCCGCGTCCAACCGGCTCGGCCTAAGAAGGCCCTCCTTGGCTGACTAAGCGAATGAGAATACCGGCTCGGGCAACCATGGGACTCATTGGTCCCTAGGCCGAGCCGTACACTAATCCACCTTTCTTGGAGAAGACCGGGTCGGCACTCAAGCCACCCCTCTCCTTGAGGAGACCGGGTCGGCAGGGTCGGCACTCAAGCCACCCCTCTCCTTGAGGAGACCGGGTCGGCACTCAAGCCACCCCTCTCCTCGAGGAGACCGGGTCGGCACTCAAGCCACCCTCCTCCTCGAGGAGACCGGGTCGGCACTCAAGCCACCCCTCTCCTTGAGGAGACCGGGTCGGCGCTCAAGCCACCCCTCTCCTCGAGGAGACCGGGTCGGCACTCAAGCCACCCTCCTCCTCGAGGAGACCGGGTCGGCGCTCAAGCCACCCCTCTCCTTGAGGAGACCGGGTCGGCGCTCAAGCCACCCCTCTCCTCGAGGAGACCGGGTCGGCACTCAAGCCACCCCTCTCCTTGAGGAGACCGGGTCGGCACTCAAGCCACCCTTCTCCTCGAGGAGACCGGGTCGGCACTCCTGCCTCCCTTCTCCTCGAGGAGACCGGGTCGGCACTCCTGCCTCCCTCCTCCTTGAGGAGACTAGGTCGGCACGCGCCCTCCTTTCCTGCCTGAGAAGCAGGGCAACCTGGGTTCCAAACTGGCTAGGTTCCGCAACGAACGGGAAAGATTTCAGCAGAGCCTCGATATTTCCCATTCCTGGCGTGGGGCTAATTGTTTGGGCTTATTTCCTGGTTTAAGCTTACCAAGGATAATCCAGCCCAATAAATGCCTTAGAGCCTCCAGTGGGCCCCACCTTTATGGTGCATTCCAGCTGTCAGTGCCCCCCAGCTGGCCTACAGTTGGGATATCCAAAGCACTATAAATACTCAACCCCCTCATCAATGAGAAGGTATTGAATTCTTACCTAACAAACCAGAGCATCTCTCTCTAGACTTTATCTCTCTAAGCTTGATTACTGACTTGAGCGTCGGAGAGGCGATCCCGGAACAACCCCCGGGGCAGTCTAACCGTTACTTTTGCAGGATTCCGGCGTACGGAATTTGAACTCAGGACATTCGAATCTGACCCGGTATTCCCTAAGCAAAGGAATCAGAACCCTTAATTTCTAGACAGAAACACCTGCAATTATTGATCCCCTTGATACAATTAAAACTTCGGATGTTCGGTGTGAGTGAACTGGTATAACTCCACCGATGCCAAAGTCTAACCTTGCCATAGATATACCTAAACCATTTAGAGCCGGAAATTGATCCACAAATGCTAGAGTTACGTTATTTCCAGGTACATTTGTGATCGTTCTACTACCACGGAAACCAGTATAAACAAAATCATCCGTGGTTAAAGTAGTAGGATTCCTACAAGCATACCCTTCTGGTCCTCTTGGGAGATTACGATCAGCCACACAAAAATCAACTTCTATAGCACGAGAGATAGACACCAAGAGGGAAAAGGTGGAGAAAATAAGTAGAAGGTAATTCATTTTGGAAACTAAAACGAGACTATTGGTGCCTTGGTGGTATATCTGTTGTTGGCAATTTTATTAGCTTGATTGGATGTTGTTGCATCTGATAGAAAATATTGGCACTATTTATAATGGAAGAGGAGGTAACAGTACATGCATGCATGGTGATCTTCGCGAGAGTTGGGTTTTCCTATTATTAGACTATTTCATGTTCAAAGGCTTTAAAAGTCAATGAAATATGAAAGTCAAATGTCTGCCAAGTACGAAAGTAGACAGAACAAGGATATTCTACCATAAATGATGAAATAAAAAAACTGAACATTTAATGCTGATCAATAATGAAAGGGCACTGGTGATTATTAAAATACACGGTTTCAATATAATATATTAAGAAGAATAGGTGCCCCCGTTATTGTCTCAATTAAAAATCAACCGTGTAAGAATATCACAAAAGGTGCCGCCAGAGGTGGTAAACAGGTCATATGGGTCGGATACTGTCGGGTCATAATCAAGTTGACTTTGTGTTCGGGTTACGTTCGGGTCGGATCGGGTTCATTCGGTTGCGGTTTCATATCGGGTCCATGAGGTTTCTGGTCATATCGGGTCGGGTTTAAATTGGATCAGGTTAGATCGGGTGTTAGATCTAGTCGGGTAATATCCGGTTTTAAATCTCGCAAATAAATAAAACTCATATAATGAGAGTAAATTAAATAATTAATAGACAACGGCTAAATCATACTTCATCCGTTTCACAATAAGTGAAACCAAATTTTAAATGGTAAAAAAAATTCACTTTTATTACAAATATGCCACCAAAAAGTAAAAGGGGACCACAACCTATTTGTTTGATCATTCTACTCTATTGTAGTCCCAACTTTCTCTCTCTATATTCCTTGGTATGTGTGTGCTTTTTCTATGTTTCACTTATTGTGAAACGGAGGAAATATATTAGTATTTCATAATATATATTCCTTAAATCTGTTTAAAAAGTAACTAACATGACAACTTTCAGATCAGGTTCCGGTTTGTGGTCATCATTATCAGGTGAATTTTGGGTCAGATAGATTCGGGTTCGGGTCTATTTTTATTTGGGTCGACTTCGGGTTATTCGAGTTTTAATTCTGTTTCGGATCGTTATTTTCGGGTGAAAACAGATTTTGAGTCGGGTATTCGGGTCGGGTCCACGAATAAGGGTCTATTTTGCCGGTTATAGGTGCTGTCCATCATTTCGAAAGACGTCGTTGAAGAGAGACGAGGATTTGTGGGGACATGTATATATATATGCCGAAGGGGGGAGCAATGGTGTCCTTTTTTGAAATGCCTATTTTGCCCCATTCTCTTTCTAAATTAGAAAAGGAATGTCAAAATCAAAATCGACACTCAAAGAAAACTATCGAAAATTAATTTACAACACTCACTCACAAATCACTCATACAATAGACAAAATCACGTTATAAAAATCACGCAAGTCACTCAAATAATCAGGAAACTTTATTAAAACTTAAAATTAATATACAAACTAAAACTAATAACCTAGAACATCAATACATACAAAAAACATTTACAAAAATTTACTTACAAATCACTATTCTGAAGAACCATTCACAATTAATGATGGGTCATGATAAAAAATAGAGGTGTATTTGTAGTGAAATCAGAATTTAGAAGTTAGACAAGGAAAAACATTATTTACTTTTTTATAGTGTTTCCAATATATAATGAAACTTTTACATATATCTAGAATTTTTTGCACGCGATGCGTGCTTGAATTTTTTTTCGAAACAGAAACTCGATTTTCTTCGGCATAAGAGTCAAAATTTGAACATTAGACATACGAAGTATAATTGTTTTTAGTTGCAAAATTTGATTGGTTTAGTTTATGTCACTTAAGTCTCTCACCATTTCTTTTTGTTTTGTTTTTTTCTTTACTTTTCACAGTTAAATTCTATGAACAAAATAGAAATTTTATTGAATTTATTTATGATTTCTAATATAATAATTTTTTAGTTGATTTTTAAATTAAGTACAGTACTTCATAAATTGTAAAGAAAGTATACACTTTGATTTCAAGTAAATTTTTTCATAGGTTGTAGTTTGTAAGTGAATTTTTAAGTTTTTGAAGTTTCCTCATTTAGTGATTTGCATAACGTAAATTATGCAATTTTAATTATGCAATTTTATGATTTTAGTTGACTTGTGAGTGATTGTTATAATTATATTTTTGGTATTTTTGTTTGAAGCCCCCTTTGATTTGTAAGTGAATTTGTAATTTAGAATGGGAAGGGGGTAACATAGTCTCTTCATCCGGGGCCGGGACATCATAGTTCCCCCCTTCCCTTATATAATAGAGATATGTTGTACTTTAATTCTTGAATGATATTTTACATAAAACTTTTTGCCTTGATAATTAATCGCTATTATATAATAGAAAAAAACAGGTCCAAATATAAGTAAAAGTTTCATTATATATAGGAAACACTATAAAAAAGTAAATAATTTTTTTCCTTGTCTAACTTCTAAATTTTGATTTCACTAAAAATACAACTCTATTTTTTATCATGACCCACCATAAGTTGTGAATGGTTCTTGAGAATAGTGATTTATAAGTAAATTTTTGTAAATATTTTTGTACGTATTGACGTTCTAGGTTATTAGCTAGTTTTAGTTTGTATGTTAATTTTAAGTTTTAATAAAGTGTCTTGATTATTTGAGTGATTTGCATGATTTTTATAACGTGATTTTCTCAATTGTATGGGTGATTTGTAAAGTTTCTTCTTTTAAGTGATTTGTGAGTGAGTGTTGTAAATTTATTTTCGGTAGTTTTCTTTGAGTGCCGATTTTGATTTTGATATTCCTATTGTAATTTAGAAAGGGAAGGAAGGGCAAAATAGGCGTTTCAAAAAAGGACACCGTTGCTCCCCCCTTCCCTTATATAATAGAGATATATATATATATATATATAATATATATATATTATATATAAGGGCAAGATCACATGAGAATGCTCCTTACATGAGAAATGAGAATGAATCTCAACCACACGATTGGATTAGAGTTACAACACTTGTTCATTAGAGTTATACCCACCTAAAAAATTTAGAGCCAAAACAAAAAATTTGAATTTTGAATTTTTGTTTCTAATATACTTTTTTTTTTGGAGTTATATCATTTTTTCAGTAGAGTTACATCACTTATTCATAAGAGTTATAGCGCATAAATATCATTCTCATTTCTCATGTAAGTATGCATTCTCATATGAACTTACTTCTATATATATATATATATATATTTTGAACCCTTTTCGGGAAACCGTGATAAGATAAATTTTATTTGGGTTGTTCTCGCACAAGGTCACTCACACATAAAGTAATTAACAAAACAAAGATAAGAAAAAAAAAACAATACATAGGTTTAACATGGTTCACTAACAAGATGTTAGCTACGTCCACACAACAGAGAGAATTGTTTAATTAGTTTTAGGAAAGAGTACATTTTATAGAATAATAGAGGCAATAGTTAATCATAGGATTTATATAATAACTTTCTAACTAGTTTTCCACCCGTGCAAAAATGCACGGGAAGTTTAATTTTTTAATTTAATTTTTTATATCAAATAAGAATGTGTATATATTATGTTATACATGGTAAAACACTGCAAGTTTGCATGTAGTATTTATTGAAGAGGAAACACGAAAAAACCCTTTTATCTCAACAAAGTGAATGAACATCACAAATGAATTATTAAATGACAACAATAATAAGAGTATTTTAAAAACATTTTGAACCACGTCTTTGTACTATACATTTGTGGTAACTTTTGAGTTTTCATGTTCTTTATTAGCTATAAATGTTTTTCAAACCCTTTTTGCTAATAACTCTTGATATGACAATATATATATTTAAAATTATATAATACGTCCCTTGAAATCATGGTGTATCTATATTTATATAAATATGTAATGAAATAGTATAAACATAAAAGTAGAGCAGGCAACCAGCAAGTTGGGCTGGCAATCAGTTCAAGTTTGGTTGGATTTGCTTTTGGGTTTACTACACATTTAATAAACAGGTTGAAATACTCAACCCTGACCCGACATATTTGATAAGCGAATTACCCGTTGAACACATTTAATCATAATTAGTATTATACAAAAAATTAATTATTTTCTTAAAAGTATATATGAGAGAGTTCACTGTTGAAAGTATGCATGTTTAATATTTCTTATAATAATTGTTACCAATTTTGGCAATATTTAATTTTTTTAACCAAATTTTAGATTTATCAATATATTTTTAGAGAATTTTCTACATATATGTAAGTTAATAAAGTCAAAGCATGTCAATTTCGAATCGAAAATGTCAACCTCAACCTACCTGTCTAATCAATGGGTTAGAAAATCGGTCAAAGTTCCAACCCTAACCTGCTTATTTTGGGTTAGGTTCGGGTCGTATTTTGTATTGAGTTAGCTTTTGCAAATCCTACATAAAGTAGTGACATTATAATTTACACTGTATAGTAAATGTAAATTAACAAAAAAATTAAAGAGAAAATACATTTTTCAATTTAGTTTATTAAAAAAATAACATGTAACTCTTCTTATCAAATAAACAATAAATTTCATGTATATTGTAATATATAAATGAAATATATATTGTAATGTATAAATTTTCTTCTAATATATACCTAAGAAATGAATATAGAAATATCAGTTATTAATATTCATCAAACCCTTTTTGCTAATAACTCTTGATATGACAATATATATTTAAAATTATATAATACGTCATTTGAAATCATGGCATATATATTTATATAAATATGAAATGAAATAGTATAAACATAAAAGTAGAGTAGGCAACCAAGTTGGGCTGGCAATCAGTTCAGGTTTGGTTGGATTTGCGTTCGGGTTTACTAAATATTTAATAAACAGGTTGAAATACTCAACCCTGACCCGACCTATTTGATAAACGAATTACCCGTTTCACCCATTTAATCATAATTATTATTATACAAAAAATTTCATGTATATTGTAATATATAAATGAAATATATATTGTAATGTATAAATTTTCTTCTAATATATACGTAAGAAATGAATATAGAAATATCCTACACGATATTATGATCTTGTAATGAAAATCGTATAAATTAAAATGGGTTTAACCTTAAACAAAATAACTAAATGGGCTTGTTATCTAAAATGATATAATATTGTACTATTAAGAATAGTCTAAAATTGGCTTACAACCCGTGCGATGCACTATACTGAAATATGAATTATCTATAATAATCAGTATTATTATTATTATTATCCATATAAATGATTCAATGGTACTAAGTTAATAGCACATACATTGCTTAGGTTAATTTAATTAACTTTGAGTAACATTTCGTGATCAAACTTGTTCAAACTCGCTTTAAGCTCACATAAATTTTCTTACAATGAATCTAATTGTTTATATCAATATTGTTACATATTAAAAAAAAAAAAAATATTCCCCCTAGATAGCATGGTTTTCATTTGCGGGTCAGCAAAATATGTGCTGATAATTAATATTAATAACATATATCTAAGAAAAAATATGAAAACCCAAAATATTTCAATTTAGAAATTCAATATTTTGTGATATTTACATTAGAATCATGAAGTGATCATACAAAACGAAATATTGAAATAATTTAAGAAAGATATAAATGAGAAATAAAAGATTAGATGGCTTTTAAAATTTGTTACTATTGACTTGCGAAATAATTTACATGTTGACTATTTGAGAAATAATTTATATTAAGATTATTTGGACCCGTGCATAATGCACATGGATTTTTTTTAGTTCTCAAATAGTTGTTTTTGATTCCAAAATTATTGGAATGACTACATTTAAAATTGAAAGATTATAAATTGTAAATTTATATTTCATAATATAATCTTTTCATTAGGGCTGTTCAAATTAAAGCTAATCCAATATGATAACCCGTCTCGAATCTAACCTGAAAATTTCGGATTTGGGTTAAAATTTTCAACCTGAAAAAAAAGATGGGTCAGCCCAACCCGGCCAGAAAAATAATGGGTTAGGTTCAGGTTGAATTTTCGAACCTCAAAACAATCCGAATAATCTGACTTTGAAGTGGGGTCAAATTCAAGGCAGGCCAACCTATGTTTTATCTAACTTGTATTAGACCAAACTCATTTCTTGAATATTCTAAATTTGATTAAGTTGGCATTTGAATTCAAGACTCACTCAATATGTTGAATTATTGCAATGATTAAATTTAAAATCAGGTCATTTTGGGTTGGTTTCGGGTCAACCTGAAATCGAAAAGGTCGGGTTCAAATTCTAATTTTCGATCTGAAATCAGAATCAAGTCAAGTTTGGATTAGGGGTAAGTGACCCGAAATAGAAATCAGGTGAACTTGAAATTAATCCAACTCGAACTTATTGCTACCCCTACATTATTAATATAGACAAATGACACGTAAAGATAATTATTGTATACTACAATAATATCTAATAATAATGTACTCTACTGGAGTAATAATTAAGCAATATAAAAAGTTGTGAAAATTATCAATCCCGCAACTCAAAAATAAATTGTCTACATTATAGATCAAAATCTACGACTACGGGTAAGTTACATAAATAGTAATGTAAAATGGTAAGTTATATCAATATTAACATTGTTTATTATTAGTTAGAAACTGTGCCGGAATTATACACGAACTAATATGATTGTAAAGTACTTCCATTTGCTGAGTGAAACTTACCAAATTTATAAGATTGTAATTGATCCATTTTACACGTGGCACTAAAAAAATGAGAATAAGTATAGTGATGACATGTGGCGAAATGAGTAATAGCTTGACACATAGGCAAATTTTTCTAGCTTTATATATATATATAGATTAACCTAAATAGAATGGGCATAGAACCCCACTCAAAATCGAACCATATGTTATCTACATATACCGAGAAAAGCTTAGATTAAAAACCAAAAGCGAAGCAAACATAAATTTTTCCCATATTGATCCAATACGAGTTCTAAGAAAAAACAATTACTACTCCTAAAACGAAAAGGAAGAGATTTTACAAGCGATAAAATTTGTCAGATAAGCTCCATAATCCATTAGAAAAGAGTATGAGCTCTCGAATTATTATTATCAAAAGAATAGTTAACTCTGATAACGATTCATGAGCGTTTAAATAGTTAATACATCAAAACTCTAATACGAAAATTAAATTTAAAATAGAATTAAGAAATTCTTTAAATGTTGTTTTAATTCGTGCCCTAAACGAACTCGGATGGCTTGAAAAACATATATATGCCGTGAGTTGCGATTGTTGGCCCAATTCCCTTTTTAAAAAGGTATTTCATTAAGCATTCTGACACCGGAGGCAGGACTAATAGAAATCATTTAACAACTTTCAACAAATGACTTCTTCGTCGAACCAAGCAGCCATCCTTCCTACGTCACATATGATAGATAGTAAACCACCAGCATCACAATATTCACTCTTCTAGATATCATTAGACGATAAACAAAACTAGATAGATAGATTTAGGAAAACTCCTAAATCTAACTTAACACATACACACGTTGCGATTGGAGATAAAAATTAATAAAATTTAGTATTAGTATTAGTTGCACATCAATCGGATGAACTGGAACTTGTCTTCATGAAGTCGATCCACAAATTAGTGATGTTGCCTATAGAAATTTGTAGGTTTTTCTGGAGCAAAACCAGGCTCGCATTGAGCAACTGCATTTCTAGGGGATATTTTATAGTACATCACATTAACTCTAATTTAGGTAAAACTAGGAAAACACATCCTAAACGAAATATATATAATTGCCAAGATGTCAAGGTTCAGGGTTTTAACTAGTTATTAGGCCCGGGTTATGCCACATGTAAGAAAAAATTTCATTCATTAATATTGTATTTTAAAATGATAACACTAAATACAACTTCCTTTAGTGGTTAAAACTTTAGTGTATGAATTTGAGGTCACGGGTTCAAAACCTAAAGTATGCAATTTCTACGTTTTTTATTGTACATGGATTACATGAACTAAAACTTATTAGGGAGAGCGCCACGTGTCACAGTTCCTTGTTTAGGAAAGCATTTTAATATATTTACTAGTGAGTGTCCCAGGCGATGCCCCAGATTGTTACTTTTTGTAATTTTTTGTCAAGTGTGGAAAAATTAACATAATGGCATTATAAGTAATTGCATGCTTTATTTTTGAAAAATAAACCCTTAAAAGTTTGGGGATGAAAGCAATTGCTTAATTATTTATACAAGTAATTGGATTAAGAGTTTATGTCTATAATAATCTCTTCATCTCTTGTTATTATCATAAAAAAGGTTAGGTATCTAACTACTTGTACAAATCATTTAATTAGATACTAGTCTTACATGCACGCAATGCGTGCGATAACGTATGATAACAAATGAAGTAGAAAATAAAATTAATTAGGTAGAAAAACTGTCTTTATGTTTTGTTTTCTCAAAAAACTAATGTTCAATTTAAATGTCCTACTTTCCCTCCTTTTTTCATTCAAATGAAACAGTTAGTTAGCCTCTATTTTTTTTTATTCCTTTTTTATTTTTTGGTGTCCCCCATGTGTTGCCTTATATAATAGAGATAATTATAAGACCTTATAATATTTTATTTTGAAAAACTAAACAATGGTGTTATGGTAGTTAATGGTTAAGCTTTAACTTTTCGTTAAAAGTCACGTGTTCGATACCTTGTACAACATTTATTATCATAAAAAGGTTATTAGGTATCTAACTACTTTTACAAATTTTTTAATTAGATATAATTATAAGACCTTATAATATTTTATTTTGAAATACTAAACAATGGTGTTATAGTAGATTAATGGTTAAATGTTCACTTTTCGTTTTAAATTTCACGTGTTCGATACCTTGTACAACATTATTTTCTTAATTGAGGGTTTTACTTGAAAATAAAGCATTTGCATTACAGCTTTAGAGGAGAGTGCCACGCGACACACAAACTTTCTTATGAACACCTTTTAAAGCCCTCTAACACACAAGAGATTTATTAAAAATATGCACTTTTATAGATAACGGCTAACTGAGAAATAACTAACTCATGTTTACCACTTTTTCTTCAAAAAAAAAAACTTTTTCTTATCTAATCTGTCTCAGACATATCTATACATTTATTGAGACACATAGTTTAAAGTAAAAAGTTATAGTGTAATTATCAAATATTTTTATTAAAAAAATAGATGTGATAGGAGTTGGTAAAGATAGAGTGTGGGCTGAAGGGGTTTAAGAAACTAACATAATAAATTTGTGATCATCTCAAAAATGAAATTGTTAAAACCAAATATGGACAAATAAAAAAGGAAATTGTTCAGACTATTTTCGAACGCAGGGAGTAGTCCGTAATAACCAAATAATAAATTAGTAACTTGACGAGTAAAATTAGAATATCAAAATATATAATTAAATTAAATGGTTAATGGTTGAAAAGAAAATCAAAAGGTGAGTTTAACTAATTGCAAAAAGAAAATAAAAAAAGAACAAAAAAGTAACCAAGGAAAACATTTAAGAAAGGAAAAATTGTCTAGTAAAAAAAGGGAGGAAATAATTGATTGCCGTGAGGGGGGAAAGAATTAAAAAAAATAAAATAAAATGGACCAGGTGCACACTCACACCGGGTTGGTAATTGATATTGACTTCATATAATAAGTTTTCTAGAGATATAGTGAACTTATATACAATATAGTGGATTTAATTAACGGAAACGTATAGTGAAATTATATGCCATATAAACCGGAGGATTAAATTTTAATAATGTTTAACATGCACGAAAATGTAGGTTGATTAGTAAGTATATATTGTTTTTTTTTTTTGGTGAAAAGAGAGGGGAAGACCCCAACAGCACTAGGCTAAAAAGAAACAAAGCTAGGCTACGAAACAAAAGACAAAACAAACACACTACGAAACCAACTACAGCAAACTAGAGAAAACAAAAAACACGACTAACAAACTACCAGCTACCAAAGACAACCAGCAGCTCATATACCACCTCGGCCTTGAGGAACCCATCTTGGCCAAGCTACTCCACCCAAATCCTCCAATAAAACAGCATGAAGATCCTTCGGGACCGCCTCTAACACTACAAACTTTTGATGAAGATTCACACCAAAATTCGCAAGCCAATCAGCAGCCCTGTTAGCTTCACGATAACAATGCGTGACTTTTACCTCCCAATCTTGTCGGTTAATAAGCGCCACGCATTTGCGAATAATATGAATAAAGGGAGAGCAAGAAGGAGGGTCCCCTTCAAGCAAATTAGCAACGACCTCTGAGTCTACCTCCACATGGACTTTACGGTGTCCACCATTCCAAGCTACTAACAGACCCCGCAGCACCGCGACTAGTTCCGCTCGAGTGCAAGAGCAAATTCCACAATTAACCGCAAATACTTCAAATAGCTCACCCCGATGGCCTCTAATCAATCCACCTGCTCCAGCTGGTCCAGGGTTGCCTTTCGATGCACCATCAGTGTTCAATTTGACCCAACCTACCCCAGGGTGCCTCCACCTGATATACTCCTCCACCCGAGAATTTCTTGAAGCATTTGGCAGGTTACTCGAATTTCGCATTGCGCATTCAATTTGCTTAAGTCTTGCAAAAATAAAGCTGAGTTGATCTACCGGAATCTTAGGCTCCGCATTGAAACTTCTTTCGTTCCTCCATCTCCATAGCCACCAACATGTGATAGTGAAAACTCGACTACCCACCTCTCCATCAACATTCAAACTCCTTCTAAAATGCTGCGCTAGCCACGCTTTCAAAGGACCACGCCACGTAGGATCTTCCGTGTTAATCCCCAGTTGGCGCCATAAAATTCTGGCCACTGGACAGTCCCGCAGAATGTGGAGAGTACTCTCCTCGACCTCACCACAAGTGAAACATCGAGGGTCATCTGTTAAATGGCGAATAAAGCGATTACCATTAGACATAATTCTATCTTGGTAGCTTAACCACATAAAGAATCTCATGCGTTGTGGCACCGGTAATTTCCAAATCCATTTCCAATTCTCATCACTAACTTGCGTTTCATCTTCACTACCCTGAACCAACTGCATTGCTGACCCAAGGGTAAATCCCCCCGAGGCTGAGCCATTCCAGAATACTTCGTCCACAGCCTCTTCATCTTCAACCAACTCAAAGGCCGCGATTTTTTGTAATATTTCCGCGGATAGAAAATTCGCGAAATTATCAACTAGCCATCCCACTTGAGGATCCCACATCTCTTTCACTGTAACGTCTTGAAGGTGCAGAGGAGGCTTCACAATAGCGAGTTCAATAAGGGGTTTGTTAGTCGCCCATTTGTGATGCCAGAAAAAAGTTCGCGCACCATTTCCTACCGCCATGTTTATTCCTTTTCGAACCACATCAATGCTACTCATTATACCCCTCCAAGCATTGGACGCATTATTCCTCGATTGAAACATGTCCAGATCACACCTGTTGTCACAATATTTGGCTCGAATTACCCGAGACCACAAAGATTTCGGCTCCGTTAGTAATCTCCATCTTAACTTGGCAAGGAAAGCCGAGTTTACTTGCCTCATCGACTTTATTCCAAGACCACCCTCTTGTCGAGATTTATTTATATTCTCCCAAGCAACCAAGTGAACCTTTTTTTCTCCTTCCATCTCCCCCTACAAAAAACTCTTATTGCGCCTATCAATTTCGTCACAAGTTGAGCGCGGTAATTTTGTGGACTGCATAGCATAATAAGGGATAGTACTCAACGAAGATTGAATCAAAGTGGCTCTTCCGGCCATTGACAGCGTTTTCGTCTTCCATCCGGCTAATTTTCCGTTAATCTTTTCTACAAGATATTGATATTCTCGCTTGGAAGATCTCCCATTAATAGTCGGCACTCCCAAATATTTCCCTAAATCAGAAGTAATCTCCATCCCTAGCACCTGACTTATCTCCTCTTGCACATCCAAGTGAGTATTTGGAGAAAAGAAGATTTTAGACTTAGCCGCATTAACTTTGCTACCTGATGCATCACAAAATTTAGCAAGACAATTCTGCAAAATCTCCGCCTGGTCCCTAGAAGCTTCACAAAATAAGATCAAGTCGTCAGCAAAAGCTAGATTCGAAATTGCTGGTCCATTCCTACTCGCCCGAAGAGGTTTCCATGACCCTAGCCTTACTTCTCTGTCAATAATATGAGCCAAGCGCTCCATACAGATTACATAAAGATAGGGAGATAAAGGATCTCCCTGTCTAATTCCACGCGTCGGTTGAAAAGCCTCCATTGGCTCCCCATTCCACAAGATACTCAGTCGGGCCGACTCAATACACCGCATAACCACGTCAACCATATTCTGCGGCAACCTAAGCTCTAAAAGAGACTCCCGGATAAAACTCCAGCGCAATCTATCATACGCTTTCTCGAAATCTATCTTAACCATTATAGCTCCCCTCTTTCCTTGATTGCTTCTCATTGTATGCAGCATCTCTTGCACGATAATCACATTATCCGTGATTTGACGCTTGGGAACAAAACTACATTGAGTAGGAGAAATAAGCTTGGGTAAAATCGGTTTTAAGCGATTAACAATAACTTTGGTAATCAGCTTATACACAATATTACACAACCCTATAGGCCTGAATTGATTCGGGCGACTTGGGACATCCGACTTCGGAATCAGAACCAAAAAGGCATCATTCAAGCCTTCAGGGAAGTCGCGGCCTGTCAGAACATCTTCCACTAACTTCGTAACATTTGGCCTAACAATGTTCCAATACCGTTGATAAAATACTGGCTGGAACCCGTCCGGGCCGGGGGCCTTATACGGCTTCATGTCTTTTAACGCAGCTATGACTTCACAAGGCCCAAATGGCCTAGCTAATTTCTCTTTTTCGTCACTCGAAATTTCAGGAAAATAGTCCCTAATCACCTGACTATGATTGCTTTCGACATTTTGCTCTTCTTGAAAAAGATCTTTCCAGAATGATCGCACCATCAACTTCACTTGATCAACGTCCGTTATCCACGACCCATCCTCATCCATCAGCGCATCTACTCGATTCTTTTGTCTGCGAATTATTGTAGAAAGGTGAAAATATCGAGTATTTCGATCTCCATCACAAATAGCATCCATTCGCGACTTTTGGAACCACAGCATCTCTTCATCATTGAGAACCTCTTCCATTTCTTTTCGAAGTTTCATTTCCAACTTTATCAAATATGGTTGTTGACCCTGCGCCAAAATTCTCTGAACCCCTTCTAATCGAGCCCACAATTCAGATTTTTTGCGAAAAATATTGTAGAATTCATCTTTATTCCACTGTTGAATTTTTTGAGCAAAAGCCTTCAAGAATGGAACAATTGGCGCTGACTCTACCCAATTCTTAGCCACAAATTCATTGAACTTCTCATGGCGCATCCACGTTGCTTGGAATCTAAAAGGCTTTAGGGATGACGGGATCGGTGCAAAACCAGTATTACTTATAATAATTGGGCAATGATCCGAACTGGCCTTAGGGAGATTTCGCACCCCTCCTTCTGTAAACCTCATCCTCCAATTCTCGTTCACTAGGCCCCTATCCAGCCTTGCTGATTTGAAGGTGTCTATACTATTTCCCCGAAACCACGTATGAGCTGGCCCTGAGCATCCAAGGTCAATCAACTCATTTTTCTCGACCCAATTAGCAAAATTTCGACACCGTCTCTGCATTTCCGAATTACCCACTCCATTACGTTCACTCATAGCAATCGTATCATTGAAGTCCCCCGCCAGAAGCCAAGGACCATTGTAATTCCGTTTAACATTGTCCAACTCTCTCCATAACTCTCTACGAAGACTACTATCAGGGCTTGCGTAAACCGCAGAGAATAACCAAGGATCTTCCCCCACTTTTTTGATTTCGACTGTTAAGTGCTGAGAATGCGACCCATAGGTTACTACTGAAATTTCTTCAGCCTTCCAAAACATCCAAATTCCTCCCGAGAAACCATGAGCCTCCACACGCATCTTTCCCGAGAAACCAATTCTATCGCAAACTTTATCAGCTTGCTCTCCACTTAAATGAGTTTCGACAAGAACCACCATAGTAGGGCGGTTAATACGAATGATTTCTTTCACAGTAGGAATCTTATTTCCTACACCTTGCACATTCCACACTAATATTTTTATCGACATATTAAAACTAGGAAAAATTGGGTACCTTTCATATTCCAAGGATGGAATTCTAGGCAATGTTTCCATAAACATCTCCCTCAACGCCCTCATTGGGCCATCCGTTATGAATGGAAGCCCCAGATTGATCATCAGGAAGGGCACACTGTTCTCTGGTGACGTGAAGGAGTTGATCTCCATTCGCACTCGATTGGCCGTCGGATGAGCCGCAATCAATGACGGGCCGTCCATCTGTTGCTCCACAAACAGCTCTATCGCTGGTGGAATGTGGGACACCAATGTAATCGGAGTCCTTGCCCTGCTGACTTCCTCCATTGGCAGTAACACTCAAAGGAAGTCTCCCACTATCACTCACAATTCTTTTCGAAAGATTGAAGTTTGAGGGTTTATTCTCCTTTCCAACTCCTCTATGAGTAGCAGTCTTTCGCCCAGTCCCTTTCTTAAATTTCGGGCCGCGAATAGCTTGGGCTTTGGATGATAATTCCTTAGGGTTTTTTATTGTATGGCGTATCTCAGATTTTTCCGAAATTTTATCTTTAGAAACAATTGATATTTTTTCTAAAGATATATTTCGAGATTCCTCTTCCACAGATTTTAGCAAATCTATGTGACTGACAATAGGAGATACAGCTGCCAAAAACGTAGTCCCTTCCCTATTAGGATTCATCGCCTCATTTGTTTCCATACCACACTCCGAGTTAACTTTTTTTGCCATAGTACCTTGACTTAATCCTATCGAAGCCTCCTTTTCAGAATTGCCTACTTCTGGACCTTCGCCTACTAGCTTGTCTCCACCATTACAAACAATGTCTTCCATCTCTAATATCTCAAATCTAGATCCACTTGTTTTCTCCACTTGGTTACCCATATTGCCAATGTTCGCCTTGGTATTAAGACTTTTTTGCATCTTCTCACCATATTTTTCACTGGGGATGTCAGTAGAATCCTTCGAAATTTTAAGACCTTCCATCAATTTATTTGCGGTCACCAAGTGTTTAGGATTACTCTTTCTACTTACTTTGGACACTAACATCCATTCCCCATACTTATTATTGACTTCAGGTCTTACCACTGGAGCCCTTTCACAATTACTTCCGTTCTCCATATTATTCAGAGCTACATGCTGGGGGTCCTTATTGGATTCAGGAGCCTTAAAAGATTCACACTTATCTTCTTTATGTCCCAAATGACCACACTTGAAACAAATCAATTTCAGTCCTTCATACTGAATCTTCCATACTCGCCCATTGAGTCTGAATTTCGATAGCAAAGGTTTAGCCAGATCCACTTCAATACAGAACCTAACATATTGGCCACGATCCATAGACTCTGTATTCCTATCAATCTTAATAACTTTCCCAATTTTGCTTCCAATCTTATGCAGGATAAGTTCATCAAAATATTCCACAGACAAGTTAGGAATCCTTACCCATGCAGTTAAGTGGCGCATTGGTGCCTCATCAGCAATAAAATTAGGGATCCATTTCCTAATCGTCAAGTAACTATCTCCAATCATCCACGGACCTTGAGTCATAACGAATTCATAGTCTTCCAAGCTTGTGAAACGCACTACATAAAATGCATGGCCAACATCAGTTAACGCAATGTTACCTTTTAATTGCCATTTAAATCGCAGACGGCGCATTAACACTTCATAGCCCATCTTCTTATCAAACAATTTAATGATGATAGAATTCTTCCACGGACTCCGAATGCGCCTTTTGTCAGCCTTGGAAAGGACAATATTAGGGCAGTTTTCATCATCTCTCTCAGACTCGGATTCAATCTCGTCATCAGATATGACATCTTCTTCCACGGCGCCGCTCTCAAATAAAGGGTTCACAGCCCTTCCAAATGATTGCGTCATCTGGCTATATGACTTACTTCTCACAGGTTCAAAATCCTGAGGGGCTTCCAATTCCATCGTATGATTGGTCTCATCTAATTGTCGCTTGAATTTCTTATTGGATCTCTGTAGGAGATCATTTTCTTCGCTTGATAGGGCCAGCACCCTATCGCTTTCGCTTGAGAGGTTTTCGCTCATTGAGAGGTTTTCGCTCATTGTGACACATACATTAACTTATAGAAATATGTAGTTTCTAGCACGATATAGTAAGTGTCGGAATAATACAATGGATTATTCAGAATTGATGTTGTTTCTACATGATATAGTATGCTTCTAAATGAAATATAGTGAGTTTTTGAATTGATATAATGAGTTCCAGAATATATTGGATTTTTTTGGAAATGATGTAGTTTATGCATGATATAGTATGTTCCTGAATGATATATATAGTAAGTTTTCACATGATATTAATGGTTTCTTCTTGATATAGTGAGTTTCTGAATAATATAATGGATTGTTTAAAAATGATACGTTTTTATGACTTGGTGCACAACAATGTTAACGTGAACCGGGTGCACACAAGTCATATTAGGAGAAAGAATTTCCCAGTCAAAAAAAGGAAGGAAATAATCGATTGCCATGAAGGGAATCGAACCAAAGAACTAAAACATAAACCTTCACTCCTACAGAAGAAGCTACCATCTTCACCATGCAAAGATAATCTCCAGACTCCAGATTTATGGGAGCTGGGTGATGAGCACCCTACAACCCGTTTTAACAGAGTAGCAGAAACCAAAGATTTAGAATTATCATTCAATACTGCAAAGAAATTATACAAGGTAACATTTGCACAAACTTTCGAATAAGTTGAATATGAAAAGGGAACAAGTACCCACACACACTCTCTTTTGGAGTATGATTATTTGAGTACGCTAAAAACCAACTTTTAGTAAGAAAATTAGACAATAACTCGAAAGGAACTAAGCAGTCCCAAATATCCTCTTTAGCCTCATTACTTCTTCATTACTTAGAAGAGTGATTTGCTCAACAATATCAGCAGGTAAATTTCCAGCAAATAACGTGGTAGTGCGTTGTATCGCTGGGTTTGCGCCATTCAAGCTAACAAATGCAGTAGCTGGAGTTGTACCAACATTAACTTGAAAATGAAGCATGGCTTGTGGAAAGATCATAACGTCTCCAACCTCAAGTCTTCTATAATATGCAGTGTTGGTTGTGTCAATGAATCCTGCAATTATAGACCCTGTTGCTAAGATAATAACTTCTGATGTTCTGTGTGAGTGGATTGGTATCACTCCACCTACACCAAAGTCTAGTCTTGCCATAGAAATACCAAGACCATTCAATGCTGGGAATGCATCGACAAATGCAAGAGTCACATTATTTCTAAATAAGTTTGAGGTGGTCGTTCTTTCACCACGAAAACCAGTGTAAACGAAATCATCTGTTGTGATATTAGCAGGATCCTTGCAAGCGTACCCTTGTGGTCCCCTTGGGAGATTCAAGTCTCCTACACAAAAATCAAATTCAATAGCATGAGAAAGAGAAACCAAGAGAGAAAAAGTGAAGAAAATGGTAAGGTTATTCATTTTGGAAGTAGTTGGAGAGAGTAGGTGTAATATTTTTGCAAGCTAAGGGAAACTTTGTTTTAGTTTACTTAGCTTGATGTGGGTTTTTAGTTAGGTTGCATCTAATAGCCATGATTGGCACCCTATATATATAGACGAGTCGAGTAATGTAGGTTATAAAACTGTCTAATTCAAACAACTTGTCCAATTGTTCTCGCACTTAAAAAACCTTATTCAAATTGAAATGCAAGGAATTTTGTTTGATATATATGGTCCGCAAGCTATGTAATTATGCAATTGAAAAGCCAATTTTTACAGTTGACATGGAAAAGTCACATATGATTTTCCTGATTTTATAAGGACTTTGGGTCATTATTAATACATGATTGGAGTGGGGTATTATTAATTCCTCCCTTTCTAAATACATGCAATAATTCTTACCTATACACTATCAATGCACTACTTTGTTCCTAAAATCTTTAATTATGTATTAAAAAAATTATAAAAAATTTATATTATTAAAGTATATATGCATAATGACAAATCACGCTCATTAAGCCACACTAGTTTTTCTTATACATTTGTAAGAGAATACGAGATAAGATTGGTAGATAAATATATATATAGTGGTTACTATGCAAATATTGCAACTATAAGATTATTATTCAATAATCTCTTTTATATAAATCAAACTCTTCCACTTTATTATATTCAACTATTCAAAGTGATACACAAATTTTTCCACTTTATTTGAGTAGAAGCTTTCTTCTGCTCTATATTTCCTTCTCTCAATATTATATTTGAATGATGAACGAATAACGAAAAAACCAACGAAACATTGATTTAATAAAAACATATTAAAAAATAAAATTAATTATAAACATTTGTTCGAATTAATTTTTTTGTAACACTGATGAATAACTAATTGAGAAAAAATATTGATATGACACGCACACATAGCATGCAAAAAGAAAATACTAGTATTACATATTCTAACACACCCCCTCAGGCAAAGTGGGAGGTTTCCAAGCACTTAGATTCTCACAAAAATCTTCAAGAAGGACCAAAGGAAGACCTTTTGTGAAGATATATGCAAATATGGCAACGCGATGGAACATGTAAAACACGGACTTGTTCACAAGCAACCTTTTCGCAAACAAAATGGATATCCATCTCAATATATGTTTATTGTGCTGATGGTTAACATGATTAACACTAACATTAACATAATACACTAATATGAAGCTCAAGAAGGAGGTTATGTAACGAACAAGACTCAGATACAACATTAGCGACCCTACAATAATCTTTGCACACTTCATCTGTCTATAGGGCACCATTATTATCTTGTGTTGTTAGATGATTACTCAATTTTTTTTGTCGACTTTTCCTCTATCTAAAAACCTCAAGTTTATTCCACATTTCATTCTTTTCGAGCTTATATCCGCACACAATTTGAATGTGATGTTAAGAATCTCCCTTGTGATATTGAGAAGCAAGCCCTTAAGAGATTTTTGTTCCATACATGGGTTGGCTTTTCGCTTTTTTTTTGTTCTTATACCTCTTCACAAATTGGGAAAGCTGAACGAAAAATATGAACCATCAACAATATTGTTCAGACCCTCCTTGCTCATGCAATCATGCTTCTCTACCTCCTCATTTAAGCATCATGCATCATGCATTACAAATAAAATACATTCTAATTACAAGAATAAAGAATATTCTAAGCATATACGTATTCTAACAAGAAATATCTACAATGTCGTATACTCGTATTCCAAATAACTACCCATAAAAGCCATATACACAAGAGACAATAAGACACAACTATTATATAGAAAACAATGACCAAGAAGGCTCAAAGCAAAGAGAAACATTAACAATTACACTTAATCACCCAATGTCCTTAGAATATCGGAGTTCCAGAACTCCATCTTTGAATTATCCATGTCAACTGCAATAATTGTCGGTTCTATTGCTTAAGTTCCGCATGCAGTTTGCTGACCAGTGATCATATAATTATGAGTCATCATAAACATTTAATCTATACAAATATATTAAAAAGCTTGTGAAAGAAAGTCTTTGCATTACGTGGCATTCTACTTAAATTTCTAATGCAAATGTTTTATGTCTATGTGTACTATTCACTTTACAAAAAAGTCTAAGTGCAAGATATCGAACATGTGACCTTTAAAATGAAAAGTAAGAGGTTAACCATCAATACACTGTGATTTTGTTGTCTAATGTTGAAAATAAAATATGATAAAGTCTTGTAATAATTATAGTTAACTAAAAAAACCTAAACAAGTATATACATCTCTAACACTTTTATTACGTAACTTACCAGATAATATTGATGTTATATTCTCTTACCACAATTCCTTTTAAGGTGTTGTTTTCAAATTCAAACCTTTCAACTTTTTGTTACTTATCACGTCGTGACGTGATTTTTCAATTTCTTAATGGACAAAAAATATGAAAAGTGGCAAAATCAATTATGAAATTTAAAAATAATAACATATTTGTTTATTGTAACTGACCTGAGGCATCATCCCGGACAAAAAAAAAACTAGTTAACAATCTAACAGTGGGTATTTTATTAGGGGTAGTGGTGTTTTTTAGTGTAAGGGAAGTTGGTGGCAGCACACATTTCATGCTCTTATTTGTCCAAATAATATTACTTTTGCAATTTTAAACTTGTATATCTCAAAAATTATATTTAAAAAAAATACCAATGTTCATATATTTTTACTCTCTATAAATAAATATCCATTTTGATATAATTTCATCATATTTTTATTTTACCCTTCTCTAACTATTATTTAGATATGTAAAAAAAATACAAACACTATTTGTATAAAACACTATTAGTACATTATTAATAATCAATCGTAATAATTTTTACTAATATATAATAAAAGATATTTAAGTTCAAAGATGTGCATTGGAGATTTACACATGAAAATGAGAAAGAAAAAAAACAGAGAGAGTAATACTTAGTCAAAAAAGGGTAATGAAAAAATAATTAGCTCTTAATAGTGAAATATGTAGGAACGGAAACTGGTAACAATTATATCTAACTTATTTGATAACCATGGCGTGAGAAGATCACTGCCCTAAAGTTGAATTTACCCCGTAACAACACACAGACTCTTAGCAACCAACCTCCAGGGATACGGTTTCTGTGTTTCCAGTGTTGATGGAAAAACAGATTGAGAACACTCTTGAATATTTTCCAGAATATTAGAGAACAAAGCAGAGAAGAAGAAAGTGTTTCGTATTAATCTGTGTCAAGTGAAACAATAAACCTCGATATTTATAGAGAGAAGAAACCAGAAGGAGGTTGAAACGTGGGTAAAAACGATCACTTAGTGGGAAGAATAATGGCGGCAGTTATGGCACGAAATAAGGGAAAACAGACACATTAATGGAGAAATTAAGGGGAAAATGGTAACTTAATACTGGATTAAAACAGTCATAAATCTGACAGAATGTTGACCCAAAAAGTTAGGTAAGTTAAGTTTATTTCCCAAAGTCCATGGCGCTGGCCCGGTTCGGACGGCACACATGAGGTAACTCCAATCACCACATACCCACTAAAAGTCGCATTGCTACGTAACTCAAAGGATAGACGAAGTACTCTTCCCTTTATTTTTTCAATGTGAGACAAGAGACTCTTCAGTCTTCATATTCTTTTGAAGCAAGCTTATGAGTTTCTAAAAGCCTCTCATAAACTCCAACAAACTAATCAAGGTCAAAGTGATACAACCTTACATAACCATCTTCACCTCTGATAGAGTATAAATCTATTCCTGGGGCCTCAAAGTGTTAAGCTGATGGTTGAGGCCCCATGAATAGATTTATACTCTATCAACCTCCACTAGCAAAACTTTTTCCATCACGGTTAAAGGCCAAGGCATTAATAGGCCCAAAGTGTCCCTTAACACCTCCAATTTCTTCCTCAAGAATCTTGTCAAAAAAATTAGCTTCAAACTTCCCTCAAGCTGTCCCAGACACAATTGTTGTGGTCTGACCACCTCCAAGCCCAACATGGTCTAATAGAGGAGACATTGTAACAGCATTCACAGGCAGCTCCGTGATATAGGTCTTAAGGAGTACTAGACTTCTTGTGTCCCATAACTTAGATGATTTATCTAGAGAACCTGTAACAAAATGTGACTTATCTGCAGAGAAACACATTGATGTAACTGCACTTTCATGGTTGTTCTTGGTTGTCATCGTCGTCGACATTATCTCTTGGCCTGTCGTAGGATCCCACACACGAATGACAGCATCTTCACCACAACTGATAATAGTATTGTTCAAAGGCCCCCAAACAGTAGCCCTATTAATTCGTCCACTCGGACCCTTCATAACAACAACAGATTCATTGGTATGTTGATCAATATCTTCTGCAGGGTCGGGGCTAGGATTTTAGGGGCCCTGTGCGGATTCTTAAAAAGAGGCCTTAAAAATCCGCATGGAAAGACTCACCAAAAGAGTACCAGAGTGCAAAATTTAAATCGTAGTTACGAGGATTTGATCCCTTCACCTCATATAACTAAGGCCCAAAACGCGCCACTGCTCCATACACTTTTATTTGATTTATTATTGTTACAAACATCATAAGTACAACGCTTTTGGGGCCCCTGTCAAACTGAGGCCCTGCGCGGTCGATCACTTCGCTCCTGCCAAACGTCGGCCCTGATCTTCTGCTATATGTTTGACATGAACTTCCGATGTTTTGTCCATGAACGGATCAATAGTGATTACATCAAGTTTATCACCCACTGAGAAGTTCACAGATATAACAGGAGCGTCAAAATTGAAAGTGTTCCGGTTATGAAACGTTAGCGGCTTCAGGGAAGTCCGCCAAAGATCTGGAGAGTAAAGTCTTTAGTGAATAGCTGCACAGCAAGCAAACGTGAGCTACCCTCGGGGTGGTTGCGAGGAAACCCCCCTTCGACGCTCAAGTTAGTATTTGTCCAACTAGGATTTAGAGAGAGAAACTAGAGAGAAATAAGCTATTTTCAGTATAAGAGAGAATGTACCTGCAGAATATTACTAGTGGGGTATTTATAGAAGTACTATTTCTCTGATAGCGCGTGTAATCCTTCGACGTATGACTACGACGCACTTGACATGTGGGAATATTCCCCCTGCTTTTGTCTTATTAGGCGACCGCCAACGTTGTCGGACCATGTTGGTTAACTAACTTTGGTAGAGCTGTGGATGACATTGCCATGCTTGCGTCCACAATAATGCTCGCGGACTCGTCATAAGGATCCGTTAACATACTTGGGTTATACCCATACAAAAATTATACAATTGCGCTCCTTTTTTTAACATCCCACAGTTTCAGTGTTTGATCTGCACTACCAGTGATAAGACGTGAAGAATCTCAAGAAACATCGCAGGACCACACGACACCTTCATGGCCCTTCATCAAAATTGGCTTCATCTCTTGCTTTCTTCTCTTCTTTGTTGTTTCGACTTTTGATGGTTAGTTGAGGAAACGGAAAATTGTATTTACTAACAAATTATTATTTACCCTAAACCCTAATTTATAGTACATCAAATAAAACGGTAAAACCTAACATGGGTAGAACTAGTAAAACATATCCTAAACTAGCTATAAATATCAAGTTGTCAAGGTTCGAATGTATATCTCAAGCCGATCGTGAATATTGTTGGGCTAGGAGAAAAAAAAAGTTCCCTAATGCAGAAGAGATTTAATAAAATATGCACTTTTATAGATAAATTTTTTTACCACTGTTTCTTCAAGAAAGAAAACTCTCTCTTATTTATTACTCCTCGTCTTAGAAAGATCTGAAGAACATTAGTTGAGACACTTAATTAAAGATGATAAGTTGTAATATAATTATCAAATGTTATTTTTATTAAATAAAATAGATGTAATAGCTGTTGGTGGGGGAATTTTTTTATTCAAAAAGACAGAAAAAATTGAGCCTACTTTATTGCTAAAGATAGTGTTTGTACTGAAAGGGTTTAAGAAAACTAACATAATAAATAGTGTGATCATGTAAAAATGAAAGTGTTCAAGCCAAATATGGACAAACAAAAAAAGAAATTGATTTCAGACTATTTTGGGACGCAAGGAATAGTATGTAATAACCAGATAAACTAGTAATTAACGAATAAAATTGGAATATCAAAATATATACTTAAATTAAAAGGTTAATACATTGATGGTAGCAGACTAGCAGGGTGCTAAACTACTAATCGAGCAAGTCGATCGCGAACAGACCTCTGCTTGACTCGCCTCAAAAACTTTCTGATCTTGTTTGACTCGTGCTCGTTGCTCGTTAAGTGTTGTTTCAACTCGACTCGAGCTCGGTTTGCTCGAGAAGCTCGAGCTCATTTTGCTCAAGAAATTCGAGCTCGATTTGCTCGAGAAACTCGACTAGAGCTCAGTTTGCTCGAGAAACTCGACTAGAACTCAGTTTGATCGAGAAACTCGACTCAATTGCTTAGTAAGAAATCAATTAATAATGTAAAATTATTTTAAGTTATTTTTACATATTCCTTAAAGAAAAAATAATAATTTTACAGTTTTAATTTCACAATTATTGTCCAATATTCCAGCCCATCATCTAACTAGGATAATATGGCTTCAGAATTGTTGAACCCGTATGTGTAATGCTAGCTTATGCATGCTCTACACTCGTTTTTATAGAATTTCATCTCATACTCTTTATCACACGCCAGATATGGGACTCTAGGAACCTGACTACTTTACTACCAAACTTTCAACATTTCTCTATCTCATCTTAGTCTTCATTATGTTCGATGTAGGAGTCCAGGAGTAATATATACAATGTCATGAATTGTTGTAGAGTGCGTATTATTAGTAGCATTAGATTTTCTTTTCCCTTTTTTTTCTTTTTAGAAGATCTTTACGTGCAGGTTTAAAAGTAAAAAAAATTATTACAGGAGCATTGCTGTTATATTGAGATCCAAATTTTAGTATTATTGTATTAGTAAGGGTGTCAAAACATACTATGTTTCTAGCTTTAGGTAAATCTACTCTAAAAAAACATTTTGGGACATAGATTATTTTATATTCTTTGTAGATTTAATTATTTTATAAACTTTTTATATCAAATAAAATAAATTTCTAAAAAAAATATAAAATTATCAAACTGGTCGCGAGCTTATTGAGTCGAGCAGGGTCATGCTCGACTCGTGCTCGTTAAGCTCTCGAGCCGAGCCAACTCGAGTCGAGTTTTGACCGAGCGTTAACCAAGTCGAGCTCGAGTTGCTCGCGAGTTGCTCAACTCGATTAGCACCCCTAGGTGGTAGAAACGAAAATAAAAGGCGAGTTAAACTTATTTCAAAAAGAAAATAAAAAAGAATAGGAAAGTAACCAATGAAAATATTAAAAAAGAAAAGAATTGCCGAGTCAAAAAGAAAAGGAAAGAAATAGTTGATTGCCATGAGGGGGAAATAGTCAAGCTACCATCTTCACCAAAGAATATTTCTAGATTTATGGGCCCCAGGTGGTGAGACAGAGTAGAGAAAGCCAAAATATAGAATTATTATTCAATACTGCAAAGAAATTATATAAGGTAACATTTGGACAAACTTTCAAAGTTGAAATGAAAAGCGAACAAGCACCCACACACACACTCTTTTGGAGTATGATTTATTTGAGTACGCTAAAAACCAACTTTTAGTAAGAAAATTAGACAATAACTCGAAAGGAACTAAGCAGTCCCAAATATCCTCTTTAGTCTCATTACTTCCTCATTGCTTAGAAGAGTGATTTGCTCAACTATATCACCAGGCAAATTGCTAGCAAATAACGCGGTGGTAGTGAGTTGTATCGCTGGATTTGCGCCATTCAAGCTAACAAATGCAGTAGCTGGAGTTGTACCAACATTAACTTGAAAATGAAGCATGGATTGTGGAAAGATCATAACGTCTCCAACCTCAAGTCTTCTATAGTATGCAGTATTAGTTGTGTCAATAAATCCTGCAATTATAGACCCTGTTGCTATGATAATAACTTCTGATGTTCGGTGTGAGTGGATTGGTATCACTCCACCAACACCAAAGTCTAGTCTTGCCATAGAAATACCAAGACCATTCAATGCTGGGAATGCATCGGCAAATGCAAGAGTCACATTATTTCTAAATATGTTTGAGGTGGTTCTTTCACCACGAAAACCAGTGTAAACGAAATCATCTGTTGTGATATTAGCAGGATCCTTGCAAGCATACCCTTGTGGTCCCCTTGGGAGACTCAAGTCTCCTACACAAAAATCAAATTCAATAGCATGAGAAAAAGAAACCAAGAGAGAAAAAGTGAAGAAAATGATAAGGTTATTCATTTTGGAAGTAGTTTGAGAGAATAGGTGTAATACTTTGCAAGCTAAGGGAAGCTTTGTTTTAGTTTACTTAGCTTGATGTGGGTTTTTAGTTAGGTTGCATCTAATAGCCATGATTGGCACACTATATATAGAGACGAGTCGAGTAATGTAGATTATATATAAAACTGTCTACTTCAAACAACTTGCCCAATTGATCACCCACTAAAAGACCTTGTCCAAATTTGTATTGCAAGGATTTATTTTTTAATTGATATATATGGTCTGCATGCTACGGAATTATTGTTTAAAGTTCACAACTTGACATAGAAAATTCAAATATAATTTTATCCTGAAATCCTGTAATATGACTTTGGGTCATTATTCATTATTGATACATGATTGGAATGGTGGATGTTATTAATAATTCCTCCCTTTTTTAGATACGTGCATTACTAATAATGCCTACCTTTTTCAATACACACCATATACTTCCCCGTTTCCAAAAAGTTGCATCGTTTGCTTTTTCACGTTTGTCAAGACTTTTTTTTGAACGTTAATATCTCTAATTATGTATAAAAAAAATTTAGGAATATTCTATATGGTAGCCTCTTATTTTTAAGTTTTCTATGTAGTAATAGGTAAATAAAAAAATTATACCAAGTGACTCTCAACTTTGAGAAATTATACGTAGTGATTTTAGTGGGCTAACCTATCCTAACCTCAACCACAAAACAACCAAACCCTCACCACAAACACCCAACCATTATCCTACCCACCCAAAGAACCACTACCACTACCCCCACCCAAACCCCACCAACACAACCAAACCCCACCTCCCCGAAAACCCCCATGAAACCAAAGCACCTAGCTTCAACCACAAACCCCACCACCACAACCAGACCCCACAAAACCCCACCACCCACGAGACTCACCCCGGCAAACCCGTGCCGACGAAACCCCACGCCCACCAACCCTCTACCCACACCACCTTGCTGAAGCCCACCACCCAAATATCCAGTTTCTTCACCAACCCGGAAACCCACCCCTCAAAACCACCCCCCTGAAACCCCACCCTCACAAACTCACAAAACCAAATCCTATTCACACCCCGAAATCCCTTACCCACGAAACCCACCACCCTCCCAAAACCCACCGCCCAGAAATCCAGTTTCGCCACAAAACCATAAACCCACTCACCTGAATTCGAAAGAGAGAATCCGAAGAGAGAGAAGAAAGAAAGGTGGTGGCAGTGGTTGGTCGTGGAAGAAGAAGGTGGCGGCGATGGATGGTTATGGAAGAAGAAGGCGGTGGCAGATTGGTGGCGGCGGTGGATGGTTATGGAAGAAAAAGGTGGTGGTCATGGCTGGTGGTTGGTTGGTAGTGATAAGGTGTTAGGCTAAGTGAGAAAGGATAGGGTTTAGTTATTGAACCATTATTTACTAAAAATTGGTCACTATGTAGAGAAACCTCAAGTTAGGAGTCACTTTGTATAGTAATTTTTTTGCTTTATTTGCCACCATGTAGAAAAAGTGAAACTTGGAGGCCACCATATAGAATTGCCCTAAAATTTATAAAAAGTTGATATTCAAAATCCTCGTGTTGAGACGAATTTAACAAGATCCCACTTGACTATGTCTTGTAAAAGAGCGGCTACTTTTCAATTAAAATTAGGTAATAGTAATCCTAATATTAAAAAGAGAATTAGTCCCATAGTGACTAGATTAATTTTTTTCGATAACTAATTTAATCCATTTAGTGACTAGGTCTACTTTTATATTAAAATTAGACAATCTCGTTTAATAATTTTTGATGAAACATTAACAATTACACATCTAATTTTGTATAGAAACACCTCGTATAAAAGAAAAAACCATAAGTTTATTAATCTGTTGAGATAAGACCAATTATAAGGGTCATCTTCAAACCATGTATTATTAATGATAACCCAAAGTCCTTAAAATATCGGATTTCCACAACTCCATCTTTGAATTATCCATGTCAACTTATTAATTTTATGTTCTATTGCTTAAGTTCCGCAGTTTGCTGACCAGTGACTATATTTATATCAAATACATAAATTCCATCACGTACAAGTTCTTTGAACAAGGCCAAGTCAGCAGAGCAAAACCATCGATGACCCGACAAAAATATAATCTCAACTTGCAACTTTCTCACTCATTCTAAGAAAATTGATCATGACTTGTGACCAATATCATCAAATGTATCTCACTTATAATTTGAGCATGTAATATAACAAATCTTGTAAACAAGAAATTATTAATTATATATATTAGTCGTTAATTAATTAATTAATTAATTAATTAATTAATTAATTAATTATATAGATTAAAGACAGCCATAAAAATCAAGTATGGAGATTTATGGTGTATTATCTTCATATAAACGTTTGGATAATCTGTGCAAAACAACCTCTTAAATGTACAAGTTTTTGCGATAAATAACCTTTTTAAAAAAATCTGGTAAAATAAGACTTTGAAAATATTTTTTGCGAGGAACAACCTTGAACTATTTTCTAGACATTGACTAAGTATTTTGCGGCTTCAATTCACTAAATTAAAACATGTCAAGGCACGTAATCCACATTTTTTATGTTTCAAACTCACCCCTCACAATATATTGTGAAGGTTTTTGGTGCACGGACTCTCGGTGACTTGGTCACAATATCTGGTTTATGTATTTCTTTCACTTTCCGTCTGTCAACTGTGATCAAGAACTCTCTTTCAATCGTGTGTTTTTCAATTTCTTGTTTGATTGTAATGGTGGTGGGCTAAAAAAACCTCGCAAAACCTTATCCATCATTAGGGAAAAAATCTTAACTTTATGAAAATACATACATTTACCAGGAAGAGAGAATAATATTTTAGAATTTTGCCCCAAGATCTTCATTGGAATCTTGATACCATGACAAAATAGAATGAAGGGAAAAGATTCGGATTATTTTTAACCCAAATGTCAAGTTTTTAAAATGAATTAATTCTTTGTTCTTGTTCTATAAACATCCTTTTCTGAAAGTCAAAGTTTTTGGATATGTTTATGCTAAAAGTTCCATCTAACTCAAAATTTTGGCTCCTATCCAGAAGCAAATATGACGCAATCCATCTTCTAAGTTGGTGCAATTGTTGTTAAAATTGGCAACAAACTCTTCAACTATATTCGTAGCGAAGTCAAATGTTGAACTAGAAAGGTTAGCGGAAAAGTTCGACGAAGAAATTTGTCGAAATAGCCTGAAATGATTTCTACTAATCAGGCTCCCGAAGTCAGAATACTTAATAAAATACCTTTTTGGAAAGGGAAATGGGCCAACGAGTCAAACACACTGCTACACTGTGATCGACAGACTCTTTAAGCTATATGACTATCTGAGTTCGTTTAGGGCCCAAAAACAACATTTTAATTATTTTCGAATTTTATTATTTCCTAATTATCTTATTAGGGTTTTGTTTATTTGACTATTTAAACATTATTAACCGTCATTAGAAGATAGTTTTTCTGCTAATAATAATAATATCCAGAGTTTTAACTCTTTTCTAGTAGATTCTGGAGTTTCCACAGATTTATCTCTTGTAAATCTGTCAGTTTGTTCTAGGAATTGCGCTTGCTTTTTCTTTAATAATTCAAACTATGTCAAATGATGAACAATAATGTAGAATTAAATAGATGTAATCATTTTATTAAATGATGAATGTACGAAAAGATGAATTTTTACAAACTCTTAAGGTTAAATATGAAAAAGAAATACGCTCACACACACGCTCTCTGAAATGTATATGAAAAAGAAATAAGCTCACACACACGCTCTCTGAAATGTAATATTTATACGGCGCAATATTAAATAAATAGAATTGGATCTTCAAAAAGGAATTTAAGCAGTGCCGAATGCCCTCTTCATCCTCATTATCTCTGCATTACTTAAAAGCGTAATTTGTTGAGCTACATCAGCAGGTAAGTTACCACCAAATAAAGAATTCATAGTGAATTGAATTGCTGGGTTTGCGCCATTCAAACTAACGAATGCGGTAGCTGGGGTTGCTCCAACATTAACTTGGAAATGCAGCATGGCTTGTGGAAAAATCATAACATCTCCAACCTCTAGTCTTCTGTAGTATGCAGTGTTGTTTGTGTCGATAAATCCTGCAATTATAGACCCCCTTGAAACAATTAAAACTTCAGATGTTCGGTGTGAGTGTACTGGTATAACTCCACCGATGCCAAAGTCTAACCGTGCCATAGATATACCTAAACCATTTAAAGCTGGGAACTGATCCACGAATGCTAGAGTTACATTATTTCTGGGTACGTTAGTGATTGTTCTACCACCACGGAAACCGGTGTAAACAAAATCATCCGTGGTTAGAGTAGCAGGATCTCTACAAGCATATCCTTCTGGTCCTCTTGGGAGATTACGATCTGCTACACAAAAGTCAACTTCTATAGCATGAGATATAGACACCAAGAGAAAAAAAGTGGAGAAAAGTAGAAGGTTATTCATTTTGGAAACTAAAACGAGACTATTGGTGGTTTATTTGCTATGGGTTGTTTTATTAGCTTGATTTCGATGTTCTTGCATTTGATAGAAAAGATTGGCACCATATATATATATGTAATGAAAGTGGAGATAACTTTACATGCATGCATGGGGATCTTCGCAGGAGTTGGTATTATTATTAGACTATTTCATGTTCAAAGTCTTTGCTCGAATTTAGAAGTCAATGATATATGACAGTCAAATGTCTGCCAAGTACAAAAGTAGAAAGAATAAGGATATTGTAGCATAAATGATGAAATATTGAGCATTTAATTTAGATCAATAATATAAGGAAAGGCGCAGCCCATCATTTAGGAAGACTTCGTCGAAGAGAGACGGGCATATTGTCGGGACATGTTAAAATATATATAATCGACCATGAACAAAGAAGTAAACTTTTTATATACTACTACATTTTTTTATATCTATACGTTGGTTGTACTTATAGTAAATTATTTGGGGTTAAAATTTTTTAACTCTTTAAGTGCATAAGTCCGATTGATAATCGATATACCTACATTAATTCAAGTACTTATTATGATTAGTGACCACGTTACATATAATTTTTCAATTCGCCGCTGGATAGTAGCCTTTTGCTTTTAGGTAGTGAGTGTTGAATCATAGGAAGCCTTGTAGCTCTTCGAAGAGTGGGGGATGGGTAGGGAGATGTGAGGTGATTTCGATTTAGAGTTAGGCCTAAAGCTATTATCTAAACCAGGCTTGTTCAGATTCCTACCAAAAAATTACATTGATTGTGCAAATTGGATGTTATTCTGACAGAAGTAATTAACGAAACATAGATAAGAAAAGAATTAATACAGATATTTAACATGTTTCACTAACAAGATGTTAGCTACATACATACAACAGGAATGACTGATTTTAGTAGGTTTAGGAGAGAGTTATTACAGAATAATACAGACATAAGTTAATTATAGGGTTTATATAGTACCCTTGTAATTAACCTAAATAGAATGAATATAAAACCAAATTCAAAAAAGAATCGATATATTAAACTACATGTACCAAAAAACTTGGTTAAATTCTAGCACCAAATAATTCAAGTCATATTTCAACAAGATGCGGAGGTGAAAAATCTTGCTCACCATTTTGGAAGCTTTATTCGACCATGCATGCTAAGAGGACCACTTTCTTCCATTTGATCAATTTAGTTCTCTTATAAGTTTGAGGTAATTTGTAAGTCTTAAATGGTCCAAGTTATTGCACTGGTGTCTAAAATTTGTAAGGGGCCTTTGGTTCACAAGTCACAACTTCACAAGATGGTATAGGTTTGGTATAAGAAATTTACGGTTATGGAACTTGGATCATGATTACCATGCCATGTGTTAGAATGAATTAGGGGAAAGTTGGTAATTTATATTGTGAAACAAGGCTTTATAGTTGATGGAGGATTGTTTTTGATGAAGTGGCAGTAAGATGTAAAGCAAATGGTTTTTTTATTTCTTCATCCCTTGCATCTTACATCATTACATATATATAACATGTAATGTCGGTTGATTTGCCGACTTAATCAATATTCTTGTTGTTTCTAGATTTCTCTTTATTTTCTTACATATGATTTAGAGTAGATAATTCTAGAATTTTCTCCCTAATTCTCTTCTTCTATTCAAACATCATGCTACACCTAGATATTTCTAGAATTCTTTACAAATAATTTTTCTAGATTTTTCTACATTATTTTAACACTCCCCCTAATGGGAAAAATCTTGAACTCCGAGTTGTTTTCTGAATTGCATGAATTTTTCTGCTGAAATTGCCTTTGTGAATATGTCTGCTAGCTGCTCCCCCGTCTTGCAGAATTGTAGCTCGATCTCTTGTTTGTCGACCAACTCTCGGATGAAATGATGTCGTATCTCAATGTGCTTCGTGCGACTGTGAAAGACTGGATTTTTTGTCATGGCTATTGCAGACATGTTGTCGCAGTAGATAGTTGTTGGTTCTTCTGATGTCTGTTGTAGATCATTGAGAATTCTCTTAAGCCATACTGCTTCACATGCTGCACTTGTTGCTGCTACATACTCTGCTTCTGCTGATGACAGAGCTACTGTAGCTTGTTTCTTTGATGACCAAGATATGGCCTTGGTTCCCAGCTGGAAGACGTATCCACTTGTACTCTTTCGATCGTCAATGCTTCCGGCCCAATCGCTGTCTGTGTATCCTGTAAGCTTGTGATTCTCCTCTGTTTCGTACATAATTCCATAACTTTTTGTTCCTTTGACATACCTGAGAATCCTTTTTGCTGCTGCTAAGTGAGCTTTACTTGGCTCACTCATGAATCTGGATACTATGCTGACAGCATGTATATGTGGGCCTAGTATGTGTGAGGTAGATGAGAGAGCCGACCAAACTTCTATATATTGACGCATCGACCTTCTCTTTACCATCGTTCTTAGATAGCCTTTCATTAAGTGCCATTGGTGTAGCCAATGGCTTGCATTCACTCATGTTGAATTTCTTAAGAAGGTCGTCTGCATATTTCTCTTGTGAGAGAAATATTTTTCCTGGGCTTTGCTTGACTTGCATGCCAAGGAAATATTTCATGGCTCCAAGGTCGGTCATTTCATATTCCGACATCATTGCCTTCTTATATTCCTTAATCATTTTTGAATTAGTGCCTGTGTAGATTAGATTATCTACATAAAGACACAATATGAGAAAATCTTGTGATCCTTGGGCCTTGATATATAGTGATGGCTCACTTGGGCTTTTTGTAATCCCATTTTGAAGTAGGTAGCCATCTATTTTGCAATTCCAGGCCCTAGGTGCTTGCTTAAGCCCATAAAGGGCTTTACGAAGGCGGTATACTTTGTCTTCTTTGCCTTCGATGAGATATCCTTGCGGTTGCTCAACATATACTTCTTCTTCAAGTTCCCCATTTAAAAATGCTGACTTGACATCTAATTGAAAGACTGGTAATTTAAGTTGAGCAGCAAGAGCAAGGACTGACCTGATAGTCTCCATGCGGACAACAGGAGCATATGTCTCGTTAAAGTCAATCCCTGGTTGTTGGAAGTAACCTTTCGCGACGAGACGAGCCTTGTATTTCTGGATGGAGCCATCTTCGTTATACTTGACCTTGTAGACCCATTTGAGACCGATGACTTCTTTGTCATCAGGTTTCTCAACAAGCTCCCATGTGTTGTTTTTCTCGATCATCTTGATTTCTTCATTCATGGCCTCAATCCATTTCTCTTCTCGTGATGCTTCTTGAAAGCTTTGTGGTTCGCTAGCGAAGAGAGCCATGATAGCTTGATTGCACTGGAAATCCTCCAAGTAGCTTGGTGGTCGTCGATCTCTTTGTGAACGTCGCACTACTGGAGCTGAGCTTTGAGAGCTTGATCCTGATGTTGGACTCGTCGATCTCGAGGATGTTGTTGGAGATCTCGGTGATGATGGACTGGAGGATGACTGTGTTGCTAGATGATTTGGGCCTTCATCTTCACTTGGGCTTGGTGGAAGAAAATCTCCTTCACGTGGCTGAGATTCATTCTCCATCCACGTCCATTGAGCTCCTTCATCGAATATGACATCTCTTGAGATTATTAGGCTCTTAGATTCGGGTTGATAGAGACGATATCCTTTAGATTCGTCACTGTATCCAATGAAGATACATTTTTCTCCTTTTCCATCGAGTTTTTCCCGATTTTCTTTCGGGATGTGGGCATATGCGATGCACCCGAATACTTTGAGGTGCTCCACTCTTGGCTTTCTTTTATGCCAAGCTTCATAGGGTGTCATACCCATGACTACCTTCGTGGGAGATCGATTGAGAATGTAGATAGCCGTATGTACGGCTTCTGCCCAAAAACATTTGGGCAAGTTTTTGCCTTGCATCATACTTCGGGCCATCTCAGCAATGGTCCGATTTCTTCTCTCCGCAACACCATTTTGCTGAGGTGTGCGTCTGACAGTTAATTCTCTTTTGATTCCATGCTCCTTACAGAAGCTGTTAAATTCTTTACTTGTAAATTTCCCCCACGATCTGTTCTTAGAATTTTTATTGAATGCCCACTTTGTTTTTCTGTGAGGGCTTTAAATTGCATGAAGTGGGAAAATGCTTCCGACTTTTTCTCCAAGATATAAACCCACATCATGCGAGTGAAATCATCGACAAATAATAGAAAATATCTTTTTCCGCCAAGAGACGGATTTCTGGTAGGGCCCCATATATCTGCATGAACAAGCTCTAATGGAGCTCTGGCCCTCCAGGATGAAGTAGGGAATGGCAATCTATGCATTTTGCCATATATACAGCCCTCACATATTTTTCTTTCATTAGTTATAGGTGGAAGTCCTATCACCATTTCTTTTTGTTTTAACAGTTTTAAACTGTTAAAATTTAGATGCCCGAAATGAATTAGGGGAAAGTTGGTAATTTATATTGTGAAACAAGGCTTTATAGTTGATGGAGGATTGTTTTTGATGAAGTGGCAGTAAGATGTAAAGCAAATGGCTTTTTTATTTCTTCATCCCTTGCATCTTACATCATTACATATATATAACATGTAATGTCGGTTGATTTGCCGACTTAATCAATATTCTTGTTGTTTCTAGATTTCTCTTTATTTTCTTACATATGATTTAGAGTAGATAATTCTAGAATTTTCTCCCTAATTCTCTTCTTCTATTCAAACATCATGCTACACCTAGATATTTCTAGAATTCTTTACAAATAATTTTTCTAGATTTTTCTACATTATTTTAACACCATGTGTTTGTTTTAGCTTTAGAGATGGAGCTAATCTTTTTACATGCTGTTTGGTTTATTTTTTTTGGAATTAAGAACCGAATATTGTTTTTCTTTCTACTCTTAGTTCTACGATGGTCATATTTAGGTATACGAGGGTCAAATTTTATTAAGATTCAAGACTTCTCTTAGATGAAAAACCTAAAGCGATGCAAATATAGAATTGTCAACAACTAGTATTAGTACTAGTTGTAGATCAATCGGATGAACTGAAACTTGTCTTTAATGAAGTCCATACACAAACTAGTGATGTTGGCTTGGGAAATTTGAAGGTAACTTCTTTCCTAGAGCAAATATATCATGTCTCACGACATAGGGAGAGCCGAAAAAGAAGGCCTATCTGCACTACCAGTTATAAGACGTGAAGAATCCCAAGTAACATCGCAGGACCACACTGCACCTTTGTGTCCATGGTAAGTACCAAGGCGTTCGCCGTTGTTAGCGTACCAAACAGTTGGAGTATGATCTTTGGCGCATGAGAAGAGAAGATCGCCTTCTTTGTTGTACTTCAAGAATGTTAATGGCCTTTTTCATGGCCCTTCATCAAAATTGGCTTCATCTCTTGCTTTCTTCTCTTCTTTGTTGTTTCGACTTTCGATGGTTTGTTGAGGAGACGGAAAATTGTATTTACTAACAAATTATTATTTACCCTAAACCCTAATTTATAGTCCATCAAATAAAACGGTAAAACCTAACTTGGGTAAAACTAGTAAAACATATCCTAAACTAGCTATAATTATCAAGTTGTCAAGGTTTAGGGTTTGAATGTATATTTCAAGCCGATCGTGAATATTTTTGGGTCCGGGAGAAAAAAAAAGTCCCCAATGCATAAGAGATTTAATAAAATATGCACTTTTATATATAAACAAAAATTTTGACCATTGGTTCTTCAAGAAATAAAACTTTTTCTTATTTATTACTCTTTTTTGTCTTAGAAAAATCTAAACATTACTTGAGACACTTAATTAAAGGTGATAATTTGTAATATAATTATCAAATGTTATTTTTATTAAATAAAATAGATGTAATAGATGTTGGTGGGGGTATTTTTTATTCAAAAAGACAGAAAAAATTGAGCATACTTTATTGCTAAAGATAGTGTTTGTACTGAAAAGGTTTAAGAACACTAACATAATAAAGTGTGATTATGTAAAAATGAAAGTGTTCAAGCCAAATATTTTTTTTTTTTTTTTTTTTTTTTTTTGCTAAGCAAGTAAGTGTATATATTAATGCCCAAAACATTACAACCAAAACCAAGCTAACCGGATGCGAACCAACTAGGTTGGACCCCATCGAAAATTAGCCTAGTACATACTACAGCTTCAAACACTTAAAGCCACAACATTACAGATTGTCAAACCATTCATGGTCTTCTCTAGAGATTTTCTGAGGCATTACACTTTGAATTCTTGCTCTAACACTGCTTTTTAATTTTTCTATCAATTGAGTAGGAGTGGAGACCCACTGTTGCTAATAGGCATTATTCCTACTACTCCAAATCAGGTATATTAAACCTGCACATCCAGCAAACATTACCTGCTTTCGAAACTTGGACTTCTTGCTTCTCTGAATAAACTTCACCAACTGTGGGACATGGTTAATGTTTGTATTAAAACCAAGCCAACTTTTGAGCTGTTGCAAACACTCCTTGCTCAAGTGACATTGGAAGAATAGGTGTTGATGAGATTCTGGTTGAGTTGCACAGATCATACATAGACCATTAGTGTCCAATCCCATGTGTCTCAATTTTTCAGTTGTCCTCAGTTTCTCCTGTATTGCTAGCCAAAAGATAAATCTATGTTTAGGTAGATTTAATCTATTCCATATTGCTGTATCCCAATACACCTTGAGTTGTTCACCTTTCATCTTCTCATAAACAGTCTTCACTGAATATTTCTGCATTGTACAGAGTTCTCCTTGTGTATAATATTGCTTCATTTGTTCCTTAACATGGCAAATTTTCTTCCAGTACCAGCTTACACCTGAACTGGGTTTGTAATCCCACCAATCAACATCCTTAAGATATACAGAATGAATCCATTTTAGCCAAATACTATCTTGCTTGCTAGAGATAGCCCAAACATACTTGCCTAAGCTTGCTTGATTCCAAATGATGACATCTCTGAAGCCAAGACCACCACTATTCTTGGGAGTACAGACCCTCTCCCAAGCTATGAGCCCAGGTTTTTGACTAAAATACTCCCCACTCCATAAGAAAGCCCTACATATTCTGCTTATTTCTTGTAGGACTTGCTTAGGTAAAATAAAAACCTGAGCCCAATATTGATGAAGACTTAAAAGTACTGAATTAATAAGCTGAGTTCTGGCTGCATAAGACATGTTTCTTGAGCTCCAAACCCTTATTCTGGCCACCATTTTCTCCACAAGTGATTCACACTGAGCTGCTGTAATTTTCTTTGCACAAATAGGAACCCCTAGATACTTGAATGGGAGGTTCTGGTGAGTGAATCCAGATGAATCAACAATTCTCCTTATCTCTCTTTCATTCATCCCACAAGTATACACTGCTGATTTCTTCACATTTGCTTGTAAGCCAGTAGTATCAGAGAACAATTTGAAAGCTCTTAGTAGAAGATAACATGATGGGAAGTCCCCTTTGCAACACATGATTAAATCATCAGCAAAGCACATGTGTGTTAGCTTTATTTCTTTACATCTGGGATGATAATGGAACTGCTCCAATTCTCCAAGCCTGTTCAAAATCCTTGAAAGATACTCCATGCATAATACAAAGAGAAGAGGGGAGATAGGATCTCCTTGCCTTAGCCCTCTAGAAGACTTGAAAAAGCCTTTCATCACACCATTTATCATCAATGAAAACTTAGGTGTAGTAACACATTCCATAATCAGAGATGTGAAACTTATAGGAAGCCCAATGTTTCAAGCATTTCTTTAGGAAATCCCAATCAACTGTATCATATGCTTTCTGAATATCAATCTTTAGTAAACAGCTAGGTGTATTGTTTTTTCTACCATAGTGTTTAACTAAGTCTTGAATGACCATAATATTATGTATGATATACCTACCATGTACAAAGCCCCCTTGATTCTCCATTATCAAGTCTGGTAACACATGTCTTAGCCTATTACACAATACTTTTGTAATAGCTTTGTAGATAGTGTTACAGCAAGAGATAGGTCTGAATTCAGTGACATTTTGAGGACACTTTGTTTTAGGAATCAAGGTAATGACAGTGGTATTTACCTCTTTCAATAGTCTGCCTCCATTCAGTGTATCCAGAATAGCCTCTATCACATCCTCTCCCACAATTGCCCATGCATCTCTGTAAAAGAAGTCCCAAAACCATCTGTTCCAGGGGCTTTACTACCTGGAATAGAAAATAAGGCTGCTTCACCTCCTCAGCAGTGTATGGTGCATTCAAGACTTGCTTATGTTGATCAGTGAGAACTGGCCCTTCATGGATTAATTGTTGTAAAACTGGGGTCCTCCTATTCTGCCTTTCACCCAGTAGTTTCTCATAGTAAGACAAGAAAGCCTTGGTGACAGCTTCAGGTTCATTATGCCATGCTCCTTGTTCATCATATATGCTGTAAATTTGGTTCTGTAACCTTCTTGCTTTAATGCTTTGATGGAACAAAGCTGTGTTTTCATCCCCATCTTTGATCCAGGCTGCCTTCGATTTTTGTGATAAGAATTGAGTGTAAGCCAAGTGCTTTGATCTATATTCCTGCACTGCATCCACTTCTTTAGCAGCTAACTGTGTATCACCAGGGTTAAGATGCATTAATTTTTGAGCTTCCATCATTTTCTCATAAGCCTGTATGTCTCTAGCTTGTATGTCCAGAAAACCCTCCTTGTTCAGTTCCTTCAATGCAACCTTGATCAACTTCATTTCTTTCATGATCTTGTACATTTTAGTACCTTGAATATCTTGTCTCCATACATTCCTTACAATATCTTCATACTTTGCTGAAGCCTTCCACATAGTAAAGTATTTGAATGGTTTTTTTCCTCCATGTTCAACAGGATATACCTGTAATATGGCAGGTGAATGTTCAAAATCACCTTCCATCTGAAAGGACACTTCTGCAGTTGGATACATGTCCTTCCAAGCTTGATTGGCAAGCATTCTATCAAGCTTGGAAAATACTCTACTACTTCCTTGCTGCTTATTATTCCAGGTATAATAATTGCCTGAATACTTGATGTCTTGCATACCACACTTATCCATGCAACAAATCATGTCATGCATTTCACTTTCTCTAACAGGGGCTCCTATTCTTTCTTCAGTACTCATTACACAATTAAAGTCACCACATAGCATCCAAGGTTTACTAACTTTAATTTTCATCAGATCCTCCCATAACTCCATTCTCCTATCTCTCTCATTAAAAGCATAAATGAAAGTAATATAGAAGCTATTGTCACCATTCACAGGCTGTATATGACAATGAATGAACTGCTTTGTACAGTCACATATTGTAAGATGGAAACTATTAGGTTTCCAAGCCAACAAGATTCTACCTCTATCAATTTTACTTGAGTTAGAAGTAAAACACCACCCATTAAACACTCTTTGATACACCCCCCTAGATTCTGAGCCTTCACCTTTGACTCTAACAGACCCACAACACCTGCAGCAGTCTTGTGAATATAATTTTTCACATCAGCCTGCTTCTTTGTGCTGTTAAGGCCTCGAACGTTCCAACATAAGATTCTATCCATCAGGAGAAGAAGGATCTCCCCCTTCTTGTCTCTTATCAGCCTGCTGTGAATTATCATTTTCTGAATTCAAAAGCTGGAAATGGTTCTGTGTACTTGTTGTAGTACTCCTGGAATTCCTTACTCTGATTGGTTTCAAAGCCTTTTGAAATCCATCAGGGTCCACATTCTCCTTCTCATTCTCAGCTACTGTCACTGCTTGTACTGTCCTGGCTTCCCTGATTACCTGCTTCTGTTGAGGTTCCTTCTCCAATAAGGTGATATTCTGTTGAACCTGTTTAGGAGCCCATACTTGCTTCACTTTCTTATTTTTGCAATCTTGTGTTGAGTGGCCTATCCCCTTACACTGCTGGCATTGAGTAGGCTTCCACTCAAAAACAATAGGCACATGAGTGAGTTCACCTAATTCATTCCAGAAGTTAACATGATCTGGCAACTCCTGCTCAATCTTAACTTCAATGAGAATTCTAGCATATTGCAGTTTATCTCTATTTCTCGTTGCTTCATCTCTCTTGATTGGATCACCAATTTGTGAAGCAATCTTATGCAATGACTTTTCTCCCCAATATTTCAAATTCAATCTTAATTGTACCCATATTGGCACAGTTTTAAGATCTTCCTTCTCAAAATCCATCTCAGGACTCCATTTTTTCAGGACTAGAGGTTTTTTATCAAAAAAATAATGGCCAGCTAACACATTATCTCTAGTATCCATTGCCTTAAATCGGACTAGGAACATACCCTTTCTGACTAGAGCAACCTTATCCACTTGCTGATTTTTCCAAATTCTCCTCAAAAACCCCTCCATTACCTGAACAGGAGGATTTGCCCCTACTACATAGCATAACAAAGCAGAACTCCAATAATCTACTTCCTCTTGAATATCTTCCAAGTCTATGTGAATAGGATTCATAGTGATATTATCCTTCGGCACTCTATTCTCATTCTGACTAGGACTTCCAATACAATCCTCATCTAATACATCATTAAATTGCTGTAGTATAGGAATAGAATTACCTCTTACAGGGGACTTTTCACAAACAGTTGCTCCATAATCCTTCCTGGAGCTGTGAATGGATTGTAACCATTCATTGAAGGTATGTCTGATCTCAGATTGCATCTTCAATTCCTGAATCGATGCTTCCGGAGTCATCGGATGACCAATGCCTAATCCAAAATCCAATGCCTCGATACCAAGAATTTCCTCCATTGATCTCGTTCTCAAAGCTTGAGAATCAGATGAAGGTCCTCTTGCTTTCTCCTTACCTTTTCCAGACTTACTTCCTTGAGAATGTCCACTAGCTTTCCTTGCCATGGCAACGATGTAAAACACCGAGAGAAAATGCAGGTAAAAGTTCTCAATCAATGGAGGTTACTGTTCCATTGAGTTCTAGTGAGAGGAGAGAGTTTCTCTCGCTAAAACGGATTTCGTTCAAGCCAAATATGGACAAACAAAAAAAGAAATTCTTCAGACTATTTTGGAACGTGTATGTAATAACCAGATAAACTAGTAATTGACGAATAAAATTGGAATATCAAAATATATACTTAAATTAAAAGGTTAATACACTGGTGGTAGCAGACTAGCAGGGTGTTAAACTGCTAATCGAGTGAGTCGATCGCGAGTAGACCTCTGCTTGACTCGACTCGAAAATTTTCTGATCCTGTTTGACTCGTGCTCATTGCTCGTTAAGTGTTGTTTCAATTCGACTCGAGCTCGGTTTGCTTGAGAAACTCGAGCTCATTTTGCTCAAGAAACTCGAGCTCGATTTGCTCGAGAAACTCGACTAGAGCTCAGTTTGCTCGAGAAACTCGACTAGAGCTCAGTTTGATCTAGAAACTCGACTCAATTGGTTAGTAAGAAATCAATTAATAATGTAAAATAATTTTGATTTATTTTTACATATTCCTTAAAGAAATTGTTTTTTTTTACAATTTTAATTTCACAATTATTGTCCAATATTCCAGCCCATCATCTAACTAGGATAATATGGCTTCGGAATTGTTGAACCCGTATGTGTAATGCTAGCTTATGCATGCTCTACACTCCTTTTTATAGTATTTCATCTCATACTCTTTATCACACACCAGATATGGGACTCTAGGAACATGACTACTTTACTACCGAACTTTCAACATTTCTTTATCCCATCTTAGTCTTCATTATGTTCGATGTAGGAGTCTAGGAGTAATACAATGTCATGGATTGTTGTAGAGTGTGTATTAGTAGCATTAGATTTTCTTTTCCCTTTTTTTTTCTTTTTAGAAGATCTTTGCGTACAGGTTTAAAAATGAGTGTCAGTAAAAAAAATTCTTACAGGAGCATTGCTGTTATATTGAGATCCAAATTTTAGTATTATTGTATTAGTAAGGGTATCAAAACATTTACTATGTTTCTAGCTTTAGGTAAATATAGCTTTAGGTAAATATACTCTACAAAACATTTTAGCTAGGTACATATATTATGTTATATTCTTTATAGATTAAATTATTTTATAAACTTTTTTATATCAAATAAAATAAATTTCTAGAAAAAATATAAAATTATCGAGCTGGTCGCGAGCTTATTGAGTCGAGCAGGGTCATGCTCGACTCGTGCTCGTTAAGCTCTCGAGCCGAGCCAACTTGAGTCGAGTTTTGACCGAGCGTTGACCGAGTCGAATTCGAGTTGCTCACGAGTTGCTCAACTCGATTAACATCCCTAGGTGATAGAAACGAAAATAAAAGGCGAGTTAAACTTATTGCAAATTAAAGAAAATAAAAAAGAAAAGGAAAGTAACCAAGGAAAATATTAAGAAAGAAAATATTTGCCCAGTCAAAAACAAAAGGAAAGAAATAGTTGATTGCCATGAGGGGAATCGAACCCACGAACTCAAACATAAACTTTCACTCCTGCAGAAGAAGCTTTCAAGCTACCATCTTCACCAAAGAAAATTTCTATGCTAATAGAGTCGGAGAAAGCAAAGATATAGAATTATTATTCAATACTGCAAAGAAATTATATAAGGTAAACTTTCAAAGTTGAATATGAAAAGCGAACAAGCACACACACACCCTTTTGGAGTATGATTTATTTGAGTACGCTAAAAACCAACTTTTAGTAAGAAAATTAGACAATAACTCGAAAGGAACTAAGCAGTCCCAAATATCCTCTTTAGTCTCATTACTTCCTCATTGCTTAGAAGAGTGATTTGCTCAACTATATCACCAGGCAAATTGCTAGCAAATAACGCAGTGGTAGTGAGTTGTAGTCCTGGATTTGCGCTATTCAAGCTAACAAATGCAGTAGCTAGAGTTGTACCAACATTAACTTGAAAATGAAGCATGGCTTGTGGAAAGATCATAACGTCTCCAACTTCAAGTCTTCTATAGTATGCAGTGTTAGTTGTGTCAATGAATCCTGCAATTATAGACCCTGTTGCTAAGATAATAACTTCTGATGTTCGGTGCGAGTGAATTGGTATTACTCCACCTACACCAAAGTCTAGTCTTGCCATAGAAATACCAAGACCATTCAATGCTGGGTATGCATCGACAAATGCAAGGGTCACATTATTTCTAAATAAGTTTGAGGTGGTTCTTTCACCACGAAAACCAGTATAAACGAAATCATCTGTTGTGATATCAGAAGGATCCTTGCAAGCGTATCCTTCTGGTCCCTTTGGGAGACTCAAGTCTCCTACACAAAAATCAAATTCAATAGCATGAGAAAGAGAAACCAATTAAGAGAGAAAAAGTGAAGAAAATGATAAGGTTATTCATTTTGGAAGTAGTTGGAGAGAATAGGTGTAATACTTTGTAAGCTAAGGGAAACTTTGATTTAGCTTACTTAGCTTGATCTGAGTTTTTAGTTAGGTTGCATTTAATAGCCATGATTGGCACCATATATATAGAGACGAGCCGAGTTATGTAGGTTATAAAACTGTCTAATTTAAACAACTTGTCCAATTGATCACCCACTTAAAAAAGATAATCCTTATTCAAATTGGAAAGCAAGGAATTTTTTTTTTTGATATATATGATCCGCAAGCTACGGAATTATGCAATTGAAAAGCCAATTTTTACAGTTGACATGGAAAATTCACATATGATTTTCCTGGAATCCACTATTATAAGGACATTGGGTCATTATTTGAAAGGGGGCATTATCAATAATTCATTCTTTTCTAAATACATGCATTTTTAATAACTCTTCCCTTTCTGATACATGTAATATTTCTTACCTACACACTACCATCGCACTACTTTATTCTTTATTAATACCTTTAATTATATGTACATACAAACTAGCCTTCTTTGCACGCGATGCGTGCGTGAATTATTTTAGCAATTATTATTAAATTTCATCTAAATGTAATTTTAAAGGATGTAATTTACAATCATTGTCATTAGTTCTAATTAAATATCATGTGGTGTAAATACAAAATATAAAAATTACTTGATGAAGAAGTTGTTAATACTTGTTAATGGATGTTGATATATTGTTATTGCATTTCAATGTTTAGGTAAAATTAAAATTTTATGTCTTTGATTTTATAATTGATTTGAAAACTGCTTTAGTTATGTTGATTTGTTCTTCAATCATAAACTTTTTTCTTTTAATACACATATTTTTATATAGATAATCTTTTTTATTCAATAAAGAGTTAAATTTTTTTTTTCAAAAGGGGCCACCATAGTTCCCGCCTTGACTTATATAATAGAAATAGAAATTATAAAAAGTTGATATTGTGAAAATACTCGATATATGACGAATCAAATAAGACCAAATTATTATTTTCTTATACATTTGTAAGGGGATAAAGGATAAGGTTGGTAGACAATTAAATAGTGATTTCTACGCAAATATTGCATGTATTTAGAAAAGGATGAAATACATGATCGGAAGCTATTCTTTGGTCTTTCTCTTATCTATTTATGGAAGGCAAAATGCATATGCGCATATATCTTAACATACTAGTTTTTGGTCCGAGGCTCCGAGCAACTCAACATGTATTATACATAATAACATACTTTTTTATGGATAAAATTTAAATATTACAATACAAAATCTTCATAAATAATTTCAAAAATCTTAATAAAACTAGTTTCAAAAATTATTAAAAGAGATGGTCTAATTTTAATATAAAAGTAGACCTAGTAACCAAATGGATTAAACTAGTCACCAAAACAAATTAACCTATTCACTATTGGACTTTAAAATTAGGCTTACCATTGCCTAATTCTAATTTAAAAGTAGGAGATTTCAACTAGTTTACATAGTACAATTTTTAAAATTTCCGTTAAAAGATAGTTTCTTTAATATAATATTTTGTTTTCCAACATATCACACAGGGTTTAGGCGAAAAAGAGTGTGACGCATATCTTTTTTTATTTTTGATAATTAAGGATCATTTTATTAATATCAAGCAACTAATTCGGTACAAGGCCTTGCACAACCATCGTTACATAGCAGGTTACAGTATGTTTTCGACAAGTTTTACATTTATGCTATGAACTCATCCCTTCTTGTGAGCCCTTGCTTGGCCAAAGAATTAGCCACCATGTTTGATTCGCGCCCTTGATATGTGATTTCCATGCTGTTATCTCTCGCCATTGCATTCCTGATGAAGTTGATAATGAAAGCTAGATTCCATGGTCCTTCAATATCACCATTGCACCACTTTACGGCATTAACCGAGTCCGATTCTATTATAATTTTCTTGTGGAGGCAACAATCCATAGTAGATGAGATTTTAAGTGCTCTTTAGTTTTTGTTTATGTAGTAGTCTAATAGATCTATGGTTTTCTATTGGTACAAAAACCTTTTTTTAATTTATAAAATTAGTATTTTGGCTCGGACGATTTTATGTGATCAGTTACAATTATCATATACTCCCTCCATTTCATTTTAATCTACACACTTACACTTTTCACGCATACTAATGCAAAACTTTGAGGAGATATATCTTTAGTTTTGTATGTGTAAAAATTATAAAAAGTACATATTAATAAAATACCATGTTATGATGAATCTAACAAGATCCCACATGACTATATTTTCATCCGCGTATAAATCACAAATGATGGTCAAAGTGAAATTTGTGAATAGTGCAAAATATCGAAGTGTAACGATTAAAATGAGGGAGTATGTTATTATTTATAAATTTCATAATTAATCTTATTAGGTTTTCGAAATTTTCTATCTGATGCAAAATCGAATAGTAGACGTTATTACATGATAAAAAAAAATTCTAAGAAATTGAGGATAAAAATAACAATTTCAATGAAATTATAGGACTTTATTACGTTTTTTTTTGAAACATTATTAGACATTGGAATTATACTGGATTGGTGGTTAAACTCTACATATCATTTAAATGGTCATTGATTCGCATATGGCACGGTTCCTTTGCTAGGAACACCTTTTAATATATTTGTATAGATGTAAAATTTCATACAGAGGACACAATAAGAAATATCTACAATTTCTCAAAAAATAAGAAAATATACAAAGGTCTTATCCAAATAACTATACTACCGTTAAAAGCCTTATACACAACGATTATATAGAAAACAATGACCAAGACATAAGCAAAGAGAAACATTAACAATTACACTTAAATATAATTTTGTAAAAGAGACACCTCGTATAAAAGAGAGAAAAAATAAATAACTTTATTAATTTGTTGAAAACCAACTGAGGTTGGTGTGAGTGGTTAAGGGTAGTCTCTCGCTCTTTAATCAAGATCTCGAGTTCGAGTCTTGGGTATGGAAAAAATCCCAGTTGAAAAGTATGCTGCCCTTTCGAGGTATCCATACAAACTCCCACTAGAGATTAGTCCACTCACCAAATTCAGTAGGAAACTCCTCGTAGTTGGGGAAAAAAAATTAATCTCTTGAGATAAGACCTATAATAAGGGTCATCTTCAAACCATGTATTAATAATCACCTAAAGTCCTTAAATTATCGGATTTCCAGAACTCCATCTTTGAATTATCCATGTCAACTGCAATAATTCTCTGTTCTATTACTTAAATTCTGCACTTTAATTAGCTGACCACTTGACCAGTGACCATATATATCAATATCAAATACATAAATTCCATCATGTTAAAGTCAACTCTCTCGCTATAGTAGCCTAGACGGTGTCCAGCATGATCCATGGCTATTAGAGCAAAACCATCGATGACCCAACAAAAATATAATCTCAACTTGCAACTTTCTCACTCATTCTCACAAATGATCATGACTTGTGACCAATATCATTAAATGTATCTTACTTATAACTACGAAAGACATTCATCATTCCTCTCTCCTACTTTTTTCCATTATACGTATTAAGTATATTCCGGCCTCTCCTATTTCAATACATTATTTATTTAATACTCTATAGTCTATATTGTAATATTAGATTGATATTTAAGCATGTAATATAATAGATCATGGAAATAAGAAAAAATTAATTTGACTTGACCAACCCTAAATTTACCTTATGTATGTTTACATGGATTTGACTTGTTATGTATTGACTCAAATTTTACATTATATTTACACCTGATTGGACCGAAGTAACCCCGATGATTAGACTTGATACTCATTTTTTTAAAAGTTGAAGAGAACACATCATTAGAACGAAATCGAAAATCTTAAGAAGTGTAAAAAAAAAATAAAGCAAAAGAGGTACCTATTAATAGGTTTGAAAAAGTAATGAACATTTATTGCAATTTCAAGTTTTGAATGAAAATGTCAAAAACTATGAAAAAGTTATTGCATATGCATACATCATAATTTTATACCAAACTTATTTGATGTAGTTGGTTGATACCTCAACTTCGGTACTTGAGGATAAGGATTCGCCTTACCTTTTCCCCTATTACTATCAATTGTCTGGCCAACAAATACTTGATCAAGAACATCGTATGGGTTGATGTTTCGAGAGGGTTCTCTCCTCACTAGCGCCGTCTTGAAAATTTTGAGGCCCCGATTCTAAAAATGAAAATTGGGCCCCAATATTAATAAATTAAAGACGAAATAGTTCGAAAGTTAAAGGTGAAAGTTCAAATATTCATGATAAAGCGTTAAATTTTTCTTATTAAGAGTGAAAAATAATGGTGATTTGCTTTAATATGAACTAAAATTATTATAATAATTATATTTTGAGGCCCTTATAATTTTGAGGTCCTGTGTTGTAGGACTCTTTGCACACCCTCATCTACCCCTCTGCTCCTCACCATTGGGGGGGATGTATCACAATATTATGGGCTTCAATATCTGATTACATATTTGGATATAGATCATGGGGATATCTAATCTTATATTATGACTTAAAGAAAATATGTATAGAATGCTAGGTTTTCATCTATCACAGCTCATGATGTGTTTGATAACAAACAAAAGATTTTTTTTTTGAAATTAACATTAATTCATTGATTCAAAGTCATACGACATCTACAATAAAAGTCAAAACTAAACAAATACGTATCAAATGAAATAAATACAATTCTAATATGATAAAACCACGATCGTTGAGTAGATCTAACACTTGTGAAAACCCTTGTCTTTCACATCGCTGTCTGATGAAGCCTTCTGCAAGGGGGTCTGTCGATCTTTTGTAGTTTTGAAGTAGAACCGGATTCCATTCAGGTGATTGTAAACGAAGTCTTGACATCTGTTGCAACTTCGCACAAATTTCGATCAATAAATCAACATCTTGAAATACACAAAAATCCAAAAACAAATTCTCTAAACTCTCACATGGAGAGAGATAAAACCCAATATATGGGTAGACATAACCCAATATATGGGTAGAAAAACTCTCTATTAGAGAGAGACTGAGATTTATTGGAAACATAAACCTAAAAAGCTAGTAATAAAACTACCACCGCCCAAAAGGGTGGTGGTAGCCCCTAGGTTGAAAATTAGGGTTTTGTGAGATCGAGAGGAGAGAGAAGAGAGAAGAGAGAAAAAGGAGAGAGGAGGCGAAAAAAAACTATTGTGGACCTAATGCTAATGAATGCCCTTGACGGAGTTAAGCAGCAACAATGTATTAAGAAAAGCCCTAAAAAATACAAAAAAAGGATTATTGTGCACAAATCACCCACAAGTGAAGGATAAATTCATAAAATAACCGCTAACTTAATAAATCCAATAAACCATCCCTATGTTTGTAAACATCTCTATTATATAAGGCAATACATGGGGTATGGGAAACACCAAAAAATAAGTAAAAGGAAAAGAGTAACTGCCATATTTACAAACAGATCGAAAAAGCAAGCTAAAATCCCTATTTTATCTCGAACTCCCAAAAATAAATTACATTGCAACATCTTCTTCATTTGCAAACAAAAAACACAACACTCGCAATTACAATTCCCCTTTTTCAATTTTTCTAAATATTTTGTGATGGAAATTATTACTAAGGGTTACTCAAACATTTTCCTTAAAGAATACTACCTCCGTTTCTTAATAAGTGCAACATTTCCCTTATTTAAAATAGTCACAGTAAGTGCAACCAAGCTCAAAATGGTAAAAAAGTTCAATATCATTGCAAATATGCCACTAGAAAGCAAGAGGGGACCACAACTTTTTTGTTTCATCACTTGAATTACTCTACTTTATTGTGGTCCCAACTTTCTCTCTCTACATTCTGTTGAAGCTATGATGTATAGCGCACACCACATGTGAGTGTCCCACATTGATTAAATAAGAGAGATGGGTTCACTTTATAATGCAAAGGGGTTACTCCCCTTATTGCCATATGGTTTTAAGGTGGAACTTCCTTTGTGTTGTGAAGTAGGCTCTCTCTCTTTGTGATGGGTGCGGCCCAGACCCATAGTTAACACATGTTAATTTTTTAGATTTTATGAAAATGGGTCTGGGTAACCCAATAAGGAGGAGGAGAGTTTAGCCCACTTACAAGTTAGGAGGTTCCATCCTGAAATCAATTGGTGATAGGAGGAGTAACTCCTCGTCTTATAAAGTAGTTTATTCTCTCATCTTTCTCCAATGTGGGACACTCACAAGTGGTCATTTAATGGGTTTCAACACACCCCCTCACTTGTGAGTCTTTAGAATCCCAGTTGCTCGATTAGAAGCCCAGTTTAGAAAAGACCCACAACCCGGGCTCTGATACCATGTTTATTTTTTAGATTTTATGAAAATGGGCCTGGGTAACCCAATAAGGAAGAGGAAAGTTTAGCCCACTTACAAGTTAGGATGTTTCATCCTAAAACCAATTGGTGATAGGAGGAGTAACTCCTCATCTTATAAAGTAATTTATTCTCTCCTCTTTCTCCAATGTGGGACACTCACAAGTGATCATTTAATGGGTTTCAACACATTACTTGGTATTCCCCCACTTTCTCTATGTTACACTTATTAAGCAACGGAGGAAGTATATGATTTTGCACGCATAAGGTGTATATAAGACTAGTATATTCATATGAAAGCAAAAGCACGCCAAACCTCACCTTCAATTATCCAATTAACTACCAAAAATCATTAAACTAACACTAAACAAAGTAATCCTAATTTTCTTTTAACTGAATTATAAAGTTTTCCTTTCACACAGTCCGACGTCAACCACTCATAGTTGATGGCGGCATCAAATAACTAGAAATCAATAATTTACCGTTATTCCGTCAACTGTCAACTCTTGCATAAGACAGAAAAACTAGGTGACGCTTTTCTTATATGTTTGGGAAATTTTAAAATGAATTCTTTGTTCTTGCTCTATAAACATCCTTTTCTCAGAGTCAAACTTTTCGTATATGCTTATGCTAAAAATTCCATCTAACTCAAAATTTTGCCTCGTAGAAGAAGCAAATATGACGCAATCCATTTTATAGGTAAGTGCAATTGTTGATTAAAATTGGTACGATATAATAAGCAAAACTCTTCGACTATATCCATAGCTAAGTCAAATACATCAATAATTTAGAAATAAATAGATGTAATCATTTTATTAAAAGATGTATGTACCAATCCCCTCGGGAAAAAAAAAAGATGTATGTGTTGGGTATATGGTAGTATATGGAGCTTATGAAGGTGTATGGGTGTGGAGATGAGGTTGCGTAAAGGGAAAACGTCATATTGGGCATAAGGCAAACTTTGAATGGACATATCTTTCAATATATAAATGATTTTAAGGTGATTCAAAGTGGAGGTGATAGCTTGTTCCGAGAGCTTTCCAACGATAGGTCATATGTCCAATTCCGGTGAGAAACGAGAAAGTTATGACTGTTTTACGAAGAACCGACGAAGCTGACGGCAGAAGACTCAGCGCACCTGAGGCCTGGTGCGCCCGCACCAAAGGCTGGTGCACCCGCACCAAGGGATGGTGCGCCCGCACCTATCGAGGACGCGTTTTTTTCCTGGTTTTGCTTAGTGGGGGTATAAATAGGTGCCCTGATTGCGTCATTAATGTATTCTTCATCATTAAAACACATTTAGAGAGAGAAAATGCTATAGAGAGAGATCTTGAGCACTTTTTGTAATCTTTCTTGAACGTTCATCGATTCCTAGTGCATATTCGTGGTTTTTCTCCCAGTTCTTGGGTTTCCACGTAAAAAGTTTCTGGTGTGATTTTCCTGCTTTCTTATTTGATATTCTATATTTGTTTGCTATTATTCTACGATTGATAGTCAATAGGACTTACAGTATGTACCAAAAGCTGAATTTTATAAACTCTTAAGGTTGAATATGAAAAATACACTCATACACACTCCTTGAAATATCTAATATTTCGTGCATCTAAACAAATATATTAAAAAGTGTACGTGCGCGACAATGTATACACGTACGCCACGTGACACCTCTGTTACTACACTAGAATTGTTCAATGTGTGCATAAGTCATGTCAATTAACAAAAATAAAATTAGCTTGCAACAAGATTTAAACTCATGACCTCTTAATATTATACATGACACAATTACCATCTTAATCAACTATTAATCACGTTTTAAGTGCCCCTATTATTATATTTGTACCTTTTAAATGTTGAGTTTTTTTAATATATTTAAATGGAAATGAAAAAAATGCATATCAAATTCGAAAACAATATAAACTCGGGACAACGCCCCGGACCAAATACTAGTTATTAAGTTAATAGAATCAAATAATCTTCCAACAGGCACTAGTGAAAAAAATTGCATCTGTCACAAGGTAACTGATGCGGTTTGGCCCAAACCGCATCAATTAAAAATATCTGATGCAGTTGTGGCCCAAAACCGCATCTGATTTTCACTCCACATTTTCGAACCCGACCTCATTTCCTCATTTGGCCCAAAACAAACGAAAAACCCTAATTTCCCCCTAAAACCCTCATTTCCTCTCACCCCAACCCGCCATTTCCCTCTCTTCTCTAACTTCCTCAATCCTCTCTTCTCTCACCCCATCAGATCCCCAACCCCAAATTCGTCGTCTTCATCCTTCATCAGTCGTTTGTCTTCATTAGTCCCAAATTCGCATAAATCTCTTGATTGCGAAGAATGAAGCGAAGAAGCGAAGCGGAAATGAAGATGCGAAAAGGAAACCGTCGCCATCTTCTAGTTTTTCAAATTTTAGGGTTCGAAATTTTGATTTTTTTATAATTAGTTTCAAATTTAAATTACGTTTTTAGTTTCCTTTTTGTAAATCTAGATTTCGTCTAATTCAATTAGTTTTTTGTAATTCTTTTTTGAAATTTTAGGGTTCGTAATTTGTGTTTTTTTATAATTAGTTTCCGATTTATTTTTTTTATTGTAGTTTCCTTTTTTGTAAATCTAGGTTTCTTCTTAGTTTTTTGTAATTTTTTTTCGCCGAAATTTCTTATATTTCTTCCTTTTTATTTTGTCATCTGTAATAGATTTGTTGTAATATATTATCTTAAAACTGTTTGTTCAATTGTTCTTTCCATTGTTGATTTCGTTCTAAATTCGTGCAATATAATGTTATTTCGTTGATGTTGATATGTTGTTCTTGATGTTGATATGTCGTTGTTGCTGCTATTGATTGTCGTTGTTGCTATTTTTCAAAAAAAAAATTTGCACACTTTATGGTGTTGTCCTGTTCAAAACTGCATCAGTATTTAACGAATCTGATGCAGTTTTGGGCCGGATGAGTATATTTCACGTAGCTGCTGCGAGCTCACCTGATGTGGACGACCAAAAACGCATCAATAAGCCCAATTTTGACCCCATCAGATGGGCTCTATAGTATGTAGTGTTGTTTGTGTCGATCATTACCAACAAATAAGGAGTTCATAGTGAATTGATAGTAAATTAAGTTTTTTTATGTTAACAAATAACTTAATGGAAAAATATCAAACTTCATACAACCAATATCAAAATTTTTATTTAATAATCGAATGAAAAAGTTCTACAAGAATTTTTTTAGATGCAAAGTCACTAATATTAGTGTCTCTATCAATATTCTCTAACATATCTTTCTCAATACATAAAATGGCAAGACAATTCAACCTTTGTTGTGACATCACACATAAATAATCTTTAGTTAAAAAACTAGAAAAAGAATTGAAATATGATGGAGTGCTGTTTATTAATTATTAACAATATTTTTTCTAGAATTAACTAATAATTAATAAATATTCTTTAACAAATTCAAAATTACAGTAAACAAGCTTCGTATTAAGTAATAATTAATTTGCACAATTCAGCATACTAAACAACAGATTTTTGAACTTTACACAATTTGATCAATGTGATTATGCATTTATGCTTCATGTGTGAAGAACTATAAATGGTATTCATAGTTGCGCCATTTTATCGAATTTTAACAGAACATATTCCCATCGAAACCGCACTTCAATACACGTTTTCGGAAAAAAATTATGAATTAAAAAACAAAAATAAAGTAGAGAAAAACCGAGAAAACAGAAATTACCCGAATAGTTTTGGTATAATTGGCAGCCAAAGTTGATGAGAAAATAATAGAAGATTGGAAAAATTAATGAAAATATGGGATGTGAACAAGAACAACAATGGAGGAGGATTATTGACAAGTAAGTTTCGAGCTTTTAATCCGGTTGAGTATCATTTATATAATATTTACTATTCACATCTTGCACTATGATTGTCTTTAGTGATTTATATTTTAGGACAAACATAATCATATGACATCTTGTTAGATTCATCTCAATGTATATTATTTTAATATCAGCGTTTTATAATTTTTATTCATTGATAATTAGAGATATTGATGTTCGAAATAATGTATTCACACGTCAAAACATGAAATGGTGCAACTATTTCTAAACGGAGAAAGTATAAGGAAACTTTCCAAGTCTGAGAAACTATGTATTGGTAGCTGTATTCACGAGTCATGACCATTAATCATTTTGGAAAGTTTAGAGTTCTTAATTAATCCCTCTCTATTGCGTTTCTTGTTTGGGCCCTAGGCAACTTCCCCTCTCGTTCATGCATGCCCAAATATGGATATGGATAAAACTTTTTGATGTAATCCATTGATAATTTTATTAAGGGATGAATATATAACAAGGTGAATTTTGTATATATACACATGCAAGTACAAATATATATGAAAGAAAACAAGCTACACACACCTTGTATTGTTATTAAGCACACTAGCTAGGAACAAAAGTTTACTTTAAAATCGGATTTTATGCGGTGCCGAATGCCCTCTTCATTCTCATTACTTCCTCATTACTTAGAAGAGTAATTTGTTGAGCTATATCACCAGGTAAGTTACCAGCAAATAAAGAGTTCATAGAGAACTGAATTGCTGGGTTTGCGCCATTCAAACTAACAAATGCAGTAGCGTGGGTTGTACCAACATTAACTTGGAAATGCAACATAGCTTGTGGAAAAATCATGACGTCTCCAACTTCAAGTCTTCTGTAGTATGCAGTGTTGTTTGTGTCGATGAATCCTGCAATTATTGACCCTCTTGATACAATAATAACTTCTGATGTTCGGTGAGAGTGCACTGGTATAACTCCATTTATACCCAAGTCTAACCTTGCCATTGAAATACCCAAGCCATTCAAAGCTGGGAATTGATCAACAAATGCTAGAGTTACGTTATTTCCGGGTACATTTGTGATCGTTCTGCTACCACGGAAACCAGTGTAAACAAAATCATCAGTTGTAAGATCAGCAGCATCCCTACAAGCATATCCTTCTGGCCCCCTTGGGAGACTAGGATCTGCTACACAAAAGTCAACTTCTATAGCATAAGATAGAGAAACCAAGAAAGAGAACTAGGATAATGACAAGGTTATTCATTTTGGAATGAACTTGCTAGATTTTCTAAGGATAGTTTTATTGCTTGATCTGGATTTTTCTTGCATTGGGTTAGCCAAGATTGGCACCATATATATAGAGCGAGTAGTGAATCTTTCATTAATCAAAGGAAATAAAATAAGGGAGGCGTAGCTCAATGTACAAGCAAGTTGAAATAGATAGGAGTTGACTCATCTGAATTATTAGAAAATTTTCCGGTGCAAATCTGCAAATCATTACTGTCTTATTGACTACACAGCTCCTAGGTTAGACTTACATGCAGTATTCTTTTTTCCCTTGAAGAACAGTATTTTGGAACCGAAGATAAATATTTAAAATTTGATAAGGTCTGCAAAGTAGGGAACTTGTTTACAGAATTATATATCAACATAAGTTAGAAACTAAAGCTTGAAGAGTTTGATTATGACAATCCACCTATTGTAGATAATAATGCAGTTTGATTATATGGAAAATTCAAATTTGATGTACGGAATCCAATAATATAACGACGGTGGTTGGGCGTTGATAAGGAAACTGGATTAAAATTAATAGTTGGTTTTGTAAGAGACCGCTTATTTTTATTATAAAATTAGGCACGGACCAAGCTCAATATTAAGAAGAGAATGGACCACCATAATCAAAGCTTATATTATGACTTAAAGAAAATATGTATAGAATGCTAGGTTTTTATCTATCACAGCTCATGATGTGTTTGTTAACAAAAAAAGGATTATTGTGCACAAATCACCCACAAGTGAAGGATAAATTCATAAAATAACCGCTAACTTAATAAATCCAATAAACCATCCCTATGTCTGTAAACATCTCTATTATATAAGGCAATACATGGGGTCTGGGGAACACCGAATAATAAGAAAAAGGAAAAAAGAAAAAGGAAAAGAGTAACTGCCATATTTACAAACAGATCGAAAAAGCAAACTAAAATCCCTATTTTATCTCGAACTCCTTAAAACAAATTACATTGCAACATCTTCTTCATCATTTGCAAACAAAAAACACAATACTCGCAATTACAATTCGCCTTTTTCAATTTTTCTAAATATTTTGTGATTGAAATTGTTACTAGAAGTAATTAAAGAATATATGATTTTGCACGCATAACATGTATATAAGACTAGTATATTCATATGCTAGCAAAAGCACGTCAAACCTCACCTTCAATTATCCAATTAACTACCAAAAATCATTAAAGTAACACTAAACAAAGTAATCCTAATTTTCTTTCAACTGAATTATAAAGTTTTCCTTTCACACAGTCCGACGTCAACCTCTCATAGTTGATGGCGGCATCAAATAACTAGAAATCAATAATTTACCGTTATTCTGTCAACTCTTGTATAAGACAGAAAAACTAGGTGACGCTTTTCTTATATGGTTGCCAAATTTTAAAATGAATTCTTTGTTCTTGCTCTATAAACATCCTTTTCTCAGAGTTAAACTTTTCGTATATGCTTATGCTAAAAATTCCATCTAACTCAAAATGTTGCCTCGTAGAAGAAGCAAATATGACGCAATCCATTTTATAAGTAAGTGCAATTGTTGATTAAAATTGGTACGATATAATAAGCAAAACTCTTCGACTATATCCTTAGCTAAGTCAAATGCATCAATAATTTAGAAATAAATAGATGTAATCATTTTATTAAAAGATGTATGTACCAAAAGCTGAATTTTATAAACTCTTTAAGGTTGAATATGAAAAATACACTCATACACACTCCTTGAAATATCTAATATTCAATGTATCTATACAAATATATTAAAAGGCATGCGTATAATGTATATACACTACGTGGGACCTAGGGATGACAATTCAGTCTGAATTCGACCATAGTCCGCCCCGATCCGAAGGAAAAAATCCGAGTCGACCCCGACAAAAAAGTAATCTGACTCCGACTACGTTTAAAAAATCCGACTCCGAGTCGGAGGAGGGTCGGAGTCGGATCTCATAAAATAATCCGAATCCGACTCCGACTTTGAGTCAATCAATCCTTTTTTTCTTATTTATATAATTTATTATTTATGTATAATCTGACTTCGACTCTCAGCCAATTGTATTATATAGGATTTTCCTATAGAAAAATGATTGTTAAACATGATAGTAATATTTAGATTATTTGTACTATATAAGATTTCCATATGATGATTAGAATAAATTGTAATGATTAAATTATTGAATTATAGTAAACTATTCTATTATAAAAAAATTGGAAGAAAAATAAGTCGGATGAGGTTCAGAGTCGAATGTTCGGGTTTTAAGTAGGATATCCGGATTTTAAGCCGGGTCGGATCTCGGAGTCGGATATTTGGATTTTAAGTCGGGTCGGATTCGGATTTTTAGAATCGGATGTCAGAGTCGGACTTAGATTCAAAATCCGACTTTCTGTAGGATCGGAGTCAGATTATGCATAATCCGGTCCAAGTCCGACCCGTTGCCATTCCTAGTGGCACCTCTGTTACTACACTAGAATTGTCCAATGTGTGCATAAGGCATGTCAATTAACAAAAGTAAAATTAGCTTGCAACAGGATTTGAACCCATGATCTCTTGATATTATACATGACACAATTACCATCTCAACGAACTTTTAATCATGCTTTAAGTGTCCACATTATAATATCTGTACCTTTTAAATGTTGAGTATTTCTTAATAGATTTTAATGGAAATGGAAAAAAATGCATATCATATTCGGAAAAAACCATATCAACCCGGGGCAACGGCCAGTCCCAAATACTAGTTATTAAGTTAATAGAATCAGATAATCTTCCAAAAGGAATTTAGGTAGTGTTGAATGCCCTCTTCATCCTCATTACTTCTGCATTACTTAGAAAAGTGATTTGTTGAGCTACGTCAGCAGGCAAGTTACCAGCAAATAAAGAGTTCATAGTGAATTGAATTGTTGGGTTTGCACCGATCAAACTAACAAAACGCGGTGGCTGGGGTTGTACCAACATTAACTTGGAAATGCAGCATGACTTGTGGGAAAACCATAACATTTACAACTTCAAGTCTTCTATAGTATGCAGTGTTGTTTGTGTCAATAAATCCTGCAATTATCGACCCCCTTGATACGATTAAAACTTCTGATGTTTGGTGTGAGTCTACTGGCGATATAACTCCACTGGTACCAAAGTCCTTGCCATAGAAATACCTAAATCATTCAAAGTCGGGAATTAATCAACAAATGCTAGAGTTACGTTATTTCCGAGTATGTTTGTGATCGTTCTGCCACCACGAAAACCAGTGTAAACAAAATCATATGTTGTAAGACTAGTTGGATCCCTACAAGCATATCCTTTTGATATGTAAAGAGAAAAGTGTGGAAAAGAGAAATGAATAGATAAACCAATCTAACCCCATGGCAATGTGAAACCGCGAGAAAATTAGTTCTTCAATCTCATTCTCAAAAGTCAAGATAATGAAGATGCAAGAAAGACACTCCAAGAAGTCTACGAAAATACTACTGCAATTATAAACAAAGTCTTAACTACAAAATCAATCGTAGAAAAACGATGCTCATAAGTACAACTACATTGGTTATTTTATACCCGTATGGTTCAAAAACAAAGAGAGAAAATGCAAGAAAGAAAAGTCATTTTGAGAAGACTAAAAAAATAAATTCCAAGAACCAAACTGAAATTGGTACAATAATCACTCCAAATGTTAGGTTGTTTTAAGTTATTTTTTCAATTATTGTCTTTTCTTTTTGACATTTTAGATTTGTAAAAAAGTTATTTCTTCGTTAATATTAGAAACCAAAATAATGCTAAATTAATCTTAACTACTTATAAAACAACACTGACTAATATATTGAATATGTTAACTAAAAAACAATGAAGTCTACATAAAGATTACCAGCTCTAAACTATTGTCCTAAAATACTTAACTAATTCGCCAAAAATATTAACTAATTCGCCAAAATAATATCGTGAGAATTTATGAGACGCGGTCCGTTTTCTAAAAATATATATCTATTGGGCTGGTCAGTGAAAGGTGTGTCGCGTACCTAACAAAAATAACCTAACTATTCCTCCTAACTAATGTAGTCGGGCAAGTAAGGATCGTATCCCAAGAGACTAACTAATTCAAAGTAGTTAAATTGACTCTAATTAATACTAAGCAAGTGATCCAAATAAGTGATGATGAACTAATCTAAGTGACTAAAGCAAATGAAATTATCAAGAATGAATCAAAGACTAAAGACATCTAGGTTTAAGTATCCCCACTAATACGAATTAATGCCGCAAACAATCCCTTTTCCCTTAATTAACTAATAAATAACTCATAGGATAGACGCTCCCTAATAATACTAAGGATTTCTTTCGATCAATCAATAGCTTCCCTAACAATGCAATCATGCCTATTTTCATGGAGTCATGCAAATTAAGGACTTTAGACATAGCATCCTAACATCCTAATAAATTCCATCAACTACTTTCGTGATGATTTCCTTTATCTTAAATTAGGGTTCTAGATTCGATTAAGATTCAACTTTCGTTGCAAAAATAATCACATTCAAAATATACTATTTCTAGTCATAAATTGATAATTAAAACCAACCCTAAAATAAATGAATCATAAATTAATCAAAATTTGGTAATTGGGAATTAAACAAGCATCAATTCATATTAGGGTTCAACCTAACCCTAGAATAGAAAACTACTCACACATGATGATTGAACAAACAAAATAAAGATTAAAAGAAAGCATGCTTAACAATAATAATAAATAGAATAGAGAAGAGAAAATAATACTTGAATTAATTGATGAAATTGCGAACTTGAATGTCGAAAACAAGAACTTGAGGAAAGTAAGCGTGAAAAAATAACGTGAAGCGTCCAAGAGGAAAAACAAATCTCACGTTCTTTTTCTCTAAAAGAATCTCCAAAAATCAATCTTTTTTTCCTTAATACTCGTGGCCCTACCCTAATTACAAGATAAGGAAGATCTAATTAAATCATTAAGAGTCCGAAATCGTGCAGTCCGCGTGCCCCGGAAATTTCAGCAAAACTGGGCCAACTTGCAAGGCCCATATCTCTTAGAATATAACTCGCCTTGGGCCGTGCAGCCTATCGTTGGAAAGCTCTTCAAGCCTACTTTCCAATGCCTTTCGAATCAGCCCAATATCAGCATCTAGTCAGAAGTTATCGATAAAAGAGTGAGCATGACTCAATTTCCGCAATTGTATCAATGAATTTCAACTCCAATTGAGCTCCAATTTGCACTCAAATACATCCAAAATGATCCTTATCAATGTAGTTTGCTTCGATTTGATCCTAAGTACTCAAGCTTGCCCTATAATGCTCCAATTATGTTCTCGATACCTGAAATTCATCAAGGAGTACCAAAAACGCACAAGAGGAGTAATATTTCGCAAATTAAGTAAAAGCATGCAATTATGAACTAAAGTACACCTAAATATTCCTAGAATGCAACTAAAACTTATATAAAAATACGACACATCAGTCAGGTCTCACGTTAAGACTAACGTGAGACTGTCTTTTTTAAGACTTTATGTTTCTCAATATATAAGAAAAATTATAGTCATGTGGAGTCTTGTTTGATTCGTCTCAATGAGTACTTTATTTATATTCAATTATTCCAATTTTTACTAAGAGCATTGTAAACGGTGAACAAAAAGTTCACAAAATTTCCCTCCTTACTCATGTTTTGTTTATTTCCTGAACAAAAGTATCACCTTCATTCTACTCATGAACAAATAAATCATCACTATATCTAGAGATGACAGTGGGTAATGGATCCTACCCGGATCCGTGGATCCAGATCCATTTTTGACGGATCTGGGTCCTCAAATTTTGGACCCTATGGATCCGGATAGGGTCTGGATCCTCCTTGAAAAGAACGGATCTAGATCAAGTCTTGAATTATTACCTAGATCCATTTACCCGTTTTTATAATATTATTATTTAATAATTATATTATCATAATATTATAATATTAGTTATTACATGTAAAACATATTTTCGCGTGAATTTCATATTATAGTTCTAATTAATGTGTGATTTCATGTGAAAATTTATTGGTCAATTGAGTTTGAAAATTGATTTGATAACTAATCTACAGTTTGATAATTGAATAGTTGTAAGTAGTTGCAATGGTTATTCTTCAAAAATTAAACGTATTTTTTGGTTGATATTAGATGACTTTATTGTTTAAAATCTTTAATTATTGTGAAAATTAGAGTAATTTAAAGATAATAGACAAAGATCTGTTTGAGATCCGTAGAATTCATACGTATCTGGATCTGGATCCTCATTCTTATTACCCAGTGGATCCGGGTAGGATCTAGATCCTTGCCTAAAAAACGGATCTGGATCTGATCCTAAAGGACCCTGTCCAGATCCTACCCATTGCCATCTCTAAAGTCTATACCTCATTTCATTTTAAAAAAAATATTCCAAAATATGTTAATATGGGTATCATTTTATAGAGGGAAAATAAATTATGAATTTTGGTATTGTTTTTTTTTATAAAGGAATTTTCCGGAAAATTTCATGAAAATTTCCACAAAATTTCCCGAAGTTACCAGGATATGTGGCAACTTGTCATTAGCTTATTTTGTGTAGTTTAGGATGAACAATTTGTTCATATGGTGAACAATGAACAATTTTGTTCATGTGATGAACAAATTATTATCACTAATGGGAGAGGTGTTTTTTTGTTCATTCAAAAAAATTGCAATTTCATGAACAATTGTGTCACCATTGGCATTGCTCTAATATGTGATGAAAGATATTTAATGTAGAATAAGTGCATTGACAAATGCGCAAAGTCAAAGTAGGAAAGATAAAAAAAATACAAAGGGAGTAATATAAAATTTAATTTCTAGGATATGCAATAGAAAAATTGATGGTAAATTAATAAGTTTGTTCATGTTAACAAATAACTTAATGGAAAAACATCAAACTTCATACAACCAATATTAAAATTTTTATTTAATAATCAAATGAAAAAGTTCTAGAAGGATATTTTTTAGATGCAAAGTAACTAATAATAGTGTCTCCATCAATATTCTCTAACATATCTTTCTCAATATATATAATGGCAAGACAATTCAACCTTTGTTGTGACATCACACATAAATAATCTTTAGTTAAAAAACCTAGAAAAAGAATTGAAATATGATGAAGTGCTGTTTATTAATTATTAACAATATTTTTTAAGAATTAACTAATAATTAATTCCTATTCTTCAATAAATTCAAAATTACAGTAAACAAGCTTCGTATTAAATAATAACTAGTATTTGGGCCCGGGCGTTGCACTTTGATTATCTTTGGTGATTTATATTTCAGGAAAAACATAATCATATGACATCTTGTTAGATTCGTCTCAATGTATATTATTTTAATATCAACTTTTTATAATTTTTACTTATTGATAATTAGAGATATTGATGTTCGAAATAATGTATTCACACGTCAAAACATGAAATGGTGCAACTATTTCTAAACGGAGAAAGTATAAGGAAACTTTCCAAGTCTGAGAAACTATGTATTGGTAGCTGTATTCACGAGTCATGACCATTAATCATTTTGGAAAGTTTAGAGTTCTTAATTAATCCCTCTCTATTGCGTTTCTTGTTTGGGCCCTAGGCAACTTCCCCTCTCGTTCATGCATGCCCAAATATGGGTATGGATAAAACTTTTTGATGTAATCCATTGATAATTTTATTAAGGGGTGAATATATAACAAGGTGAATTTTGTATATATACACATGCAAGTACAAATATATATGAAAGAAAACAAGCTACACACACCTTGTATTGTTATTAAGCACACTAGCTAGGAACAAAAGTTTACTTTAAAATCGGATTTTATGCGGTGCCGAATGCCCTCTTCATTCTCATTACTTCCTCATTACTTAGAAGAGTAATTTGTTGAGCTATATCACCAGGTAAGTTACCAGCAAATAAAGAGTTCATAGAGAACTGAATTGCTGGGTTTGCGCCATTCAAACTAACAAATGCAGTAGCGTGGGTTGTACCAACATTAACTTGGAAATGCAACATAGCTTGTGGAAAAATCATGACGTCTCAACTTCAAGTCTTCTGTAGTATGCAGTGTTGTTTGTGTCGATGAATCCTGCAATTATTGACCCTCTTGATACAATAATAACTTCTGATGTTCGGTGAGAGTGCACTGGTATAACTCCATTTATACCCAAGTCTAACCTTGCCATTGAAATACCCAAGCCATTCAAAGCTGGGAATTGATCAACAAATGCTAGAGTTACGTTATTTCCGGGTACATTTGTGATCGTTCTGCTACCACGGAAACCAGTGTAAACAAAATCATCAGTTGTAAGATCAGCAGCATCCCTACAAGCATATCCTTCTGGCCCCCTTGGGAGACTAGGATCTGCTACACAAAAGTCAACTTCTATAGCATAAGATAGAGAAACCAAGAAAGAGAAACTGAGGATAATCACAAGGTTATTCATTTTGGAATGAACTTGCTAGATTTTCTAAGGATAGTTTTATTGCTTGATCTGGATTTTTCTTGCATTTGGTAGCCAAGATTGGCACCATATATATAGAGCGAGTTGTGAATCTTTCATTAACCAAAGGAAATAAAATAAGGGAGGCGTAGCTCAATGTACAAGCAAGTTGAAATAGATAGGAGTTGACTCATCTGAATTATTAGAAAATTTTCCGGTGCAAATCATTAGACTTATTGACTACACAACTCCTAGTTTAGACTTATAGTATTCTTTTTTCCCATGAAGAACAGTATTTTGGAACCGAAGATAATAAATATTTAAAATTTGATAAGGTCTGCAAAGTAGGGAACTTGTTTACAGAATTATATATCAACATAAGTAATCTATACTAATATATTAAAAGGCGTGCATAAACCAGGAACGGTGTCACGTGGCGCTCTCTCTAATGAGTTTTAGTTCATGTATTCCATGTACAATAAAAAAAATCAGAAATTACATAGTATAGATTTTGATCCCGTGACCTCAAGTTCATGTACTAAAGTTTTAACCACTAGACCAAGTTGTATTTAGTGCTATCATATCAAAGTACAATATTAATAAATGAAATTATTTCTTACCCGGGGTATAGCCCGGACCTAAGAACTAGTTAGAAACTAAAGCTTGAAGAGTTTGATTATGACAATCCACCTATTGTAGATAATAATGCAGTTTGATTATATGGAAAATTCAAATTTGATGTACGGAATCCAATAATATAACGACGGTGGTTGGGTGTTGATAAGGAAACTAGATTAAAATTAATAGTTAGTTTGTAAGAGACCGTTTATTTTTATTTTAAAATTAGGCACGGTCCAAGCTCAATATTAAGAAGAGAATGGACCACCTCTCGGAATATAGTGACTAGTTTAATCTATTTAGTGACCATTTTCATCTATTTCTTAGACCACTTTAATCTATTCAATATTCACATTCTTTAATTTATTTAGTGACTGATTTAATTCATTATTCATTGACTAGTTTAATCCAATTGCTAAGACTGTCGAGTTTTTTTAAAAAAAAATTGTTTGTTGTAGTTCGAGATTCAAAGGGAAGCAAATGAAGGACAAGAGAAGGCACGACTAGCTAGGATTGTGTGAGATGTCTAGTAATAGTGTTAGGTTAGAGTGCGATGAAATGAGCTTGTTAGGAATTAAAATATAATCTAGGGTTTGTCTAGTTTTATGTTAAAATTAGACCGTTTATTCTAATAATTTGTGTCAAAATTAATGAACCTCGTTGTCGCACAATTCATATAGATGTTATTTTGACACCTTCATTTACCTCAAGAATCGCGTGTCGTACGTGTCGCCTTGTATCCGATACGATACGACACTTGGATACTTCATTTCAAACTAAAAACTTGATTTTATTTACAAATAACTAAATCGAACACTTGAACATCAAATTTCACAAGACCTTAAACTGTAGTTTAGTAGCATTAAGATTTAGCTCGTTAAAAAAAATAATGTGTACCACCTGTTCGAACGGGCATGGCCGGCAAGCCACCAACAAGTGATTTCTCATTTTCTCTCTATATGAATTTCTTATTTTTCATCTATGAGATTTGTATCACTCTATGGTTAAGTTTGGGAACTATTCATTTTAATTAAGTGGGGAAAAAATTGAGGTCAATTTCGAACCTTTAGTCGGACCCAACTCGAGCTCGAGCCGAGCCACGAGCTCATAATCTTCAGATTCCAACACGCGAGCGCGACCCGAATTTATTTTTGAAGCTCAACAAGCCTCGAGCTCGAGCCAACCCTCATTTTTGAGACTCGAGCTCAAGCCGGCCTCGCCTCATTCGAACCCTACTCTCGAGTCTTGACTTGCCAAGTCATGGATAACAGTGCTCGTGTGAACCCCCCACGCATTTTTCCGACGTTGAATATGGTTGTTTGCGTTGAACATGAGAATAATAGGTTCGACATAGAATAGTGCATATAGGAAAAACATTGGGTCAACGCCGCGATCCGTCAGTCAACACAAATTTTATGGGTGGGGGTTTCTTCTTGCAAATGAATTTTAGTTGGAGGATTTTTATTGCCAAAATATATTTTAAAACGTCTTTTCTCATAAAATGGTGATTTCAAAATGTTTTTGTGACAAATTTACTAGTACAGAGAGATAATTTTAATTGTATAAATAACTTAGGACCACTTCAGATCTTTTTGAAGGGAAAAGGTGCACTATCACTATGTATTAAATCAAATTAATAGCCGCCAAAGTTTGTAGACTTTGCGGGAATGAGTTCGTACACATACTCCAAATTATCATTAGTTGCCCACCTAGCTATAGAATGAGCAGTCGTATTTCCTGCTCGTTTCACGTGCACACAATGAAAGAAAGAGAAAGAAGAACTAATTTCCAAAATATCTTCGAAAATATGGAAGACAGGAGCAGCACCATGAATGCTTGAATTGAGAACTTTTACCACACTCGTCGCATCGCACTCCAGAATAACCTTATCAAACCCCATCCTCCGTGACACACACCCCCGACCTTCACCCGGTTTGCATAATCCTATGACAAAAAGAAAAAAAAACTGGCCATCTTATGACCATTTTTGGGTCTAGAGTGGGATGAATATATATTATTTTATTGGCCATCCTAAGTTAATTTGTATAAATAACTTAAGATTTTTTATTGACCTGCCAAGTCATGGATGGTAATGCTCGTGTAATTTTTTTTTCCGTAACCCCGACTTTGTCACATTCGATGATAGAGATTTTCATAACCTTGATGCTAATTGAAATAAAGACTATGCATGATACACTGTTATAGAACGAATGATTATTTTATATCCTTATTTTATTTATTGGTGAATGTAGAACAAACTCAAATGAAAGATATGGCATAAACAAAACAAGCATACCTACATACTATCTACATATTTATTGAGCACGCTAATAATCAATTGATGTAGAACAAAAGTATATATAACTTAAAAAGGATCTTAAGCAGTGCCGAATGCCCTCTTCATTCTCATTACTTCCTCATTACTAAGAAGAGTAATTTGTTGAGCTATATCAGCAGGTAAGTTTCCAGCAAATAAAGAGTTCATAGAGAACTGAATTGCTGGGTTTGCGCCATTCAAACTAACAAATGCAGTAGCGTGGGTTGTACCAACATTAACTTGGAAATGCAGCATAGCTTGTGGAAAGATCATGACGTCTCCAACTTCAAGTCTTCTGTAGTATGCAGTGTTGTTTGTGTCGATGAATCCTGCAATTATTGACCCTCTAGCTACAAGAATAACTTCTGATGTTCGGTGTGAATGCACTGGTATAACCCCACCGACACCAAAATCTAACCTTGCCATTGAGATACCTAAGCCATTTAAAGCTGGAAATGCATCTACAAAAGCTAGAGTTACATTATTTCCAGGTACGTTTGTGATCGTTCTGTCACCACGGAAACCAGTGTAAACAAAATCATCTGTTGTAAGAGTAGCGGGATCCCTACAAGCATACCCTTCTGGTCCCCTAGGAAGGCTAGGATCAGCTACACAAAAGTCAACTTCTATAGCATAAGAAAGAGACACTAAAAGCGAAAAAGTGACGAAAACTACAAGGTTATTCATTTTGGAATTAGCTGAATTATAAGGGCTAGATTTGCTAAGGGAAGTTTTATTATTGGATCTGTGTTTTTCTTGCATTATCTGGTAGCCAAGAGAGGCACCCTATATATAGAGAATACTTACCCTACCTTAACCAAAGGGGAATATTAGACATCTTCATGTTCAAATTAATTGTTCAAGCTAGAAGTCAATCATGTAACACGTACAATAACTCTTCTAGACATTAAAAAAATAATTTATGTATTCAATGGCTTCTTATAAGAAGAATAGTATTCTGGAACCGAAAATACTAAATGTCAATTAAATACGGTCTGAGGAAAACACGGAACTTAATTAATAATAGAAATGACATAATACATTTTAGCAATATAGAGAATTCGTATATGGTGGGTGATTATTAAAACTCCTGCATTTTTTTGAAGATGTCATATGTTCGCCTTAGACTTTTTATTAACAGACTTGGTCTTCGTTATATTATCTTGTTTTTGGTCTTTTCTCTAAGTTGTTAATGGTGTTTTTACGCAATTAGTTTCTTGTATAGGAGTGAATGGTGATGGATCGACGTGCTTTTCTTTTGAGAGAATATTTAGAAATTCTTGCTCTTGTATTTAATTGCTCAACAAACTTATGTTGTACTTGTAAAGTTGTAATTTCGATATATAGTGTAATTTCTTTTGGGTGTAGTTAACAGTCTTGTAACTATCCGCACCACCGCCAGTCTCAATCTCACCATCTCCATTTTTGTTGATTTCGAGGTTGTGATGGCTATGATGTAGCAGTTACAAGCAAGACTTTGGCTATGTTTAGTTCACCTGAAATTTTCTGATTTGAACTTATCCGATCTGATCTGAATTTATTTTTTCTGATCTGATCTAAACTTATTTTTTCTGATCTGATCTGATCTGGTCTGATTTGAACTGATCTGATCTGATTTACAAGATCTTATCTTTTATAAAATATATTATTACTATTATATTATTACTTTGTAATTCATTATTATGCAATACATTATACGATCTTCTTTATAGTATTACTATTATTATTATTTTATTTCTATTACAACTATTAAACAACTTTTATTATTAATAGTAATAATTATTATTATTATCATGATTATAACAACAACAATAATAATTATAATAATAATAATTATTATTATAATTAAAAATAATTATATAACTCAAGTCATTAATTTATAAGAGCACTTATACAATGTTTCACACTTTCCCTTAAAAAAATATTTCACACTTGAGAAGTCGGCAGACTCAACTCTTTTTTTTCATATAAAATAAAATAAGATATACAAACAACTATGACTTGCGCATAAATTAAATAAATAGCGTGCAACTTCAAGTAGCTAGAGAGATTTGGAATTCGGTAGGAAGAGGTACCGAATCTGGATTTATAATTTGTATCTCACACTTATCTTATTTTGAAATGTAATCCGAACTTAGTAGTTTCGTTGTCATGGATTTGAGCTTTCATATTATATATATTTCTTATTTTTGCGTCAATCTTATGTTCTTAACACATGGCTTTTAATTTTCTATTATTTAATAACAAAAAATAACTTAATATAATGATAAGAATGCATTTATAATGGTAACAACAAGATTAATAATAATTACCAATATTAATAATTAATAAGTACAACAACAACAATAATAATCTTTTGAACAAATGTACTAGTAAATAATAATACTCTCTTTATATTTTTTTATCTTTCTCACTTAGAATCTTGACACTATTCACAATTAGAAAGAATCTTTTAGATTTTTCTCAATATATAAGAAAAAATATAGTCATGTGGGATCTTGTTTGATTTGTCTCAATGAGTATTTTATTAATATTCAATTAGTATATTTTTTACTAATATGTAATGAAAGATATTTAATAGTAATAATGAGTTTTTAAATATAAGCATGATCTGATCTGAACTGATCTGATCTGGTCTGATCTGATCTGGTCTGATCTGATCTGATCTGGTCTGATCTGATCTGATCTGAACTTATTTTTTCTGATCTGATATGAACTTATTTTTCTGATCTGATCTGATTTGATCTGATTAAATCTGAAATAAGCAAAAATAAGGTGAACTGAACATAGCCTTTATGTTAAATCTCGTCTAAAAATTAGTCACAGTACTCATGTGATACACATGTTACATCATATACTTTGTGTTTATTTTGTTTGAACCGTCGAGGGTGCCTCTAGAAAACTTTATTATAACTTTTGAATTCGGAATATGGTAAAGTAGGTCCCTCGAGGAGTATCGAGTTCTAACTGAGTTTTTTAGCAATATTCTTGTCTATTAGTTTGGAGATTTTAATGCAATCATTTTACTAGCTACATGGAGTTTCAATGAATTAAATGCACAAGAAATGACAAGAAAGTTCTCCTTTCAATCCCAAGTGATCGAAAGAGCTGCTATTTCAATTGTGTTTTGGTAGTTTTTTTTTTTTTTTTTTTTTTGATAATTGGACTTGCATTCTTATTAATCGAGCAGATAAGAGAATAGTCTCGACTCAAGCAAGGTATCTCTTCACTAGGAAGAGAACTTTTATAGTGCCAAGCACACCCGACTTGAGGAAACCGTCCTTTATCTCCCCATCATTGAGGAAAATACATATTGTTAAGAATACAAGTATTTGGTGCATCTCAGACACCACGTTCATTTGTTTTATCTAAACATCAACACAAAAAAACAGCAGGGCATTTACAAGAAAGTGCTACAGCACCCATGCAATTTCAAGAGTCACAGCAAGCTTTGATCCCTCTTCACCTTTGATTTTGCGCCCTGACTTGACCAGCATGCACTCACAGCCATGCTATAAAATCATCTTGTCGATGAAGGCCTTGTTTGGCCATGGAGTCTGCCACTACATTTGCGCTTCGGCTTCTATGAACAATTGATATATCAAGGCCTCCCTTGCGAGCATTCCTTATGAAGTTTAATTGGAAGGTTAGATTCCACGGCCCCCCCATTATCATTGTTGCACCAGAGGACGGCATTTTTTGAATCAGATTCAAGAATTATTTTTGCCCCTTTTAACTCTTTTTTTGATGATGATATTTTCACTGCTCTATGAATTGCAAGTATTTCAGCGCTATTAATCTCCATGAATGGTATCGGCGAGGAGAATAGACACATGAGATTACCCGAGTGGTTCCTTAACACCCCCCCTATAGCGGAGCGAGCATAGAAAGGTTGAACTGAAGCATCTACATTCCATTTGATAATCTGAGACGAAGGGGGACACCACTATACAGGGTTTTTTTTCTCTGAGATTTATCTGACTTTCCTCCATTCTACTGGACCACTGCAAGCATGACGGGTTACGCATGATATCAGTAGGAGAGTATGGAGAATCATCTTTCCATCCCGAAATCCACCAACCTAGTCGCATGAGCACCATGTCTTTCAAAGTCTTGACAGATGATGGATTGTTTGAGAAAACACGCTGATTTCTCTCCTTCCACAAGGTCCACAATATAATGAAAAAAACCGCTGACCACACCTTCTTGAAAAAAGGTGAATTTTTTGGCCAAGACCATTGTGTGAACGCCTCCCTAATGCTGAGAGGGTATACCCATTTGATCTGCCATAATTCGATCCACCATGACCATATTTGGTATGATACGGGGCAGTGAAGCATGAGGTGATCTGCTGTTTCGGATTCCTTCGCGCACAACGGACATAGATTGCAATCACTGTGAATGATCCCAAGCGATGCTAGTTTGTCACGAGTGTTTATTTTCCCCATCAAAGCCAGCCATACGAATAATTCGATTCTGTGAGGCACTAGTCCCACCCATACGCCTTTGATAGCGTCTTGAGAGGGAGGATGATGAATCATGTCGAGTTGCCTTGTTACGGATTTTGTTGAAAAAGAGCCTGATTTGGAGAAAGCCCAAATTAAAAGGTCTTGGGCCTGCCTTGCTGGGCACACTTGAAGTAGCAGGTTGTCTAGTCTTGATTTTTCAATGGCATCTTGAGGCCTTAAAGCTCTTTTCCATGAGAAACTCCACACCCAGTTATAACCTTCCCAAAACCCAAGTGACTCCACTGCTGCATTCGGGTCCACGGTAATTGAGAATAATCTTGGAAACTCTGATTTTAGAGAGGAGGATGAGAGCCAAGTATCGTGCCAAAATCGGGTTTGTGAGCCACACCCGATATTCATGCGAAAGCCTTTGTAGAGTAACTCTTTCACATTTGCTTGATGGAATATGGCAGCGCAGATGTGCTTCCACGGGCCGCCTGATTTCGGCACCTTGATTTCCGTGATTGATAAAGAGGCAGAATACTTGTATTTGTTACGGACTACTTGGCACCAAATAGGAGAAGGATCACTAAGGAGCCTCCACATCCATTTTGACAACATTGCAATATTTTTATGAAGTATGCTGCCTATGCCAAGGCCTCCCATGTCTTTCGGAAGTTGGACAATCTTCCAGGACACAAGAGGTAGAGATCTTTTTTCCATGTCACCAGACCATAAAAATCTTCTAGTGATCTTGTTTATCTTTTCAACCACCCCTTTAGGAATGGGGAAGAGAGACATAAAATAAAGAGGGAGATTGGATAGTGAAGATTTGATTAGGGTTAACCTACCTCCAATCGAAAGCATTCGCCCTTTCCATGTTGCGAGTTTCATTGAGATTTTGTTGATGATAGGGTCCCATGTTTTGATTTTATGAGAATTTTCACCTATGGGCAAGCCCAAGTAGGTGAAAGGGATGTCACCAGTTTTGCAAAGAAGAGAGTTTGCGGCTTCTTTAAGCCACGCCTTTGACGTATTCATGCCAATTATTGAGCTTTTGTGAAAATTCACTTGTAGTCCCGAAGCGAGGTGAAAGAGAATGAGCGCCATCTTGATGTTTTTTAGTGACTCCAATCTAGCATCACTAAACACCAATGTATCATCTGCATATTGAAGATGCGTGATCTTTAACCCATTTCTACAAACTTCCACACCACTCCACAACCCCATATTAGTAGCCTTCAAGATCACTTGATTTAGGGCTTCCCCAATAAGTACAAATAAAAAGGGAGATAATGGATCTCCTTGCCTCAAGCCTCTTTTTAACTTGAAAGGTACACTAGGGGAACCATTAACCAAGATTGATGCCGATGCCGTTGTGACACAAGTCATGATCCATTGACACCATTGCTTCGGAAATCTCATTTGCTCCAAAATCCATTTGAGGAAACTCCATGAAACACTGTCATACGCTTTGTGAAAATCAAGCTTGAAAAGGATTGCTTCAACCCCACTTTTTTTGCATGAGTCAATCACTTCACCTGCTACTAGTGCCCCGTCAAGGATTTGCCTTCCTTCAATGTAAGACGATTGAAGAGGCCCAATAAGTGAGCTCATTATTTTCTGCAGCCTCTTAGCCATCAACTTTGCTATTATCTTGTAAATGCACCCGACCATACTTATTGGTCTATAGTCTTTGAAATTCTTCGGGTTGCTCATTTTCGGTATAAGAGCAATGTATGCAACATTGGAGCCTTGTGGAAGCCTTGATGATTCCCAGAACTTGTGAACCATTTCATATATGTCATGTTTTATGATCCCCCATGCACTTTTGATGAATTTAAAGTTGAATCCATCCGGGCCCGGCGCTTTGTCCGAGTTACATGAAGACACAGCATCATCTATTTCTTCACATGAGAATGGGAGTGTTAACTGCTCAGCTTGCTCTTGAGATACACACTTGAAATTTAAATCTTCAAAGAGTGGTCTGCTGCCATGTTCCTCTTTGAATATTCTTTTAAAATATGCAGTGGCCTCCCATTTTATGCGGGAAGGCTCATCAATCTGCAGCCCATCTACTTCCACGTTGATTATTGAATTTTTCCTCCTCTTGTTAGAGGCTATTGCATGAAAAAACTTTGTGTTACGATCTCCTTCTTTGAGCCACGTAATTCTCGAGTTCTGAGCCCAATACATCTCTTTTCTTCTAGTCCATTGCCATAGCTCAGCTTGCGCTTCTTTCCGGCTTTCAAGCTCCTGAGTGTCAAGGTCTCTTGTATTATTGATGCTATCCAGATGCTGAATTTCAGATTCGAGCTTTTTTTATCTTTGAATCAATGTTGCCGAACTCATTAAGGTTCCATGACTTGAGCCGTTCCTTCACTTCTTTCAATTTTTCAGTGGTATGTGATGACCCCGCGTCTTGCCACACCTTTTTCACTATCTTCAAACATTCCGGGTCCGAGAGCCAGCAATTCTGGAACCGAAAAGGCTTCGGTCCCCAGTTTAATTCTTTGGTATGTACCAACAAAGGGCAATGATCCGACAGTCCCCTTTGAAGTAGGGAGACTCTGATGTTTGGGAGGTTTGATATCCATTCTGGATTTACGAACAGTCTGTCAAGTATGCTCCTTAAATTGCCACGGAACCAAGTGAATCCCCCACATGATGATGGGATTTCAAGAAGATGAGAGCCCTGCACAAAATCTTTAAAGTTAGTGCTGCCTATCTGAGAGAAATAGTGACTTCCCCTTTCATTTGCGTTGAGTACTTCATTAAAATCGCCAATGACTAGACATGGGCGTGAATTATGTTTTTGGAATTCCAGTATCTCTCTTCACACTTCTGCTCTCCCCCCGACATCACATGGGTTATAAACATTGATGAGGGTACATTCAAAGTTTACTTCATGAAGACAACCACTGATCGCGATCCAGTACTTTGCTATGTTACTGGATGTCATGGTGAAGCTGCTTTTATTCCATAGTGATATGATTCCTCCTGAGTTACCTTCTGCTGGGCTAAAAAACCACTCCACATCATCTGCTTTCCAGTAAGTTCTCACTGATTTTTTGGTTATATCTTCCATTTTTGTTTCTTGGATGAACACAAAGGTGGGGTCATGTTGAATTATCATCTTCCTAAGTGAAGATCTTTTGGGTCTTGCTGTCAGACCCCTGATGTTCCATGATATCATCAACATTTATTAACACGATGTCGATATGAGCTGCTCCACTAGGGACTAAGAGTTAGCCACCCAGTTTTGTCTTTGTTCTGCAAGAACCAATTCAATTCTTTTCCTTAATTCTGCAACTGGCCCATTGAAAGTGAGCCCTATGGTCTTCGCCATTTTAATCACATCGTCAATGTGTATTATACTCGCATTGTAACTATGCAGGGAGCATGATCCTGCCTTTTGGGTTTCTGCGACTTCCTTCTTCATTTTACTTTTCTCCATTTTCCTCCTTCTCTTTTTTTCTTTTTCTATCCTTATGTGAATTGGGATGGTCTGCTCAAACCCAGGTGGAAAGAGGGGTCCAGAGCACGATGAAGAACCCATTGATGATACAGAAGAGGAGATTGTTTTTTTACTTTTTTGAAGAGGCCCGAATTTGTTTTGCAATTGTATGGGAGATGTGTTTTTTTCTGGTTGTGTTTGTGGGTTCATTTGGCTGATGTGTATTGGGCCATTGGTTGAGATTATTTTTGTTGGGCTCTCATTGTGGTTTTCTTGGGTTTTGATTGGTGATTGAATTTGGTTTTCTACCTTTGACCCAATGACAATTTCCACCTTTTTTGCAGCTTTTTCTGTGGAGACATGATTGGGTTCATTAGGATGAGTATTGATGTCTGGTGGGGCCTCTTTCTGATTTTCAAGGTTTTTTAAATTGCCCTCGGTTTCTGTTTTTGTTGGTGGCTGTTCAATTGTCTCATGATTATGACGTTTTTTATTCTCGACTTTTTTGCCTACATCATTTTCGTTCTGACTTTTTGTCTCCTCATCATCATAATTTGAATTTTCAATGGATGGGGACTTACCTGGGACTGTTTCTTTTTGTTTTGCTGAGGATTTTTCTGACTCTGATTCTGTCTCGACATTACATGGCCTTGACTTTGATTGAATGACCTGCACTTTTTCTGATACGAATACCGGATAATTCTCCTCTTCTATTTGTAATTGTATTTTGCAGTTGATGTCAAAAAGACAGTTAGTGATAATAAGTATATGTGCACAGTCATATTCTCCATATGAGATTGATTTCACCCTTCCAAATATGCTTCCCATTTTGAGGAAGTTTTTATATTCCCAAGCAATGAGTGGAGTCCCGTAAATGTTTATCAATGTCTCCCTCCATAGAGCTGCACTGTGCTTATTCACATTTCTGATTGCAATAAACCACCTTTCTAGCCATTTGCTGTCTATCACATTTTGTTTGTCTTCAAGTGTCTCAAAGATTATCAGGTGCTGCATTCCTCCCATTGCTTTTATTTTAATGCAGTTGACTCCTTCTGCCATTATGTGATCCATGATTGACTCTGCGTCTTGTAGCGAGTCAGTAATACCAATGGCACTACGTTCCATTAATTCATCATTCTCCTTACTCCTTTCTCCTTCAATTGCGGCTGCAAATTCTCCATTTTCTTCTATTTCCTTCAGCGAGTTCCGGGCTTGTTCAGTGCTTTCTCCTAGACATCTCGAGCTCATTATTCGGTGTCTGGAAGGGTTGGATTTGAGCAGGGTAACTTCCTGCCTGACTTCACTAAATGGTTTTTTTTGTTGTTGTTGTTTTTCGATTGTTGGGGTTTGGAATTGGTGAGGGATTTCATTTTCTTGATTTGGGTGGATTCTTTCCTTTGTCTGTGTACTTGGGTTCGCCACTTCCCTGTACGTTCTAGCATCTCTAAAGCTTGGTTTTGGATTATTTTGTCGGTCAGAGGTGGGTTTGTTTGGAATGTGTGTTTGGGTTGTGTGAGGTTTGTGGTTTTTGTATATCTTTGGTGATGGCTTGTCGTATTTCGCTGGGAATACCGTAATTCTTGACCCTCTCACTGATTTACCATGCTCATCTCTTAACGCTGTGTTCATCGATTGTGGAAAATGATATTTGACGAACGCAAATACATGTTCTGGGTTTTTCTGGAATGCAGGTATGAGTATATCCGATATGGCTCCATGAGTTCGGAATATCTGTGATAGTTCAGAAATGGTTATCGTTGGTGGAAGGTGGTTGATGAAGCACGTACGCCGGGCTTGAGGTTGAGCTTGTCTGGTTTTCGAATATTTGACTGTGGTCCATTGGAATTCCTTGTTTCTCTCTCTAGATGCTCTCTCCTCTCCCATCTCTCTATTCTATCTTTAGCCTTTTGTGTTTTGGTAGTTTGATTGCAAAATTTCTTTATGTACGTAGCTGGATGGAATTTTAATGATTAAATGCACGAGAAAATGAAATCTAAAATAACTAGGAAGGTCTACTTTTAATTCCAAGTGAAGGAGCTCCAATTTTCATTGCCTTTTAGTAGTTTGATTGCAGATTTCTTTATGTATTTTCGGAATATGAGCGCGTGACTTGTTAGAATTGATCCTATTAATAATACAAATAATGAATTTGTCATCTTATCCTAATAGAGATTTTCATATCATGTTGGGCATTTAGTTTGGTATTTTTTTTTTTTGATAAATTGTTTTTTATTTTATTAATATGGTGGGAGCCCAGTACATTTAATCCAAGTACAGCATTCTAATTTGGCTTTAGAAGTCCAATAAACACCCTCAATTACATTTGAAGGAAACAACAGTTAAATAACCAGAAGGTAGGAAGGGGATTTTTTTTTTTTGATAATTTGCTCATCTTCATTTCATTTCATCAATCAAAATAAATAATAATGGTCGGGATCTCTAAACTCTAAGTAAGGTATTCCCCCACTAGATGGGCGACGTTTTTATAGTGCTCTTTGCACACCCTACATAGAGGAGCCCCCTTCCATTTTGGCGTTACACCAACTTCACATGCAAACTCATTGTTAACATGATATGAAATGAAACCTACTGATTAGCATACATGACAAACACAAAAAAAATTGAAAGAAAGGAAATACATAATTCAAGCTAGGCCCAGAAAGGTCGAAGCTTGATGAGATTAACAATCCTACATCCAGGCAATAAACTCGGACCGACGATGTGATCCTTGCTTTGCGAGTGAGTCTGCGACAAAATTTGAGCTTCTCCCTTTGTGAATTATTGAGATGTTCAACACAATCCTGCGAGCATGCCTTATGAAGTTTAACTGGTGGTTCATGTTCCATGGTCCTCCGTATTCGCTATTACACCACATTACAGCATTTGCCGAATCGGATTCAAGAAGAAGAGTGGATTGCTTCGTGATCTCACTGTTTATGGAAATTGATATGGCTCTATGTATAGCAAGAATCTCTGCACAATTGATCTCAATAAATGGTATAGGAGATGAGAAGAGGCACATGAATTTACCTTGATGATCTCTCAAAATTCCGCCTACAGCTGAGCTTGCACTTAACTCCATTACAGAGGCATCCACATTCCATTTAAGCACTCCGTGCATAGGAGGGGACCACGGCATATATGATGGTTTTGAGATTGCCGATCTCGCCATTCTTTCATCCACATTCCCTTTCAAGCAATGTGGATTCCTTTGAATCTCAGTTGGAGAATAAGGAAAACCAACGTCCCAGCCTCTTATCCACCATCCTAATCTTAAAAGAATTAGGTCATGAAGGTCCTCGAATGAAGATGATGACTCTCTGAAAATTCTGTGATTTCGCTCCTTCCACACCGTCCATATGATGACGAAAAACGCTGCTGCCCACACTTTTTGAAAAAAAACTGCCATTCTTCTTTGAACACTTCCATTGAACAAAAGCGCTCATGAGATTCTGCGGGAAAACCCAATTAAAACCCCATAACTCCAGCCACCAATTCCATATTTGGCTTGCCACTTTGCGATGCAGTAGTAAGTTATCACATGACTCCGAAAATTCACAACAAAAAATGCACAGGTCGTCTTCTTCTGGAATGATGCCAATTGAAGCGAGCTTTTGCCTCGTATTGATTTTGCCTAACAGCGCTATCCACACAAATACTTCTATTCGATGCGGTACAAGACCCATCCATATCCCTTTTATTGCATCTGGATGAGGCATTGGCTTGAGCTTATCCAGTTGAAAAGTGAAAGATTTCGATGAGAAGTGCCCTGACTTGTTGTGCACCCAGATTAGCTTGTCCCTTGCTTTCGGATCAAAACACACTAGCTTGAGCATCTCGTCTAGCTTTGATTTTTCGAAGAGATCTTGTGGGCGAAGACTTCCTTTCCAAGCAAAGGTCCACATCCAATTAAAACCTTCCCAAAAACCATTCGAATCTACTGAGGTATTTTGATTTACTGCCACACGAAATAATCTTGGAAACATTTGTTTGAGAGGTTTGCTGCCCAGCCATTGATCATGCCAGAAAAAAGATTTTTTCCCATCTCCAATATTTTTTCGGATCCCCTCGAAGGCAATGGATTTTGATCCTTCGTGCTTAAGGATTGCGGCACATATATGTTTCCATGGCCCACCTGAAATAGGAATTTTTAGGTCAGTTATATTAAAAGATTGGGAATATTTGTATTTTGCTCGAATTACCCGACTCCAAAAAAGATGTGGATCCTTTAAGATTCTCCAGATCCACTTGAATAGCATCGCCAGATTTTTCTGTAGCATATTACCAATACTCAACCCTCCCAATGATTTCGGCATCTGAACTGATTCCATGCCACCAAGGAAATAGCTTTCTTCTTTGAGTCACCACTCCACAGAAAAGCCCTTATGATTTTGTTGATTTTCTCGATCACCCTTTTGGAATTGGGAATATCGACATGAAGTATACCGGGAGATTTGTTAAGGATGACTTAATAAGAGTAATTCTCCCCCCAATAGATAGCATCTTGCTTTTCCAAGATGCTAATTTCTTAGCCATCCTTTCGATTACTGGATCCCATGCTCGAACTCTAGAGACGTTGGCGCCAATAGGAAGCCTCAAATATGTGAAGGGAATTGAACCTGTTTTGCATCTCAAAGTTGTTGCCGCTTGTTGTAACCAAATTTGAGATATGTTCAAACCTATCAAAGAACTTTTATGAAAGTTCACCTCAAGGCCGGAAGCTAGGTGATAGATGATGAGAGTTTTTTGTATGTTTTTGAGGGACTCAATATTTGCATCGCAGAAAATGAGCATATCATCTGCGTATTGCAGGTGAGTTATCTCAGGCCCATCGTTGCAGATTTTTGTACCCTTCCATAGACCCGAGTTTGTTGCTTTTTGAATCAGTTTGCTTAGGACTTCCGCAATCAAAACAAAGAGAAAGGGGGATAGGGGATCCCCCTTTCTGAGCCCCCGCTGCAGTTTGAACGGCTGACTTGGAGACCCATTAAGCAGAATTGAGGCCGAGGCGCTTGATACACAGGTCATGATCCAGCTTACCCATTTATCCGGAAAGTTCATTTAGAGAAGAGTCCAATGAAGGAACCCCCATGAGACGCTGTCATAAGCTTTGTGGAAATCTAATTTGAAGAGGATTGTTTCAATATTTTTCTTTTTGCACGACTCTATGATTTCTCCCGCTACCATCGCACCATCCAGAATTTGACGCCCTTCAATATATGACGATTGAAGGGGTCCCACTAGCGAACTAATCACTGCTTGAAGTCGCTTTGATAACAATTTGGCGATGATTTTATATAAGAAACCGACCATACTTATTGGTCTATATTCTTTCAGGCACTTAGGTGATTCGCATTTAGGAATGAGGGCTATGTATGTGGTGTTGCAGCCCTTTGGAAGACTTGAAGATGCCCAGAATTCATTCACCATGTCGTATACATCATGTTTTATGATGTCCCATGCATTTTTTTACAAATTTGAAATTGAAGCCATCGGGCCCCGGGGCCTTATCTGCGTCACATGATGATACTGCTTGATCAATTTCATCCTTAGAGAAGGGGCTCACAAGGCTTTGAGGTTGGGCCTGGGATAGAGAGTTGAGATGCAGGTTTTCCAAAGTAGGTCTGTTGACATCATCTTCTTTAAATATATTTTTGAAGAATTTCCTGGCTTCAAACTTAATTTGCGACGGCTCTGATATGTTTTTACCATTGACATCAATGCTTAAAATCATATTTTTTCTCCTTTTGATTGATGCTATGGCATGAAAAAACTTTGTGTTTTTATCACCTTCTTTAAGCCACGTAATCCTGGATTGCTGTGCCCAGTATACTTCCTTTCGCTTCATCCACTCCCATAAGTCTGATTGAGCTTTTTGTCTACCCAGATTATCAATTTCTGAAATAACATCTTCCAGGCGCCTTATGTTTGCATCAATGTTGCCAAAATCGGAACGATTCCATTCCTTGAGGTTCTGTTTTATTGCTTTGAGCTTTTCAGGCATGGTTCCTTTTGCTTGCTTCGTCCATGATTCCCTTATTAATTTCAGACAATTTGGATCCGCCAGCCAACAATTGTGAAATTTGAAAGGCTTCGGACCCCAATCCATCGTGTGCGTATGAACATGAAGAGGGCAATGATCCGATAGTCCTCTCTTTAAGATTGCGACTTTCATAGATGGAAATTGAGTGATCCACTCTGATGATACTATGAGTCTATCAAGAACACTTTTTGACTGTGATCTGAACCAGGTGAAGCTTTTGTTTGTTGCTGTGATTTCTAATAGTTGAAGCTTTTGTTTGTTGCTGTGATATTATCGACTTCATGTTTAAACTCTTTGATTTCTGAGTTGAGGAGACATGTGTCATTGAAGGTATGTCTCCCAGTTGAGCTTTTGGTTGTTTAGAATTTCTCCGATTCTTCTTTCGAGCTCCACTTTAGGTCCATCAAACGATAGACCCAATGTGTTAGCCATTTGAATAACATCTTCTGTTTGGATGGTTTTTGGTAGCTGAGGATTGGAAGGGGATGGAAAGGATGTTTGTGAGAAAGTCAGGGCCTTTCGTAGCTTTCTTTTTTTGAACTAGTTTTCTTTTTCTTTTTTCTCTTGCTCTTTTTTTGTGTGGGTGGGGATTTCACTTTCGAAACCTGGTGGGAATAACGGCCCGGAGCACGACGAGGACCCAAGAGATGAGGAGGATGCGGCCTTGAGTTTGTTTGGCTTTAGGAGTGGGTCAAAAGTGTTGTGTATTTTGATTGGTGAGAGTTTGGACTTTTGTGGTGTTTTGGTTTTTCGTGGGCTTTTGAGACCAAGTTGGGCTGTGGGATGCTTTTGTGTCTCACTTTCTGTGGTTCTTTTCTGATGATTGAGTTTAGGTGAAGTGATGGTTGGGCCCGCCGTTTTGTTTTGTTCAAGGTTTCTGGATAGTTGGCTTTTAGACTTTTGCAGACTGACATTATTTTCTTGGGTGGATAAATGTATGTTATCAAGATCAGTTGATGTTTGGGTGGGGTTTTTGAGATTGAAAGTCTGCTCTGGTGATTGGAATTTGCTATTTTCAACATTCTCCTTTAATGCACTCATTAACTCATTATTGGACGCCTGACTTTTTGTCTTCTCTTCCTCTGAACCAGTTTTTGCAGCCATTGAAGACTTACCTGGCGATGAGTTTGTGTTTTCTGCATTTTCAATTTTGTGAGCTGCTTCCTCTTCTTTATTCATTCCAGCTGCTTGTTCACCTTGATTGGACTGGGCCCAGGAAGGGGAGTTATTGGCCACCATTAAATCCAAGCAAGGAATTCTGAGTTCCGGTGGAGTCGTTGCTTGACCAGTGGATCAGCGACATGATTGCAGGATCTTGGTTGATGAACTATTGATGCCGAGGTGTTCCTTGTGAGGAAGTTTCTGATGAAGTTCAGATGATAGTTAAGGTTCCAAGGTCCACCCGACTTTTCATTGCTCTAATTAACCGCATTGAGGGAGTCGGATTCAATTTGTAGATTCTCACATTTGACTCGGAGGGGGAAGAGAGACGAGATTTGAATGGCTCTGAAGATCGTATTAACTTCAACATGATTTATCTCAATTGCAGGGATTTGAGTGGAGAAGATGCAAATGAAAAAGCCATTAGAGTTACGTAAGTCACCCCCAATGGCAGATAAGTTCAAGAGAGGATTGTATGACGCATCAACGTTTCATTTCATTGAGTTTGTTTGAGGAGGATTCCATGAGGGAGGGATAATCACCAAAGGTGGCTGCGGCAATTTCCTTGCTTCGCACCATTTGAGACATTTCGGATTACGAATTATGTCTTCCATAGAGTAAGGCATATGGTCACCCCGGCCCACCCCTTGATCCACCATCCTAAACGAGTAAGGATGAGATCGCAAATCTGATTGGGGAGGCATTTGGAGTCATTGAAGATTCTTTCATTCCGTTCTTTCCGGATAGACCAAATAATGATGTAGATAATTGCCCACCATACCTTCTTAAAGAAAGAGGGGGCTGTCATTGATTAAAAACCGCCATGATTGATGAGGGTGCAATCCAATTGATGTCCCATAATTTTGCCCACCAACACCATATCTACCAGGAAAATGAACAATGCAACAGTAGGTGGTTCACGGTTTCAGAATTTTCATTGCAAAGGGGGCATAAATCTTGGGTTTGTGGTATGATATTCAGCTTTGCGAGTTGCACAAGTTGTAGTTGCGTAGCTTGCCTAGATGATCACAAATGTAGTTGAGGGAACCGAACTATCAAAATTGAATTCCTATGAATTGAGCAGGGGGCGCTCCCAGACTACAAGTAGACATAGGCATGGGTCGAGCCGGACCTGTTCACGTGTCAGGCCTAAATTTTCAGATTTTGTCCCCGGCCCAACACAAGCCCACGGGCCCGTGGGCCGGGCTTGTGCCTCTTGCGGGTCTGGTCCATGTTTTATGTTGTTTTTTTTTTGGATTTTTGACAATTTTAGGCAAAAAAAGAAAGAAAGGAGCATTCGGTCCGCGAGCTGACTCACGGGCCATCTAGGCGGCCTCGTGCCGGTGCGGGCTTGAAATAAAATTTCTTGACCGTGACAGGCCCACATAGCGGACAACGGACCGGCCCGCGTGCTGGCCCAGCCCATGCCCACCTCAAACTACAAGCATGGAGGAGCTTGTGAGTTGATGAGCGGAGGTGAGATGGAAAGGAGAACTTGTTACGTGGCAGAGTTTGATGACATTACAGAGTTCCGCTCTGAATTATATCACTTATCTTTATAAAATATGCGAAAATAGCTACTAAAAAATCGTTAATATTGTTATTTTTATTTTTAATTTGTTAGCAGTGCCTGAGAGATAATTTTAATTATATAAATAACTTAGGACCACCTCATGAATTTTTTTTTTTTTGATAATCCTATATGACCAAAAATTGGTCATCTTAGGACCATTTTTGGGTCTTGGGTCTAGAGTAGGATGAATATATTAAATCTGTGTCAAATCTCTCGAGTCTTTGACCGGCCAAATCATGGATAAGCGATGCTAGTGTAATCTTCTTCTTTTTTCCCACCCTACACACTCATTCCTCTAACAACGGCAGTCAATTAGGTCGACAACTTAATATTTGGACAAAAGGAAAAACAAATTATTATAATTGATCGTCACGATGCTAATTGAAATAATAAAAATTAAAGACTATGCATCATACATTGATATAAAACGAATAATGATTTTATTTATTGGTGAATGGAAAACAAATTGAACTTTTTACACTCAAAATAAAGTGATAGATTTACATAACCAAATTAAAACAAACAAGCACACCTACAGTCGATCTTGTATATTTATTGAGCACGCTAATAAATCAATTGATGTGGAAGAAAAATATAAATTTAAGAGGATCTTAAGCGGTGCCAAATGCCCTCTTCATTCTCATTACCTCTTCATTACTTAGAAGAGTAATTTGTTGAGCTATATCAGCAGGTAAGTTTCCAGCAAATAAAGAGTTCATAGAGAACTGAATTGCTGGGTTTGCGCCATTCAAACTAACAAATGCAGTAGCGTGGGTTGTACCAACATTAACTTGGAAATGCAGCATAGCTTGTGGAAAAATCATGACGTCTCCAACTTCAAGTCTTCTGTAGTATGCAGTGTTGTTTGTGTCGATAAATCCTGCAATTATTGACCCTCTTGCTACAAGAATAACTTCTGATGTTCGGTGTGAATGTACTGGTATAACGCCACCAATGCCGAAATCTAACCTTGCCATAGAAATACCTAATCCATTCAAAGCTGGAAATCCATCCACAAAGGCTAGAGTTACATTATTTCCTGGTACATTGGTGATTGTTCTGTCACCACGAAAACCAGTGTAAACAAAATCATCTGTTGTAAGAGTAGCAGGATCCCTACAAGCATACCCTTCTGGTCCTCTAGGAAGGCTTGGATCAGCTACACAAAAGTCAATTTCTATAGCATATGAGAGAGACACTAAGAGCGAAAAAGTGCAGAAAACTACAATGTTATTCATTTTGGAATTAACTGATGATTATAAGGGATTGATTTGCTAAGGGGAGTTTTATTATTGGATCTGTGTTTTTCTTGCATCTGATAAGCCAAAAGAGGCACCCTATATATAGAATTTTGAATATTAGACATCTTCATGTTCAAATTAGTTGTTCAAGCTAGAAGTCAATCATATAACACGTACAATAACTCTTGTAGATACTAAATGTCAATTTATTACGGTCTGCAAAACACGGAGCTTAATTAATAATAGAAATGACATATTACATTTTTGCTAACATAGAGAATTCATATATGGTGGGTGATTATTAAAACTCCTGCATTTTTTGAAGATGTCATATGTTCTCCTTAATGTTTTTATAAACGGACTTGGTCTTCGTTGTATCTTTTTATTTCTTGTCCTTTTCTCTATTAGGCTGTTAATGGTATATTTTACTCTCGAATGTAATTGCTTAACAAACTCATGTAGTATCTTGATTCTTGGGTGCAACTAGATGTTTTACAAGGTGATGCTTTGTATAATTTAATGGTGGAAAATTTTGAGTATTAAATCAAACATAGTAAATTATCTTCTAGTTCCTTTTAAAATAATCAACATAGTAAACTATCATAATGTTAAGCATGAATATAACCCTCAGCTTCAAGAGAGTACATATATAAATATATGTTCTGGTTTATTACAAAGATTGTAATATGGGTTTATTTTTTAAAATTTAGGTTAATGTGTAAGAACACAACTGATGCAATTAGATGGTATAATGGTGTTGATTAGGAAAGTTATAAAAATTATAAAAGTTTTTTATTATAAGAGTGAAGGTAAGTCTCGCTATTATCAGCATTAGATTAATGAGTGTAATTTATACCTTTGTTTTTTTTTAAATAGGAATATTACCTTGTCTTTAACTATATATTTTTTTTGTTAGAGATATGAGATATAATATAATTAGTATCGAAAAATATATGTATGATATATTTTCCATATTGATATTATTAAGAAAATAATATACTTATGTTAAGATATTATTTAGTGAATAATCTAGGATTATATATCTTTTAGGAAGATTATTTTTTATCTTATATTACCTTAGATTTTGTATAAATACTCTACCTATGGATGAATAATGAGGGACACACAATTAACCATTTACGCATTTGTGCTTCTAATGAGAGGTTGGGGGTTCAGTCTCATCGCACACTTTTTAATTGCTTAATTTGTGTCATTTGGTTGGGGGAGTACATGTGGTCTATTATAAGAGTAAAGGTAGGACATGCTATTATTAGCATTCGATTAATGAGTATTAATTTATACCTTTGTTTTTTTAAAAAAAACAGTAATATTATCTTGTCTTTACTTAAAGATTTTTCCCACATAAACCAATATGAGATTGTAACTTAGATGGTTAGTGCTTATGTATTTCAAATGATAGATTGTGGTTTAAGTCTTAACACACACATTTTTAGTGTTTATTAATTTGTATCATTTAATTGGGGGAAGGAGTACATGTGGGAGGATGACAAGTTTTTGCCTTGGATTATAGTATATGCTTCTTACGTTCTTTTTCTATTGCAACAGTTGGATTTTTAGACTATTCACCCTTCATCTTTTCACTATCTATTGTGATTTTTACATAAGGAAAAATGTAGTAATATGAGGTCTTGTTATATTCGTCTAGATATATATTTTTAAAATATCATTTTTTTACAATTTTTACTGATAAAAGATATTAATAATCAAGTTGTACATTACCAAATATGAAAACTTAATTGTTAAAATAGAAAAAGAACGGAGGAAATATATAGATAATACTCTTGTAGCTCTTGCTATTAGTATCGCCTATATTAGCTAAACCCTTTGTGCTTATCAAATTCATGATAATGGTGATAAACTAGTTATAAAACTCGTGATACACATGTTTCTACATCATGTATTTTAATTTGTAGTTTTTATCCTTTATGTTAATGGTAAAAATTATTATTATATAATTAAGGAAAAATAATTTAAACAGTCCCAATTATGGCCGTCCTGACAAAAACAGTCCCAAATATCGTTTTTTATTATTCAGTCCCAACTTTAACCCCTCTTTATACTGGTGGTCCAAGTCGACTGATGACTTGCTAAACCGATAAAAAACCCTATTTTCCTTTTTTCTCTTTTTTTTTACCTGTTTCTTTGACCTCTTCCTTCGATCTTTCTCTTTACTTCCTCCTTCCTCCCTTCCCCTACCACCCCTCCTCTTCCCTCTCCCTTCCACCAAAATGACAACCCCTCTCTCACACCTGAAATCCGGAGCCCGTGAAGCCCGTGCTACCAGCGCGGTTGCTGTTAGTTGCAGGTGATGGGTCGAGCAAACCTTGCTCGCGTCTCTCTCTCTCCTTTAATCGCTGCTTTGGGGGTAGGGGAAGTCTTTCGGGTCCAGGGGAGGTGGGGGAAGGGGAGTGATTTCGAAGGCTGGGGGATATATGGCGGGGGCAGGGGAATGTTTTAGGGTAGGGGAGGGGAAAGAAGAGGTGGGGGAAGGGGAGGGTAGTGGAGGGGAAGAGGTGGCTGGTGATGCGTGGTTGGCGAGGGGTGGCTGGGGAGAGGTGACAGGTGGCACAACAAGAATATCACTCCTTTCCGTCCGCCAAAATCAGACGCTAAAAACGCGGGATCGAACGCTAAAGCGATTAGCGTCCGCAGACGGACGCTAAAGGGCTGACGCAAAACCCCTGGTCGCTAATTCTCCAAATAACGTCCGCGAAGCGGACGCTAAATAATTAGCGTCTGAAATTTGATAATTAGCGTCCGAATCTGCTAGACGGTAATTACCGTCTGAAAATAATGGACGATAATTACCGTCCGCCTAATCAGACAATAATTAACGTCCGCCTAATCAGACGGTAATTACCGTCCGCATAGTCAGACGGTAAAACCAATAACACAGACGCAACTTTTTGTCCTTTGGACTGCAATTTTCAAAATTCAAAAGTGTATACAGTGTACAGCTTTATTACTTTTATCACATATTAATAACATACAGCTGTACTCCATGTTACTTTTATTCAGTCTTCTTTATTTTTTATATACAACTTTATTATTTTTATTTTATTCATTATAGCTTTCAATTATTGTTCCAAGTAAAAAAAAATTCTTTTTCTTCATTCACACAATGATAAAGTAATGAAAATGGGGATTTTATTACAAAAAAGATAATTACAATCTAATACTATAATTACATCCTAATTAAAATCTAATACATAATACATCTAATACCTAATACTAGAAAAATTAAGAACAAAATTCTAACAAGTTTCATAAACTCAGATCTGGAAAAATATTGAACCACCATGCCGAACAACCGCGCCGAGCCACTGAACCACCGTACTGAGCCACCCCGTGAGTTACTACACCGAGCCACCGCCGCAATCTACACCTTTATTTACCAAAAAAAATCCATAAACCCGCAAGAAATTATAAAAAACTCGCAAATCTGGAAAAATATTGAACCACCATACCGAACAACCGCACCGAGCCACTGAACCACCGTACTGAGCCACCCCGTGAGTTACTGCACCGAGCCACCGCCGCAATCTACACCTTTATTTACCAAAAAAATCCATAAACCTGCAAGAAATTATAAAAAAATCCGAAAACCCGCAAGAATAATAATTTTCGAACAATAATTCAAAAAATCAAACATTATAAAAAAATTAAATTGATTACCCAAAACCCGCAAGAAATTAAATTAAATTGATTACCCCAAATTAACCCCAAAAAACTCCGAAAGCCCCAAGAAATTAACCCTAAAAACCCCATGATTAACCCAAAAAACCACCAAGAAAACCCAAGAAAATATAACCCCCAAGACAAACCCCGAAACCCACCATCCCGCAACCCATAACCCCACCCAGATCACATAACCCCTAACCCCATAACCCAAATCCCAGAAACCCAAACCCATACCCCGAGACTAAACCCCCGAACCACGAAACCCACCAACCGAAACCCAGATCCCATAATCCACCCACCGAAAACGCACAAAAAAAAAAAAGTCACCTGATCTCATGGCATTGAGGAGTTGAGGACTAAATTTGAGAGGAGAGAGAAGAGAGAAACATGAGAGAAGAGGGAAACGTGTGAGAGGAGAGAGGAGAGAGAGGAGAGAGGAGAGAGAAGAGGGAAACGTGGGAGAGGAGAGAGAAATGAGAGTATAAACTGATGAGAGAGAGACGAAGTAATAAGAAATAAAAAGAGAGAACCAAAGGATAAGTGAGGTGGGTCGTGATTTTTTTGTATGACCCTTTAATACCGTCCGTCAGGTAAGACGGTAAACTTGTACAACGGACGGTAATTTGCGTCCATACAATTAGGCGGACGGTAATTAAATGAAAACGGACGGTAATTAGCGGCGGAATAAAAGTGGACGGTAAATTCAAAATTAAAGTCTGTTTTATACGCGGACGGTAAATACACGGATTCTTGTTGTGTGGGTTGGCTGGTGGCAGAGGAGAGGAGGAGGGAGTAGTGAAGGAAGGAGGGAGAAAGAAGATTGAAAAAATAAATTAAAAAATGGCAAATTACCTGCTACAGCAGGTTTTTTACCTGCTGGGACTATTATTGTAAAACACCCTTCAAAGTTGGGATTGAACAATAAAAACGATAGTTGAGACTGTTTTTGTCAGGTTGCCCATATTTTAGACTGATTAAATCAATTTTTCCTATAATTAAATTTTTTCTAAAAATTCACAATGATTTTATCATGTTTATGAAATTTTTCACTCAAATTAAACAAAAATTTAAAAAATGTGATCAAACATGATATATATATATACATTTATCCTGGTATTAGAGCCAAGGGGTTGTAGTATTTTTGTTCCTTATAAAACTTTATCTTTCTGGTTATAGTACTTTCCATTCTTAACTCTTGCTCCAGTCCTTTTTATTTCGGCTATTTTTAAGGTTTGTAGAGGAGTAAGTCCCAAAAGTGGCGGTCAGACCATAGGGCTACACCTTCTCTATGGCAGGTAGATTATAGGGCTTGTACCAAGTGTTAACCCTGGTCTAAGTTTTTTAACCAGATTCATGAGTTCTATTTGGAGCAGAGGAACTTCATCCTCTTCTCATGGTAGTAGTAGTAAAGCCAATAAGCTGGTAAAAAATGAAACCTTTACTATAGAAAATCTTGAACAAAGTATTGACAATTGGGAAATACCCAGAGTCAATAAAGACCAAATTTACAAAATGAGTAGATATAACATTTTTAAAACAGATTATATTATCAAAACCCAAGAACGTGATATACATTTAACAAAGCCTATTGATACTATAAAATTGTTTTCAGCTAAAACCTTGCAAAAACATGTTGAAAAGGGATATCGTTACATCCATATAGGATTGGTTCAAGTAGGTTTAAAACCTCTTACAAAAGAAGGATTGAATTCTTCAGTCCTTGTGGCTCTCAGAGATGGCCGATTCAAAGACTTTAATGATTCCTTATTAGGAACAATAGAGTCAAGCTTATGCATGGGTCCAGTCTCGTTCGATTGTTATCCAAATTTCAGTGTCTCTTTAAGTGATAAAAATATCTTATCCTCCTTGCTTTTGCAAATCAAAACTCATAATTACAAAATGTTCGATGGTTCTATACCAGTAGCTTTGATTTATAAAGTCCACTACAAAGCCATGATGTCTGCTTTTAATACTAAAAACATACAACATAGCAAGAAAGGAGAAACTCTCCTCCTCCAAACCGACCTTTCTAGGTCTAACATAAGAATCCCTAGACCAATACAATGGAATGACGTCAGTCTTCCTGATGATTGGTTCCTCGAGGGAGCAGCTAACCTGAAGAGCAATCCCCAGCTCTTCCAGAACCTAACACCGATTTACAACAAGTTGTACAGTACTCTGATGGTAGTGTAAAACTTAGTTTTAACAGGAGCATTAGCTCCAGATATTCAGACCATTCCTCTGTTGAAAACCTTGGAAGTCTTCTCATCTACCTTCTATAAACAACATGCATTACAAACGACAAATCAGTTGTCCTAGAAACAATTATCTAGAAAGGCCAAGGTATTCTACCTCAGATATACCTCACCTTCCATCCAAAATGTTGAATATAGAACCCAAGTTCCACACCCCGTTTATGCTGAACGACAGTCTCCTCCAGACTCGCCATCGGCTTGGTTATAACTGAGAACATTGCAAATGAGCTAAACGTCCTTGAAAAGAACTTTGAGGTCAATAAAAAATTAGTTCATGAAGACTTTTATCCACACATAATCTTCAAAGAGAGCATGGTTTTTTGAGCACTTTCCTAGATTATCGTGCAAATCAAGAAAGTTATACAACTTTTTAATATCAACACAAAGCTCATATTTATTTTTTATTGGTTTGAATCTATAGTTTTGACCAAACATTATTACCCTTTTAAACCATAGAACCGTAAACACCAACAAAAGGACACCGTCTGGGATACTCCAGATGGCACTGTTCAAGCTGATCACCTCCTTGCGAAGATTACCTTCTCCATAGGGAGCACAAGGTAGAGGCCTCACTCTAAAGATACCTCAGAAGAAGACACACAAATCTCAAAAATATTTCCTAAAAAATAATTTACTAACATTACCTTAACACTTTAGGAAAGCAACTTTCCAAATTGAGAAACATAACCTTAAAACTGATACAACTCGGTCTCACCCCTGTGATAAGATCCTCCGAAATCCATTTTTAAACCATTTCAGATTTCGCAAAAGGCACAAAGAGGTCATGACTTCAAAAACCGATTTCTTAGCTATAAAGACCAAATTAGCAGGGTTGAACCTTCTACCTCACGAATGTTGAGGAAGAAACAGTCCAGAATAACACTGTATGTCCTAAATTAAGTGAAGACACGATACCGAGACTAACTTCATCCATGACAAAACACCTGAAATAGCTAACTCTCTTGGCAAAATTTTGGCCTCTTATGTTATTCCTATAAGATCTAGTGAATTCCAGGTTGAGACAGCTAACACAATTGTTCAACCAAAATATAAGCATCTTCCTTTATGAATGGCATAGATGGCATGAGTGAACACCAGATTTTAAACCTTTTACAACAGATGACCATGGCTTCAAATGCTTATAAAACCCAATCTGGTACACTCAGATAAAACGGTTGCAGAACTTTAATTGCAGGTTCTCTGGCCAGTTAAAGGATGGTGGGATTATTCTCACCAAACAACGACAACTGGATATTTTAAATGTTCAAACAACAGAAGATGGGGTTCCCATTCTCAACCAGAATGGAGAACCAACCCAAGATTCTGTCTCACCTAATCTTACCTTATCATACATTTATTGGAGATTCCTCCCATCTAAGAGATAAAAACGCAGATCTTTTTTCTAATCTTAGATGCTAAAACTTAGTGATTTTCAATGGTATAAGGATATCTTTCTCACTAGGGTAATGCTTAGGGAAGATTCTAACCAACTTTTTGGAAAGAAAAATTCCTAGCAGGTCTCCCAACCATCCTAGGAGAAAAAGTCAGAAACATAATCCGTGAAAAATTTTGGAGAGCATATTATCTCATATGATAGACTAACCTACGACTAGTTAATTATCCTAACCTCTAAACAAGGCCTTCAAATCTGCCAAGATTTGAAGCTTCAAAAACATCTAAAGAGGGAGTTAAAAGAAAATGAAAACGAGTTAGGATCCTTCTGCCAACAATTTGATAAGTCTTCCCCCCAAACAAACACTTGCAAAGGAAGCTGTAGTAAACCAACCACTTACTAAAACCCTATAAAGCCCGAAGGTTTTATAAAAAGATGAGAAAGTCTTCCATAAAAACCCTTTGAGCAACGAAAATGGAAGAGCAATAAAAACACCAACAAACCACCACAAAACTTGACTTTAAAAACTTAACTTGTTTCAAATGTGGTAAAAAGGGTCATATGGCTAGATATTGTGGAATGTCTAACAAAATCCAAAACCTTGACCTAGATGATGAGACTCTAAGAAGAATCTCAGCTCTTCTAATAGAATCTTCTGATGAAGAAACTTAATCTTATAATTCTGTTGAGAATCATGGACCTCAAGTTGATGAAATAGAATCCTCATCTTCGACGGAAGATGAACTTTATACCCTAAATGCTCTCACCAAAGAACAAAGCCTTATCCTCTATGTTATCCAGGATATTAGCAATTCAGATTTACAAAACCAATACATTGAGAGCCTTCGTGAATCCCTTGAAGAAAAAGATCTTAACCCCCCCTCCCCAAGCATTGAACCATATCCCGTGAGACCATGGGCAATCTTGGGCAGCAACTTTAAGGATTTGTGTGCCTCGGCGGGCACGTGTTTTGCCCGGACTGGCAATCAGGCCCTGTTTTCGTGTTACACGATTTAATCCGAATTCTTCCGGATTTATTTGGTTTGGTTCTGGGTCATTTTGTAAACGGTTTTTTCACCAAGTACCCCCGAGTTTTCAAAAAATTTACCTGGTATCCTCCATATTTTCAAAATTCACCTAGTACCCCTCAGTTTTATGAAAATACACTAGAATGTCCTTACCGTCAAGCTTTCATTAAAGCAAACTTTATTTCACAAGGTACCCTTAAATTTAAACTTTTTTCATCAGGTACCCATAAATATTATCAAATACAACCTGCAAGTTAACAGATAGATTCTGATTTAGAAAACTAGCCCTTAGGTGCTTTTACTAAGTTTATTTTTATATTGCGGATCCCCCTTTTAACATCCTTACTACTAGTCTCTTTTTACCATCTCTTTAAATTACTTAAATGAGTTCTCTCTCTAAAACATCCTCCTCAACCCAAGAGTCTACATACATTAGGGTTCCGAATTGAATGTGTAGATGTGGGAGGAAATTCGTAATTAGAAGTTCTGATTCAAGTTTAAACCAACAACAATTGTATTTTAAGTGTGATGATTCTGACACTTTTGGGTGGAGCAAAGTGGAGGCTTCCATCATGAGGCATAGAGCATGGGAAGATTAGAGAATGACAAATATGCAAGAAGAGTTGAAGCCAATTAAGAAGAAGCTTAAAGAACAAACGAACTTAGTTAGACTTACAATTAAGTTAGGTTTACATGCTTGTATTGCTTCTCTTTGTAATTTGGAAGTGAGTGATGTAACGTTTGGCATAAGAATGAAAAAAAGTTGCTTAACATAATTATCATTGTAGCATAAACATGTATGCACATCCAAAAAAGATAAACCAAGTTTAGTTTCTTTACAAAAACTGACTTCCCCAAATCACAAAGGACACTAAATCATTGTATCTTTACAAAAATGGTTTTCAAACATATCAATGTAGCTTTTAAAAACACTGCTTTAAGTTAATTCCCCAAAAAAAATCTGTTCAAAAGTTGCAAATGTTGCTAGGTTGCTTACGTGGCCTTTCTTGCTCTCTTCTGTGTCTTCTTGGAAGTGCTAGCCTCACTCTCAGCTTGTGGCCTTGATCTTTTTTTCTTGCATCCCCTCTGCCACATGTTCTTGCATTATGGCCCATCTCCTTGCACTTGCTGCACTTCGCTGTGTCTCTTGGCCTTCTTAGCTTCATTCACACCTCTTTTCCTCTGTTTTGGAGGTCTACCAACACCTCTTTTCTTGCTTGGAGGGTGAATTAGCAGGAGGTTGAAATCTAGCCATTGAGATTGATCAACCATGGGATGGATGTGCTCAACATAAGTTACCTTGTAAACTGCCCCCTAGTAATAATCAGACACATAGGCCATAGGGTCAACTCTCTCATTGTACACCTCAAGGCATGCTTGCAAGGGATACCCCATCCTTGCTACTTACCACACCCACAATTTAACCAAGCCAAGCTGATTGGGAAAGTGACATTCCCATATGTGACTTCAAACTCCCCTCCTACAGTTTCCAGCACCTGTGTATCATAATCAGTGAGGTGCTCATGCTCCATGTCAATAGCCTTGTCAAACCTTGCACCAATCCTCTTCATTGATCACACTCTTATGGCTGAAAAAAGTGAACAAAATTGTTAGAGCAATAATAATTCAGATCAAAGAAAAATTCAAAAAAAAATTAAAGTTGTAATTGTATACCTTCAAGTAGATTGAGCACAGGTAAATCTATGTGAGCTTGGTGCAGGCATTGAAACTTGTCACAAAGTTTGTGGTGTTGTGATCACAACTGATTGTTGTATCAAACATATGCCTAGACCACTGCTCTATGGTGCTATCTAGATAAGCAACATCTTTATCAAAATCCAAGATCTTCCCCATTGCTTTGTTGAACACATATTTGTTGTAGGCATTTGCTGCAATCCAGCATAACTTGTGGAAGGCTGATCCACTCCGGCCTAAATTCTTGCAGTTCATGTACAACGGACCCTCCTAGGAGCCTTGGAAACCTCATCACTTGTGCTACATATAAAATAAAATAGGCCTTGAATCTTGGAGCTCCCTGACATGTGCTCCATTTCCATGTTAAGGGCATATGACCCTGGGTTTGTTGACTTAATCACCTCAGCATGTGTGGGGAGTAAGCTATAAGCCTCAGCAAACCCTCCATAAATCTCCTCCTTAGCCATTGTTTTCACCTTGTAAAATAACCTCTTCTTTACTTTCACCCTAAACTTCTCCTGAACCACCTTTTGCAAAGACTTTAACAAGAATATAAGGGGTTGTTTTTGATGACTTCCAACAACTTCTTACACAGCCAAGTAGAAGAGACCATGGGGTTCTCCTCTAACCTTCCACAAGTGGTACGTTCCCCCTTACTGGTCTTGGTGGCCCAACTGATTTTATCAGTTAATCTGGAAGCATGTATCCTCCATTCACATGCTTCCATTATGCAAGAAGTTGTAAACCTCTTGTTATCAACCTTCAAGATAAGAAGATCAAAGCCCTCTTGAATGCAAAAATCCCTCAAAACCTCCAAAAACACTTTTCTTGTTGGAAAGATCAACCAAGGCTCTAGTGTAATAGACCCATATGACTGTTCATTTCAAATCTTACAACTTGTCCATAGTAGAGTCTCATCAAAGAAATCCTCAAAAGCCTTCTCACATACATCATCATATGCAAAAGAATCCTCATCCTCATCCACAATGAAGTTCCCAAAAACATCATCATCTTCTGATGTATCTTCATCCTCCTCAGCAATGAGTTCCTCATCATCATTGCTAGGTTCATCATCTCCATCATCATCAGCAAAATCCGTCCTCTTTGTTCTCCTTCCAATACCTTGCCTCCTAGTTCCTTGTCCTTTATGAACATAGGTCCCTCCCTCTTAGCAGTGGTTTTAGGCACTCTAAAACATGAGGGCCTAACCTTCTTGCCCTTCCCTTTTGCCACAAAAGTCTAGTCAGTTGGGGTGGGCTCTAATGAGGTATGCTCAAATTGGGTGTGTTGTGAAATAGGTGGTGATGGTGGGTTAGGCTCAGTTGGAGTGTCTGAAATAGGGGGTGATTGGGGGGCTGTGTTTCATTAGCATGTGAGGGATTGGGCTTGGTGGGATGTGTTTCAGTGGGCTCTGAGGGGATAGGCTGGATGGGATGTGTTTCAGTGGGCTCTGAAGGGGTGGGCTCAAAGGGGATGGGCTAGGTGGGATGTGTTTCAGTGGGCTCTGAGGGGGTGGCCTCTGAGGGAATGGGTTGGGTGGGCTGTCTTTCAGCAGGCTGAGAGGGGATGGGCTTAGAGGGCATGGGTTGTTTAGGGCCAGCCTTCTTCTTGGGCCTTGGGGTCAGTTTCTTCTTCTTGGGGGTGGTTGTGGTTTTTTTTTCCTTGGGGTTCTCCTTGTGGGTGTTGTTGTTGTGGGATGTGACTCATTTGTTGTTCGGGGGTTCTCTTGGGTTTGTTGCTCAGGTTTTGGTTGTGAAAAACCAGGGACCATTTCATCAGCTTCCCTGTGTTTAGTACTCTCATGTACTCAACATCTCCATCATCAACAGACAACACAGATACCTCAATAGGAAAAAAAAACCCATCAGTTGCATATTCCTTTTCTTCTTCCAACCTCCTCTACTTTTCCTCTTCTTCTTGTCTCCTCCTTCCTCTTGCTTTCTTTTCTCCTTAATATCTCTTGTACTCTCTTTATGTTCTCAAGCTTCTCCCTTTCCTCATTATCTTTCTTTGCAAGAATAAACCTAAATACTTGGCAAGGGTCTGCAATCTCCTCTACCATACCTCAGTGTATCCTTGCCTAAGGCCCACACACACACTTTCATCAAGTCAAAATCAGTCCTCAACTCTATTTTCTTATTAGTCCTAGGATTCTCAACTAACACCCTAAATAATTTAGGCAAGTACACATTTTTCTTCAATGATTCCTCTAGAAAATCCTCAAACAACCCCATTAAACGACACAAATTAAATCAGTGTTCTATACCCTAACATCAAAATCATGACTATCGAAATGCACCAATAACCACACAAAGGCCATCGACCTTCGACTTAGGGAAGGTAATTCTGTTAAGGCTCATTTAGATGAGATTTATTCTGTTGTTATGTATCTTCAAAATATTGATGTGACTTTGGATGATGAAGACTTGGTTATATGGTTGTTGTGTTCGTTACCACCCTCATACAAGCATTTTAGGGAAACTATCTTGTATGGTAGAGATAATATGTGTATTGATGACGTTAGGGATGCTTTCACATAAAGGGAATTAATTGATAATCAATTGGCAACTTAATCATGAAACTCTAGTGGTGACTTGTTTGTTAAGGGTAGATCAAATGATATTGCATCTACTTGTTATGATGGTAATGGTGGTAAGAATAGGGGACATCCTAAGTCGAAGAAGTCCAATTCTAATAGGCATAAGACTTGTAATTATTGTCATCTAACACTCAGGTATGTTCTAACAATATAGAAGAAGAGCTAAATGAACTCAACAAAAGCCAACTTGTAAAATTACTTTTTGAAAGCTTAGATGATTTTAAGGCAATGTGTGTTAAAAAGGAGCAACTTAAGGATGCTTTAAAAGTCACTAAGGAATATTCAAATTGGCTTTATTCTTTAAAAACTGATACTGAAAAAGATTCTTTGACCTTTTCGACAAATATCGAAATATTCTAGAAGCTTTTGAAAAGGTTACAAATGAGAACTATCTTTTAAACATGGAACTTGCAGAATTGAGACTCTTTGTTCCTGAAGGATCAGTTCCTTTAACTAGTACCAGGACTGATTTTGAAAATTTAAAGTTTGAATATGAAAAAGCTTTAAGTAAAAATCTGGTACTAAAGAGGAAATTGGGTTTCACTATTAACAAACTGTCTTATCCTATAAGTTGGATACCAAAGTATCAAAACAAAAGAAGGGATGGACTAGGCTTTAATCACAGAACAAAAATAAAAAGAAAAATATGTTGATTTGCCTAGTAGCAAGATATGTTCCTACTATGGGAACAATGGGCATATTGTTTCTGACTGTTCCATTAGGGAGGAACGTATAGAGAAAATACATACCTAGTGAAACGGTATGGAAAGCAAAGGATGATTTGAGTCCACAAACGGAACCCAGGCAAGACTAAGTTCCTACTATTAACTAGTTTTTGTGGATACAGGCTGAAGTGAGGGGGAACAACCTATGGTTCCTCGATAGCAGGTGTTCTAAGCATATGACTGACAATTAATCCATGTTTCTCTCACTTTCAGCATACCATGGAGGAACAGTGACCTTCGGAGACAACCTAACTGGTAATATTGTAGCTGTTGGTAAGATAGGTAAGTCTATCACACTCCTTAGATAACGTATTTTTGGTTGAGGGCTTAAAGCATAGTTTACTTAGTATTTCTCAATTAAGTCACAAAGGGAATATAGTGAAGTTCACTAATGAGTCGTTTGTTGTTAGCAATAAAAGTACAGGAACCAAGGTACTTAAAGGAATAAGGAAAAGGTAACACCTCCATGGTTGATCTTAACCTTGTTCCTAGGAACAATCTCACTTATTTAAGCGTGATTGAAGAAGATCATCTACTGTGGCACAAGAGTTGTGGTCATGCGAGCTTGTCCCTACCAAAACAACTAAATTGGAAAAAAAATAGTGATTGGTTTACCAACTATTAAGTTCACTATCCATGGTGTTTGTGATACTTGTGCAAAAGGAAAGCAAGTGTGATCCTCGTTCAGTTCAAAGAAGATGGTAAGTATACAAAGTCCACTTGAATTGATTCACATGGACTTATGTGACCCTGTACGTATCCAAGCAGATCAAGTAAGAGATATGTATTAGTCATAGTTGATGATTTTTTAAGATACACTTGGATTATCTTTCTTCATAGCAAAGATGAAACATTCGATGAATTTGTGACTTTTTTGCTAAGAGAATTCAAAGGATAAGTGGTTTTAAATTGAAGCATTTAAGATCTGACCATTAAGAGCTTGAAAACTCCTAGGACCCCACAACATATTGATTTTTCAAGATACACTTGGATTATCTTTCTTCATAGCAAATATGAAACACTCGATGCATTTGTGACTTTTTTGCTAAGAGAATTCAAAGGATAAGTGGTTTTAACTTGAAGCATTTAAGATCTTACCATTAAGAGCTTGAAAACTCCAAGTTTGATGATTTTTGCAGCAATGAAGGACTAGATCACAACTTCTCTGCTCCTAGGACCCCACAACAGAATGGTGTGGTTGAGAGGAAAAATCGAACTCTAAAGGACATGGCTAGAACAATGCTCATAGCCAGCAACCTTCCAAAGAACTTTTGGGCAGAGACAGTGAACACAACTTACTAGATCATCAATAGGGTCATGCTAAGACCCATTACCTTGAAACCCCCTTATGAGCTTTTCAAAGGAAGAAGAAAACCCATCATCTCTTATTTTTGAGTCTTTGGATGTAAATGCTTTCTACACAGCAATGGTAAAGATAATTTAGGAAAATTTGATACTATAAGTGATGAGGTTGTTTTCATTGGATATGCTACAAATAGTAAAGCTTATAGAGTATATAACAAAAGAACAATAAGTTGAGAAAGTGTCCATTTCAAAAAAAAAAAACCGCTGAAGACTCCTCGGAAGAGAGAGATTTAGAGAAACCATAAATCGGAGCGCCGTGGCGGAGGGATGACGTCGACCGCACATTCACAGTCGTCGAAGCCGACGACGAACGAGCGGTGAGCCGGTGAGGAACGAAGTCACGAAGAGGAAGTGAGCCTGCGACGAAGTCAGAAGCGAAGAGGATTAGAGGAAGCGACGCTTGCACGCTGCGACCCATGATGGACTTAGGAGACGAAGCGTACCACCACCCCCACCGCCCACATTCATTCGCCGTCGCGACCTCCCGAAACACCCATTTTAATTTTCAGTTAATTTGTAAGTTTTCTTAACCCTAAGTTTTAGTTTAAGTTTTTTTTCAAAGGTAATATTTACAATTTACATTGTTTGTTTGTGAATTATGATATTTGTGAAATGTTAATTTGTGATTGTGGATTTATGGTTGTTGATTGATTTGTTGTCGGTTTGGAATTTGTTGTTAATTTGGAATTTCTAATTAGGAATAAATATGAGTTGATTTATAATTAAAATATTGAATAGTTTGGTTTGAAGAGGAATACTTTGATATGTACTGATTTATAAATATGAGTTGATTGTAAGACTATAAGCATTTTGGAATTTTGAATGTAAAACATTTAGTATTAAACCATTTGTGTTGTATTGTTTTTTTTTCTAATATTTTTTCCGAATACTTGACGGTCTAATTTTGTCCCCCCACTTTGAGAATCCTGGCTCTGCCACTGATGAGGATCCAGTTCCTCAAGGAGCAGCTTCTCAAGCTGTTAATTTAATGATGTGAAGATAGAGAAGGATGTTGAAACTGCTGGAATGATGGAGAGAGAAGAGGAACTAGGTTCTGGGGTCAAGCAATCGATCGGGAAGAGTCAGAGACTGGTAGAGTCCAGGAGGAACCAGGTTAGTGACATTATGATTGACCTGGATGAGGATCCAATTCCTCAAGGAGTAGCTTCTCAAGCTATTGATTTTCCTCTTTTATCCATTGCTGGTCTTCATGGACTGTTGAAGGAGATTCAATCTTCCATTGCACTGCTGGGAACAAGGGTGCAAAACTTAGAGGCTCGGATTGCTCATCAAGATGTTCAACATGATCAGCTTCTCCAAGCTATCAACAAGGGAGCCTCCAACATCTGCACCAAAATCGATTTTGTTGCTGCCTCCTTTCCAATCCATGAACTTCCCTGATCCCAGTCCCTCTTAATTAAGACTATAATATTTCATTTTATTTTGGGCTTGTATAAATTTTTGAACAATTACATCTCCATATATTTTGCTTTATCTTGTGGTATCACAAGAGATTCTAAACAATCTATGATCCTCTTTTATCAAATTTATTCTTCTTATCTTTTAACCATTTAAACTCTATTACTAATATATTTATTATGCCTGTTCCTGCTTTTCTTACTCTTGGAATGTTTGGATGGCTAATATCTGTTGCCTTTCATAATAATCGTGTCTCTGTCCCTAGTCACAGTTTAGAGTCTTAGTCTTAGAGTCTTAGTTAAGAGTCTTAGTTTTCTTTTCTTCTTTCATTATTTTCTTTTTATTTTTTTTTTATAAATTTCATATTTCTTTCTTTCATTATTTTCTTTAACTTTTTTGCCAATTATTTACCATCATAAAAAAGGGAAAATATTGTCGTATTCACTGTTTTAATGACGACAAATAATATATTATTGAGTCTAGAATTAATTATCTTAATTAGGATTTATTTGTAGACTTAGATTATCTTAATGTTTTAATCTTTGCATATAAATTAATTTATATTCTTTTGTTAATAATTAATTTAATTATAACTTGTGGAGAATTGGTTATGAGTTTAACCTAGTCAAGTTATTTAAATTAATTATCTTAATGTTATGAATTGCTTTGAATTAACCTAATAACATATAATATTCTTTTGAATAAAAATAAGTTCCATGATATTAGTTAGAGTACTTGTTTGTTGTTGTTCTACAGGTTGTCAGAATTAAATTGCTGAAGTAATGCAATAACAAACCGGGCTCTGAAAAAAGGAAACGGAAAATCAGGCTGCAAATCCTAGATTCTAGGGAGATTGGAAACTGAATGGCCATTCAGTAAATCCACATTGAACTTACGGAGTGATGGCTGATTGTACGTGGACTTAATGGGAGAGCTTCATGGAGATAACAGCTACATCAACAGATTGATCACGGGCCACTTTTAACACCCATGTATATGTAATTGAGCAAAAATAGGAGCTGCTGAGGTCTTCTGTAAATAGCTCAACCAAAATCAGAATAAACTAACAACTTTCAGATTTACATGTCTTATTCATTAGAAAGTTTATTTCGGTTTTTATATTCTTCAAAGCAATAATTCTTGTATTACTTTTGAGTGTCGGGTGAGTGAGATTTAGAGAGCAAAAATCTTTGTAATCAGAGTGAGAAAGAGAAACAAAAAGAGAAAGAGAAGACTTTGAGTAAAGTCAAGTGAGGAAAGTTACGTGTTCAGGGGAAACAAGGTGGCCGGAACTGGTTTCTTGATGAACAAAGTGAGGATTGATTTATAATAAGTTGTAATAATTATTATAAATAAAAGAGCAATGTTTCTTCCTAAAGAATTGTGCAAGAGAACCTTGTTACATATCTTCTTGTGTTCTCCTTACTATCTATTCTCTTTATTAGCTTTCAAGTTTTTATTATCCACAAAAAAATTCGAAAATCTTCACAATTACAATTCACCCTCCTCTTGTTAGTATTTATACTAGACTAACATAATTTGTTGGGCAACTAATCCATAATGATTTAAGGGAGGTATTAGCTTGCAAATATACATAAGATAAATGTTAGCTTGGAATAACATTTGTAATTGGACAAAGTTACTTGGTTTTACAGTAATCTAGGCATGCTTATCTGTTTTTTATTACTATTATTATTTGGGTACATTTGGTATGTAAGAACTATAAAAGCTACGAGTGGTATGGCTAGAAGTCCTACCATTATGGAGGTACAAGTAGATGTGGCTTGGACCAATAGCCTTGTAATTGGACAAAGATACATGGTTTTACAGTAATCTAGAAATGCTTTTTTGTTTTTTTATCATTATCATTTGGGCACATTTTGGCATGTAAAGAACTATAAAAACTATGAGTGTTAGTGGCTTTTCATTTGAGAGGTTGTAGCATCAAAATATTATAGTTTGGATAATATAATGTGACACAACAAGCTACAAGTGTTATAATTTAGTGAAACTTATCTGAATCTGATTTAGCTTCTAATAAAAATGCCTCTCCACGTTGGTCACATTTTGAACCTAAATCGACTTTTCTGTTATTATTAATTGGGCACATTTTGACATGTAGGAACTGTAAAAGCTCAAGTGTTACAGTTTGTTTGGTAGAAAGGATTTAGAAGGAAAAGAAAGGAAGTGGAAGGAAATTTATTACTCTTTAATAAAATTAAGTGAAAGGAAATGGGAGGAATTGGAATGAAATACTCTTTAATAAAATTCTACTTTCCTTTCCTCCCAAAAGCGGGGGAATTCGGAAGGAAAGAGAAAATTTATACCAAACATGGAAAATTAAGGTTTTTTTTCCTTTCTCTTCCATTCTTTTCTTTTCTCTTCCCTTCCTTTCTTTTCCCTTCCTTTCTTTTCCCTTTCTTTCCTTTACTAAAAATGAACCAAACACACTGTTAGTGGCTTTCCATTGGAAAGGTAAGCTTCAAAATATTATAGTTTGAAAATATAATGTGACACAACATGCTATAAGTGTTATATTTAGTGAAAATTATCTGAATCCGATTTAGGTCAAATAGTGCAAATTACAAATAAGCCTCTCCACTTTGGTCAAATAGTGCAAATTACAAGCTGCCAACATACTGATCTCAGCCCAAAAACCCAACGCACCGAGCCACACAAACCCATTTCTCTTATCCAAACCAAAACCATTCATCTTTACTCCTTCACAACATCAGCAACTCATCTTTCTCATCTCAGAACAATACTTTTGAATCGCACATTTTCAATAACTGATTCTTACTACTTGAGATTGAACACTAAAATGATACCAGCTACCAGAATTTTTAACAGCCAGCAACAAAGCATCTTCAATGCTCATCATCCCATTCCCATCTGTGAGCCATCACCAAAACTCAAGATATTATTCTAAACTTGTTTTTTCTGCAATTCTATCTATTTATAACGTTGATAACTCTTGCTTTTTAACCGCATATAGCAAGCCAAAGATTACGTGGCGTGGCTGAAATCCCACAACAGCAAGTTTGTCTTGTGCACTTGGATACTTCAGCTTATGCCAAACTACTCAGAATCAGTAACAGTGAAGTAAAGGCAAGTCCATATTGCTGAGCTTTTCATAACTTATATCAGATATAAATAATGTGGCAATTAGCCAGATTGGTATTTAACTTAGCATACCGTTGCTACATTGGCAAAATTATGTAAGTTTTTTTCTTTTTCTTTTTTTTTTACAGGAAAATTATGTTTAAGTTAATTGGCCTAAATAGTGAATGTAATGGAGGCATTTTTTTTGTAATTTTTGAGAAATTGATGGTTGATTTTGAGGTATTCCAGATAAGAGGATGTTTTGAGATGTATTTTTCCATTCTATATAACCATTCTTTCCTGACATTTATAATTTGAACTCTTTTATAGTTTTATATATGCCAGTTTCATCTAAATGTCCTAATGTTGTAAGGAAACTTGGCGGTTCATAGATTTATGCTGGCAGGAGGAGAAGGTCAAATTACATGGACACAGATACTTATGTCTACTTGGAACCAGGGAAAAGTGAGGAGTTTGTCTCAGAGGAAGAATTGAAGATGAAGCTTAAAGTTTGGCTAGAAAACTGGCCAAACAAGGTGTTACCACCTGACCTTGCTCGATTTGAAACACTCGACGATGCAGTCTCTTTTCTAGTGAAATCTGTATGTGAGCTTGAAATTGATGGAGATGTTGGTTCAATTCAATGGTACGAGGTCCGTCTTGAGTAAATAATATGTTGGGAAATTTTATGAACAATGTTATCTGCTTTAGATTTTTTTTGGTTCATTGATTTTGACAGTTGTGAGTGTTTTTAGCAACTGAGTTTTACTGCAATTTCAACACTAGCATCGAACAGAAAATTTTCATGAAATTGCATAGAAACAAAAGTGATACAATGTAATGCTTGTACAAATGTGGAACTTAAAAAGCAGAGTATGCCTTAAGAGAGTACGTTTCATACATATCAAATTCATTGTTCGACGTGCAGCTTATTTTGCTCCACGTTTGCACATCGTAGTTCATGAATCTGCACAGAAAAATAAATTTTCATTTCAGTAAAATGGTTAATGACTTACAAAACTGAATGTCTAAGTTTAAACATGAATTATAATTAGCTTGTAAAATGGTAATTATTTCAACAAAATAAATGGAGAGAAGTGTTTCACTTATTATGGAATGGACGAAGTATACTACAAGGAAATCGACGTAACGTAAGCAGTACCTTGGACTGGATTATGGAGGGTGGCAAGAGAGCGCTCCTCCTGCTTCGAGCAAGAAGACCCTTAGATATTGGAGATATCATATGGTCTGTTGGACTGGTATACCTGTCATTAATAACAAAAATGTTCATAAAACAAAATTATAGAAGATTGAGATATTTTCTCAAGTAACCTTGATATTTGGCAAAATGCTTAAGATTTTTTTTTTTTTTTTTTGACAACGAGTAAAATTTGCATTAAGTAAAATTGGAAGTACATCCTAGCGGTAGTACAACCGGACATAAAACAAAGCAAATTGAAGCTAGAAGAGCTTCTTTTTGTACATATTCTAATGAACAAAAGTAACTTATTACATATCCAGATCGACTTAAATGCTTAAGATTGATCCAGCTTTAATCTGAATAACTCAGATAATCCTTAGGTTACTAATCCTTATACAAATTAACCTTATTCGTAACAATAGTATAAACAACATTGAGCAAGATTTCATTATTGAGAGTTGTGACCAGCCACCATGGCTAATTGGGAGGTGTGGTCTATACAATTTTTTTTTACTAGTATGAATTTATCTGAACTTAGTGAAACTTCTGAATTTTATTTCAACTTTTCTTCTTCGTCTGAAAATTACTTAATTTAAGTTGACAATAAAACAAGATAATGTTTTCGTAGGGCACAAAAGGAATGAAGGGGGGTTATATTTTTTTTCATCTAATTTGCTTCTTTTTCGATAGTCTACATTGCACTTTTTAGACCGTTAAATTTCAATCTCGTAAATTATAAAGTCTAAAAGTACATATTATCATATATATTATAATCTTAAACATTGTCAAAGTTTGTACAACATTAACTAGAATACTCAACGTGGGAAATATATAAATACTCCCTCCGTCTCATAATATAGTGCCTATTTCTTTTTTGGTGGGTCAAACTTTAAAATCTTTGACCGAATATTCTCATTTATATATATAAAAAAACATATTCATGTGGGGTCTTGTTAGATTCGTCTCAATGTGTAGTTTCATAATATCAACTTTTTATATTTTTTATCAATACGAAATTGAAGATACTAAAGGTCAAAATTACGTCTTGAAGACCGTGTAAAAAGAAACAAGCACTATATTATGGGACGGAGGGAGTATAAAGCTACGGATAGAGCAAGTTCCTAATAGCAACTCCAATAGTAGAACAAAATGGAAATTGATTTAAAGTGCTACATAGATTTTTTAGCTAACTCAACTTTAAGCCAAAATTTCCATAATGTTTAGCCAATTTGCTTGTTGTTTGACTAGGTTCCATTTAAAGTACGATAGTTTTTGTAAGGAATAATATAAAAATGGTTCACCAAAATTCTCACAATGACCCACAACTTTAACTCAAACAAATTGACTTTAATTACATTTTACTCTATCATTGGTGTTGCTCTTAGTTAGGGCATGTTCTCTTCGGCATAAAACAGCTGAATTGAACTGAATTGAACTCAACTGAACTGAATAGTGATGTGTGAGAGTAAAAGTATTGTCCAAAACTGAACTGAACTGAATCAAACTGAACTGAACTGAATCAAACTGAACTGAACTAAATTGAAAATAAGTGAGGAAACAAGCCCTTAAGCTACATTGGCTAGCAAATGAAATTTCAACTTGTCACTCCAATAGTTGGGCTATTTGCTTATTTTTTTTATTTTTTTTTGCTACCTAATGCTCACCATTAAAATTGCTATCAGTGATAATTCAATCCTTATATCATCTTTAAAAGACAAAATGAGTTATTTTAAAGTCAAAATTCATCATTTTATGGCCACTTTAATATGAGTAAATGTGAGCCATTTACGACAGTGAATTACCGCTTATGTACAATAAATTACTTTACATCCGAATGCTTGATTTTTTTTTGCACTTTATGTAGATTAAAAAAAGCAAATACAACAATTGGATAAGATTAAGGATAATTACTTATTGGTAAGTATTGAGCATAATTATTGCATAAACAGAAGTTGAAAAAAGACAAATAAATAAATAAATTTACCTCTCTGGAAATTTGAATGGTTTAGGGAGTTTAAGGCGGTCTGGAGTGCCTAATCCTGCTGAAACTTTGCACTTGCAGTTATCATGAATATGATTAGCAGAATTTTGAATTTCTTCCAATTTTTGATGATTTGGAAGAGGAGGCGTTTTGCAGCCAACTATTGATTGGTTTAATTCTTGTAGGGGTTGTGAAGCTTCGGATGGATTTGCCATTGTAGATAGAAGAGAGAAAAAAAATCGATCTATCGACAGAAATAATTTGATGAAGGAGAACAGCTTAATATATGGTTAAGTAGATGTTTCAAGTTTTAGTGGGGTGATGGATGTTGCAACGGTCGAATACTTGAATCATAACGTTGTCCAACTTTTGTTTTACTTGAGCCATTTGCCCCCTTCCTTTTTAATAATGTTTTCTACTTTTCACCATATGCCCGTTTAAATTGGACGGAAATCTTTAGAAGCCCAACTGTTTACGCAAATAAAGTAGATACAACACATACTTAGATCAATTGGTAAGGGAGTTGTTCTAACTTACTCAGAGGTTCGGGTTCGAGCACTGGAAACACAGTAGAGTGTGTTGGAAGAGCCCCCCCCCCCCCCTTCAATTGCCCCCCCCCCTCCCTCAATTGGGGCCTGACTAGGCTCGAATCCGGATTAGTCGGATCCAAAAATGGATTTCGAAAATTGAGTATGGTTCACAAAAAAACAAAAAAAAAAAGTAGATGCATCATTCATCCGGGTGCCTCTTGGCACTATAAGTGTCAATTTTGTTCAACAGTTTAGTTATACTTGTATTGGAATAGTTCCGTTTATATCAATTCAGTTTCAACAGTTAAAATTATTAGCAGTTCGGTCCAGTTTAGTTTAATTCAGTTTTTTTTCTTTTCATTTTCAATTAAGTTGCAGTTTAAACCAATTTTATCCAAACAGTTAAACCACCCAATGGTTGAATCCATGTCAGTTAAAATACGTTGCGCTTAGTTACAGTTTCGTTTTAGTTTATATCATTTATTGACGAAAATAACATAAGTTCGACAATAATCACATTGGTTCAGGTAGAAGTTAGTCACATTTTTGTATTTGTTCGTGAGAAATGGAACTTCATGTCGGGTTTTGGCCAAGTATTTTTTCGGGTTCGGATAAAATTAATATAGGATATAAGTGTAGTTGACACTTGCCTCGAAAAAAATCGGTTGTACTTCATAAAAACGTGTATGAAAGTGACATAGAAAAATGTGTATTTAACTGATATATTCGATAATTTGGAGTAAGACAAATTAATATAAGTCGATATTCAAACTTTTAGTTATATGTAGATAACGCCATGTTTGGTCAAAAAGGACGTCACATATCAGTATAAATTCTTATGAACTTAATCGAAAGACGAGTTAGACATTTTTCAAAAGCCGATTAGATCAATGTCTTACTCTAACTATAATGACTTACTATAACTATACTAGTCATTAAGGCATGCATCTGAAAATTGAAAATATATAATCGACTTAAAATAAGTTAATATTGGATTAGATCAAGGTATCTATGTTGTCGGTAAGTAATTGAAAATAATTGTGCTCAATTTAAAGTAAGATCGTATCAATGTAAATCGATAAGCTAAATCAATATAAGAATATTCTATTTGAGTTAATTGTTAACAAGTTAATATCATATTCCTAAACTACTCGTACATCTAAGCCAGGCTGCAAGACATTGATATAAGTTGGTATGATGATTGAAGATAACATTACTCCATTTTGATATCTACATATAATATTAAAGTGAAACAAGTTAATGTCAAGATACTAGATTATTGTATCAATGTGAAACGATAACTTAAATCAAGATAAGAACACTCTAATTTAGTTAATCATTTATAAGTTACATTTATTTTGAAATTCAAATATCTAATTTAACTGAAAAAAGGTGATACTAGATTATATAATATATCAATGTAAGCTGACAAGGTAAATGAAAGCAATGATCTATCCAAGTGAACCATGATTAAGCTTTATCTATTGCAAATACAAAACATATTACTAGAGCAAAACAAGTTGATTAGTTAAGTTATTATTAACTTATGCGATAGATGTTATATATGTGAATACATCTAAACACATAAACAAATTGAAATAATTTGTTATTGCATAAGACTAATATATGATATTGAATTAGATAATATATTGATATAAGTTGATAAGCTAATTGGTGTCACTAGTAGAATAATTGCTTATTGCTGTGGTAATATTGCTGCGGTTTTACCCATACGCAGCAATATATAATGTAAAAAGAAAAGGAAAAATATAAAATAACCATATTGCTGCGGTTTCGTCAGAAAACCGCAGCAATATGGTTTAGACGAAATTTTTTTGAAATTTTTTTGACTATTTGACTAAATATATTGCTGCGGTTTTTGACATAAACCGCAGCAATGACAAAAACCGCAGCAATATATTAAAATAATATTAAAAAATTATTATTTGAACCTATTGATGTGGTTCCTAAAAGAAACCGCAGCAATAGGGTTTAAAATTTAATAATGAAAAAGTTCCAGGGTTTTAATCTCTCCTCTCTAACCCCTCTCTCATTTTCATGCCCATCACTTCAGAATTTCTCTCTTCCTCTCTCTCTCTCTCCTCCTCTCTTCTTCTCTCTCCCCTCCTCTCACTCTTCCGTTCCGTTCGTCTCGCGTTCCGGTCGTCTTCAACCACGATCGTTCGCCAGATTCCACGCCCTTCGTCTTCTCCCTTCCAGTCGTCGGCCGTTCGTCTTCTCCCTTCGAGTCCTCGGCCATCGTCCCACGCGAAGTCGTCAGATCTCAGCCACCAGCGTCGTCCCACGCGAAGTCGTCAGATCAGTCGCTTTCAGCCGTCTTTGCAGCGCGTTCCTTTGTCGAAATCCGGTTCTAATTTCTTCGCTGCAGATTTCTCTTCGTCGTTCATCCATTGAAACTCATCGCACCGGTCCTTTGTCGAAATCCGGTTCTTCCTTCGCAACACTCGTGGCTCATGGCTCGTGGCTCCGGTCCTCTTCTTCAACACTCGCTCTGTTCTTGGCGCCGGTCTTCGCGAGTTTCTTCGAATTCTTGGCGTTGGTCTTCGTCAACACTCGCTCTGTTTTAGGATTGTTTTATTTTCAGTTTTTTTTTTTTTTCAGTTTCTTTTTTGTTTTCATTATATTTTTTTGTTATTAGTTATTTACAGTGTGTTTGGTTCATTTTTAGTAAAGGAAAGAAAGGGAAGAGAAAGGAAGGAAGAGAAGGAAAAGAATGGAAAAGAAAGGAAAAAAACCTTAATTTCCCATGTTTGGTATAAATTTTTTCTTTCCTTCCGAATTCCCCCGCTTTTGGGAGGAAAGGAAAGTGAAATTTTATTAAAGAGTCTTTCCTTCCAATTCCTCCCATTTCCTTTCCCTTAATTTTCTTTTAATGAACCAAACATTGGAAAGTAATATACTTTCCTTCCACTTCCTTTCCTTTCCTTCCAAATTCCTTCTACCAAACAAACTGTTAGTTGTAATTCTGTTTTTTTATTTTTGCTTTTTTATTTTACTTTTTGATTTTTTGTATTATTTATTTAACTTTGTTTTTTATTTTTATACATTAATGAGATTCATATGTCATTTTATTTTAAGTTCATCTGCTAACTTGGTGGATAGTGGATGGGTTAGTGGGCTAATTTTAATATTTCAAATTTAAGTGCAAAATGCAAAAAAAAAAAAAAAATTGACCTGCACCAGAACATATTGCTGCTGTTTTGGGTACGAACCGCAGCAATATCTTTTTTTTTTTAATAAAAAAAAACATATTGTTGCGATTTTGGATAGGAACCGCATCAATATGTTGTTATATTGCTGCGGTTTAAAACCGCTGCAATATAATTATTACCTATTGCTGCCCCCTTAATTGCTGCGCAGATAAAACCGCTGCAACAGGCCACTTTTTGACTGCAGCAATAAGGATTTATTCTACTAGTGTGTATATGGTTTACATGGACCGTTTAAGATACTTTGTATTCTGTTTATATGGACGGTTAATGTTAAAAATACTTTGTGTTGTTTCATTATTTTGATAATGACAAATAATTAAACTTTATTTGATTTTAGTTTATGTTATTCGTATGTTTCTTGTTTATTTTGTTAGATTTAATTTCGTGTGTTTTAGATTTATTCTTTCTGTTAGTTAGACTTATTCTTTCAGTTTTAATTAGTTTATTTACTTTAGACTTCACAAATAATATATTAAATAACTTATGAAGAATTGATTAGGAGTTTAATCAAGATTAAGTTGTTAAACTTTATTTGTGACAAATCGTTAATATTATGGAAGTAAAAATATGATATATTATGATTCCATAATAATCTGTTTAGTTAGTTGTGTGCAGCCTTTTGATTTTTCTATAAACAAGGAGCCGCCAAAAACTAACCCAAACAAGCGCCCAAAATAGATGCGTTGAGGTAGTTCCTACAATTTAGGAACCACAACAACCAACCTATTAACAAGGCGTGGGATCGTGGAAGTTGCGCGTGTTAATGGCTAAGATTGTGGAGCTTAACCAACCAATTGCCAACGGTCATATAAATGGACATATTAATGGGAGAAGTGGCTGAATTAAGCTACGTGTGATCATGGAGAAGATCATGGAGAAAATCATGGAGAAGATCGTAGAGAAGAACTCGAGAAGATAGGTTTCTACAAATAGTTGTTTGTAACGATCTTTTTATGTATGCTTTCAGAATTTTCTATGTAATATTTTTTAGTGAAAGTATATTCAATTTTCTTCTTCTTAGTACTTAGTGTATTATCGATTGGGTTGAGTGAATCTAAATTTGTAATCATTTTGAGAGAAAAAGAGAAAGAGAAAGAGAAAAGAGAAAGAGAAAGAGAAAAGAGAAAGAGAAAAGACTTCGAGTGAAGTCAAGAGAGAAAGTCAACTGTTCAGGGGGGAACAAGCTGACTGGGAACCAGTTCCTAGTGGAACAGAGTAGGTCCGAGTTTAGGTTGTACAAAATAGAGTCTTTTGGCCTAAAGTTATTAAAGAGAATTGAGTCAAAATCCTCGTGGTCAAGGTTTTCTTCCTATTGGGCTAGGATGTTTTCCTTGTAAAATATTGTGTTCCATTTCTTTCTTATTCATGCAATTATTCTGTTTATTTAATCATTCTTTTATTTCCGCAAGAGTTTGAAAATCTCCCAACTACAATTCACTCCCCTCTTGTAGTTGTTTAAGGTCGTCCTAGACTAACAATTGGTATCAGAGCCTAGTTCCTCCAAAATCAGTTAACACTGAGTAGCTAGTTCCTTGAAATGATGAACACATCAGGAGAAAGATTGGAAGAAGGTTACTCAACTCAGCGTCCACTTATGTTTAATGGCAAGTATTATCCATACTGGAAGGACCGTATGAAATTTTTTAT